>NC_141689.1:345807995-346450995 GCF_964263255.1 Lissotriton vulgaris | reverse complement strand
TGTATTATTAATAGGGAAATAATTAGTATTAGTAGGTAATTTTTATTATTAAATAATTTTTATTTGTATTTTAAATTGATTATTTAATATATTTAACACAATTGTAAAATATTTTAATTAATTTGTAATTGGTGTTACTATTTATATTATTTATATTTAAATAAGAAGTATTTACTTGCACTACTGTTGCACTCACAGGAGTGGGAATAGTACATTTTACCCCTACGCTATCCAACGTTTTCCCTACTGTTGCACTCTTCGGAGTAGGAATAGTACTTTTTTCCCCTATGCTATCCAACGCTTTCCCTACTGTTGCACTGTCTGGAGTGGGAATAGTAATTTTTACCCCTACACTATCCAACGCTTTTCCTACAGTTGCAGTCTCTGGAATGGGAATAGTAATTTTTACCCCTACGTTATCCAACGCTTTCCCTACTGTTGCACTCACTGGAGTGGGAATAGTACATTTTTACCCCTACGCTATCCAATGCTTTCCCTACTGTTGCACTCACTGGAGTCGTTACAGTAAATGTAACCCTTTCGCTATCCTACGGTAAAAATATTGTATATGTTTTGTAAATAATATGTATATATATATATATATGTATTTAAAATATATATATGTTTTTTAGTTACATTAATTATTTCTCAATTTTACGTTTATTTCAGTATTTTAAATATGTTTGAATTAATTTAATTTAATATTATATGACTTTTAATTTACTTTTAAGACATATAAAAAAATCGATATTTTTACAGTCTATATTTTTTACACTCAATATTTTTGTACTTACCTGTTTGAAGATAGGAAGTCAATATTTTTGCAGTCGATATTTTTGCTTCGATATTTTGTCCTCTCGATATTTTGACTGTCGATGTTGTGTCAGTGACCCGAAACAAACATCCTGGGACCGGTTTCTGGCTATTCAGCCTTCATCAGCCAGGCTAGTTTGAATCCAGTGGCAAAGTGAGCAAGGGACCCACATCTGGGCCTACCCTGCCAACTTAGGGTGAACAAAGCAAAACCAAAGGGGATGATGGACGGAGTGTTAAACATTGCAAGCACTCACCCCCAGTCAACTGATCTGGGTTTAATCCATCATCTTTCTTTAGCTCACTCCACCCTCCCAGTTCTGACTCCGCCAAATGCAAATCAGTCTGACCCTGTGCCTCATGGGAACAGTCCAGCCCGAACTGCCAAGCCATCTCTTCGCTGGACCGGAAACAAGCATCCTGGGGTCGATTTCTGGCTATTCAGCCTTCATCAGCCAGGCTAGCTTGGATCCAGTGGCAAAGTGAGCAAGGGACCCACATCTGGGCCTACCCTGCCAACTTAGGGCAAACAAAGCAAAACCAAAGGGGATGATGGACGGAGTGTTGAACATTGCAAGTACTCACCCCCAGTCAACTGATCTGGGTCTAATCCTTCACCTTTCTTTAGCGCTCTCCACCCTCCCAGTTCTGACATGGCCATATGCAAATCAGTCTGACCCTGTGCCTCATGGGAGCATACCAGCCCGAACTGCCAAGCCATGTCTTCCCTGGACTGGAAAAAAGCATCCTGAGGCCGGTTTCTGGCTATTTAGCCATCATCAGCCAGGCTATCTTGAATCCAGTGGCAAAGTGAGCCAGGGACCCACATCTGGGCATACCCTGCCAACTTAGGGCAAACAAAGCAAAACCAAAGGGGATGTTGGACGGAGTGTTGAACATTGCAAGCACTCACCCCCAGTCAGCTGATCTGGGTTTAATCCATCATCTTTCTTTAGCTCACTCCACCACCCCAGTTCAGACATGGCCATATGCAAATCAGTCTGACCCTATGCCTCATGGGAGCAGTCCAGCCCAAACTGCCAAGCCATATCTTCCCTGGACCAGAAACAAGCACCCTGGGACTGGTTTCTGGCTATTCAGCTGTCATCTGGGTGTGGAAGGAAAAAATATTTTAAAACATTTACTGAAACAAATAATTTTTGGTGAAGGAGATGAGGAAGATGGATTTGCTTCTACAATAAAAGTGCTTGAAGTCAAATTAAAACCTCACAAAAATGTTACCTTAGAAACTCACACATTTCATAAACGGCATCAGCTACCAGGGGAACCTGTAGAAAGCTATGCTGGTGTGTTATGAATGCTTGCTGCCACATGCGAATACAAGGAGTACGAAGATAAAGTAATTCATGATCAGGTGGTGGAGCACACTAACAATAAAAATATACAAGAGGTTTGCTTATAACACCGAATGTAACTTTGAGTAGAGCTGTTGAGTTGGCTGCTGGTATTAAAAATATGGTATGTGACACAAATGTCTATAGCTCATGACAGTAAGCCAGTTGTTGCAAAAAAATCTACTAAAGGAGAAAAGACATTTTCCAAGAATCAGAATACGTACGAAACAAAACCTCTATTAGCATGTTATTGGTGTGGCTGTCCTTCTTATTTAGGCAAAGCACATAGTTGCCCTGCGTTAGATAAAATTTGTGTTTATTGCAAGAATAACAGGCATTTTGCCAAAGTATGTTGGGCAAAGGATGAAGGAAAAATTAAAGTTGTTAGTGTGGTGAATGAAAATGATGATGACAGTTTTAATTCTTATTCAAGTGAGGATGGTTGTGTTTTAAGCATTGAGGAAAGCACAGGAACCAATGCAGATAGTTCATCTGGCAATGTTTTTGTACTGAACATGTCAGGCATCAAAAGACCATATTGTCAGGTAGGTGTGGGTGAAGTGATAGTGAGCATGATGGCAATTCTGGGTAGCCTATCACATTGTTTGGTGTAGATGACTGGTCCAAACTTGTAATCTGTAGCGTTTGGGGGAAACCTATAGAAATAATCAGAGAATTTAAGACCATTTTAACTTTTAAAGGGAACACAACTCCTGCTACGTTTATGTAGCCAAGTATGGTTCTTCGTTATTGGGTTGGAAAGAACAGACACATTTGGAAATAATTGTGGATCCTAATAACGCAGATCAGGTTTTATTAAAAATGGAGTACATGAGTGTTTGGGCGATGTAAGTATCTGAGTGGCAAATTTAATTTTTAACAATAAGGTATGCATGTTGAGAGTATTCTAGCACAATATACAACTCAAACAAGGTGTGGAGCCTGTGGTGCATATGGCAAGGAAGGGTCCGTTGATGAGTTGCAAAGAGAATTGCACAAGTTGCAGGAACAAGACATAGTTGAACTCATCGAAGGGTCAGAATGGTTGTCATCAGTGGTTCTGCCGTGCAAGCCTAATGGATCGTTACTCATGTGTGTTGATTTGAGAGATTTGAATAGCAGGATTTGGATGGACAGGCATCATCTAACTAATTTTAAACAAATGCTCTCATTGATAAAAGGGGTGAAGCATTTTACCACTTTAGATGTGGCATCCACATATCATCAGATTGCATTAGATCATAGGTCATGGCATTTGACCTTGTTTGCCACTCCGGAGGGAGCATTCTATTTCAAGCGAATGCCCTTTGGTCTAACTTCGGCTGTTTTTCAAAGCGTTATGGAATCCTTGTTCAAGGAAGTAGAGGGAGTCATCTGTTTCCAGGATGATTTATTGATGTATTCTGGTGTTAAGTCTAGCCATGAAAAAAGGCTGACAGGAGTTTTGTCTGTGTTGGAGGGTAAAGGGATGACTTTGAGGGCCTAAAAGTGTAAATTTGCTGTGGCGAGAGTAAATCATCTGGGGCACAAGTTATCAGCATTTGGTATTAAACCCAAAAAAGATTTGGTGAAGGCCATTGCTGATGCTTATGTGCCAGAAGGAAAGGATGAATTGCGTTCTTTTATGGGAATGCTGAAATATTATTCTACATGTATTCCTAGATGTGCTGAAAGAACACACAATTTGGTGATTGCTAACGAAAGGGTAGAAGTTTGTGTGGAGTGATGCATGCTGCAAGGAGCTTGAGGAAATAAAGTTGTGTGTTTCCAATGCCATTTCTCCTAAGACTTTTGACACCAGGGATACCAGCATTGTTATCACTGTTGCTAGCCTTTATTGGTAGGGTGCCATCTTACTTCAGAAAAAGAATGGAAGAGAAGAAGTAGTGGCATTTGCCAGTCGTGAACTGAGAGGTGGAGAAGCTTTGTATTTGGTGGTGGATCGCAAAGCATTAGCGTGTTGGTGGGGTGTTGATCATTTCCGCCAGTATTTGTGGGGCTGGGAGTTTGTGGTGCATGTTGACCATAAACTATTAAATGACATCTTTACCATGAAAGGAGAGGCAAGATCTACCCCTAAGATTAAAAAATGGCAGTATAGACTCCAAGGTTATCGCTACAAAGTTATCGCTACAAGATGGAGTATATACCATGGATGAAGAACATTATTGCAGATTGTTTATCTAGGTTGCCAGTAAATGAAATGGGCAAGAGTGAGAATGATGACATTGAGGATGTAGAGGTTGTCATCAATGAATTATCTGGTGTAACCAAGAATGCCATTGCTGACCAGGATTGGTATGAAGCTCTTGAGACGGATGCTGTTTTGAAAAATGTGATGATGTATGTGAGTAAGGGCTGGCCCAAAAACAAATTGTCAGATGCTGTGTTGGATGCTTATAGGAATTTGGGCCCATGTCTGTCTTGAATGGTGTTCTTCACAGTGCATACGTTTTGGCAGTACCTGAGACTTTGAAAATGAAAGTAATCGAGTTGGCACAAGAGGGCCATGTAGGTATGTGTGCCATGAAAAGAATGTGAGAGATACTTATTGGTGGCCGGGCATGGACTGGGAGGTTGAATGTGTGTACAGTTGTGTAGGCATTCTATTGCTAGTCACAAAACGCAGGTCACTATGCCAAGTTCTATCAATGCTGTTCTTGTTCTTAAAAAATCTTGGTCCAAAGTACCTGTGGACATCATAGGACCTGTGAGGGTGAATAATGACTTGGAAAAGTATGGAATTGTTTTGATCAATTATTATTCACGATGGCCTGAAGTGGAGTTTGTAAATTTTATTACTTCATCATCAGTTTAGTCAGAAGCGTGATGGAAAAAATATTTTTGAGAGAAGGGGTCCCTGATGAGGTAGTGTCAGACAATGGCCCACAGTTCATATCCCAAGAATTTGAGGATGTTGGAGTTTGGGATTAAACACATTACGACATCGTTATATCACCCTAGAAGCAAGTGCCTTGTGGAGAGGTGTAACTGTGCAATAAAAGACAATTTTACAGTTGTCACTTGTCAATGGTCTTCCTTAAAAGCAGTAGATTAGGAACCTTTTATGTGCCAGCCATACCACACCTAATATTGATACTAAGGTGTCTCCGTTAGTTTTATCAAAAGGCGGATTGGTACTTTGTATGGCAGGAATCATGAGGATACTGCTCCCTGCCAACCTAAGTTCCTGCTTGGACAGGGATGTAATTTTAAACCTATCCAGGTGCTTTTGAGGAAAACGCAATATCCATTGGTTAGAGCTTCCTCTCTCTTTGTCAGAAGGTTGGATGGAGATCTCAGTAGATATGGAGAGAAGAGAAAATGAAAGAAGCTCAGTTATAGGTGTTCAGAATGTTAGCCTTGCTCTTGTGAGGCAACCTGCAAAGAGAGATGTCAGTGTGCATGGATTTCTGACTTCATGCTTAGTTTCCTCTCTGTCTCCTGCAACCAGTGTTTCTGAGAGGGGCATGCCATTTTTAGTGTGCAGTGGGTAAATGTTGCTTCTGGTCCACTTAATCTGAAAAGCCACCAACTGGTCTGTTTCCATACCTAACATGTATCTTCCTATCCTGCTTCCCCAGGAATCAGCAGCCTGCATTCATATTGTGCACTAACTTGTATTGTAAGTTTCTTTTATTTGTGTTTACTCCTAGCTAGGAGGTCTAGTGAGTACAATCCATCAAGATGATCTACCATTCACTGTTTGATCAGAAAAAGGATCCTTGGCCCAGTAACTTCCTTTTCATATGTTTTTCAGTGACTAAAGCATTGCTGCTTTATTTGGCTTTACCTACATACATTCTCCAAGTTGTCATTGAGGAGTATTGACTATTGCAACAGACTGTTTTTATTGTGCAAATGAAATTTGACACTAATCAGCACACCCTTGTCATCATTATCCCCACCAGCCAATGAGTGGTGTTTATTGATTAATCATGTTGTCTCTGCCATTTGCATTGGTTATGCTGACTTTGTTTTTAATATGATGTAAGATCTACTTAGTGGCACAATTGTAATTTGGCGCATCACCTACTAATGCATTCATGCTTCACAATGTTCCATCTCTTGCATCAGCAAGACTCTTGAGTGCCCCCTTTTTGGAACTTCCAAAGACATTCCAATATTCTCCTGGGGCCTCATTTATGAGGCAGTGCGTCACTTTTACGCCGGCGGTGCGTCACTATTTGTGACGCACCAGCAGCATAAAAAATGTGCCTTGTTGCACCATATTTACAAAGTGACGCATCTAGGTAGATGCGTAACTTTGTAAACCCCTGCGCTACATCACACCTGTGCCAGGTATAATGTATGCAGGGTGGGCGTTCTGACGCAAGAAAAGGTCATAGAGGTGACGCAGTGAAATCTATAAGATTTCACTGCTCCACTTCTAGGACGCAAATGCGTCAATTTCTTACGCCTGCCTCACAGCAGGCGTAAGACTGATGCAGGCCCTTTTACATGGGGCTTGCCCCATGTGAAAGGAGTAGTTGCGTCCCTTTTGTGACACACTCCAGCAATGCGTCACTTTTGCGCCACACAGATACGTCAGAAATACTGACGTATCTGTAACTCCTTGCGCAATGATGCATCATACTGTAAATATGATGCATCATTGGTGTCGCAAGGAGGGTGCAATGAAAAGTGATGCATCGCTGTTTTCACGCATCAATGCGTCACTTTTCATAAATGAGTCCCCTGGGACTTCTACATGGCTCACATGGCAGAGACAGCTGCCATTCAGCAGCAAAGGCAGCTTTTTCTCAAATTGAGTGCAATATATTCTACTTTCAAAGTCTGAAATGGAGTGCGAAAAACAAGTGATATGTACCCGGTTGTTGCATCACCAGGGCAAGTTTTGAATTGCATTTAGGAAATGGATCAGAGATAGTGGGGTCGAAATGGGGGTCAGGTATGTAGCATTAGGTGTGGTCATCTAAAATGGAAGGCAGGCACAGGATGTCTCGTCTAAGGAGTAGGAACTTGGTGTCGATTGTGAAGAAGCAGGACTATGGCGGTAGGCAATCGTGGGGAAACTACGAATGAACATCATCATTGTTAGATGAGACAGGAATAGAGTTTGTTGCAGTATCTTTTTCTGTTTTAATCTAGTCTCTTCTTAATGTTTGGAAAAAAAAGACTTTTCCACATCTAGGTTTTGTGATCACATTGCTAAGAAAGAAGTGATTATCAGGAAGAAGTGGCAGTAGGATTTGGTTACAGTGATGCTCACTTGGACACAAAAAAATGCCCACAGTGTTCTTTGCATTTACCTGTGGCCAATATGGTCACTGTTCATTTCCTAGTGTAATGTAGTCATCTAAGTTGTTATCCTTTGTGTGGTTCCCTCAAAAGTAATAAGGACTTAAGCATACTTGGTATAGGATTCATACTGGGCCACGTAGCTGACACAATGGTGAGAGAGGATCCATGAGGTACTCATCAAGTTATATGTATGGGTTCAGCTAACTGGGATTCTAAAATGGCTCTCTTGAACCGAGTGAACAGAAAGAAGTGGATAACACTTAATATCACTGGACTCAGTGAGCATGAATTATTTGCATTACTAATTCCTGTGGATGCATTGGGCAGACATGTTAAGAACACATACGTGCTAGCTGTTTGTGTTGGGAGAGTGCTATCCCTGATCCCTTAAACAGTTGGCTTGCACTCATAGATGAGTTGAAAGTTTATTTAAACCTGTTGTAAATATGTGTATGCATTCTTTTGGCTTTGCACTAATCTCACCTTAGGTTTGTACATCCATTATAATTTAACCAGAAGCTTAGTAATTGCCAAAAGAGTTTTTTTAAATGTTGATAAAGTACAAAAAAGAAACATTACTCAGGATGAATGGAAACCGAATCATAGGCAGAGGAAAAGAGATAATCGATGTTAGCTGTGACTGAGTTCCAACAAACAATCTAACTCAAACAGTTCATTTAATTTCTCTGACGAATCCATGGGCCACACGTGGTAGCTTGGCTTGGGCAGTAATATTTATTTGCAAGTATATAATATTGTTTACCATGCCCAGTAGATGTCAGATAGTTATACATAAGAACAAATTGTGTGCATACAAACTGTTGGACTGGGTCTTCTCTGCAGGGTCAGCCCCAAACTATTTACCTTCACCCTCCTGTTTTCTGAACCCATCTTGGTTGGCTTTTAGGATTCTGTGCCCTTTCACACTGCTAGTCAATATTAAAGTGTTTGAGCTCGCTTTTTTAAACATAGTAAAACTGGATTATTCCCGTTTGGCATATTTGATTTACTTATAAGTCCCTATTCAAGTGGTCCTATATGTACACAGGATCTGTAAATTGAATGCTACTAGTGGGCCAGCAGCACTCATTGTGTCAATGTGCTACATTAAGTAGCCATTTTCTGAGGCCTGCCACTTGCAGTCTGAGTGCAGTTTTCTACTGCCACTTCGACTTTGCAAAATAAAAATGCTGCCAAGCCTAAACCTTCCTTTTTAATACATAGAATTGACCCCTAGCATAGCTCTAAAAAGCCCATAGGGCAGGGCGCAGTGTATTTAAAATGTTGGACATGTACCTTTAAGTTTTACATGTCCTGGTAGTGAAAAACACCTCAATTATTTTTTCACTACTCTAGGCCTATCTCTCCCATTGGAGAACATTGGGTTGCCTTATTACAGTTAATATGCTATAACTTTTGATTTGGAGCAGGTAGGATTGTCAAATTAATTGTAACTGAAACCCCCCTTTTAATGATAGTCAGATTTTAAGTCACAATTCTGAAAATTGCACTTTTATAAAGTTGACGGGTCCGATTCGCAAAATGAATCGGAGACAAAATCCTAACTTTACCACTTTTAAGTTAGGATTTTGTCTCAGCTAAACTTAAGTTTTGGTCTTAAGTTAAGCTTAAGACCAAAACTTAAACTTAAGACCACAACTGTGTCTCAGATAAACTTAAGTTTTGGTCTTAAGTTAAGCTTAAGACCAAAACCTAAGTTTAACTGAGACAAAATCCTAACTTTACTACTCCGTAATGCGCTTTGTGAATACCGAAAGTAGTAAAGTTAGGATTTTGAGACAAAATCCTAACTTTACTACTCCGAAATGCGCTTTTGTGAATGTGTTAGGATTTTGTCTCAGATTACTTTTGTGAACCGAGTCCATAATTTTTTGGTCTTAACCATTTGGTGGCCGCAGCTTGTATCCTGGGTCACATGAATATGTGTAGTTGGCATTCATGTATTCCCCCAGATAGTGTCACAGAAACTGCAAATTGACTTGTCTGACCCCTGATGACCTCCTCTTGAGTGATTTCCTGATCCCCGAGAGGTGCCTTCTATGTCCTTGGTTAGCATCAGAGTGCACTCCTCTGAAGAAGAAGGAGAAATCCTGAAGTTTTGGGCTCTTCGCCACTGCAAGCTGGCTAGTTTGTGCGAGATCCTCCTGTCCGCAACGGCCACAAACACTATGGTCCTATGGACACGACTATGCTACAGCGACTGCCAGAGAGATCCGTAAACCCAAGATCTGCTTTTTGCCCTTGAGCATTGGCAGTCCGGGTTGACCGGCAGCGTGAAGCTCCGGCAATGACCATCTGCAATGCCCGACAGGATCTTTGTGCTACAGTGAGGACCACTCGTGATGCCCGGCCTGCTCTTTGCGCTACAGCGATGACTCTCCACGGCGTTTCCCCTACCTTTCGCGGACTCCTCCACCACGAAGAGGACTCTCCATGCAAGACTTAGAGAAGGTTACTTTTTTCAGCAGGACTTACCTGGTCCCTGTATCTGGTCTGCGCTCCATAATGGTCAGCCTGAACTTATGACTTTCCCCTGGTCTAGAATGACCAAATACTTGTGAGTGGAGCTTTTTGCTTTTAGGCACTAAGCTTACCTTAGTATTTGAAATTGCACATCCCCAGTTCTAGTGCTTGGATTGTTTGCCGGTTTTGTGTCAAATAATGTATTAAATTGTATATTTCTGAATTGATGTGGGATTTTTTCTTGTGTTGTGTTTTCACTTTATTACTGTTTTTGTGCTGCCTTAATTCCTTACACATGCCTCAAAGTTATGCCAAACTGCTTTTGTGCCAAGCTACCAGAGGGTTAAGTTCATAATAATTTAGTGACTTTTGGTTCAGACTGACAAACATTGTGGCTGTTGCTTGAGTAGGGTTTCACCCCCCCTCAAACAACAGCCCAATTTCTCACGAGAACATATTAGGTTTTGTTATGTTAGATGGTTCCATAGAGTTTCACTTCACATGAAACCAAACATGAGATACATATAGTATAGAAATAACTTGTTTCAATTTAAACAAGAGGTCATAGTAGACTGGGTTAATCAATGAACAACTCCGCTGCCAGATGATTCTGGAGGAGCCAGGGTGCCTAGACTATTGTCTGACCCATATATATAGAAGAATTTTAACTTGTAGTGTAGCTTGGCCTAGAGTCAAGTATTCCAACAAAACTGCAACGAGTGTTGTGGGCAGCAGTGGAACAGGCATCATTGCTTTCTGTGTGATGATCCTGCTGCTATCTCAGCATATTCCTTAGGCGCTTAATATAGACAGAGCTGTTTTGCTAAACATCAGTAGCCACTGTCATCAAGAGGTGCCATTTCTCTAACTCCAAATCTTCAGTCAAGTTGATACAATCTTTTCTTCATAACGAAGCGTGTGTAGTGTGTGACATGAGCTATCCAAACAAGAATTCAGTTAAGATATAACGTCAGGAAGTTCAATATAAGCTAGTTGAACAGTTGGTAATTCTTAGACATGGTGCAAATCACACACAAGGGAAATATGGGTTAAAACATACAGAAACGTGTGATGTAAAAATAGCACAATTTGCACCAAAACGTTTTATGAGGCCTGAGACTTCAGTCCAATTCAATGGGTCAAAACCATAATGTCTCACCCATCAAAGTAATGTCAAAATATTTTGGAGATAGGATGATGGGTAAGTCTTGACTCAACTGGCTACTTAATGTAGAGGATCTTAGCTGTTCAAAGATTAAAGTTCAAGAAATGATGCATGCAAAAACCACAGAGCAAACTGCCAGATCAATGATGGTTACACTGTACCCAGACAAGTATATCAGTCTAAATAAGTCAGTAGCACCTTTTGGTGTCAGGCTACCTTCTATCACACAGAACTCCATTTTCCTATAGCAGTCAGAATCTTCACAGGCGAATGAGATACAAAATGTCCATGTGAACTGCCAAGAGAGGAAAAGGGTACCCCGAGAATGGGCGGTAATGACTAGTAGCAAATGTCAAGTTAGAGGATGAGACAAGTTTTCTAATATGACTCTTGTAGGTAGACATGAATTCTTCTCAGGCATGCGCTGATATCTTCTTGCTTTTTCACCAATCCTACATGCATGCATGGCGTGACTGCTATAAAGTTTAAACCCCTATTACTGCTTCTGGCTTATGTGTGAGGTTTCCAAAAAAGGTCGTGTAGTTCTGTAATCTTTTTGCGGTAATGGTCTGTCCATGTTTCTGATGAGTATGCGCCTCTTGAGCCTATTGCAGGCCAGCTATTCATTGTACACTGCCACTGTAAAAGAAAAGCAGACATTGACCAGGCATCTTAGTCAGAAAAGACCTGCACCAATTTCTTCTGTACCAACCCCACTAATTGAAAGCTAATACCGTGGTAAAAAGACAGCGTGCCAATATGAACCAAAGGGAAGGGCAACAGACTGGTGATGGGAGAGACCAACTACAGCTCTACAAACACAATGTGTGTAATATTTCAAGGTTTGCAAGTACGTAAACTTCTACTTTAGCACAGCTAGCAAGACAAAAAGGCAAAAAGGCAGGATTTCAACCTCTGTGATTCCAATTAGGTCACATTGTCAATGCAGGTTTAGGACAATGACAACAACAAGTTCATTTTCTACATCTATGCACCTGCTGGGGAATGAACATTTGCAAAGGGATCTGTTAATTGAATAGTTCAGCACTAGCCTTAAGGCGAAGTATTGTTTGAGTAGCTCTTTTCCACTTTTTTGAGCCCTAATCGATCAGACATGTTTATGCCTAACTGTGAGAATTTTATTTTACCTCCAATGGAGCAACTTTATGAGCTGAAGTACGCCATTGAGGGTGTGTCCTTAGTACTCAATATAGATGCTGAATTGTATTGAGACTAGATTCTTCAATGGCTTTATTTTGCAGTCTCCATGGGTAGCTATTGAAGGCGCATCTACATGCTCAGCAAGTGTTGAATGGATTTGGCATCAAACACCAAACACAGTAAGTTCCATTTCCATCGATTCAACTTCCTTATTGGGGCATCCTTTTGACTGCTGGAAGAAGTCCTAATCACAGTGCAGTCAGGCCAGGCTCACATTTTAATTGCTATATCATCTGATATGTTGACTGTGACACTTGCTTCTCCTATGAGCTACAATCTTTGCCTGAAGTTTGCTATTCATTAAGAGGATTTCAGGTTTTATATAAATCAGGGCACTGTCCTATTTTCCTGTGACAAGATCATTTCTTCCTGTGAGTAAGTTGTTGCTCATTGTCATATTGGGATCTGTGTCTTATCAAAGAGTCTAGGAGCCTCATCGGAGAGTGACCGGGATTCAGTTAGAACAGATTCAGAGCAGGAGTATATTTGTTATTTGCCCATGATGGGAAAGGGCTGGCTAATAGTCTGTGAATATACGCAAACATGTATCTTTGTGTGTATACATAAAATGTATAGAGAACACCCTCTGCTCACCTATGGAAGAAAATGTACTCACACATACACATTTTTGTGGTTGGATATTTGTTTTTTGAATACCCAGTGTGTTTAAAAAATATCAATTAGTGCTCTTAAGTTACATATAGGTTAGGTAGTAGATGAATAGTACTCGTAAATCACTCACTCGGCAGCACACCGGTTTAAGGGAATTTGAGTATAAGGCCACTCAAAAAGAAAAACCGTTTTATACAGCCCAGTTTTTATCCAACAGCACTTGGCATGTTGAGACATGCAGCCTTTGCAGAATTCAAATGGATGTATGTCACAGTATCAAGTGACAAAATACCATTCGGCAATAACATTGACCCCAGAATATTGACTATTGAATGCATACAATATTAAGTATATATAGGTGATACAGATTTACTGTCGATACTGCGTGAACGCTGTTAACTAGATTTATGACATTAAATAATGGATATGACACTAAACCTACACACAGAAATGCGAATGGTGACACTGCTGCAGAGGGCTTCATCAGTGACTCCGTTAAAACGGTTACATAATTTATAGCAGCGCTTACAAGCCATTTGTCCCACAATGTGATCTATGCAGAAAACACACTCCGACTGCTTTACAGATCTAAACAATATTATTGACAGCAGTCGGGCATTAGGACAACCACATTTCCTCGTTCCATCTCCTTCACGCCACCCAGTAGGCAATTGTGGTTTGCCTTGTACAAGGCTATTTTATGGGTCTGTGTGAACTTAGTGGACCAGGATTATCCCAAAAAGCCACCATTAATATATGCACAGCAGTCTTCCAATGCAAAGAGTTATTCCCTCAAGAGACAGAAAAACACTCATGGGCACTAAACAGGTGTGAGTTTTATCCTGACTTTCAATCCAAAAGCGACAGAAAACGAAATGACTTGGCAAATTAGAGAGGCGGGTGCAGCCCGGCAGCACAACCATCTATGCTCTCGGCTGGCAGGTAGCTGCAGCCCACCTTCTGCCACCACCGAAATTCAATCTTAAGAAAGTTTGTCAAAGGGTGCTAATGGGGCAGGAGCTTGGGATGGTGTGTGCTTCCTGGAGGAGGGGAGAGCAGGGAGGCATGAGAGGCCCACCCGCCTGTGTTTATAAGAATAAACTACAATATTTTTAATAACTCACCACCTAGTCACGTTCCAGGGCATCTCAGAGTGAGGGAAGAACACTCGTCGTACTTCCTGTGCAGTCAAGCATGCATTGAACTCGTGACCAACAGCTCACCCCTCAGTCCCACCTCGCAACCCCTGAGCCAATCTAGATACTGCTCCCTTGATGTTTATCTTAGTAAACAAAATGAGAGGAGCAGTTGATTGGCTCGATCAGGTGCTGCCAACGCTACTTAGGAGATTTGGGAGTGGTGGCAGAAATTGCCCAGCCTACTCCACTGCACAGGTAGGCGAGGGTTCGAGTGCGCATGTCAGCTGGGCAGAGCCAGGTTCTGGAACAACCAGAAGTACACACTTAACCCCAAGGTGTTAGGCAGATGACCTGTCAATTATTCAAGCTCAGAGCTCCCAGTCCAACACGCCTCCCATGTCCGCCCGCCTCACTGCTGTAAGTAAGGCAAACTATGCCAGGGACATGCTGCACACTGCGGCAAGAAATATTTAACAAAACAATAAAGTATTAAGTAAACATTTAGTATAGGGCACACAAACAAGGGGGGGACTCCCTCATGCCCCAATAAAGAAACCACCGCTGAAGACGACATATTTGAGTCACACATTTTATTTTCTGTGCAGCTCACTGTACTTTGAAACAAAAGGAGTATCCCCTCCTCAACCTTTAATGTCTATTCCAGAAAATTCTCCTTTGGAATGCTAAAGATGAAAAGAGGCTTCTGAGGTCTATTTTGATGCTACAGACAGAGACACTTTTACGAATAAAAGGAAGTAAACCTGGTCAGTCCATAATTTAGGTCCAGTGGGAGACTAATCTTGAAAATGTTGCCTAATATTGAAGTGAGGGTTGCTAGTCACCAAGAAGAAGCTGGAGAACCTATTTATGTAGTGGATGAGTATACTACTGTGCTACAGGCGCTGGATAAAAGATTTTATCTGTGTATGAATGTCGTCTTAGGGAGACTTAAGCTCTTGCAAAGGTTTCAACAGCCAGGTGAAGTGGTGGATGACTTTGTATCTGCCCTAAGAATCCTGGCAATCATGTGTAACTATTGCAACATGTACGATTAGAGGATCTGTGATCAATTAACTGAAAAAACGTCTAATGGGAACATTCAAGAGCATTTACTTTTGACTGACAAACTGGATGTGGAAACAGTAGTAGGCATTGCTAAAATCATAGAAAATGCTTCTGCTTACTTTCAGGAGTTGTCATCCCCTAACGACTTAGTACAGTACGATGAATTATCGAGTTGTAATCATAAGAATTGAGTAAAAGATGATAGATGGTTTCCAGAGACTAAGTTCCAGTCAAAACTAAATAATCAAAATGATGTTGTGTGTAAGAAAAAAGTTATGTGTGTTAGGTGTGTCAGCAAAATTCATGCAGCATCAACAAAACATTGTTCGTTCCTGTCTCAAGTGTGTTTTAAATGTAAATAGAGGGGGTACTTTGCTAGAGTGTGCCAGTGGTATTCAGGTTGGAAGAGAGCGGAAGTGATGAGGACAGCAGTGATGTGTACATATGCTTAGTTTAACTAGAAAAGAAGTTGTGAATAAATTGGACAAAGATGAGGAGTGTAAGCAAGTTGTAAGTCTTGCAAAAGGATTTGGATTGGTTGTGCAAACTTGATATTATTGAACACATTGAAGCATCTGACGAGTTGGTGCCAACTGTCCTTGCCCAGAAAGGTGATCAGTAATTGAGATTGTGTGTGGATCGGAGTGATCTCAATCATAATTGTTGGTTGGAGCGCAAACCTCTACCCAATATCAATGAAATGCTGTCTACCTTGAGGGGGGAGTCATTCTTACCACCCTGGAGATGTTGGCTGCTTGCCACCAGGTAGTCTTGACTGAAGAATCTAGACACTTCACTTCATTTATCACTCCCCTGGGAGCACATCATTACAAACAAATGCAATTTGGTTAACATCAGCTTCATTGGTTTTCCAGAGACTGATGAGGTTGAAGTTCCAATGGTTGTCTGGTGTATTGTACTTCCAAGGTGTAATCTTGGTGTTCGGGAGTAATCTGGCTGAGTATGATGAACGGTTGAACAAAGTATTGTCTAGATTTAGAGAGAATGAGGGCTTGCGTTGCATTGTGACAAGTGCAAGTTTGAGACAAATGATGTGGATTATTTGGGTCACCATATTAGTGGTAAATGAGTGGCAATCAAGATGAAGATGTTGAAAATTACTGAGGATGCGCCGTCTCCTGAAAATAAGGAACAATTAAAGTCCTATCTAAGTCTGATTGAGTACTACTCTACGTATGTTCCTCATTTTGCGCAGAAGACAGTGCCCCTTAGGAATTTGATAGAAAGGGATGTGCTTATGTCTGGAGTAAAGAGTGCCAGCATGCAGTTGAGGTGATCAAGGGAGACATTGCAGCTTTTCTTCCTTTGAAACCATTCAATCCTTGTGATGTAGATGTAATTGTCAATGATGCTAGCAAATAAATGTTATGTTATGTTATGTTATGTTATTTATATTTTTATAGCGCACAGCTGCCCCAGCAAAGGGGCGTCCTGGCGCTTAGACAGGCACTATAACATAACACACAGTAAAAGAAGAGGGACGGCTACTCAGAGGCGGGAACCAGAAAAGTTTTAATCGCCCGCCTAAAGGTGAACAAGTCATTGAGAGCTCGGATGTGCACCGGGAGCGAGTTCCACAACCCTGCTGCAAGCACCCGGAAAGAGCGGCCACCCATTCTGCTCAATTTAAAATGGGGGCAGACTGCCAGATATAGAGCCTCTGATCTCAATGATCTCAGAGGGATGTAAGGAGTGAGTAAATTGGCAAGTGCCGGCGGCGAGGAAAATTTCATAATTTTAAAGGCCAGACACAGCGCTTTAAACTTGATCCGCTGTCTGACCGGTAGCCAGTGTAGGGCCGAGATGGTACCTGACACAGAGCAATGTCTGGGGAGGGCCACAATGGCCCGCGCCGCGGCATTTTGCACCCTTTGGAGCCTGGAGGCCTCAGCCTGGTTCACCCCTAACATCAACGAACTTCCGTAGTCCAGCCGGGATAGAATCGATGCCTGGACCACGAGCTGCCGGGTAGGGGGATCAAAGTACTTTAAAACCGGCCTTATGCCCCGCAGGATGCCATAGCACGTGGCAGCCACCTTCTTAGTGTGGTCCGTGAAAGTGAGCGCGGGATCCAGCCAAATGCCTAGATTTTTCACTCCGGAAGCTGGGATCGGAATAACGCCCAGCTCTGGAGGCCACCACTGGTTTCCCCATAACCCAGCGTGTTTCCCCAACACCAACACCTCAGTTTTGGTGGCATTCAACTGTAGGCAGTTGGTGCGAAGCCAGCTTGCTACTGCCACAAGTCCAGCACGGAATCTGGGGGCCTCCACCTCAGGGTCTCCACTAAGTGTCACCGCCAGCTGCGTGTCGTCTGCATATGAGGTCATCGTCAAAACCCACTGTTTGAGGACTGCAGCTAGCGGTTTCACATAGAGGTTGAACATGGTGGGGCTCAACGAGGAGCCCTGTGGGACTCCAAGATCCAAGGGATGGATGGTGGATTGGCCGGGTGGTATTGCCACTTTAAGGGTTCGATCTGACAAAAAAGATCGAAACCACTGGAGGGCGATGTCTGTAACTCCAGCTTCCTCTAAGCGTTGGATCAGTATGTGGTGGGACACAGTATCGAAGGCAGCGCTTAGATCTAATAGCAGGAGCACTGCTGTACGTCCGGAGTCAAGTACCAGGTGAAGATGTTCAATGATGTAAAGTAATGCAGTCTCGGTACTGTGTCCTGGCCGGAAGCCATTCTGACTGGGATCCAATATCTGATTGCGAGCCAAATGCTCAGACACGATTGAGTTGACATGGGCTTCCGTTACTTTAGCCATCCAAGGCAATAGGGATATCGGGCGGTAGTTTTCTGGCAGCAGGGGATCAGAATTGGCCTTTTTTAAGATTGGAGTGACTACTGCCTGTTTCCAAGTGGTGGGAACCATTCCAGTTGACAGTGACATATTGATGAGATCCAATATGGGAGCTCGGCACAGCGGGGAAAGTGTGCTAATAAGAGCTGGCTTCAGCGGGTCCAGAGGAGAACCTGATTTAACACTGAGGCTAAGTTTGTCAAAAGTCTCGGTGGACAAATCTGGTAGGATGGTCAACGTCTCATACCCCAAAGAATTAGGGTCAACTACCTCTGGATTCGGCCGGCACGGATCAAATCCTCTGTAAATTTTTTGCACTTTCTCCAGGAAGAAAGTTGCCAGATTCTCACAGTGGGAGTCTGTGCAAATCACTTCCGAGGTAGCTCTTTTCTTCATAAGGTCTTTCAGGACCTTAAAGATCAGTTTAGATGGATTGGTACTGGCCAAAATTTCCTGAGCATAGAATGCGGCCCGTGTTCTGCAGATGGCCCTGTGATAGGACTTCAAATCGGCAAAGTACCGGGTTTTCAGAGCAGGATCATATGATCTTCTCCAATCCCTCTCTGCTTTCCGGCAAGATTTTTTCAGCTCGGCAAGGGACTCGTTATACCATGGGCTGGATGTTTTCGCACGGCCTTTCGACCATCGCATGGGTATAAGGGAGTCAAGGGCATCAGAAATCCAAGTGCAGAACAGCTGGTAACCCTGGTCTACATTCACAAAGGCGCTCAAAGGTTTCTGTTCCAGTAAACTATAAAACTCTTCAAGTTTGAGCTTGTGCCAATGCCTTTGTAGAGTAGGCCTGTCCACCGATTTAAAAGGCTTATCGTGGATAGGACAAAAGGCTTCCACTAGCAAATGATCCGTCCATCCCATCTGCATCGGGTCTGACACCTTCACCCTCTCAAGCGTGGAAAAAAAGGGGTCAAGAATATGGCCCCCTGAATGGGTAGGAAGAGTAACAAGCTGGATGAGTTGAAGAGCTTCAAGATCCGCCAGCAGAGTGTTCACGGTTGTGGATGACCTATTATCAAAATGGATATTAAGGTCCCCCATGATGTTAAAGTTCGCACAACCGAGCGCTATAGGGCTAACCATATCGCCCAGCGCGGATTTGAAGACTGAATCATTGCCGGGAGGGCAGTAGATGAGCATATCGCTGAACGTAAAGTGATGGCTAAAAGCAACTTTGAAGAGAGCACTTTCACAGGCGGGCAGCCCAAGAACTTTCCATTCAGCAGGAAAGCAGGATTTAACTGCCATGGCGATACCACCCCCTCTCGTGGTCCTGTTAGACGTAAAGACCGTGTAATTCTGAGGAAAGGCAAGATTCCAAATAGCGGCATCTGAATCCTGAAGCCAGGTTTCAGTAAGTAAAAAAAGATCGGGATCTTCTTTTTCAATCAAGTCATGCATAAACTGGTGATTTTTGACCAGTGATCTCACATTTAAACACCAGATCCGGAGGCCCCGAGCCGCATCGATCTTGCGTGTAATTGGGGTAGCATCTTCCAGGGAGCGGATCTTGGTTGGGCTCTCTAGAGACCAACCCTTACAGGCACAAATATATGGGCCCACTAAAGGGTCAACAGGCTCACATAAACAGACCCTGACCCTGTGCCCTATTGCCAGCAGCTCTGACCGTGTGTAAGACGACATCCCGCGGGTGGGCAGATAAGAGCAACAACAAAAGGGACCAGGTCCTGCCGCGTCTCGCGCTTCCTCGTCGCTGACGGGCGCAGACGGGCACGACTGAGGCTAAGCGAGGGCGTCCTACCTGCGTGTCCCGCTGCGCGGGAGAGGAGAGCATTAAGTAGGCTGTCCAATCCCAGCGTGAGCGCGAGGACGCTCCAAGATGGCGCCCGCAGATCGAGTTCTGAGCCCAAAGCAAAATGGCGCCCACACAGGACCACCCTCGGGACCCGGACCCGCCAAACTGCAGTGCAGCAACTTTTTATATGCGGTAAGAGGGAGGGGGGCAAAGACCCAGCCAAGTCCCGCTTAAAAGCAGGGGATTAGTGAAAAAAAATAGCCACAAAACAAATATAAAACCAGGATGATTAAAATTTCTGAAGCGCCAGCAGCAGCGCGTGCGCAGCAGTGCTAGTACCTGTCAAGGACTGAAAGACAGGTGAATCCGCCTTAAGTAGGCTGTCCAATCCCAGCGCGAGCGCCAGGACGCTCCAAGATGGCGCCCGCAGATTGAGTTCTGAGCCCAAAGCAAAATGGCGCCCACACAGGACCACCCTCGGGACCCGGACCCGCCAAACAGCGGTGCAGCAACTTTTTATATGCGGTAAGAGGGAGGGGGGCAAAGACCCAGCCAAGTCCCGCTTAAAAGCAGGGGATAAGTGAAAAAAAATAGCCACAAAACAAATATAAAACCAGGATGATTAAAATTTCTGAAGCGCCAGCAGCAGCGCGTGCGCAGCAGTGCTAGTAACTGCTTTGGTACGGTGTTATTGCAATAGAGAAGTGATGGTAGGTAGGAGTTATTTGAATTTTCATCTAGAGCATTGGATGAAAGGAGGCTATGGCACTGTGGTGGGCTATCCAGGATTATAGAACATTTGTGTGGAGAATTCTGATTCCTTTACACATAGACCATAAACTGCTGGTTGATTTGTTCAGCACCAAAAGAGAAGGGCTACCTCCGGGGTATTTAAATGGCAATATCACTTGCAAGACTATCATTCTCACATTGAATGTGTACCTGGTAAATGGAATGTGGAGGCAGATTATTTATCTAGGATGCCAATAGTTGTGAAGATGCAAGTGAGGATTAGATTGTGGTGTATGAGACGAGGAAAATATTGGGGTTACCTGATTGTGCCATCTCTGAACAAGCATGAAGAAAGGCACTTAAAAAATTATACTGTATTATCTCAGGTCAAAGCTTGAGTAAAGTGTGGTTGGCTGAATGTGAGGAATGTGAGTTCAGAATTTGTTCCTTATGCACATGTGGATACGGAGTTAACCTGTGTGGAAGGTCTAGTGTGCAGGATTAAACAATTACTCATACCTATCAGTTTGAGGGAGAGGGCTCTTTTCTGACACATGAAAGACATTTGTGAATTGAGGCCATGAAGCAGAGAGTAAGAGAGGATATTTTGTGCCATGGTAGATAAAGCGGTTGAGTGTTGTGTACCTGATTGCCAGAGTTGTATTATGAGGGACAAGACCCAAGTTACCACTCTGTTGATGTTAAATCCCGTAGAGATGGATATGGAACCAAGGTCCAAGTTAGCTTTAGATATGTCTGGTCCCATTAAGATTATGGGAGAAGTCCCTAAGCGTGCTTTATTTCTGTTGGATTACATGTCAAAGGGGTCGGAGGTCATATTTGTGAATAGTGGTGATACGCCTATTGTGGGGTCCGATTCTTACAGAGAGTTTTCAGTTGTGAAGGTAATGCCAACAAAATTGTGATGGATAACGCTATGCAATTGGTTTTGGATTAAATTAATTTGCTTTTTAACAAGAATGGCATCAATTACACACGGACCTCATTATACCATCCTAGAAGTACTGAGCTGGCAGAACAATTCAACAGTATATAGAAGGATCAGTTGCAATTGGAGTTAATCACTAATCTGCATTGGAAACAATTGGTGGAAAAAAGAAATGTGGGTCGTGCGGACTATACCTAATGTGTCTACAGTGGTAATGCCTTTTGTATTGTTGAGGGGGTATTTTTTTTGCAGAGTTTATATAGCTCAAACTTGACCCCAATTGGGTATCGGAGCACTTTACATAGCACCAATTACGTTACATGAGGAAACACATTCATTTTGTTATGTCCCTGATTCCAAAATAAAAAGATTGCATGTATCGCTAAACTGTTGATGCCTCATGTTTGAGAAAGTTTGTGGATCTCAGGGCTAAGGTTAAGTTGTGTATAAGACCAAGAAGGATCGTAAGAGAAAGATGGATGTGAAATAGGGGTGATAGTTAAGAATAAGGAAGCCTGGCCATGTTGTGAAATGTGAGTCAAGGTATTCCCCTCCAGTCCAGGAAGTTCAAGTGTTATCTTCACATGTCTGTGTGTGTGTGGAATAATGATAGAGTGGTGATGATTCCCAAAGATAAGGTAGAGTTGATTCGGAGTCACATGGGATGCAATGAGGGTGTGGAGAGTCACAAGTTTCTACACCTATGTGGTCAGCATTCTCTAAGCGTGTACCTGATCACTTTAAGGATTGTATAATGGTTTGAATCTCCTTTCTGGGGATTCTTTCAGTCATATAAACTGGAATGTGTCTATTAGTCATTTGTGTCACTGCATTATTTAGTCACGTCTGCATATATATATATGTAAAAAAAAAATAATGTTTGACTATCTCATTGTTTTAGAATTTTTTTTGTAGCTTGTCTTCTTTATGGTTGTTTGTGTCAATCCTTGTGTTAATCCTTAGTGCTGTTCGGGATATCAATGGAAAATTATCTTTATATTGAGTATCAATATGAAGTGTAATTCTATCCCTGTATCTGGGGCCTCAATTAATGATCTTTGGCATTATGGGTCATGTTGATAGCCACAAACCCTCTTGACACGATAATAAGTATGGGTTCTCAGTTCTGCGGTGACGACAATATCTGCCATCAAAAAAGTGCCATGTTTAAGCGAGAGAGATCCACACAATTGCGCTTATTCCCTATCCCCACTAGTGTCTCCAAAAAGAAGGACAGCCCTGAAGAAGTTGTGGGGTACACCCCATTACAACGAAACACGTTTTCTAGTTGTGTTTATAACATGAATAATAATTGAGTGTGTGCTTCGGGTTTTGACGTACTCTTTTCATTTCAGCCTGCTATATGGCAAGGAAATCATAGCTACTAACACTTCATTTATGCTGTGAAAATCCCCATGATTTGTGAAATAAACTAATGCTATTACTCACCATGAAATATGGTATAACAGACTCAATGAGAACTTGATTTAAAAAAACAAAAAAACCGGTTGACTCAAAAATTATTATTTTTAAGTTTGGTGATTTTGGGAGAAAAGAACTGTGATTTTCTTTAAAAAAATGTCTTTTAAAAAAACCTTGGATTAAAAAAGTGATAACTGAACAAAATATAAATTAAAAAAATATACACTTTACTGAAATGCTCCATTGTGTAACTTTATTCAAAAGTAGTGGGGGAGTAGCACTGTCATAACAATGACCGCCAAGAGCAGTGGCTTCGGAGCGGCCTGTCAATTTCAACAGACTTTCCAAGACTTGCTCTTTCTTGCTGCGACCCTTCTGACCTGAAATTTCAAAGAGATGGAAATAGCACTACTCATTACTATTGTCTAAAAACCAAAAGAAAATTACATGGAACACAGATTTACACCTCCCTGAACACGCTGTCCAAATTTGAGGCAACACAAACTGGACCAGCAACTTTCTTTTGCAATCCTGTCTTCATCAGGGAGAACTCTTCAACCAAAAAGACATTGGCAAAGCCAATGGGTTTCACCGATGCGAATTCTATTGGCTTCGTAAATGGTATTTTTACATGTTGTGCAGAAGCTGCTGTGCTACATGGCTTACATTTTTTAAAGAGTAGCGCTATGAGGCAGCCAGCATTGACCACATATTAGCACATTTTTATTTTTACTCTAAGCCATATTCAACAGAATGCTTTTTCTGTTGAAGATTTCTCCCTGATGAAGACAGAATAGTGGAGAGCCCTTCGGATACTTTAAGTGTCACTTCTTGATGTTATTTTATGTAAGACTCTGCACATTTTAAATCGGAAAATGCACCTAATGAGTGATCTCAATCATAATTGTTGGTTGGAGCGCAAACCTCTACCCAATATCAATGAAATGCTGTCTACCTTGAGGGGGGAGTCATTCTTACCACCCTGGAGATGTTGGCTGCTTGCCACCAGGTAGTCTTGACTGAAGAATCTAGACACTTCACTTCATTTATCACTCCCCTGGGAGCACATCATTACAAACAAATGCAATTTGGTTAACATCAGCTTCATTGGTTTTCCAGAGACTGATGAGGTTGAAGTTCCAATGGTTGTCTGGTGTATTGTACTTCCAAGGTGTAATCTTGGTGTTCGGGAGTAATCTGGCTGAGTATGATGAACGGTTGAACAAAGTATTGTCTAGATTTAGAGAGAATGAGGGCTTGCGTTGCATTGTGACAAGTGCAAGTTTGAGACAAATGATGTGGATTATTTGGGTCACCATATTAGTGGTAAATGAGTGGCAATCAAGATGAAGATGTTGAAAATTACTGATGATGCGCCGTCTCCTGAAAATAAGGAACAATTAAAGTCCTATCTAAGTCTGATTGAGTACTACTCTACGTATGTTCCTCATTTTGCGCAGAAGACAGTGCCCCTTAGGAATTTGATAGAAAGGGATGTGCTTATGTCTGGAGTAAAGAGTGCCAGCATGCAGTTGAGGTGATCAAGGGAGACATTGCAGCTTTTCTTCCTTTGAAACCATTCAATCCTTGTGATGTAGATGTAATTGTCAATGATGCTAGCAAATAAATGTTATGTTATGTTATGTTATGTTATTTATATTTTTATAGCGCACAGCTGCCCCAGCAAAGGGGCGTCCTGGCGCTTAGACAGGCACTATAACATAACACACAGTAAAAGAAGAGGGACGGCTACTCAGAGGCGGGAACCAGAAAAGTTTTAATCGCCCGCCTAAAGGTGAACAAGTCATTGAGAGCTCGGATGTGCACCGGGAGCGAGTTCCACAACCCTGCTGCAAGCACCCGGAAAGAGCGGCCACCCATTCTGCTCAATTTAAAATGGGGGCAGACTGCCAGATATAGAGCCTCTGATCTCAATGATCTCAGAGGGATGTAAGGAGTGAGTAAATTGGCAAGTGCCGGCGGCGAGGAAAATTTCATAATTTTAAAGGCCAGACACAGCGCTTTAAACTTGATCCGCTGTCTGACCGGTAGCCAGTGTAGGGCCGAGATGGTACCTGACACAGAGCAATGTCTGGGGAGGGCCACAATGGCCCGCGCCGCGGCATTTTGCACCCTTTGGAGCCTGGAGGCCTCAGCCTGGTTCACCCCTAACATCAACGAACTTCCGTAGTCCAGCCGGGATAGAATCGATGCCTGGACCACGAGCTGCCGGGTAGGGGGATCAAAGTACTTTAAAACCGGCCTTATGCCCCGCAGGATGCCATAGCACGTGGCAGCCACCTTCTTAGTGTGGTCCGTGAAAGTGAGCGCGGGATCCAGCCAAATGCCTAGATTTTTCACTCCGGAAGCTGGGATCGGAATAACGCCCAGCTCTGGAGGCCACCACTGGTTTCCCCATAACCCAGCGTGTTTCCCCAACACCAACACCTCAGTTTTGGTGGCATTCAACTGTAGGCAGTTGGTGCGAAGCCAGCTTGCTACTGCCACAAGTCCAGCACGGAATCTGGGGGCCTCCACCTCAGGGTCTCCACTAAGTGTCACCGCCAGCTGCGTGTCGTCTGCATATGAGGTCATCGTCAAAACCCACTGTTTGAGGACTGCAGCTAGCGGTTTCACATAGAGGTTGAACATGGTGGGGCTCAACGAGGAGCCCTGTGGGACTCCAAGATCCAAGGGATGGATGGTGGATTGGCCGGGTGGTATTGCCACTTTAAGGGTTCGATCTGACAAAAAAGATCGAAACCACTGGAGGGCGATGTCTGTAACTCCAGCTTCCTCTAAGCGTTGGATCAGTATGTGGTGGGACACAGTATCGAAGGCAGCGCTTAGATCTAATAGCAGGAGCACTGCTGTACGTCCGGAGTCAAGTACCAGGTGAAGATGTTCAATGATGTAAAGTAATGCAGTCTCGGTACTGTGTCCTGGCCGGAAGCCATTCTGACTGGGATCCAATATCTGATTGCGAGCCAAATGCTCAGACACGATTGAGTTGACATGGGCTTCCGTTACTTTAGCCATCCAAGGCAATAGGGATATCGGGCGGTAGTTTTCTGGCAGCAGGGGATCAGAATTGGCCTTTTTTAAGATTGGAGTGACTACTGCCTGTTTCCAAGTGGTGGGAACCATTCCAGTTGACAGTGACATATTGATGAGATCCAATATGGGAGCTCGGCACAGCGGGGAAAGTGTGCTAATAAGAGCTGGCTTCAGCGGGTCCAGAGGAGAACCTGATTTAACACTGAGGCTAAGTTTGTCAAAAGTCTCGGTGGACAAATCTGGTAGGATGGTCAACGTCTCATACCCCAAAGAATTAGGGTCAACTACCTCTGGATTCGGCCGGCACGGATCAAATCCTCTGTAAATTTTTTGCACTTTCTCCAGGAAGAAAGTTGCCAGATTCTCACAGTGGGAGTCTGTGCAAATCACTTCCGAGGTAGCTCTTTTCTTCATAAGGTCTTTCAGGACCTTAAAGATCAGTTTAGATGGATTGGTACTGGCCAAAATTTCCTGAGCATAGAATGCGGCCCGTGTTCTGCAGATGGCCCTGTGATAGGACTTCAAATCGGCAAAGTACCGGGTTTTCAGAGCAGGATCATATGATCTTCTCCAATCCCTCTCTGCTTTCCGGCAAGATTTTTTCAGCTCGGCAAGGGACTCGTTATACCATGGGCTGGATGTTTTCGCACGGCCTTTCGACCATCGCATGGGTATAAGGGAGTCAAGGGCATCAGAAATCCAAGTGCAGAACAGCTGGTAACCCTGGTCTACATTCACAAAGGCGCTCAAAGGTTTCTGTTCCAGTAAACTATAAAACTCTTCAAGTTTGAGCTTGTGCCAATGCCTTTGTAGAGTAGGCCTGTCCACCGATTTAAAAGGCTTATCGTGGATAGGACAAAAGGCTTCCACTAGCAAATGATCCGTCCATCCCATCTGCATCGGGTCTGACACCTTCACCCTCTCAAGCGTGGAAAAAAAGGGGTCAAGAATATGGCCCCCTGAATGGGTAGGAAGAGTAACAAGCTGGATGAGTTGAAGAGCTTCAAGATCCGCCAGCAGAGTGTTCACGGTTGTGGATGACCTATTATCAAAATGGATATTAAGGTCCCCCATGATGTTAAAGTTCGCACAACCGAGCGCTATAGGGCTAACCATATCGCCCAGCGCGGATTTGAAGACTGAATCATTGCCGGGAGGGCAGTAGATGAGCATATCGCTGAACGTAAAGTGATGGCTAAAAGCAACTTTGAAGAGAGCACTTTCACAGGCGGGCAGCCCAAGAACTTTCCATTCAGCAGGAAAGCAGGATTTAACTGCCATGGCGATACCACCTCCTCTCGTGGTCCTGTTAGACGTAAAGACCGTGTAATTCTGAGGAAAGGCAAGATTCCAAATAGCGGCATCTGAATCCTGAAGCCAGGTTTCAGTAAGTAAAAAAAGATCGGGATCTTCTTTTTCAATCAAGTCATGCATAAACTGGTGATTTTTGACCAGTGATCTCACATTTAAACACCAGATCCGGAGGCCCCGAGCCGCATCGATCTTGCGTGTAATTGGGGTAGCATCTTCCAGGGAGCGGATCTTGGTTGGGCTCTCTAGAGACCAACCCTTACAGGCACAAATATATGGGCCCACTAAAGGGTCAACAGGCTCACATAAACAGACCCTGACCCTGTGCCCTATTGCCAGCAGCTCTGACCGTGTGTAAGACGACATCCCGCGGGTGGGCAGATAAGAGCAACAACAAAAGGGACCAGGTCCTGCCGCGTCTCGCGCTTCCTCGTCGCTGACGGGCGCAGACGGGCACGACTGAGGCTAAGCGAGGGCGTCCTACCTGCGTGTCCCGCTGCGCGGGAGAGGAGAGCATTAAGTAGGCTGTCCAATCCCAGCGTGAGCGCGAGGACGCTCCAAGATGGCGCCCGCAGATCGAGTTCTGAGCCCAAAGCAAAATGGCGCCCACACAGGACCACCCTCGGGACCCGGACCCGCCAAACTGCAGTGCAGCAACTTTTTATATGCGGTAAGAGGGAGGGGGGCAAAGACCCAGCCAAGTCCCGCTTAAAAGCAGGGGATTAGTGAAAAAAAATAGCCACAAAACAAATATAAAACCAGGATGATTAAAATTTCTGAAGCGCCAGCAGCAGCGCGTGCGCAGCAGTGCTAGTACCTGTCAAGGACTGAAAGACAGGTGAATCCGCCTTAAGTAGGCTGTCCAATCCCAGCGCGAGCGCCAGGACGCTCCAAGATGGCGCCCGCAGATTGAGTTCTGAGCCCAAAGCAAAATGGCGCCCACACAGGACCACCCTCGGGACCCGGACCCGCCAAACAGCGGTGCAGCAACTTTTTATATGCGGTAAGAGGGAGGGGGGCAAAGACCCAGCCAAGTCCCGCTTAAAAGCAGGGGATAAGTGAAAAAAAATAGCCACAAAACAAATATAAAACCAGGATGATTAAAATTTCTGAAGCGCCAGCAGCAGCGCGTGCGCAGCAGTGCTAGTAACTGCTTTGGTACGGTGTTATTGCAATAGAGAAGTGATGGTAGGTAGGAGTTATTTGAATTTTCATCTAGAGCATTGGATGAAAGGAGGCTATGGCACTGTGGTGGGCTATCCAGGATTATAGAACATTTGTGTGGAGAATTCTGATTCCTTTACACATAGACCATAAACTGCTGGTTGATTTGTTCAGCACCAAAAGAGAAGGGCTACCTCCGGGGTATTTAAATGGCAATATCACTTGCAAGACTATCATTCTCACATTGAATGTGTACCTGGTAAATGGAATGTGGAGGCAGATTATTTATCTAGGATGCCAATAGTTGTGAAGATGCAAGTGAGGATTAGATTGTGGTGTATGAGACGAGGAAAATATTGGGGTTACCTGATTGTGCCATCTCTGAACAAGCGTGAAGAAAGGCACTTAAAAAATTATACTGTATTATCTCAGGTCAAAGCTTGAGTAAAGTGTGGTTGGCTGAATGTGAGGAATGTGAGTTCAGAATTTGTTCCTTATGCACATGTGGATACGGAGTTAACCTGTGTGGAAGGTCTAGTGTGCAGGATTAAACAATTACTCATACCTATCAGTTTGAGGGAGAGGGCTCTTTTCTGACACATGAAAGACATTTGTGAATTGAGGCCATGAAGCAGAGAGTAAGAGAGGATATTTTGTGCCATGGTAGATAAAGCGGTTGAGTGTTGTGTACCTGATTGCCAGAGTTGTATTATGAGGGACAAGACCCAAGTTACCACTCTGTTGATGTTAAATCCCGTAGAGATGGATATGGAACCAAGGTCCAAGTTAGCTTTAGATATGTCTGGTCCCATTAAGATTATGGGAGAAGTCCCTAAGCGTGCTTTATTTCTGTTGGATTACATGTCAAAGGGGTCGGAGGTCATATTTGTGAATAGTGGTGATACGCCTATTGTGGGGTCCGATTCTTACAGAGAGTTTTCAGTTGTGAAGGTAATGCCAACAAAATTGTGATGGATAACGCTATGCAATTGGTTTTGGATTAAATTAATTTGCTTTTTAACAAGAATGGCATCAATTACACACGGACCTCATTATACCATCCTAGAAGTACTGAGCTGGCAGAACAATTCAACAGTATATAGAAGGATCAGTTGCAATTGGAGTTAATCACTAATCTGCATTGGAAACAATTGGTGGAAAAAAGAAATGTGGGTCGTGCGGACTATACCTAATGTGTCTACAGTGGTAATGCCTTTTGTATTGTTGAGGGGGTATTTTTTTTGCAGAGTTTATATAGCTCAAACTTGACCCCAATTGGGTATCGGAGCACTTTACATAGCACCAATTACGTTACATGAGGAAACACATTCATTTTGTTATGTCCCTGATTCCAAAATAAAAAGATTGCATGTATCGCTAAACTGTTGATGCCTCATGTTTGAGAAAGTTTGTGGATCTCAGGGCTAAGGTTAAGTTGTGTATAAGACCAAGAAGGATCGTAAGAGAAAGATGGATGTGAAATAGGGGTGATAGTTAAGAATAAGGAAGCCTGGCCATGTTGTGAAATGTGAGTCAAGGTATTCCCCTCCAGTCCAGGAAGTTCAAGTGTTATCTTCACATGTCTGTGTGTGTGTGGAATAATGATAGAGTGGTGATGATTCCCAAAGATAAGGTAGAGTTGATTCGGAGTCACATGGGATGCAATGAGGGTGTGGAGAGTCACAAGTTTCTACACCTATGTGGTCAGCATTCTCTAAGCGTGTACCTGATCACTTTAAGGATTGTATAATGGTTTGAATCTCCTTTCTGGGGATTCTTTCAGTCATATAAACTGGAATGTGTCTATTAGTCATTTGTGTCACTGCATTATTTAGTCACGTCTGCATATATATATATGTAAAAAAAAAATAATGTTTGACTATCTCATTGTTTTAGAATTTTTTTTGTAGCTTGTCTTCTTTATGGTTGTTTGTGTCAATCCTTGTGTTAATCCTTAGTGCTGTTCGGGATATCAATGGAAAATTATCTTTATATTGAGTATCAATATGAAGTGTAATTCTATCCCTGTATCTGGGGCCTCAATTAATGATCTTTGGCATTATGGGTCATGTTGATAGCCACAAACCCTCTTGACACGATAATAAGTATGGGTTCTCAGTTCTGCGGTGACGACAATATCTGCCATCAAAAAAGTGCCATGTTTAAGCGAGAGAGATCCACACAATTGCGCTTATTCCCTATCCCCACTAGTGTCTCCAAAAAGAAGGACAGCCCTGAAGAAGTTGTGGGGTACACCCCATTACAACGAAACACGTTTTCTAGTTGTGTTTATAACATGAATAATAATTGAGTGTGTGCTTCGGGTTTTGACGTACTCTTTTCATTTCAGCCTGCTATATGGCAAGGAAATCATAGCTACTAACACTTCATTTATGCTGTGAAAATCCCCATGATTTGTGAAATAAACTAATGCTATTACTCACCATGAAATATGGTATAACAGACTCAATGAGAACTTGATTTAAAAAAACAAAAAAACCGGTTGACTCAAAAATTATTATTTTTAAGTTTGGTGATTTTGGGAGAAAAGAACTGTGATTTTCTTTAAAAAAATGTCTTTTAAAAAAACCTTGGATTAAAAAAGTGATAACTGAACAAAATATAAATTAAAAAAATATACACTTTACTGAAATGCTCCATTGTGTAACTTTATTCAAAAGTAGTGGGGGAGTAGCACTGTCATAACAATGACCGCCAAGAGCAGTGGCTTCGGAGCGGCCTGTCAATTTCAACAGACTTTCCAAGACTTGCTCTTTCTTGCTGCGACCCTTCTGACCTGAAATTTCAAAGAGATGGAAATAGCACTACTCATTACTATTGTCTAAAAACCAAAAGAAAATTACATGGAACACAGATTTACACCTCCCTGAACACGCTGTCCAAATTTGAGGCAACACAAACTGGACCAGCAACTTTCTTTTGCAATCCTGTCTTCATCAGGGAGAACTCTTCAACCAAAAAGACATTGGCAAAGCCAATGGGTTTCACCGATGCGAATTCTATTGGCTTCGTAAATGGTATTTTTACATGTTGTGCAGAAGCTGCTGTGCTACATGGCTTACATTTTTTAAAGAGTAGCGCTATGAGGCAGCCAGCATTGACCACATATTAGCACATTTTTATTTTTACTCTAAGCCATATTCAACAGAATGCTTTTTCTGTTGAAGATTTCTCCCTGATGAAGACAGAATAGTGGAGAGCCCTTCGGATACTTTAAGTGTCACTTCTTGATGTTATTTTATGTAAGACTCTGCACATTTTAAATCGGAAAATGCACCTAATGTGGCATACTGCCCTCCTGATCTAAGTCCTCTGATTACTTGGACATGCTAGGGTCCATTGAGTTTGTCCAGTTTTCAGTGTATCCTCTCCGGAATGGTAACATGTAAAAAAAATAGACAGCCGGAGTGGGGGTCAAACCACATGATTAACACATTGGAGGGTGTGTGACAAACAACGATGGGAAAGAGTTGTTGAAAAACAATGGAGGACAAGGGGGGAAATTGGGTGGGAATAAAGGAGAGGAACTGCAGAGACATGCAGTGATATGAGTGCATGTCTAAAAGTAACAAAGGAGACTGTGGGTGGGCCACAGGAAGCAATACTTGGTTCAAGCTCCACTGCTGGGACCGAAGACTGAAGCCCAGGAAGAAGCTGGAGAAGAGGAGGAGTCACTGCCAATAGGAATCAAAGAAACAGAGAGTGACTTAGGAGCCTACCAATAGTGAGATAAGGTTCGAAATGGGCAGGTTCTAAGCCCCCTTTTAAGATTCATTTTTACCTTTACATGTATTGTGCAGGCGAAATCTAAAAAACACACTCCCACAAAAGAGTGAGACCCGTGTAATTCTCTTCTAAAGCTGCTAAAGAGATAATGGTGTCAGGACAGGTTTAAATGTAATCCAGTCAAGCCTTAGAGTATATCAAGAACGACACAAGGCCAGCCAATGATACTGCAACACACTTCCGCAGAAAACAATGGAGGCAGGGAATTAAACGGGGCCCAAGGCAAGGGTAGGACTACATCTAGTTGCTTCTTCCTCAACCCTTTTAAGCAACTAATTGCCTTGTCACCATCCCAGTCAGCATTTAGACCCTCCACCATGGGTCATATGCTCCCGTCCAGTACAACCTACAAGGGCTATTTTTGCTTGGCTACCATCCATTAACATTAGGAGCCAGACATCTAGTAGTGCAACACAAATCACTTAGGTCCTGATGAAGTGCCATTTGACTCGCTAGGAGCTACCTAGGCATGAAACATGTCGACCCTTTCCACAGAGATAGCCCTCTAGGAACATTATCTCCACATAGGGCATCCTGATATTTTTTAACTAAGCTGGATCTACCTAGAACAATAAAATAGTTTTCAATAGGACTGATCCCGACTTATTTTAATGCTCACTATCCTTGCTCTACCCTTGCCCTCTTAACCGCACCCACCTAACAGCTGCTTCAATAAAAGATCTCTGCCAAAGAGCCCCGTTCATGGTGAGCCCGTCGGGCATTGCAGCGTCGGCCCGACAAGGAGCAAAGCCAAATGATGAAGCATGACATCTTCCAGGGTGTGTGAGGGCATCACCAAGCAAGACCTGTCTTCCCCCTAGGAACTGCTTACTCCTGGTTGCACAGCTTACTACGAGCCGTGTGTGCAGGACCCATTTAAATATCGGCTCTTGGTCCCAAAACCTTCCTCTTTGACAATTAAACTTTTAAGGCCACATGCATCAATATAAAAACTGGTCTCAAACGGGCAGATATGCAGAATCTGCCCCTTTGTAACTGGTATTTTTGCATTTGGGATGCATGTCCCAAAAGCAAAAATCGCAATTTAAATAATGGCAAAATTTGTGAGTACTCAAATTGCGATTGTATTTAAGGAATCGCAAATTGCGATTCCTTAAATGCAATGCATTAACCAGTAAAAATGTGCGATTTCGCGAATAGGAATCGCAAATATTTGTCAATCTAAAGTTGATGGTAATTTGCGATTTCTTTGAAAAATGCACTAAAGTACATTTTTCAAAGTCCCATGTTAAGCACACATGCCCTTGGGGCATGTGTGTGCGCAACATGTGGATAAATGGAAGTTTCAGGAGTGCAACAGGGTGTTCTTTTGGCACCCTTGAAATTGCATAGGCAATTTGCAAATACGTATTGGGTACATGCAATTCCCATTCATTTCTATGTTCCTCTATGCCCGTAGGAATGAATGGGAAGCAATTCCTTAATTACGACTTGCGACTTGCAATTTACGAGCTGCAATTAAGGAATGTGTAGGAATCACGCTTTTGTTTGTAATTCTTACATACATAGGCAATAGCGATTCTTTAATTGCAATTCCTTAAAAATCGCAATAAACCTGTTTACTGCGGCAATCATTCCACCGCGGTGTGGGCGTTCTAAAGGTTGGGCGGAGCTGCGGTGGCCAACCGTCGTGCGCAGCACCAGGGAGGGAGTGCTTGCGCGCAGTTGGCCGACGCAAGCACGGAACGGGTTAAAGAATCGCTATTGACTATTTAGATGCATGTGCACCGTAGTGATAAAAAAATTAAGTATACTACATGTTTATCTTTTCAATTAATAGTAAACCTAGTTTTAACAAAAAGCACAAATGAACTTTTTTACTTATTTTTACAGATATAAAACCTATTTATATGAATTAAATACAGACATTTTTAATAAGTTTACCACACATTTAAAAAAATATTAGTAAGGGTGTTTTTTACATTATTATTTCAGAATAAAAGAATTATATTAATATTTCAATTACATTACTATTTAATGCACATTTAATTTGAAGAATCAATACTATTTTGTATTTTATTAGTAGGTGCTTTAAATTATTTTACATTTTAAGTTAACATTAATATATATTGTAATAATTTGTATTACTAAAAATATAATGTATTACATTTTCCTACACTTTCCCATAGGTAGAGTTTCACCCCAGTAGCAGAGACTTTCACCAACAGGTGACAAGTTACTTAAAGTACTTGAAGTACACTTGTAAATTAATTCAAAGTAGGTTCCACCCACTCACCGGTGGGGTTTGAGACATATTTTTACACTTAGGTTTAAATCTCCACTCAGAAATGATGAATCATAAAAAGTTAGAGTGTTACATCAAGGTGTTGGAGTAGTCTACATTTGTACATTTACCAGGTTGAAGATCCAATGCTTCCCGCAGGGAGCGTAAATATGAAGCTGAACATACTTAGGAACTAAAATCATCCAGGCACCTTGAGAAGGTGATGGGTGCAATTAAAACCACCTTCTATGACAAGAGATTCAAGGAATCTACTCAACACACTGAGAACCATAGGAAAGACCCAAAATGAAATAGACACTTTTCTAGATGGATGCAAAATCAGAATGCGGTTTACGGGAAAGAAACCAAAGAATCCAGAACCTGAAATTCACCATGGTGACCACGAAAGACATTTATTGCAGTCTATTATAGCTTGAACACTGCCACTACCAGACACGTCTGGAAGCACTTTGGTAAGTAATTGAAAATCCTGGGTGGAAGTCAAGACAGTTACTGTGTGCCCTGGGAAAAACTCCAATCTTGAAAAGACATCCATCGGTGACCAATCTCCACACCTGGCCAGATGAACAGCTGCTGTAGACCCATTTGAGTGTGCACGTCACACCAAGAATATACTCTCAGACTCCAAGGTTTCAACTCCAAGCGAGATGACAGAAGACTCAGCAGCTCACACTGCAGTCAAAGAGCAGACAATCTGGTATGCAGAGCTTGGGTCCTTTGTTTCAGCAGAAGCACACTGCCTATAAAGGTGTAGTAATATTCCAAAAATATACCATGGGGTGGGAGGGTGACATGTGTAATCTGCACAGATGGATAAGAAATACACGTTGAAGCAGGACTGCAAACACCCTCTCCGTATGGCTCCCACCACCCTTATAGACGGGGAGAAGATTAGGCAATCAACCAAATAGGGGCTGCTTCCACATGAAACAACCTCACCTTGGAGCCAGCACTTTGATGAGCACACTATGTGCTTGTTTGAGGCTCAAGGACAAGCTGTGATCTGGTAGTCATGGCTGTACACACTGAATCAGAGAAATCGCTGGTGAGAATATAAAATGAGAACCTTGAATTAAGCATGTTGGAGGTCTAGAGAAGACAAACTCTTGAGGTTGCATCAGTGGGATGATTATTTGTAATGTCTCTATTTTAAATCTTATACTTGAGATCTATTGGTTCTAGGAATTGAGGCACAGTACCAGTATGAATCCTTTGGCTGTATTCAGGACCACAACTATTATTGAATAAATCCCTTAACTCATCTTATTCCTTGGCTCAAGAACCAGGGCCCTCTGGTTCAGCAGGTCCTGTGTCTGAGAAACAAGGGGCATCTCCCTTGTCTGATTCCCTGGGAACTGGAATTACAACCAAGATTGATGTCCAAGAATTCTCTACAGCAACCCACTGACACAACAGACAGCACCCAAGGATTGTGGAAAGGCTGAAGCCAAAAAGTCTTGAATAAACAAATGTGACACAATATCTGAACTTCTAGAATTATGCTCAGAATGCAGTCAGGACCTAAGCAATCTTTTTCGGGCAGATGGTTGAAAGTAATATATATCCCCTTAGTTCTAGATGATCTATGTAACTTCTTACAGAACTTTAAGTATGATCCCCTTGAACATAAACCAGACTCCTTTGATTTGAAAGAGACAAAGATGCACTTCTCATGAAATACAAAAGCAAACTTTTGATTTTCTCTTTCAAAAGTCCGCGAGCATGTCCTCACACTTCTTATGATCCTCCAGAGAAGGTGCAGATGCACATTGCCTCTAACATAAACCAATACCTGATGTAACAAGTCTTTTCCCATAGAGTTGTACAGCTTGCCCAAATCAGATCCTTCATCTACATCTAAATCTGAATGAGAGACATCTCTGCAGTTCAAGTCCTCAGCTACAGACTTTACTACCATCTGATCATTTATAGACTGCAGCCCTTCACCAGATCTATGCAAACACAACAGGTGATGGACCGAATGTGGATCAATGTCACACACTCACCCCAGTCCAAAGATCTGGGCCCAAATCCATCGTTTTTTTGCACTCCACACCACCCTGGGTTAGACAATGGCGATAAGCAAATCAGCTCTGACCCTGTGCCCCATGGGAACAGTCCAGTCCGAACTACAAAAGCCATGTCCTTCCCAGAACGGAATCAAGCATCCGAGGACCGGACCGGTTTCGAGGTAACACCTCTCATCAGCCCGGCTAGCTTGACTCCAGTGGTGTGGAGTGCCTGGGACCCACGTCTGGGCATCCCCAGCGCACTTAGGGCGGAATATGCAAACACAACAGGTGATGGACCGAATGTGGATCAATGTCACACACTCACCCCAGTCCAAAGATCTGGGCCCAAATCCATTGTTTTTTTGCACTCCACACCACCCTGGGTTAGACAATGGCGATATGCAAATCAGCTCTGACCCTGTGCCCCATGGGAACAGTCCAGTCCGAACTACAAAAGTCATGTCCTTCCCAGAACGGAATCAAGCATCCGAGGACCGGACCGGTTTCGAGGTAACACCTCTCATCAGCCCGGCTAGCTTGACTCCAGTGGTGTGGAGTGCCTGGGACCCACGTCTGGGCATCCCCAGCGCACTTAGGGCGGAATATGCAAACACAACAGGTGATGGACCGAATGTGGATCAATGTCACACACTCACCCCAGTCCAAAGATCTGGGCCCACATCCATCGTTTCTTTGCACTCCACACCACCCTGGGTTAGACAATGGCGATATGCAAATATCCTCTGACCCTGTGCCCCATGGGAACAGTCCAGTCCGAACTACAAAAGCCATGTCCTTCCCAGAACGGAATCAAGCATCCGAGGACCGGACCGGTTTCGAGGTAACACCTCTCATCAGCCCGGCTAGCTTGACTCCAGTGGTGTGGAGTGCCTGGGACCCACGTCTGGGCATCCCCAGCGCACTTAGGGCGAAATATGCAAACACAACAGGTGATGGACCGAATGTGGATCAATGTCACACACTCAACCCAGTCCAAAGATCTGGGCCCAAATCCATCGTTTTTTTGCACTCCACACCACCCTGGGTTAGACAATGGCGATATGCAAATCAGCTCTGACCCTGTGCCCCATGGGAACAGTCCAGTCCGAACTACAAAAGCCATGTCCTTCCCAGAACGGAATCAAGCATCCGAGGACCGGACCGGTTTCGAGGTAACACCTCTCATCAGCCCGGCTAGCTTGACTCCAGTGGTGTGGAGTGCCTGGGACCCACGTCTGGGCATCCCCAGCGCACTTAGGCCGAAATATGCAAACACAACAGGTGATGGACCGAATGTGGATCAATGTCACACACTCAACCCAGTCCAAAGATCTGGGCCCAAATCCATCGTTTTTTTGCACTCCACACCACCCTGGGTTAGACAATGGCGATATGCAAATCAGCTCTGACCCTGTGCCCCATGGGAACAGTCCAGTCCGAACTACAAAAGCCATGTCCTTCCCAGAACGGAATCAAGCATCCGAGCACCGGACCGGTTTCGAGGTAACACCTCTCATCAGCCCGGCTAGCTTGACTCCAGTGGTGTGGAGTGCCTGGGACCCACGTCTGGGCATCCCCAGTGCACTTAGGGCGGAATATGCAAACACAACAGGTGATGGACCGAATGTGGATCAATGTCACACACTCACCCCAGTCCAAAGATCTGGGCCCAAATCCATCGTTTTTTTTTCACTCCACACCACCCTGGGTTAGACAATGGCGATATGCAAATCAGCTCTGACCCTGTGCCCCATGGGAACAGTCCAGTCCGAACTACAAAAGCCATGTCCTTCCCAGAACGGAATCAAGCATCCGAGGACCGGACCGGTTTCGAGGTAACACCTCTCATCAGCCCGGCTAGCTTGACTCCAGTGGTGTGGAGTGCCTGGGACCCACGTCTGGGCATCCCCAGCGCACTTAGGGCGGAATATGCAAACACAACAGGTGATGGACCGAATGTGGATCAATGTCACACACTCACCCCAGTCCAAAGATCTGGGCCCAAATCCATCGTTTTTTTGCACTCCACACCACCCTGGGTTAGACAATGGCGATATGCAAATCAGCTCTGACCCTGTGCCCCATGGGAACAGTCCAGTCCAAACTACAAAAGCCATGTCCTTCCCAGAACGGAATCAAGCATCCGAGGACCGGACCGGTTTCGAGGTAACACCTCTCATCAGCCCGGCTAGCTTGACTCCAGTGGTGTGGAGTGCCTGGGACCCACGTCTGGGCATCCCCAGCGCACTTAGGGCGGAATATGCAAACACAACAGGTGATGGACCGAATGTGGATCAATGTCACACACTCACCCCAGTCCAAAGATCTGGGCCCATATCCATCGTTTTTTTGCACTCCACACCACCCTGGGTTAGACAATGGCGATATGCAAATCAGCTCTGACCCTGTGCCCCATGGGAACAGTCCAGTCCGAACTACAAAAGCCATGTCCTTCCCAGAACGGAATCAAGCATCCGAGGACTGGACCGGTTTCGAGGTAACACCTCTCATCAGCCCGGCTAGCTTGACTCCAGTGGTGTGGAGTGCCTGGGACCCACGTCTGGGCATCCCCAGCGCACTTAGGGCGGAATATGCAAACACAACAGGTGATGGACCGAATGTGGATCAATGTCACACACTCACCCCAGTCCAAAGATCTGGGCCCAAATCCATCGTTTTTTGCACTCCACACCACCCTGGGTTAGACAATGGCGATATGGAAATCAGCTCTGACCCTGTGCCCCATGGGAACAGTCCAGTCCGAACGACAAAAGCCATGTCCTTCCCAGAACGGAATCAAGCATCCGAGGACCGGACCGGTTTCGAGGTAACACCTCTCATCAGCCCGGCTAGCTTGACTCCAGTGGTGTGGAGTGCCTGGGACCCACGTCTGGGCATCCCCAGCGCACTTAGGGCGGAATATGCAAACACAACAGGTGATGGACTGAATGTGGATCAATGTCACACACTCACCCCAGTCCAAAGATCTGGGCCCAAATCCATCGTTTTTTTGCACTCCACACCACTGTGGGTTAGACAATGGCGATATGCAAATCAGCTCTGACCCTGTGCCCCATGCGAACAGTCCAGTCCGAACTACAAAAGCCATGTCCTTCCCAGAACGGAATCAAGCATCCGAGGACCGGACCGGTTTCGAGGTAACACCTCTCATCAGCCCGGCTAGCTTGACTCCAGTGGTGTGGAGTGCCTGGGACCCACGTCTGGGCATCCCCAGCGCACTTAGGGCGGAATATGCAAACACAACAGGTGATGGACCGAATGTGGATCAATGTCACACACTCACCCCAGTCCAAAGATCTGGGTCCAAATCCATCGTTTTTTTGCACTCCACACCACCCTGGGTTAGACAATGGCGATATGCAAATCAGCTCTGACCCTGTGCCCCATGGGAACAGTCCAGTCCGAACTACAAAAGCCATGTCCTTCCCAGAACGGAATCAAGCATCCGAGGACCGGACCGGTTTCGAGGCATCACCTCTCATCAGCCCGGCTAGCTTGACTCACCCCAGCGCACTTAGGGCGGAATATGCAAACACAACAGGTGATGGACCGAATGTGGATCAATGTCACACACTCACCCCAGTCCAAAGATCTGGGCCCAAATCCATCGTTTTTTTGCACTCCACACCACCCTGGGTTAGACAATGGCGATATGCAAATCAGCTCTGACCCTGTGCCCCATGGGAACAGTCCAGTCCGAACTACAAAAGCCATGTCCTTCCCAGAACGGAATCAAGCATCCGAGGACCGGACCGGTTTCGAGGTAACACCTCTCATCAGCCCGGCTAGCTTGACTCCAGTGGTGTGGAGTGCCTGGGACCCACGTCTGGGCATCCCCAGCGCACTTAGGGCGGAATATGCAAACACAACAGGTGATGGACCGAATGTGGATCAATGTCACACACTCAACCCAGTCCAAAGATCTGGGCCCAAATCCATCGTTTTTTTGCACTCCACACCACCCTGGGTTAGACAATGGCGATATGCAAATCAGCTCTGACCCTGTGCCCCATGGGAACAGTCCAGTCACCAGATCTAGGCAGACAGTCTCCACCCAGCCAACCTGATCTTCTGCACTGCTTGCAAGACGTGAGTGAGAGCAGGAGCAAGAATGGAAGTGAGACCAGGACTGGTGTGTCGTCCCTAATCCACTTGTGATTTTCTAATGCATTGTCTCGAGAAGATGGTTAACCAACAAACATTACAGAGTCCAACATAGAAAACACTCATCCCTCCTGATAAAGCTTGGAAACACCTGTGTCTCGCCACACCCTTGCCTACTTTCAGGCTGCGCGACCTCACTATGATGTCATTCTGCCTAATCGCCTGAGCTGGCTCCACTGGGGATGATACAAATAGCATTTGAAAACTTGCAGTGGTAAATCAGGCACATCCCCTACACTAAACCACCTCGTCTTCCCTTCCGGAAGCATCGGTTACAAGATAAACATGAAGAAACATAGATGAGTCACTGCTCACCCAGTGTGATGAACATGGCAATAGAGGTGGCTATGATCATATGTGGCAGCATGAAAAGGAAAAGATGTCTTCTGGAATGAAGCCTGGGACTTCACTCGTCCATGGGAAGGCAGCATACCGAGTAATGGATGAAATGGGAAAGAAGCAGAAGTGGAGGTGATAAGTATCGGTGCACTCAACAATGTACCTGACAAAAGAATGAGACATCATTTGGGCAACCAAAACAATCGAGTATAGATGCTTTGAAAGTAGTGAATCACCTGAGGAGTTTCACAAAAAAAGGGCCCCATCCATCACTGTAGCATGCGTCATCTTGAGGGCTCTCCTCACCATGAAACCCCAAAGGTCTGCACGGTGAGCGCCCCTGGGAGTTCTTTAAGAGGGCTATAGAGTGTACTTCCCATTTGGTAGGAAAACTGCAACCTTAAAAAAAATTAGAATTAACAAACGATGACTGGGTTTTAAAGTTTTTATTGTTACCTTCCTAGTGCATCAACAGAAGCAAGCAATGTGCCTCGGAATATATACAGGGCAGATCCTTTGATTACTTGTCAACATGTTTCTGTTCCTTGCTATTGTGGGATCTTTGGTGCTCAACAGGACTACTCCCATTTCTACCCATCTCTTATCCTGCTCTCAAGGCAAGTCACTATTATGTCAGTCTAGGCTGTTAGGAGGGAGGGAAAAGTAAAAATAGCGCTTGCCTGCCTCAACAATATTTATGTTATCGACTTCGGAAGAATTAAAGACCCACCAGGATTCAAACCTGCGGCCTCCAGACAACAGACAGATGTTCACAATGGATGCCTCAGTCCATTGCGCTTTAGACCGGCGACAACTGGACTGGCCAGAGTGCTTCCCTGGGCAGAGTCCTTGACCTTTTGACAAAAGCTTGAATGACTGCAGGACTTGTCGTCCACGCAAACAAAAGTTCTGGCTCCACAAGTCAGCGCCCTCTAGAGCCGAGCTTCGTTGCCGCCCGGCGTGACTCTCCGTCGCCGCGTGCGCGCGCGCGCACGGCCGCCGGGACTGTGACAGCGCCTGCTTGTGTGATGATGCCAGCTGAGCAGGTGATCCTGGCAGGCCGTGGCAGAGGGGGGCAGCCTGGCAGCTTCTCGTTACATGTCTTCTCAGGACACTGCAGGAAGGATTTAGGACTCGGGGACGGCTTTAAAATGATGACCGCAGTCAGGATGTGGCAGATTAAATTCGGGCACTTGTGAGGTATTGCGTTACGCGCCAAGACGATAATAACTGGATTCCAGCGCGGCACTGCACGGTCGGCTCGCGCATTTGAATTTGACTCTTTCAGGATTAATTGTGTTGCAAGGCTGTAATCGGAAGCACTGATTCAGGCTGTTCACAGGCTCGCTCCATATGAGAATGAATGGGATGGCGTGTCAATGAATGTTTGGAATACAGTGCACGCAGCAAAACCGAGCAAGCATGAATTGTACGCCACTGAGATTACACACTCAGAGCAAAGGAGAGGGCAAACTGCGAAAAGGATGAGAATGAGACATTCAAATAGTGTCCTGAAACACAAACACCATATGCAAAGATCAAAAGTCCTAAGTATGTATTTAGAAAACATAATGTATGGCTTTTTCCTGCACTGTTTATAACATCGATGGTTAACAACTTATGACCAACATGTTCATGGCACTCGCTTTCTGACATTGGTTTGCCTGTATCAGCTTTGATTGTTTGGGGTATTTTTACCAGCGTGACAGGGAAAGTGCAGGAATTAGATAATACGTTGCATTCCTGTCTTTTCCCAGCGCTGCTGCACAAAGTGCTGCCAAGCACCAGATGAGGCACCCTGGCATCATAGGGCAAGGGTGCCTCTGTTGCATGCAAAATTGATTTTTGTGTAGGAAGCAGACCCAGCTCCATGAGTTTTTATTTGGGTGGGCCAAGGATGCATTCGGGTGGGCCACTGCGGGCCCGATTTGTCACTTATAAGTCTAGCCAAGGCCCTCCTTTATTTCTTCTTAGTCTTACAAGGGACAGTAAAACACAATATTTTCTTTCCAAATGTCTTTCTAAATGTTATTGCTCTCAAAAAGTGTTTTGTTCCATTTCATTTCCCTTTAATGGGAAGAGGAGGTTTCTGAGGTGGGAGTATCAGGCAAGTGGCACTACTCGACTCCGTCTGTAGGAGCCTCCAGGGAGAATCCCTCTTCATTATGACCTCCACCCGCCAGGCTTGAATATTCACTTCTCTACCACCCCTCTCCAGTGCATCTTAACTCACAGCTGACCTTGGGCCTCAGCCCCATATGAGCCACCGTGCGGTTCCACTTCCATTATTCCTGGTAAAAACATTAGTAAAATCACCTTCTAACTTGAAACATTTAATATAGCACTAAATGTAATTACCATGCACTTTAAAGCATGCTCCACAGTTGTCCTAATCACCGACTGTTAATTAAAAAAACGAAAACAGAAAACCATGACAAGGCTGGCTTTAGTGCTGGTGCAAAAGTATTTTTGGGCGCCCCACCAATTACCTCTTTCTCCGTAGATACCTTTACTACCACCCTCCTCCAGTGCCCTTCATCTCTCTGTACCCCCTCCCCCTCATGACCTCATCCTCAGACTCCCTCGCTACCACCCTCCACCAGTGCCCCTCATCTCACCGTAGCCCCTCTCTCATATGCATTTCATTTGTTGTATAGCGCTACTCATATCAGTGTAGGGTGTCAGAGTACTTTACATCACAGCACACATTATTCAGAGATGATGAATCATACAAGTATGTAAATCAGTCTATAGGGAATGCCACATAAAGCAATGAGGATTACCAGGTGTAGAAATCACGTCAGCCATACTGATGGGCAGTATATTTTACAAGGGTTTGGTCTGGAGAAGCACAAACTCAGGATTTAAAAAGTACTCCAGTAGTTGGTGGTTGGTTTTACTGACAAAACTCTATAACTGCCCAAACAAACTCTTTTTAGCAACATTAGAATAATGAAAGACTAGAGAAGTTCTAACTATATCACAACACAAAAATGCGAAGTTTGTTTGCAGCTCTTTGATGACAGTTCAGGGCTCACTGTGCTGTGTTGGGATTGCAACTTCTGAACTGCAAGTAACATAAGCATCTCTGTGACAAAGGCAGTAACCCACTGAGCTATCCATATAACATGCAGTTTATCTGCATTTAAAAACTACCAACAGACAAATTATTGTTCTCCAGCAGGATCATAATTCACAAGTAATCCGAACATGTTTTATTGTTGTTGTACATCGGTGGCAGATTCACCGCGAGGGCCAAGGCTTGTGTTTGGGTGGGTCTGGCCCACCCGCTAGAACCGGGCCTGATATGAAGGGGCACCTTCCTGCACAAAAACATTCCTCTCAGGCATTTTCCTTCTGCAGCACATATTGAAAGAGGAAGTAACGAGTGGAAATAAAGATATTTTTCCTCATTACACCTCCACATGGAAGGCGCAGCATTCTGATGCATACCCAGGTCTACCAGTATTTGTAAATCTAATGAATGTGTCCATCTGTAACGAAAATGATGCTCATGTAAAGCGCTCTGATATCTGAAATCTTCAGGTCTAGTTTGCGCTATATAAAACTAAAGCAATATAAAAAAGGGTACACAGTCAAAATATCGAGTTTTAAATTTCAACCTACCAAAATATCGTGTTTGAAATATCGAAGGTGCAGAATATCGATGTCAAGAATATCGTTGGACAGAATATCGACCCTAAGGTAAGTAATATTGAAATTCTTTATATCGATGTAAGTAATATCGAAGTTAGTAATATCGATAGCATATATATCGATGCAACTCATTTCGACGACACTAATATCGATATTTGTATTTTTTTTATTATGTATGTGTTATATGTTTTAGTTAAGTATTTAAAATAAATAATATTATATGTGTATTAATTTTATATATAAATTCATTTTTTTATAAGTAAATTATATGTTTTAGTACCAGAGCGGGTAGTGGGTTTATAGGGGAATATGGTGGGAAGTAATTTAATTGTAATTAATAAAATATTTTTTATGCATAATTTATTTTGTAATTAATTATTAATTAGTAATTAAGTATTTTAATTGATAAATTAATTATATAATTGGTAATTAAGGTTAATTTTAATTAAATGTTATGTTTTAGTACTGGAGCGGGTTGTGGGTTTATAGGGGAATAGGGTGGGAAGTAATTTAATTGTAAATAATAAAATATTTATTGATGTATAATTTATTTTGTAATTAATTAGTAATTGGCAATTTATTTTTTTAATTGATAAATTAATTATATAATTGGTAATCAATGTTAATTTTAATTAAATGTTATGTTTTAGTACTGAGCGGGTTGTGGGTTAATAGGGGAGTAGGGTGGGAAGTAATTTAATTGTAATTAATAAAATATATATTGATGTATAATTTATTTTGTAATTAATTATTAATTGGCAATTAATTATTTTAATTGATAAATTAATTATATAATTGGTAATTAATGTTAATTTTAATTAAATGTTATGTTTTAGTACTGGAGTGGGTTGTGGGTTTATAGGGGTATAGGGTGGGAAGTAATTTAATTGTAATTAATAAAATATATATTGATGTATATTTTTTTGTAATTAATTATTAATTGGCAAATAATTATTTTAATTGATAAATTAATTATGTAAATGGTAATTAATGTTAATTTTAATTAAATGTTATGTTTTAGTACTGGAGCGGGTTGTGGGTTTATAGGGGGATAGGGTGGGAAGTAATTTAATTGTAATTAATAAAAAATGTATGTATAATTTATTTTGTAATTAATTATTATTTGGCAATTAATTATTTTAATTGATAAATTAATTATATAATTGGTAATTAATTTTAATTTCAATTAGATGTCATGTTTTAGTACCTGAGCGTGTTGTGGGTTTATAGGGGTATTGGGTGGAAAGTAGTTTTATTGTAAATATTTAATTATTTATACATTTTTAGTTATGGATAATTAATGTATTAAAAAATTATTATTTGGTAATTCTTTATTTTAATAGATAATTATTTTTTAAATTGTCAATTATTATTTGTAATTTGTAAATAGTTTTTATAACTAGAAAAAATAATTAAATAATTGTTAAATAATATTTTATCTAAAAATATGAATTTGTATAATGTTTTTTAATGTTTAATATTGATTTAAATTAAAATAATATTTTATTATTATGATAAATACATTATTCTTTAATATGTATTATTTGGTGATTAATATTTAATAATTATTATTTATTGGTGTTTGTTGTTAATTTATAGTCAATAAATTATTGAAATGTAATTGGTTTTATTAAACATTAATAGTTTTTTATTGATGTTGATGTATTTGAAAAATTAATTATACATTATTTCAAATACAAACATTATTTAGAAGTATGTGACAATAAAAATCTATGTTATTAAACGCTTTCCCTACTGTTGCGCCCTTTGGAGTTGGAATATTAATTTTTCCCCCTAATCTATGCAAAGCTTTCCCTACTGTTGCACTCTCTGGAGTGGGAATAGTAATTTTACCCCCTACACTATCCAACGCATTCCCTACTGTTGCACTCAGTGGAGTGGGAATAGTCATTTGTACCTATCCGCTATACTGTTGCACTCATTGGAGTGGGAATAGTCATTTGTACCTATCCGCTATCCAACGATTTCCCTACTGTTGCACCCACTGGAGTGGGAATAGTAATGTTTACCCGTACGCTATCCAACGCTTTCTCTACTGTTGCACTCACTGGAGTGGGAATAGTACTTTTTACCCGTACGCTATCCAACGCTTTCCCTACTGTTGCACCCTTTGGAGTTGGAGTAGTAATTTTAACCCCTACACTATCCAACACTTTCCTACTGTTGCACCCACTGGAGTGGGAATAGTAATTTTCTACCCGTACGCTATCCAAAGCTTTCCCTACTGTTGCACTCACTGGAGTGGGAATAGTAATTTTTACCCACCCGCTATTCAACGCTTTCCCTACTGTTTCACTCTCTGGAGTGGGAATAGTATTTTACTCCCTACACTATCCAACGCTTTCCCAACTGTTGCACCCTTTGGAGTTGGAATAGTAATTTTTACCTTTACGCTATCCAACGCTTTCCCTACTGTTGCACTCACTGGAGTTGGAATAGTAATTTTTACCCTTACGCTATCAAACGCTTTCCCTACTGTTGCACTCACTGGAGTGGGAATAGTAATTTTTACCCACCCGCTATCCAACGCTTTCCCTACTGTTGCACCCTTTGGAGTTGGAATAGTAATTGTTACCCTTACGCTATCCAACGCTTTCCCTACTGTTGCACTCAATGGAGTTGGAATAGTAATTTTTACCCGTACGCTATCCAACGCTTTCCCTACTGTTGCACTCACTGGAGTGGGAATAGTAATTTTTACCCACCCGCTATCCAACGCTTTCCCTACTGTTGCACTCTCTGGAGTGGGAATAGTAATTTTACCCCCTACACTATCCAACGCTTTCCCTACTGTTGCACCCTTTGGAGTTGGAATAGTAATTTCTACTCTTACGCTATCCAACGCTTTCCCTACTGTTGCACTCACTGGAGTGGGAATAGTAATTTTTACCCACCCGCTATCCAACGCTTTCCCTACTGTTGCACCTTTTGGAGTTGGAATAGTAATTTTTACCCTTACGCTATCCAACGTTTTCCCTACTGTTGCACTCACTGGAGTTGGAATAGTAATTTTAACCCGTACGCTATCCAACGCTTTCCCTACTGTTGCACTCACTGGAGTGGGAATAGTAAGTTTTTACCCACCTGCTATCCAACGCTTTCCCTACTGTTGCACTCTCTGGAGTGGGAATAGTCATTTTTACCTACCCGCTATCCAACACTTTCCCTACTGTTGCACCCACTGGAGTGGGAATAGTAATTTTTACCCGTACGCTATCCAATGCTTTCCCTACTGTTGCACTCACTGGAGTGGGAATAGTAATTTTTACCCACCCGCTATCCAACGCTTTCCCTACTTTTGCACTCTCTGGAGTGGGAATAGTAATTTTACCCCCTATACCATGGGTACTCACAAACTTTCTCTCGGGGGCCAAATTTACAGTGTGGTTTGTGTCCGAGGGCCGCACCAGTGGGGGCGGGGTCAGTGGGGGAGGGGCGGGGCTAGAGCAACAAAAAAAACTGTGACCATGAGGTTGATCACAGGTCCCTGCAGCGGACGCCTTCGTCCACTGAGCCACCAGACCCCGCATACACACATCTCTCTCTCTCTCTCTTTCTTTATCTCTATCTCGCTCTATCACTCTCTCTGTCCTCCCTCTCTCTAGCTCTCTCCCTCGCTCTCTCCCTCCCTCTCTCCCTGTCTCCCTCTGTCTCACTCACTCTGACTGTCTCACTCCCTCTCTCTCCTTCTGTCTCAATCTGACTGTCTCACTCCCTCTCTCTCCCTCTCTGTCTCACTCATTCTGACTGTCTCACTCACTCCCTCTTCCTCTCTGTCTCTCACTCTGACTGTCTCACTCCTTCCCTCTCCCTCTCTGTCTCCCTCTGTCTGTCTCTCCCTCTCTCTGTCTCCCTCTCTCTCTGTCTCCCTCTCAGGTTCCATTATGTGCTACTAGCCACAAGTATACGCCCACTCCCACCCTTCAGACAACCACTTTCATACACCCACAAACATATCCATACACACACCTGTGAATGCTGACACGTCCAGCCTCATCATAAACGCACACACTCATCATCATATGCCAGTACAATGATGGCCAGCATGTTCCTGCACAGTTTTTATTAACCAGTGTTGACGCTTTACCTCTCTGAGACCTCAGTCAAACAATCATACATTCTTTTAAAAATGTATAAGCATAATCAATGATTCTGTCAAACACGTCTCATTTTAAGGTTTCTCGAATAATATAACATGTGGAAATTAAGACTGAATTAGTACAACGGGCCAAGACACCCCTAGTGCTCTTGCAATCTTCTTTCTAAAAATGATTTTGCTTCCTCTGTTGGGATACCCGATGTAAAACGTCTGTAGAAATGCAAAGTGTGCCTTTAGTTTATGCCACGTGGGAAGTCCCACTACCTCCCTCTGTCACCCTCCTCACCTCACCCTGCGTGTGTCAGTTTGAGCTGAGACAGCCTCCTGGCACACACAGCCCCACCCGAGCACTTCACAGGTCTTTAGAAAGACCATTTGTATGTTAATGAGGGAGGCCTTGCTGTACTTAACCTCTTTCTAGGCCCCTGCAGCTCCACTATCATTGGAATCACCCGGCGGCCGGCCCCCACAGAGCAGCAGAGTCTCTTAGACTCGCGCTGCAGCAACCAGCAGTGTTTGAAGACACGATTTCCTTTTTTTTAAAATACAACACGGGTACGATGTCTGGAAGGTCAACGGGCCGCCAGGGAAGGCTTGCCGGGCCGCCACCGGCCCGCGGGCCGTACTATGAGTACCCGTGCCCTACACTATCCAACGCTTTCCCTACTGTTGCACCCTTTGGAGTTGGAATAGTAATTTTTACTCTTACGCTATCCAATGCTTTCCCTAATGTTGCACTCGTTGGAGTGGGAATAGTAATTTTTACCTATTTGCTATCTAACACTTTCCCTACTGTTTCACCCTATGGAGTTTGAATAGTAATTTTAAGCCTTATGCTATCCAATATAATTTATAATTATTTATTCATTTTATAATATTTTTATTATGTTACATAATGTTGTGTTTAAATAATTTTTTAAATAATGAAGTATATTTCATTGTTTTTATGTATTACATATAAATATTTATTATTATTTATGTTAATATTTTATGAGTGTTGATGTATTTGTAATTTATAGTATTTGTTAATATTTTTAAAATAATTAAAAAAATAATAGATATTATAATTAATTAAATATATATTACATATTGTACGTTTAATTTTAATTAAACGTTTAACATTAAATATGTATTATTTAATTATTTTAAACATTCTAAAATATTTTTACATAAGTTTAAATTATATAAAAGTATTATTTACTTTATATTTCTTTTTTTAATAATTAAAAAAAAAAGGAAATATATTTACTTACGATATTTTTAACATCGATATTTTATTTTCGATATTTTTGTACTTACCATGTTGTAGATAGGGTGTCAATATACTTGCCTTCGATATTCCAACGTCGATATTTTGAGTGTCGATATCCTGTCTCTCGATATTCTGTCAGACATTCATAAAAAAGTGCACCAAAATCCAAGGGTGAAAGCCTGGGACCACACTTGCTTGGAATGCTTTTCCAGGGCACAGCAACGCAATACAGTGATTTGCACTGCGTTGCATTACTCTGGATTTGCTAAGCCACTCAGGGCCTAAATCAAACTTAAGGTTGCGTTGTTTTTGTACTCGGTTGCGAAGCGCAAAAGTGATGCAATTCTCAGATAAAGATGCCCCATAATTTCTTGATAGTCAAATGTGCTCTGTAGTAAGTAAGATAAAGTGATAGGTCCAGATATAATGTTGATTCATAGCAAATCACCTAACAGTATAATATATAAATCCATCCAAAATGTTGCCCTTGCCAGCATCTGATGGGAGCTGCACGCTGAAAACGGAGGTCCTCTGAATAAGATATGGGCCAAGATTCGATAATCACATAATAAGGAATCCACATATGGTGATGTAAACACCAGCATAACCGTACCTTGGCAACCGTGGGCCTAGGGACACGTCCATAGAATCTTACCTGAGTAGCCAGGCCTGGCTCCAGGGTCAGGTTGCAACACACAGTCCTGAAGAAGACTCACAGCAAAGGTTTGAATTCCTCATTGCATAGTCGAGTCGAAACGTCGACGCTCTCCCACAGATCAAGACCTGCACCTACATCCTCATTGTCATACTATGGAAATCTGTATTGAATGCACATTTAAATTTACAGAGTACATGCCAATTTTACTTGGACAGGCTTGCATTGTCTGGTCTTAGTTACCAGTAATTGTGAAAAATTCTAATTGACTATCCCTACTTCTTTGATTCACACTTTCACCACCTATCACCACTACCCGATTACCTTTGTCTCTTCTTTTGCGCGCAATGTATGGTTATTGTAAAAGTATCTCAGATTTATACGAAAATAAATATCTTGTATTTAATTTATGTGTGGTCAGTTTAATCTTATATATGCATTAGTAGGTATTTGTGTACATGCATAACAAATTCCCTTTATGAATTATTCAGTAACCTTGTTGTAGTACTTCACACAACAAAATTGTTAATTCTTGGTCACAGACCGTTCGTTGTCTTTATTCCCATCCAAAATGTTGTGCATTTGCTCATATGTTTTCTTTATAGCATTTTTGAAAGTACACTGTTATAACATTATATTGTATAATTTAAATTAGTACTTTTAATAGCGACCTCAGAACGGTCAACATTTAAGTTATAGACAATTATTGGAACTCACCTAATTCACAAGAGCTGCTAGTTGAAAGGCTTGTATGGTCATATCTGTTGGTCAGTCAGAGTCATACATCAGTTAAAGACTGAGGGGCATATTTATGGGTATTTCGTGTTGGAAAGCGTAGCAAGTCACCTTGCTGTGCTGCCCTATGTCAAAGTGAAAGGGCAGGAATGCACTGTATTTATTTAGTACAGTGCATTCCTGTCCTTTCCTCCTGTGCTTGCGCCGTTTTGGTTACATAGCACCAACGCAGGCACCCTAGATCTATGATGCAAGGGTGTATGTGTTGTCGGTAGGATTTTTTTCTGCAGGAAGGTCCCCTTTTATATTTTAAAATGTAACCCGAAGGCATCTTTGCGCTAACAACTATACTCCAGGGGTCAGAAGGGACCAAAGCATCAAAAGAGTAATTTACTGGAAGCCAAAAGCCAGTTTTTTAATTAATGAAAACACCTTAAGTTAAACTGAGACCTAAGGTGCAGCAGTATTTGATTCCATAGCAAAGCTGTGGAATGAATAAAGCTTCTTCCACCCAAAACAGCTTCATAGATATTAGGTACTTGCATGGCTCTGGCCAAGGTGGATTGCAAAGTTCTTCTGGTAATATACCATATAATTTTATCCTTAAGGTAGTCTGGGCCAATACCTCGAGGGGCTTGGTGTTCCAAGCAAAGTCAATTAAAAGCTGTTCTTTGTGGTAGCTGATTTAGATTTCATAAGGTTATTCAGAAGCTGGACTGCAGCAAGTTGCAGCCACTGAAGTTTTTTAAAAGGCCTTTTTGTATCTCAGATAAAAAGGGTTACAGTAATCAATCTGAGAAAGCACTTGCGAGACAACCACTGTAGTCTGGAGCTCAATAGAGATAAATGGGAGACATTTTTTCAGTGTTTGCAAATGGTAGAAACAATAAGAGATTAAGGGCCCGATGTAGGTAAATCCCATTTACCGATTTTGAAATACCGAATTTTACCGATTCGGTATTTCAAAATCGGTAAATGGGATGTAGGTCCCAACATCTGGATTCGTTACCGAATCCTTAACAATTCTTTAATTACCGATTCGGTAAATACCGAATCGGTAATGCCCATTCATTCCTATGGGCTTTGAAGCCCATAGGAATGATTAGGCATTACCGATTCGGTATTTACCGAATCGGTAATTAAAGAATTCACAAGGGTGCAGGGGGTGTCACTTTGACACCCTCTAGCACCCCCAAAACGGGCATGTGTGCAATGTGGCACACAGACATGCCCTAAGGGCACGTCTGTCTGTCATATGGCACATGTGTACATGCACAGATGTGCATGTACACAGTAATCGGTATTTTACCATGGATTTGTATTCCATGGTAAAATACCGATTCTGTAAGCCATGTGCTGATGGAACATTGGCTACCTACATTGCATTTTCGGTAATTTTACCGAATCGGTATCATTACCGAATCGGTAAATATTACCGAATCGGTAAATTTACCGATTCGGTAATGATAACGATTCGGTAAAATTACCGAAAATGTGCCCCTACATCTCGATAGCCCTTTACCGATCGGAAACGGCCGAAAATCGGTATTTTTGGCCGATTCCGATCGGTAAAGGGCTACCTACATCAGGCCCTAGATGATTTATCTGATCTTTGAAGGTTAATTTGGAATCAAAAATAACTCCAAGGTTTTTAGCTTTGGTGGGTGGCCACCAAGTAGAATTCCAAAAAGACACATCTGATCCAAAAAGAAGCGCCTCTGTTTTATCAGAGTTCAGTTTGAGACATTGAGCTTCCATCTAGCTGGCAATAGCTGTCATACAGTTTTTAAATCTATTGGCTACCTCATCTACATTAGAGCGGATAGAGACCACATAACGTATTGTGTTTAAACCAAAAGATGTTATCAATGCTGCCAAAGGAGCCACATAGATATGAAACAAAGAGGGGCTTACAGAAGACCCTTGCAAGATCCTAAATGGTAAGGAACGGGAGCTTGAGACAAAGACACTAAAGGTAACTGACTGGGCTCTATTACAAAGAAACAATACCAGAAGTTTAAGGGCCAATCCTACAATCCCAATCTCCCTTTAAAGATGGATCAGGACCGAGTGGTTCACATTGTCAAAGGCTGAGGATAGGTCCAATAGGACCACTGCCGCGCCCCCTGTCTAAAAACTCCACAAATCTCTTTTGTTGCCACCAACAGAGCTGATTCCATGATATGTGCTTTTCTGAAGCCAAGTTGGGATCCATCAACATTTTTATTTTCCTCCAGTAAGTTAGAAATAACCACATTCATGTGCCTTTCCAAGGTTTTAGCCAGGACTGGAAGTCTGGAGATAGTGCAGTAACTCTTCTCTTCCACTGGATCTTCCTTACATTCAGTAGGGAAAATACCCTCACCCTTGGCTTTATTTAAAAGATATATAAGGGGGGATAGGGCATCTGTCAGCTCATGAAAGATGTTAATTGTATAGGGTCACAGGGTGCCACGGACTTCATCTGTAAGATCAACTGGACTACCTCTACTGGTTCCAGAGGTGGAAAAATACACAGAGTAGGGATGTTATCCTTAGGGAGAGTGGTTTCAGATGCTAAGATGTCATCTGTCGTTCCTGCTTTAAAAACATTGTATATCACTTTAACTTTGATCTTAAAAAAGTAAGCTAGCTTATCGCAGAGATCCTGCATGAGGCTAGAGTATTAGCATTTGGTGAATGAGCGTGCAACAGGACCCTTTTAAATAGTTTCTTGACCTTTGAGGAATTACTTGCAGATTTGATTTTATCTGAGAATAAATCGTTTTCTCTGTTTTGATTTCTGCTTTATAATTTAACAGTAGCCTCCTATAATTTTTCTTTCTCATCCGGAGAATAACTGGACCTCCAGACTTTCTCCTGTCTCCTTCAGGCTCTTTTTAACTCCTTGAGTTCGGGAAAGTGCCATCTGGTTGAGGGACGGGATCTATAGTATCTCTTCTTTGTTTGGGGGGCCAGCCTAATAGCACCTTCATCAATCTAGGGAAAGAAGTAAGCCACAATTGCCTCAACCTCACCAATCATAGTGGGAGAGGATGCTTGCAAGATGGCAGCTAACTCATTCTTATACATCTTGTTGCAGGCTCTGAAAACTTCACCTGGCTCAATTTGTTTGTGGGAGGGAACTGGGGTGGTAAAATTAATAATCATGTGATCTGACCAAGTGATTGGGAGAATAATCTCGATCAATAGGTTAGGAAGGTTTGAAAAAATTGCATCCAAAGTGTGCCTCGCAGAGTGGGTCAGACCAGGGCCGGACTCGGAAACAAAACTGGCCCTGGCAAAGAGCTCGGCCTCCACCTGGGAGCGGCAGAGCTGTTTGCCAGGGCCGGTTTCGTTACAGGGGCCGATTTTACAGCTATCCTGCAAAAATGGGCCTGTAATAAAAATGGCCCCCAGGGGCCCAAAATCAGCCCCCACCCTCCCGGCCCACCAGGGAAACGCCCGGTGCCCACTACGGCCAGTCCGGACCTGGGTCAGACATTTTATCAGGAGGTTAAGGTCGAAATTGGCCATGTTGTCAATTAGAAGTCTTGTGTCTCTGTTACTCACATCTTCTAAATGAAAACTGAAGTCTCCCAAAACTGTGTAGTTACCATAGTGGATACTATTTTCCAGCAGGTCACTAATAGCTTCCAAACATTTTTGTTTAGGACTAGGTGGCTGGTAAATTAGTATACCATGAAACCTGGAGTTATAGGTTAATATACAGTTGAAGGCGAGATCTTCCGCATCTATAATAACTAATGGCTCACATTTGATGTCAAAATGGTCCTTATATGTGTTGACAAACCTCAGACCCCCCCACCCTCCCCCGTTTGTCCTGTCGCTCTAAACCAAATCCTGGCGGGAAAGCTGCAGCAAAATCTGGGTCAGAAAATTCATCTGCCCGGGGGCGGAGCTAGCCTTGAAGCGAGATGGCCGCTTGTTAAGCGAGCTCCTCGCAAATGCCCACAAATCCTGCAGACATATCCTCCCAACACATGCCAAAGTACCTGAAGCAGCTGGGGGTCGAGAAGGGAAGATAGCGACATCAACATAGCATCGAGTCTGAGACCAGGAAACATCAGCAGACATCAAATCGGTGAACGCATGGTCTGCGGCCCTCGTCGAGAAAGTGAAAGCAAAGCCGCGGGCCTCGGCAGGCAGACATGCAGAGACATTTGTGACGCAGCACGCCCAGGGGAGGAGGCAAGGCCCGCTGCTACTGAGGCATTGTGACAGGGAGTGGCGGTAACGCAAGCAGACACGAACATTGAGGACCGACACCACCCGCACTGAATGCGAAGCGCTGGCGGGGGCTCTGGTGTGTGCTGGAAACCTGTGAGTAATTCAGTGCGTGCTTGGCTTGGGCCCATGCTCCGGGGCCTGGCCCATTGACCCCACACTCCCCTCGCAGGTTGTGGAGAGGGAGAAGAGCCTCCTTGGGACCCCAGGACAGACCTCCAGAGCGCGCCCTCCGAACACCCCCGGACGTAGTTAAGGCCCGGGGAGTGGCACCCTGCCAGGGACACGCAGCAGGCTGTGGAGCTGTGGGTAGAGTCAGCGTGCATGCGGCCATCGATTAAAGGCACTGATTATACAGCGCAGCTGTTTTACTAAAGACACTGGGGAAACAGGAGTGATCACAGGCCTTGTAGGGCTGTAGAGCCACAGGACGTCTGGCACACCATAATCAAACGTGCACATAAAGCAGATAATTGTGCTAATTGGTGGGTCAGCTCGAATAAACCACATCCTATGCACCAGTGCCCCAGTGCATATGGGACCCTCCCCAGTGCCCATGTGCTGAATACTTGGATGTGTGGTGTGCAACATATGGGGAAGCCGGATCTGCGCAGGTAGCACTTGCGAGGAACCAACAACTGGGCACATTACGTCATATCCCAGCAGAGAACGTCGGACAAGGGATAGGAGGCAGGCCCAGATCTCTTGCCACCCTGGTAGTGATCCCTGGGCAGCGAGTTCATATAGAGAGGAGCTGGGAACAGTGTCTCCCAATTACCATTCCCCTGAAGGACACAAATACTGCCACTACACCAGAGCCCACGGGCACCGTCGGAATAACACCAGGATCGGCAGACGCTACTGATTTCTGGGTGAGACATGTGGCATAGTCAACCCTTGCTCTGTGGGATGAACCGGGGTCCTAACTTTAAAGTGTCAGCGCTCCAGAGACGCTGTAATAACTGCATGCGTGTATTGGATAGCTTCTAATCTGCATCATTAGAAAACCAGACCTTCACCCAACCCAAAATCACCTTTGAACAAACCAAGAAACAACAAGATCTAAACACTGACAAACAATCGGCGGCGTAAACAGCGACAGGAGCCACAGGCGGGGTGTCGAACGACTAAATTCAGTCCATGTTTACCACAATTCAAACCGCGCTATCGAACATTGATGGGAACATTGACTCTTTGATCCCATCAAGCTGCACAGCCTAACATCATTTGAATCAAATAAATCAAATTTATATATATGTTTCTGTATTTTACTCCTTTTTCTTTTCATTGCCTTTTCATCCATTAGTCTTGTCTCTTTTTTCGATTCATTTTACTCAATTTCTGTTCCACATTCAAACAGGCGCAGGAGTCTACTTTAGAGGGGATGGCTGTATGTAGAACTGTTGGACTAGGATTGGTAATGATGATGGAAGAGGGTAGTGAAAGCACAGATTGCAGGCAACAGTGTAGTAACCTTTTTGAGTTTGAGTTTGACACGCAATGTTTAGATTTTAATAGAAATTCGTGGATATAAAATGTTGAGCCAATGTTTTTCATATTTATATTTGAAATCACGTAATGTCATTCAGGATGGTTACTATAAACACACAATTATGTTTGCACTTATAGATGCCCCTGATAAAGGAAAATGTTCCCGAAATGCATTGGGATGTGGATAATAAAGCATGGCATGTGGAACCCTTTGTCGACTCCTGCGCCTGTTTGAATGTGGAACAGAAATTGAGTAAAATGAATCGAAAAAAGAGACAAGACTAATGGATGAAAAGGCAATGAAAAGAAAAAGGAGTAAAATACAGAAACATATATATAAATTTGATTTATTTGATTCAAATGATGTTAGGCTGTGCAGCTTGATGGGATCAAGGTTGGTTCCTTTCGTGGACTTGTTATGTTGCAGCGCAATGAGACGGGGTGCGGAGAAAGTTTTGCACGCCGCAAAAAAATGAAAGGAGGAATTTAATGTTTACAATTGAATAAGGAAAAAGGTGTGCATCTTATTCCATTACCTCATTAACATTGACTCTTTGACATATAAAGTGGATAGGATGTCGAAACCTATTGATAAACATACGGAAAGACTGTACATGGCGGAACGAAGAATATCCGAAGCCGAAGACGGCCAAGTGCAGATAGACACGAAACTGACAAAGATGTAGAAGCAATTGGCGTCCATGACGGCAAAGACTGAAGACTTAGAAGCTAGGTCCCTTAGAAGCAACATCCGCTTAATGGGAGTTTCAGAGACGACAAACACGGGTCCAATGAAACACCACGTGGAGCAACTGCTCATCTCCATGCTATGACGCGATACGTTCTCAGAGGACTTTATTGCGGAGAGAGCCCAAAGGTGGCTGGCACCAAAACCACCTGCTGGATCCAGGCCGAGGCTGATCATCACCAAAATCCTAAAATACAGGGACAGAGATGCGTTGCTCCGTAAGGCCAGAGAACTAGGCAAGCTATCCCATGAAGGTATGGACATATCCCTATATCCAGATTTCACGTCATCAGTACAGGAAGCACAAAAGAAATTCACAGCAGCAAAACAGAGACTGAGAGACTTGAATGTCCCATATGCCATGCTGTACCCGGCCAGACTCAAAATCACCGTTGATGGAAAGACGCGAATATTCGCGGAACCTTCGGAAGTACTGAAGTTTGTGCAACAGAAGGGACAGACTGGAGCTCAGAGACGATTGCCGGGGAGCACACATGGGAAACAGTCAACCACTTCTGATGTGGAGTGAACAATATTTCTTGGACAAATGTTTGTTAAGACAATGAATCACCTGCGTGCTGCGTGGGGCCCCTCACCAGAAGCGGTCGGATGCTGCCGGGACGCAGGAAGCCTACTACCTGCTGGTCCAGATAAGTCGAAGCTCAACTGTTATAATTAATGGTCTGTTTGTGATGTCCCACCCTTTAGTGATTCAATACAGGACAGGGACACTTGCCTCCGCTGTAGAGGGATCTTTCATAGCTTTGTTTTGTAATGGTGTGTAGTGTTGGAATCGTACTGTGCATATTTGGGCGTTTACCCATGTGGCTAATGCCACAAACAAGCAATGGGTGGGAAGCTCTGATCCCTACGTGTGTACCACACAAATTGTTATATTGTTTCTTCTTTTTTCATTTTGTGGGGTAATGTTATTTGTTAATGTTGGGAATGCCTCCACTAGGATGGGGATAGTGGAGTGGGAGGGGGTAGGGAAGGGGGATAATCTGAAAACTCTGACCAGCGGCAAAGTATTCACTTCTCACGTGGAAGGTTAGTGGGCTACACAACCCACAGAAAATGCGCAAGCTTCTAGTATATCTGGACAGACACAAAATAGACGTAGCCTGCCTACAAGAGACACACCTGACCTAACTGAGAGAGACACAAATAGGGGCCAGATGGGCTGCATACAGGATGAAATCGTCCTACTCCTCCTATGCAAGGGGGGTTCTGCTCTGGGTGAAATGCAATACACCTTTCACACTCATTAAATCGGTGAAGGATGACCAAGGGCGCTACGTTATAGTGCAAGGTAGCTTTGGAGGCAAAGTGATAACGATTGTGAATGTTTATGGCCCGAATAATGATGACCCCTCCTATGCACAAATCTGGATGCAATTACGTGGATTTCAACCCGGCACTCTCCTCTGGGGTGGTAACTTCAATACCTACTTAGACCCCACACTGGAGAGATCAACTGGGATTGATAGATACGGTAAACAATCGGCCAAGGTTTTGAGGGATGGGATGGAGGACTGGGACATAGTGGATATATGGCGACATAGATACCCAGACCAGAGAGAGGGTACGTGCTTCTCCTCAACACACCTCACGTGGTCCAGACTTGACTATTGGCTGATATCTCGGGATGCATGCATGTGGACTACTGTCATTGAACACTTACCCAAAACACTCTCGGACCATGCCCCGGTTTGTATCACACTACAAGTCCCGACACACACCCCAAAGCAATTCACGTGGAGATTGAGGCAAACAGCACTACAGGACCAGGTGTTTCGGGAAGAGCTCTGCCAAGCTATAATGGACTTTTTTTTAACATAACTCCAGATCAGTACAGAGTACAAGAACACTATGGGATGCTTTCAATCTCTCAATAAGAGGACATTGTATTAGTGAACACACAGGTATACTAAAAGGTATACAGGGGCAATTGGGAAGAAAAGAAGCTGAAATCACCAGACTGGAACGCGAATTTGAAGACACACATGATGACACCCTATTGGCTGACATCAGATCACAGATTGATAAATATATTGAATATGCAGATGACGAAATAAAGTACATCTCGCGTAAATACACTGTGAGAAACTATGGGAAGGGAGGGAGATCTGGCAGAGCGTTGTCATACAAAATTAGGCCCACTCACACTTCGACATACATCACAAAGATTCAGGATGAGAAGCACAAAACAGTATACAACACTCCAGCTATATTGGAATGCTTCACTAAATACTACACCAAACTGTACACTGCCCAGTCAAAGACTTCCACATCAGAAATACGAGATTATCTAGAGGACGTGACACTGACATGGTTATCAGACACCCACCGAGAATACTTCTGTCACCACATTACCAGAGATGAAATAATAGAAGCCATCATTAACTCCCTCCCTAACAATAAAGCACCCGGGCTAGATGGCCTTCCGGGCGAGTTATACAAAGTATACCCCGATCTGCTGATCCCACACCTCGCTGAAATGCTTGAAGAAGCTTACGAAGAAGGCCCACTCCTGACTTCACTAAGTGAGGCATTCCTGATTTCCGAAACCGAGAAAGGATCCTACTGAGTGTGAGACATACAGATCCCTATCCCTGATAAACATAGATGCTAACATTTTTGCTAAAATAATAGCGAACAGAATACAACTGCTCCTATGCAACCTAGTGCTGCCAGACCAGGCAGGCTTCATGCCGACACAGTCCACCACCCACAATATTCGTACCATTTATGCACTCTACCATCAATTGGACCTGGACATTCCGGCGGCTGCGGCCCTTCTGGATGCTGTTAAGGCATTCTACTCGGTGGAGTGGGATTTTATGTGCATCACTCTTTGCAAAATGAGGTTTCCAGAGCCATTCCTGAAATGGATAGCACTACTATATGCTGCACCTAAGGCACGGGTTAGAATAAATGGTTACACATCCAACCCTGTAGAGGTAACACGCGTTACCAGGCAGGGCTGCCCACTATCACCAATGCTTTTCACATTAATCCTAGAACCACTGGCCTGTAAGATTCGCCAGAAAGACTCTGTCTCGGCCCTGCAGTTCGGCCTCCGCCCCATCGGAGTAGCATTGTACGCTGATGACATGGTCCTTTATACCATGCACCCAGATAAGAATTTAAACCCGCTTATTAGGGAATATGTTAGATATGAACAATATGCGGCTTCCAGATAAACTGGGACAAATCAGTTGTGGTACCTTTAACTGCAGAGACAGTGGAGCCTCATTTAGAATACCCTTTACAATTGCGGACAAATACGGTTAAATACTTAGGGATCTGGATCCATCGTGATCCATTACTGGTCATTAGGGAGAACTATGGAAAGGCGATGGTGAGATTAGAGGAACAGGTAGATAAATGGATAAAAATGCCTCTCTCAATGGCGGACAGAATAGCTTTAGAGAAAAAGATTACATTGCCTAGGTTTCTGTACCTATTCTGGAACATACCAGTATTGTTAGACTATGCTCTATTCTGCAGACACTAACGTGGGCAGGCAAACAGGCTAGAACTAGTTGGCAAGTCTTAAGCCAACCGTACCATCTAGGAGGTTTTGGGGTGCCAGATTTCCACTTATATTATCTTTGCGCACAAGCAGAACATACTCACTACTGGACAAAACCTCATGCATACATACCACACATCGCAGTGGAAACAGACAGCGTGGCTTCTCTGCCACTGTCTGCGCTCATTACTGACCCGATAAGATACACACCAAGGGATGAGATTCACAGAGCCAAATGCACCTCAAAGGCATGGCATGCGATGGCACACAGGGCGTGCAAGCTGCCGGTGTATGCTCGGGCGCTGCCCACGGCAAGACACCCTAAGCTCACTGTCACACAAGAAAAGAAAATGCACACACTACTGACAGAAATGCGACTGACCTCTCTGGGACAACTATACCCTCATAATACATTCATTGCATGGACAGACCCCTCACTTTGCGCTCATCCACTCCCACTGAAGAAATTTGCATATATACGATTACGTTCGGTGGTCAAGGCCTTATGCACCACATTCCCGGACGAACCCCCTCAACTGCAAACATTACAAATATTGTTAACAGCTCCCAACCGTAAAAACCTGGTAACACGCTTATATAACGCAGCCCAAGAGGAACGGGCTGAGAAACCTACTGCAGCATTGGGTAGATGGGAGGTAGCGCTGGGTGAGACAATAGATGAACAAGATTGGCAATACAGCTGCACACAACTCTCCCTCCTCACATCGAACTGCAAACTGCGCATCATCCACTTCAAATTCCTTCATCAACTATACTATATGCCGGCCAAGTTACACAGACTAGGCATAAGAGAGACAGACACCTGCCAGAGGTGCGAGGCACTGAACGCTGACTTCTTACACACTTCATGGTCATGCCCAGAACTGCAGACATACTGGGGCGAAGTCACAACCACACTATCCGAAATGCTATCGGAGCAGATCCCCAACACCCCTTTAGTGTGCATATTGAGCGTCAGGAGGCTTAAATATGCTAGATGCAGGAAACTTTTAGCGGTAGCATTACTGCTTGCGAAAAGGCGCATAGTGATGAGGCGGGGGTGCAAGAGACCCCCCAGACTTAAAGAATTGATCACGGACATGACCCACTGTAAAACTACACTGGAGACTTATGCAGAGGACATTCCACAAGCTTCGCGACCCAGAGACTTCTGGGACCCGCTTGCCCTTTACTTGCAGGCAGCGCAGGAGTCCGAATCACGATCTGATTCATGAAGTAACCAGTACTTAAGACAACATGACTAGGGTACCACACATATAACGGATGTTGAGGAAATACGGTGAGGTGGGTTGGCGGGTGGGAAGTGTACACATATATAAGACGGGCTATCATCTGACGATGCGGGTACTGCAAACAGTGACAACTGATATGTGTATGTTAAAGACTAAAACATCAAATTCTATGTGCTCCTGAATATTGTAGATTGCAATATTTGTATGCTATGTAACTGCTGGTTGGTTGAAATAAATAAATAAATAAATAAATAAATAAATAAATAAATAAAAAGAAAATTCATCTGCCCAGGTTTCAGTTAAAAAACTGATATCGGGCTATAAAAGTCCAGATAATCAAAAATCTTTTGTGGAGTGAGCTGCTGAGAGAGTTCAAAAGGGAGCCTTTACAAGCTGACAATGTTCTCTCACTAATTGTCTAAAGTCAGCAGGTATCATGACATGAGTACTACGAAACATTAAAATTAAAATTAAAGCATTCAGAGCAACAAGGCATCCTACCTTTGGTATTGAGCTGTAACAGCGGCTCTCTCGAGTATCTGAAAATATGACCAGGGGGTGTTTGAAGTGAAGTCCTTTCCCCACTGTTGTGTTGACTGGAGTGGGAATAGTAAATATTACCCTCCGAAATTCAACACTTTCCCTACTGTTGCACAGTCTGGAGTGGGAATATTACATTTTACCCCTCCCAAGTGCAACACTTTCCCTACTGTTGCACAGACTGGAGTGAGAATAGTAAATGTTCCCCTTCCAGAGTCCAACGCTTTCCCTGGTGTTGCACAGATTGGAGTGGGTAAAATACATTTTACCCCTGTGAAATCCAAAACATTCCCTACAGTTGCATAGACTGTATTGGGAATTGCAAACATCACCCCTCAGAAGTCAAACACTGTTCTTACTGCTGCACAGACTGGAATGGTAATAGTAAATTGAACCCCCTCCGAAGTCCAACACTTTCCCTACTGTTGCACAGACTGGAGTGAGAATAGTAAATATTACCACTCCACAGTCAATCAATCAATCAATCAATCAATCACGACATTTATATCGCGCGCTACTCACCCGGGAGGGTCTCAAGGCGCTGGGGGAGAGGGGTGTGTCATTGCTCGAACAGCCAGGTCTTGAGTTGCTTCCTGAAGGAGAGATGGTCTTCGGTACGTCCAAGGTGAGTGGGGAGGGAGTTCCAGGTCTTGGCTGCCAGGTAGGAGAAGGATCTTCCTCCGGCGGTGGCTCTGCGGATGCGTGGTACGGTGGCGAGGGCGTGGCTGGTCGATCATAGCTGGTGGGTGGGCATGTAGAAGGTCATGCGGTCATTGAGGTACTTGGGGCCCAGGTCGTGTAGAGCCTTGAGTGCGTGGGTGAGGAGTCTGAACGTGATTCTCTTGCTGACGGGGAGCCAGTGCAGTTCTCTCAGGTGTCCGGTGATGTGGCTGTGTTGGGGGATGTCCAGGATGAGTCGTGCGGAAGCGTTTTGGATGCGTTGGAATCTTCTCTGGAGTTTGGCTGTGGTTCCGGCGTAGAGGGCGTTCCCGTAGTCCAGTCGGCTGGTGACGAGTGCCTGGGTGACGGTCTTCCTGGTTTCAGTGGGGATCCATCTGAAGATCTTGCGGAGCATGCGCAGGGTGTTGAAGCATGAGGAAGAAACGGCGTTGACTTGTCTGCTCATTGATAGGGAGAAGTCCAGGATGAAGCCCAGGTTGCGTACGTGGTCCGTTGGTGTGGGGGCGGTGCCCAGTGCCGGGGGCCACCAGGAGTCGTCCCAGGTGGAGGGTGATGATCCCAGGATGAGGACTTCGGTCTTGTCTGAGTTCAGTTTAAGGCGACTGTTCCTCATCCAGTCGGCGACGCCTTTCATCCCTTCGTGTAGGTTGGCTCTGGCGGTGGTGGGATCGTTGGTGAGGGAGAGGATCAGCTGGGTGTTGTCGGCGTAGGAGATGATGTTGAGGTGGTGTTGGCGTGCGATGGCTGCGAGGGGGCTCATGTTGGCGTTGAAGAGGGTCGGGCTGAGAGAAGATCCTTGTGGTACGCCGCAGATGACTTCGGTGGCCTCGGATCTGAACGAAGGGAGGCGGACTCTCTGGGTTCTTCCGGTGAGGAACGAGATGATCCACTCCAGTGCTTTCTCTCGGATTCCGATGTTGCTGAGGCGCTTCACTAGGGTGCGGTGGTAGACTGTGTCGAACGCTGCGGAGAGGTCCAGGAGGATGAGGGCCGCTGTTTCCCCATTGTCGATCAGGGTTCTGATGTCGTCGGTGGCAGCGATCAGGGCGGTCTCTGTGCTGTGGTTGGCCCGAAATCCGGACTGGGAGTGGTCGAGGGATCCGTTCGTCTCGAGGAAGGCGGCAAGCTGTTTGTTGACGGTCTTCTCGATGACTTTGGCCGGAAAAGGAAGGAGCGAGATGGGACGGTAGTTCTTGAGGTCGGTGGGGTCCGCCGTTGGTTTCTTCAGGAGGGCGGTCAGCTCGGCGTGCTTCCAGCTCTCCGGGAAGGTGGTGGTGTGGAAGGAGGAGTTGATGGTGTCTCGGAGATGGGGTGCGACAGTGGCGGCGGCTTTGTTGAAGACGTGGTGTGGGCAAGGATCGGTTGGTGATCCTGAGTGGATGGAGTTCATCGTGCGGGTGGTGTCTTCGGTGCTGATCGGGGTCCAGTTGCAGAGGGTGGTGGTGGCGGGCGTTGGTTCAGTGGTAGGGTGCGTGGTCTGTGAGTCGGCAGTCTAACACTTCCCCATCTGTTGCAGAGACAGTAGTGGGAATAGTAAATGTAAACTCCTACTGTTGCAGAGACTGTAGTGGGAATAGTAAATGTAAACACTCCGAAGTCCAATACTTTCCCTAATGTTGCACAGACTGAAGTGGGAATAGTGAATGGTACCCATCCAGAGTCCAACACTTTCCCTACTGTTGGACAGACTGAAGTGGGAATATTAAATGTTACTCTTCTGAAGACCAGCTCATTCCCTACTGTGGCATAGACTGGAGTGGGAATAGTAAATGTAACCCCTCTGAAACCCCTCTGAAATCCAGAACATTCCCTACTGTTGCACGGACTGGAGTGGGAAAAGTACATTTTTCTTTTGCAAAGACCATCGCTTTCCCTACTGTTGCACAGACTGCAGTGGGAAAAGTAAATTTTACCCCTCCGAAAATCCACACTTTCCCTACTGTTTCATACATCGGAGTGGGAATGGTAAATGTTACCCCTCCGAAGTCCAACTCTTCCTTACTGCTGCACTGACTGGAGTGGGAATAGTAAGTTTATGCCCTCCGAAGTCCAACACTTTCCCTAATGTTGCACAGACTGGAGTGGGCATAGTGAATATTACCCCTCTGAATTCTGTGTGTCAGGCCTCTAGGCATGCGGCCGGGTCCTGTGCAATTGTTAGTAACTTCCAAACTCCATTAAGGAACTGCTGCGCTACTTGTTTGCTCTTTCCGTGCTCTATTTGCTCCCTGGGTGCTGGTTCTTGCAGGGGGGTGTGTGCCGCTGCGAGACACAGCTGCCGGGACACAACAATGCCCACAACCCATTGCAAGATTCCCACCTGACCGATATTAGTGCTATTGAAGGGCTGCTGGCTCGGCCGGGCCAAGGGCGATCCTGTCCGTGCCTGTCAGTGCCAGGAAGAGACTGAATGTTTTAAAAACTCTCTTTTTTGTTCCCTTATGGTATGGTTGGCTTTGTAAGTTCATGGTGACCACCGCCTGTCCCCTTGCTGGTAAACTGTCTTTGTTCTTCATAGACCCCTTGACTGAGGCTTTTGGGGAAGTGGTTGTTTTCTCACCCTGCCAATTATTACTGCATGCCACCGCCAGTTAAGGAATTTGCTTTCTTTTGCTTTAGCTGGTGCCCCTTTTCTTGGTGCCTGTTGGGTTTTCTGATTTTATCACTCCCAAAGTAGGCAATTGTTTTTTATGTTATATAGACAGCCAGTTACTGCTCATATTAGACCATGAGGAAAAGGAAACACCCTAGCTCTACTTTAGCCAAGTTACCTTCAAAATCTTGTTCATCTATTAAGAATTACATTACATGGGCAATAGGGTCTATAGAGAAACAGATCCTGAATGTGGAGAAAACGTTAACTACCTGCACGGAGGGTGGTGCTGACCTGATAAATCCAAGTTTAGCATCCTTAATGGCTGCTCAACCAAGCCCACACCTTGCTGCATGCTCTGGCTCACCTGACAAAGACGAGAGTTCTCGAATTCCACCTCACCATGCACCTAATAGCCGCATCGATGATTCTACTGAGGCCCGCGGGATAGAATTGTACGGGCTAAAAAGGAGGCACTTACTCAGAAACAGGCAGCTATTTCCAAGCCACCCAGAATCGGTAATAAAATACTGCCAATTGCACCCTTGAACCATACCTCTTTGGCAGCATCAGTTCAGGTTCTGACAGACTTTGTCAAGGCTTCCTTCAGTGCTCTTACAGACTTATAGCTATTGAATGTACTGTATTAACATGTGTAGATATAGTGGTTACGATCAAGCCACATTCTGACAGTCATTCCTCACAAGGGCATGCTATGGGAGTGCCACAATGTAACACTAATAATATTGGTTTAAGTTCTAGTGGGAATAGTAAACAAAACCCCTCTGAAATCCAGCACTTTCCCTACTGCTGCACAGACTGGAGTGGGAATAGTGAATTTTAATTTTCTGAAGACCAGCACTTTCCAGCTGTTGCACAGGCTGGAGTGTGAATAGTAAATGTTATCCGTCTGAAATCCAACACTTTCCCTACTGTTGCATATACTGTAGTGAGAATGGTAAATGTAACCCCTTCGATTAACACTTTCCCCACTGTTGCACAGACTGGAGCTGGAATAGTAAATTTAAAACCCCTTCAAAGTCCAACACTTTCGCCACTGTTGCACAGATTGGAGTGTGAATAGTAAATGGTACCCAGTCAGAGTCCAATGCTTTCCTGACTTTTACACAGACTGGAGTGGGAACAGTGAATTTTACGCCTCTGATGTCCAACTCTTTCCCTACTGTTGCACATACGATGAAAAGTCCCATCAGGGGAAAATGTGATATTACCATCTTTCTCCATCCTTGTTCCCGAAGCAGTTAAACATGGGTATTCCAAAGAGTGGGCCCTTGCTCGAGACCCAGTATTATATCGCAACCATGTGAGCTGTGTTAAAGGTTCACCCTATCATAAAATACCCATAAAATCCAGCCTGCAAGTGCAACACAATAACCCATTAAACATGAAGCTAAATGTCCTTGTTCGATTATACTTGTTGATGCTCTAATAATGCTATGTATAAGTTAGCATTCGCAATGCCATTTGCTTTTTCGGGATCCATTTTGTGTGGTGTTCGAAACTAATCCTTTTCTATTCCGAGAAATGCCCTTTGCTAAGTTTTGTTTCTGTAATGAAGAACTGCTTGTGTTAGCACATAGTTTTCCCTTTTGGTCAAGGCCCTCTCCCACCTTCCTAGCAGTGTGATCACAGCTCAGGGTGAGACGGCCTTGAAAATTTTCCGAGTTGTGTAAGATACAAGATTAGAACTTTTTTTCTTTTTATGATTTCTGGCCACATCTGTTTGGAAAATTCCACTGTGGGCATGTTCTTAGTTAATCATACAACATACATAATGTATCTTCCTGCTTGCCGTAAGTTAGTTCCCTCTGCAGCACTCTAGCGAGACAGGGGCCCGCTCAGATCATATATAAATAAACAATATTGGTTTGTATTCTCCACTGTTCCTCTGACACTTCATTTGGCATGGAAGGCTGAAAGGTGGTCTGCAGTGACCCGGGTAGCCCTAAGCTGCTCATTCCTTCAATTGGCGCCTGAATAGGACCTCCATCGTGGCATGACCCATCCCTTTTACAAAGAAGGAGGGGAGGACAAGAACACCATTAGGTTGGACCGACAGCTCAGGGATCCCTGCATGGAGGGATACGTTTCTTGCAGCTGCGCCTCTGTCCTACCGGAGGGTGCCTCGCCCAGGGGTCATCCCGGCTGGAGTCCTGAATGGTGAACCAGTGATCTGACTGTTTGGTCTGAAGAGTCGGCAGTGGATAACTGGTCTGTCTATGGCCCTGATACCAGGTGAGTCTGTTTCAGTTTTTGTGAATGTGGTACCACTGTAAATCGGTTTTGTTTCAGCACTAGGACTGTTTTGGTGAAAATTGTTTGTAAATACTTTGCAAGTTAACATAACAATTTTGTTTTTCTTTGCTTTGCAATGCCTAGTTTCAGTCAACTTCAGAGTTTGTGCTGTTATTGTTGTTCTACAGATGCACGGTAGGAAATGCCCCAGCCTGCACCTCCTGAGGGCAGTCCTAATTGTGATATGTATGTGAAACATGGCCTTGGCCCTATTAGGTTTAATGCGTTATGGCGCTAATATACGAGGGACAATGCAGAGTTACAGTGGCCTTTGACAGGCTCTTTTGATGAGCAAAAGATGGGATTTTTACAAGAACAGTTGTTTAAAAGACGTAGTAGGCAGTCCATGTTTGACTCTCTTTGTACTTTTATAGAGACCCTATTAGATGCTCGACCCCTGTCACCATATGTACCAGAACGGATATACCCTGTTGTTTCCCATCAACAACAACAACCTGCACAAAGTGCACCAGTGTCTATGGCTGTTATACCTACTGCCTCTGTTAATGTACCCCCTACTCCTTCCCTCTTATTACAATCTCCGACTGCTGCGATATCTGTTACGCCCGTCCCCGTCATTCAGTCTCCATTGTGATTAATTACTGACACACCAGTGCACGGCCCGGAAGATTGAGATCTGACTGGATTCAGAGAACAGTCAGGTCCGTTAATGCATGCCAGAGTGGGGGACCAAGAGAAGAAAGAAATAGAGAACCAGGCAACAAGGTGGGCTCGCAAGCCAATTTACAATCTTGAGGTTATTTGGCGTATAGGGGCAGACTACATGATAAGAGTTCTACTCACATAACTCAGTTCCCAATGCGAGAGGTTCATCTCATTTCCCACCCGGAAATCCCTGCAGTGACAGATCAACATGGGGCGGTTACCAGACGGGCTGTGGCTGCCCGCTTTCAGGAACAATGGGTTTATACTAAGCATGGGTGAATTTTGCGAATCTCGCGTTCGCGAATTTTGCAGATTTGCGAACTCGCAATCCGCAAAATCCGTGAATTCTCGCGAATTTGCGGATGTTTTTTTTTGTGTGTTCGCGCGGGTTTCTGCCAGTTCGCGAGGGTTTTGTACAATTTCGCAAACGCGAACTTACCTGTCGGGTCGCAAGTTTCGCGAACTTGTTGTTTCTACGTGTCCAGCCTGTTTGGGACACTCTTCTTCATCACTGCCACTCTCTGTCACCACTGCCACTCTCTGACTACTCATGCCACCCTCTGGCCCACCCATGCCACCCTCTGTTTCATCACAGCACCCTCTGGTTGTCCAGTGTACATTATTGTGGCAAAGCAAAGCACACCTTCCCTGCCTCAAGTGACCTGAATTAATTTGGGGCTGATTAATGTGTCACAGAATATTTTTTTAGCTGGCACCTGCTTCCTTAGTGCTTCCTGATTAGTGATCTTCTGCACTTGCTGAGTGTTTTCATTGTTGCAAAATTAGTTACAACACCTGCCCTGCCCCAACTGACAATAATGAATTAGGGGCTGATTAATGTGTCACTGGATTTGAACTTCCAGCCTGGCTCCTGCTTGTCTCCCTTAGCTGTAATTCAGGACCTTTGTGGCATATGTGTAACTATTCTGGGGGTCAGAGCAGGGTCACATAATAGCTGCAAGTAGGCAACTGAACTCTGGAGGGGCCCTTCAGGAAGCACTACAGGAAATGGCTACTAATGATGAGCTTGAACTTTTGAACCTGGTAAGTAGTTTCAGTTTTGCTAAGATCGTATTTCTGCATTTTAGCGCTTATTCGCGGGGCGCGAAGTTGAACTGGGAAGCCGCGAACTCACGCGAACAGTGCGAGCAAGCCATAAAATCCGCTGCTCGCGGATTTGCGGATTTTGCGGGAAATTCGCGAATCTCGCGGATTGCAAATTTACCGAAAATCCGCAAAATCCGCGAGCGGAACGGATTTTCCGCCCATACTTAGTTTATACACCATGGAAAAGAAGTGAGTTTCTGGCCCCTAAGGCAAGTTGCCTGGCCCTAGGAAAAATCCTACTGACTACTATAAAGAATTGACAGATGCTGCCTTTACCACTGTGATAACCCTTGCTGATATTATAATGTTTTTTGACCTACTGGTTCCAGTTGATATTTGGCGACAAGTGCATACCCTAGACCATGTCACCGAGTTGGGCGGAACGTGGGATGTGATTAGGGGTTGGGACAGAGATAAGAAGCCAGGAGACAAACCATGCGCTGAGTTGCTTGCCCTGCCCGACCGCATAATAACATATATGCATACGCTCATTCCCCCCCAGAAAGTTAGTTGGGGCAGATTGACTGTCTGCTGGCAGAAGAAAGACGAAAGTGTTTCGGATTTTTTCACTAGATTTGAAGAGACGTTTTTGGATTACAGTGGGCAGGATATGTCTACCGAGGGAGGAGTCTGTCTATTTGTTGATAGGCATGTAATTAATCTCCTTCCCGAAATATTGTCTAACTTTCTAGCAGCTGAGAATACATGGTCTACGTCTTCCCCCTCTGTGATTTTAAATATGGCCCAATATTACGAGCATAGGGGTAATGAAGAGAAATACAAAAGCGATAAAAAGCATAAAGGTCTGAAGACAAAGGTGTTATTGCAACAGGCATGTCGAGGTAACACCAGGGGACGGGGACCCCAGCAAAAACAACTTCCACGCACCGATGACACCTTTGGAACAGAATCAGTTGCTTATTGCAAGAAAGAAGGTTACTGGCATAGCAAGTGTTTTGTACTTTTGCGCAATGCTTCGTCCATTAGAGGACGAGGTTCTGGAAACAGGGGTCGCGGGACCAATAGGCAGCAACACACTACTGCCCCTGTAGACTGTTCTGACAATTATTTTGTTGACACTCGGGATAGGCAGTACTACAATGACGATTATGATATTGATGATGTGACGGGATGTCTTTCAGCTAGGTCAGCCAGGGACAGGGTACGGGACAAGTTTAAATACCTGTAGACCAGTGTGGCCCTCATGTCAAGATAGATCTGGAAGGATCTCCTAAGGAGTTCTTGGTTGATACAGGTGCCACAAAAAGCTCTATTGCCCGATACCTGGTCCCTGGGGCGCCCCTCTCTGGCCATAATAATTTTTCAGTGAGTTTTTCAGGCGTACCAGTTGTAAACCCCATCTCACACCCTCTTGCCCTTACTGTTGGCCCTTTTACTGTGGATTCTTTATTCCTTCTAATATACAATTGTGGTAAAAATGTTATGGGTTTGGACCGACGAAAGATGAGTCATGCTACTATATATTGTTCGCCAGATGTTGTCCATATTATCATGGGCCCAGACGTGGGTGTTAGACAATGTCTATATAAGGATGCTCCTCTTCCACCTGAATTTGATCCAGTTCCACCCACATTATGGGCCACCTGTGACACAGATGTAGGCTTATTGCATATACCCCCAGTTTCTATACAGGTTAAGGGCAACGCTGTATTGACCCGCATTCCTCAGTATAAAATACCAAAGGCAGAAGAACAAGCTCCTCTGGATATTGTTCAGGACCTAATATGCAATAAAGTTATCGAAGAGACAACAGGTAATGTATGCAATCGTCATATTCTTCCAGTCTTATTAAGGGCACCTCGAGACTCTCCTAACAGTGCCGGTGATGTGTATTGTTTTGTGATTGATTTGCGAGACGTTAATAAAATAGTTGTCCCCCAATTCCCAATTGTTCCTGATATCACCACACTTCTAACTATGATTCCATCTACTGCTCAGTCCTTCTCTGTGATTTATTTAAAAAATGCATTCTTTAGTATTCCTATCAACCCAGATAGTAGGTACTTGTTCGAATTTTCGCTGGCTGTTAAAGGTTTCTGATTCTGTTGCGTTCCTCAAGACTATACTAAATGTCCGAGCATTTATAGTCAAGCGTTAAAGAGTCAGTTGTATTCCCTATCACTTTCTCCAGGTAATGTATTGGTACAGTATGTAGATGATTTGTTGATTGGTTCTGAGATGGAACAAGGTTGCAAGGATAGTACGTTAAAATTGTTGTTGCACCTGGCACATCATGGTCATAAGGTTTCCCTTTCGAAGCTTCAATACTGTTGACAGGAGGTTGCCTATTTAGGTCACCTTCTGTCAAATGAGGGTCAAAGGTTAACACCAGAATGCATCAGAACTGTTAATAAAATGCACTGTCCACAAACTCAAAAGGATGCACATGCTTTTATAGGCATCACTTCCTACTGTCGGCAGTGGATCCCAAAATATTCCTTACTAATCAAATTCCTGCTAGCATTAACAACAAAATAAGTGCATGAGCCTTTGCCTTGGACGCCTGATTGTCAGCTTTTGAACAAATAAAAGCTGCACTTTTCTCTGCTCCAGTGCTAGGCACACCTGATTATAGGAAACCTTTTGTACTCTACGTTTGCGAGATGGCTGGTTGTGCTCTTTCTGTCTTTACTCAAAGATTTGGTGACAGACCGGAACCTTGTGCTTATTTTTCTGCTGTGCTTTATCCTGTCGCAAGGGGCGTCCCGAGCTGTCTGTGAGCTGTCACGGCTGTGGCCACTCCAATTAGACAATCGGCTGGACTCGTACTTGTTACTGACCTCAAAGTTATGGTACCCCATGCTGTGGATACACTTTTGAATAAAAGAAGGACACAGCACCTCACCGGTGCATGCCTTACTGGTTATGAATTGACACTGTTTGCTAAGCATATCATGATTAAAAGATGTGCCACTCTGAATCCAGCCACGTTACTACCCCTTGCTTCCAAAAAGGATGCAGTCGACAAACATGACAGATGAGGAAGAGACGAAAGGACAGGTACACTTGACTGATGTTCCCTTATCTGATCCACAATGAGAACTATATGTCAATGGATCTTGTTTTAAAATACCAGATGGCACCACCACTGCAGCTTATGCTATCGCTACATTGCCCACAGTTGTCGAGACTACACAGTTCCCCTATCAGTGCGCCCAGGCAGCAGAACATGTTGTCCTTATACAAGCTTGTGAATTGAGCGAAGGGTTGGTTGTCAATATCTACACAGACGGTCAGTATGCATTCGGGTGGCCAATAATTTTGGGCGCCTGTGGGCAGAGCAAGGGTTCCTTACCTCCCATGGTACTAAGACACAACAAAGAAACCTGATATTGCGATTGTTATCCGCACTAACACTCCCTAAGAAAATGGCTATTGTGAAGTGTAGCGCTCATAGAAAAGTGGCAGATGATGTAGGTAGAGGGAATGCTTTTGCAGATCAGACCGCCAAGGAAACTGCTCGGAGTAAGATGAAAAGAATGTTTGTTGCAGACCCAGCTAGATGGGTTCCCGAGAATGCCATGTTTGAAAACACGGTTGAGAGTGTGGAAGAGATGCAAAGAGAGACCATGATAGAAGAATTAGCAATGTGGCAAGAGAGTGCAGCACGTTCAGATAAAGAAGGGTGTTGCATTGACTTGTTTGGAGAACAGAAATGGATGTTATCCAATGTATATGTACTCTCTGTAGTTACTATGGCTCATGGTCCAGCTCATATCAGTGCAAAAGGCATTTGTAAATTGTTGGCCCCATTTTGGTGTAAGGATAATATTTCTAAGACTGCTGCACATTTAGTGAAAAGATTTGCATAAGGTACAATCCAGAATCTGGTAACTTTGCACCACCTATATTTCCCTTTGAAGTCCTTCAGATGGACTTCATTGAGCTAGTACATTGTAACAACCTAGTGGGTATTTGCATGTTCATTAAATGGGTTGAGGCTTACCCCACTGAAGACAATACAGCCATCACAACTGTGAAAGTACTCCTTAAAGAGTATTTTCCTTGTTTCAGAATGCCCTGAATTATCTGGATTGATAATGGGTCTCATTTCAATGGCAAAGTGATTAGGCTAATATGTGAAGGCTTGCACATTAAACAGAAATTCCATGCTGCCAATCACCCACAGTCAGCTGATCTTGTTGAGAAGTACAACTGTATACTTCAACTGAAATTGGCAAAAATCCAGGAGACGACAGGATTGAAATGGTCAGATGCTCTTCCATTAGCTCTTTTACCAACTAGAACTACAGCACATTCTAGAAATAGCTTATCACCATTCGAGGTAGTGTTTGGATGCCCTGTGAATGTCTTGGGCATCCCTATGCCGAAGAAATATTCAGATATTGAATATCCTGTATTGCTTGATTACCTTGGTCAGTTAACTGAAAGTGTGCGTTCTATTCACCAACAGGTGTGAGACTCCTTACCTTCTAAACCCGAGGGACCTGACATCAATGCCTAGTGATTTTGTCCTCATCAAGATCTTTCAGAGGAAGAAAGGTTTGGAGCCTAGATGAAAAGGTCCTGAGTAGGTTCTGCTAGCTACCCAGACAATTGTGAAGGTTGCTGGTCAAATGAACCAGGTCCATGCGACCCATTGGAAAAGAATACCTTTGCCGTTGATGGAGCAAGAACTCATGGAAAAGAGACCTGCTCGAAAGCGATCTGCTCCTTTAACCCCTTAGCTGCGGCGGCTATTCCGCCGCAGCGCTAGAGGGGAGGGGGCCACGCCGCACTCCCGTACTCGTGACGGAACCGCTCCATCACGAGCCTCGGGTGGGCTGTGCTTGTGTGGGAGTGGTTCCATCATGGCCCGCCCGCTTAATAGAACGCACCGCGCAGGCGCGAAATCAGCGCCGCGCAGGCACGGCGAGTGGGCCGTGATGGAACCGCTCCATCACCAGCACAGCCCACCCGAGGATCGTGATGGAGCGGTTCAGTCACAAGCATGGAACGGGTTAACTGACTAATAAGTTATTATAACTGTTTTGTGTAAAATTAATGCGCATCACACCAACACTTGGGTTAGTGAAGTTTGCATATGAGTTTGCTAACTAGAATAACATGAACAATGGAATAAGCTGTTTTAAACAGGGAAATCTTTATTGCGCATGCATCAACTGCATCTACGCAGTATGACGTGCTAAGGCTTTGAGGGAAATTATTGCGCATGAGCAGAAGGTACTCAAATGGAGTCTTGGAGACTCGTGTGCATGGCATCTTCTGGCTTGAACTAAATTGAGTGTTTCTTACTAAAGCTAATGCGGGGATAAGTCAAATAAATGAACTGGAATAGAATAGAGGTGGCTGGTATACAGTGAAACCATTTAATTTTTAAAGTAACATCTGTCTTTCTGACTTTATCACTAGTGCGTATTTGGGCCTCTCATGTATAACGGAAGTAAGCTGAGTCATGTGACGACTATGCATGGGCACTGAAAGTTAACCCGGAGTGATGACTCGGACATTGAATGAAAACCAAGATCGCCAAGTGTCCCAGCCTTGAACAGACGGTGAAAAGTTCAACGAATGTGGACTTGCATACAGACTGTATACAATTTTGTTGCAAAAAAGACATGAATGCGGGTGGGAAATAAAATTGTGAATATAAACTAAGGGGATGTGTGTGTGAACAATGGGATTACCTAATGAAATGATATGCAAGCATGGTGTGATGATCTTCCCCTTTGCCTGACCAATAAGAATTCGTATTTTTACGATATTGAAACTTTAGTGGGTGGTACACGAAGAACGAAAGATATAATTGAGGTAGCCTTAGTTAGTTAGTTAGCACGATTTGGGATGTTGTTGCTGCGGGAGCTGCTGATGCTGGGAGAGAAGCTGTGAGATGCCGATGAAGAATTGAATGCAGAACCTTAGATCCAAATTTAATTTGGTTAGATAAGAAGATTGCAGAAGAATCTCGAGGAGGAAGAGAGTGTCATAGAAGGGTGCTACGCAATTGTCAGTATTCTAGAGAGGTCATTTATCCTGTCCTGATTCCTGTCATGAAGTCTTTGTTGCCTGATCTATCCCGGGGGACCCTTACCAGCCCTTTGGCCAGGTGGTTAGTCTTCATACCATTCTTGGTAAATATATTTTTTGCGCAATTTACAGATGTTCTTATATCTCTGTCCTCTCCATTTCTGAGCATTGATCATTGCATGAGTCCAAAGTATTTGTTTGATGAATTAATTAAATTTTCTCTCCTAAGAATGATGGTGACTGCACTGTGTATTTGAGACGGTTCACATGTATTTGAAATGTAGATAAAGATTTAAAACTTTCCATGGTCTGTGGTTATTTACATTAAATTAAAAGAATAAGTTAGCTTATGTCATTTTTACCATCAACTAGTTCAACTAATGGTGCATCGACCAGAGGAAAGAACTTTTTGATCAGTGTTAGGTTAGTTAGGAATAATTAACTAATCTTGATAACTGTGAAAAAAATTATAAACTTTGACTCCACCGGTTTACTCAATTGTATGTGTCTATGGGCCCAGGTGCGTATATGATTAAAAATAGACTTTAAGCTAAATGCGCTTGTAAAATCACCCGGGAGATAATGTATTTGCACAGTTGAACAGGTAACTTCCATATCCGGTAGGTTTGTAGTATGTAGAAGAGCAATGGCTCTATGCTCACGTGATAAATGGTTGTATTTGGACGTCTTTGTAAACTCGTTACTCCCGGGTCGCCGTGTTCCTGGTGTGCTCTTCTACAATATACGAACCTACCGGATACGGAAGTTACCTGTTCAACTGTGCAAATACATTATCTCCCGGGTGATTTTACAAGCGCATTTCTCTTAAAGTCTACTTTTAATCATCGGTTATTTGAACAATTGCTGGTCTTGGGCCCTTCCGGGTCGGAATTACCACCGGAAGAGCGACCGATTGGCTTAAGCACAGCCACCTAGAGCCCTGAAGATTCGCGTGATGCGATGAAACACGTGTCGGCTGGTTGTTTTCAAGCTTTGATAATTAAACAAGGATACTAGGATTCTATCTTGTCATCACATTTACTGGATACTACTGTTCAATTGATATTATTGTTTTCTACTGTTGTTCCTCTGCTTATTTGTCTAACTATTAGGAATATATACATTGACCAACGTCTTTAATATCACAGAGTGTGTGCATAGGGTACGTCTCTTCATTAACTGGTGACAGAAGCTACACTGCAGTGAGGTTACTCGTCTGTTGAACTAATATTGAGAAGCTATGTAGGGATGGCAGTATCAAACTAGGGACTATTTCGTATACAAGTAGAGTGTGAGTGATAGCAGAGGGTTTGCTGGTGAATCTTTGATCTTATTTCCCAGTAGGGGTAACACTAAAGGAGTAACAGGTTCTCCCGAGCTTGAATGAAGGATAAACAGAGGTTTTTACTCGCAGTAAAAGAGGAGCAATTCTGACACTCCAGAATAAGTCGAAAATCTATCCTTTGTTTAGTGGAACAGGCAAAGTAGCGGATGTTTTTATTTTATTACTAACGAATTCTTAAAGAAAAATAAAGAAATACGCTTTTGTATTACCTTGTGAAGGGAGGGTTAGTTGCCAGAGTTGTAATGACGTCACAGAGAGCCGCGCTGGGATTGTTTGAAACAGCGGGCGTGAGACAGAAGCAGATTGTAAAGGAGGGGTCAGTAGTAAGGAGTAATTCTGTTGTCACAAAAGGCAGCGCTGGCATTGGTCAGATCACGAGCGTGAGCCTGAGTCTGATTGGTTTATAAATAGAAGCCGCTCTAGGATTGGTTGAAAAAGAGTTGTTTGTTGCAGTCTGATTTGACTGCTGGTGTGAGTCGCACTGATAAAAGACTTCATAGGTTTGTGGAGTATTCTTTCATATGGATCACTGAAATAATATCGAGGGACAAAATATCGACTTGCAAAAATATCGTGGACAAAATATCGACAGTCAAAATATCGAGTTTGTATCTACAAACAGGTAAGTACAAAAATATCGAGTACAAAATATCGTTTACAATAATATAGTTGTAAAAAATATCGACTTTATTAAAAAGAGTGTATTAAAATGTAATTACTAAAATATACTTAAAAATACTTAAATTAACTTATAATAATTAAATAATAAATGAAATTAATAAAAATAATATTTTACAATCATATTTGTTAAAACATATATATATAGTAACATACTATAATTAAATAAGATACTATTATATTACCGTACGATACCAGAAGTGTAAAAAATACTATTCCCACTCCAAAGAGTGCAAGCGTAGGGAAAGCGTTGGATAGCGTAGGGGTTAAAATTACTATTCCCACTCCAGTGGGTGCAACAGTAGGGAAAGTGTTGGATAGCGTAGGGGTTAAAATTACTATTCCCACTCCAGTGGGTGCAACAGTAGGGAAAGTGTTGGATAGCGTAGGGGTTAAAATTACTATTCCCACTCCAGTGGGTGCAACAGTAGGGAAAGCGTTGGATAGCGTAGAGGTTAAAATTACTATTCCAACTCCAGTGGGTGCAACAGTAGGGAAAGCGTTGGATAGCTTGTGGGACACCCCCGCGCCGCACGGCCACCAGCTGCTGCGTGTGCCCCATTGCCTGCCTAACTGCCTCGCCGCCGGCCTCGTTGCCGCCTTGGTCGCTCCCCATTTGTTTTCGCCATTTGTTTTGCCCTCCATTTCTGCTTGTATTTTTTGTTCCGTGTGATCGTTTCTCTTCCTGTTTTCGCCATTTGTTTTGCCCTCTATTGTGCTTGTATTTTTTGTTCGGTGTGATCGTTTCTCTTCCTGTTTTCGCCATCTATTTTGCCCTCCATTTGTGCCTGTTTCATTTATTGTAATCTGTGTGCCGTGTTTACAGTTTCCTTCCTGTTTGCCCGCCTACCTCGCCGCCCTCCGCTCTCCCTCCCCGCTTCCCGCCACCGCCATTTGCCCCGCCCCTTTTCTCTTCTGTTCCCTCCCCGCTCCCGCCTCCCAGCTGCTCCGCCCACCCGCGCACTTCGCCTTATATGGCGACCGTGCGAACGCGCAGCGGTCACGCGCAGCGGGCGCGCCGATTGTGCGCCAAAGGTAAGCCCGTCTGCGCCCGTCCGCGACCGGATCGCGACCAGTGCCAGGACCCCTGGCCCACGAAGACCCCGACCTACCCGCCTGACGTACTCCACCGCCACCCTCATCGCACTCAACACCGGCCGACTCCCAGAATGCCACCAAGCCACACCACGACGCACCCACGGACCTTTCAGCTGCCACGCCTGCAAATTCACCTGCATCCGGACCTGCCTCGCACCAGCACCCGCCAAGTCGAACAGCAGCAGCACCCACCTCAAGTGCGTCCTGCTCAACACCCGCTCCGTCCACAGACACGCCATCGAACTCTGGAACCTCCTAAACGACACAGCCCCTGACGTTGCCTTCCTCACGGAGACCTGGATGAACGCCTCTTCAGCTCCCGACATCGCCATCGCCATCCCAGAGGGCTACAAGATCGTCCGGAGGGACCGCAACGCCAACCAGATGGGAGGAGGCATCGCCATCATCCACAGGAACACCATCCGCCTCACGACCAGCACCGACAACACCCTGACCAGCGCCGAACACCTGCATTTCCAGATCCACACCAACCCGAACACCACCCTCAGAGGCACCCTGATCTACCGACCCCCGGGACCACGCACCCAATTCAGCGAGGACATCGCCGACTTCGTCAGCCCGCATGCCCTCCCCTCCGCTGACTACATCCTCCTGGGGGACCTCAACTTCCATCTGGAGAACAACAACGACCGCAACAACAGCACCCTGCTCGACAACCTCGCCAATCTTGGACTCAAGCAGCTGGTGTTCACCCCCACCCACCTCGCCGGACACACACTCGACGCAGTCTTCTCCTCCAGCACAGACATCGACTTCAGCCACGCCTCAGAGCTTCAATGGACGGACCACAGCTGCGTCCACTTCACCTTCAAGAGAACGACGACCCACCACCACCAGCAACAGGCCGCCCGCAGAAGCTGGAACAAGATCACAGCAGACCAGCTCGCCACCTCCCTGAGCCAGCACCCTCCTGCCAGCTCAGCGAACCCCAGCCAGGCCGCCGACAACCTCACGAAGTGGATCAGCATCTGCGCGGACGAGCTCGCCCCGCTGAGGACCCCGCCCAGCAGACCCGGCAGCAAGAAAGCCCCGTGGTTCACCGACGAACTCAAGAGCTCCAAGAAGAACTGCCGAGCCCTCGAGAAAGTCTGGAGAAGGGAACCTACACCGGACAACAGGACCACCCTCAAGCTGGCCTCTCGGAAGCACCACCAGCTGATCCGCGCCGCCAAGAAAACTGCATACAAGGACCGGCTGGACAACAACGCACACAACAGCAAGGAACTCTTCAACAGCGTGAAAGAGCTATCCAACCCCAGCGCAGGAAACAACGACATCACCCCATCGCAAGACCTCTGCAACTCCCTCGCTTCATACTTCCACAACAAGATCGCGGACATACACAACAGCTTCAACAACCAACCAACGCACACCATGACCGAACAACCACCCCCCACCACCACCCTCCACGCCTGGACCCCGATCAGCACCGAAGACACCATCCGCACGATGAACTCCATCCACTCCGGATCACCGACCGACCCCTGCCCTCACCACGTCTTCAACAAGGCCAACGCTGTCATCGCACCCCACCTGCGAGACATCATCAACACATCCTTCGACACCGCCACCTTCCCTAAGAGCTGGAAGCACGCCGAACTCAGCGCTCTACTCAAGAAACCAACAGCGGACCCCACCGAACTCAAGAACTACCGCCCCATCTCGCTCCTCCCGTTTCCAGCCAAAGTCATCAAGAAGACCGTCAACAAGCAGATGGCCGCCTTCCTCGAGACGAATGGATCCCTCGACCCCTCACAGTCCGGCTTCCGAGCCAATCACAGCACCGAGACCGCCCTCATCGCCGCCACCGATGACATCCGAGCCCTGATGGACAACGGAGAAACAGTGGCCCTCATCCTCCTAGACCTCTCCGCGGCATTCGACACTGTCTGCCACCGCACCCTAGTACAGCGCCTCAGCAATGTCGGAATCCAGGACAAGGCGCTGGAATGGATCATCTCCTTCATCGACGGAAGAACACAGAGAGTCTGCCTACCACCGTACAAGTCAGAGGCCTCCGAAGTCATCTGCGGCGTCCCTCAAGGATCCTCTCTGAGCCCCACCCTCTTCAACGTCTACATGAGCCCCCTCGCGGCCATCGCACGCCAACACAACCTCAGCATAATCTCCTACGCCGACGACACCCAGCTGATCCTCTCCCTGACCAATGACCCCGCCACCGCCAGAGCCAACCTGCACGAAGGGATGAAAAAGGTAGCCGAGTGGATGACGACCAGCCGCCTGAAACTGAACTCTGACAAGACGGAGGTCCTCATCCTGGGCTCTTCACCCTCCGCCTGGGACGACTCCTGGTGGCCTCCCGCCCAGGGCACCGCACCCAAACTGACAGACCATGCACGCAACCTGGGCTTCATCCTGGACTCCTCCCTCTCCATGACCAGGCAAGTCAACAACGTCTCCTCGGCATGCTTCAACATCCTACGCATGCTACGGAAGATCTTCTGGTGGATCCCCACCGAGACCAGGAAGACCGTCACCCAGGCCCTCGTCACTAGCCGACTGGACTACGGCAACGCCCTCTACGCCGGTACCACCGCCAAGCTCCAGAAGAGACTCCAGCGGATCCAGAACGCCTCAGCCAGACTCATCCTCGACATCCCACGAACCAGCCACATCTCCGGACATCTGAGAGACCTTCACTGGCTCCCCGTCAACAAAAGAATCACCTTCCGCCTCCTCACCCACGCACACAAAGCCCTACACGACCAAGGCCCGAGCTACCTCAACAGCCGGATCAACTTCTACGCTCCCAGACGCCACCTCCGATCAGCCAACCACGCCCTCGCCGCCGTCCCCCGCATCCGAAGAGCGACTACAGGAGGAAGGTCCTTCTCCTACCTGGCCGCCAAGACCTGGAACTCCCTCCCGACCGACCTGCGCCTGACCCAAGACCACCTCTCCTTCAGGAAGAAGCTGAAGACCTGGCTGTTCGAGCAGTAGGGCACCCCCCCTCCCCCAGCGCCTTGAGACCCTACGGGTATGTAGCGCGCTCTATAAGTGTCACTGATTGATTGATTGATAGCGTAGGGGTTAAAATTACTATTCCAACTCCAGTGGGTGCAACAGTAGGGAAAGCGTTGGATAGCGTAGGGGTTAAAATTACTATTCCCACTCCAGTGGGTGCAACAGTAGGGAAAGCTTCGGATAGCGTAGGGGTTAAAATTACTATTCCCACTCCAGTGGGTGCAACAGTAGGGAAAGCGTTGGATAGCGTAGGGGTTAAAATTACTATTCCAACTCCAGTGGGTGCAACAGTAGGGAAAGCGTTGGATAGCGTAGGGGTTAAAATTACTATTCCCACTCCAGTGGGTGCAACAGTAGGGAAAGTGTTGGATAGCGTAGGGGTTAAAATTACTATTCCCACTCCAGTGGGTGCAACAGTAGTGAAAGCGTTGGAAAGCGTATTTTTAATAATTAAATTTGTAAAAATCACATATTAACAAATTAATCAATTAATATAAAATTATTCACAATTACTATTTAATTAATTAACACATATAAATTAATTTACAATTAATTTTAAATTAATATCAATTAAATAATTTACATATTTAATTAATTATAATTAAATTACTTCCCACCCTATTCCCCTATAAACCCACAACCCGCTACAGAATTACATTACGCAATTATTATAAAAACACAATTCATTTAATAAAATTATTTATAACATTAATACACACTTTTCACACATATTATTACATAAAAATACACTATAAAATATTATATATTAATAAAAATTCGATATTTTTGCTATCTATATTTTATACAGTCGATATTACTTCACCTACCTTAAAAATGATATTTTTGTAGTCAATATTCTGTCCAGTCGATATTTTGTCCAGTCTATATTTAAAAGTCGATATTATGTCTAGTCGATATTTTGGAGTCGATATTTTGTCTGTGCACCCTTTCATATATATTGCATCTAGAATGTATGGAGAAAAGAGTAACATTTTGTTAATAAAGAAAATGTAAGAATTTCTTTAAGAAAGATAAGCCTGTATTGACTAGAGAGGGAATTCCTATTCTGCCGCCGAAAACGCCTGCTTTCTTTATGATGATGGAAAGAGGATATCATACTTGTGTGTGGTTGGAAAATTGGATAGAACATGGTACGTTTAATAGGAGAATCCTTCAGAATTTGAGAATGAGAATGATTGATTTGGAACCAACACCTTGGTTAACTCAGTATGAGGCTTTGGAAGAAGGGGAGACTGAGTCATTTGAATGAGAGAAATGCAAAGGTGGAAGATATAGAGGATTTTTCCCCAGATATTTGCATGAGTCACGCAAAGGTCAGATGAAACAATGGAGAAGAGCTATGGTATCAGAAGGTTTATATCAGAAGGTTTATATCCAGTGTTAATGGCTAAGGAACAGTCAGGAATGTGTCAGAATATGGTGAATCAGATGATGAATTGTTGGAAGATATCTTAATTAAAAACCCTCCACCATACCAAGAAGGACCCTGTAGAGTCACCCCAAGTGCACCGGTAATGGGAACCCCCTTGATTCCTCAAATTTTACATGATACCTCAGTTAATAGGGTGCCCCAAGATAAAGAAAGAGAAGTCTTAAGTAAAACTAGTGAGGAAATAGTACAGAAAATAAATCAATTGAATTTGAATACTGAAGCTGTGACAGTACCAGTGACTATAGGTCCTGTTATCCCGATATATGGAGATAAAATGAGTTGCCCAAAATCTCAAGAAGTAACAATTCCTTTGAGTAATCCAAGAAAAGAAATAATAATAATATCTAATGATGAGGCCTGTGAGTGTGATTCAGTTATTTCATTAATGGACCTCCCAATAAGAGAACCTGTAATTGAAACACCAAAAAGAGCCACATCCGGAAGTCCGAAAGAAAAAGGGTCTATGGTACCTTCAGGAACTAGAAGTACGACAGCAGTCACTCCAGAAGATTTAGAAAGATGGCCACAGGGAATAGAAAAACAAAACTCAACACCAAAGATTTTAGACATTTACAGATTGAAATTTTAGTTGGAAGAGATGATAGCTGGAAATGTGGGAGTAGAAAGGTTGAACCATTACATTGATAACGAGTTTTTGTCTATATGTAGGAGTATAACCAGAAATGCAAGATTGTTCCATGATAGATTAACAGAGCTTGATTCAGAGATTGGAGTAGATGTGGGGAGATCAAAACTATTACAGAAACCATATTGAGTGAAGTTTACTGACAAGGATATGGAGAATATGAATGTGTCTGGTAAAAGATTACAGATGAAAGAGCTAATAAACATTTTTGAAAAGTGGGGAGATATTGACAAGTGGAGGACTAGATGGACAAAGAAAAAGGAGGAAGCACAAGCAAAGTGAGCATCATCGGCATGCTTTCTGAAAGAATCAGATAAAGCAGAGCAATTGTGTCCTATGAGAGAGGTTCCTGGTGGTGGATATGTTCATGTTCCATGGAGAAGACAGGATATTTCGTCATTTACAAACAATTTCCCTAGGTTGAGAGAGAAACCAATAGAATGGTACAAACAGGTTGAAAGATTTGTGAAAGTTTCGAAGGTGCTGTTGAAGGATCTGGATGTTTTTTTTATATAGTGGTTTTGAGAATATTGGTGATAAGGATATGGGACATTTTGTGTATCGGTTTGCGTTTGGTTTGAAGCAGAGATTAGTCAGATGATTCAACAGCACATGTTGTGCTGGCAGAGTGAGACGATAGATGAGATTTTGAAATATGCCAAGTATTGCAGAGATGACATTGAGGCAAGGCGTAGAACGCTAAAAGAGAAAATGATATGGGCACAAGTAAAATTAGTAGAACAGCAGGAAAATAAATTAAATACGCAGACTGATAATCAGGTGAAAGAACAGAGTCAGAATGATCAATCGAAGAATGGTGGTAGAGTAAGAGGACAAATGAATAGAGAGGAAGCGAAGAAGAAGTTTACTTGTCATGTGTGCGGAAAGCTTGGACATTGGAGAACGAGTGCAAGATTGTTCAGAATAATAATGGGCCAAATCAAAATTTAAATCCACAGATGCAGAATGAAGTGGTTATGAATCGGCAGCAGTAGGTAGTTACTCCACAGTATCAGGTGCCACCAGCTCCTATGCCAAACATTGTGAGCCTTCAAAGACACAGTTCGAACGCCGGATTTCAGGGAGAAAGTGGTATGAAAAATTCTGTGGTTCTGAGGATTATGTGCAATGACGGTGCCTGAGGTAAGGGGGAAGGAAGTGGAGTGCATGCTAGGTGCATCCTTGTCAGTAGATCAGTCAGGTCCATTTATTGATGGAAAGTGGTAGGTAGTTATATCACTTTTCTATTGGATACTGGTGCTACTCGGTCTACTGTGAGAACAGCAGACATCCCAAACCTACCCCTCTCGGGAGAGTCAATCCAAGTTGTAGGAGTTTCAAATCAACAGATTAGAACCCCGATCACAAAAAAAATGGAAGAACATATTGGAAATTTTAAAGATATGCATTGGTTTGTAGTTTTCTATTTCAGTCCAGTAAATCTGTTGGGAAGAGATCTATTGTGCAAAATGAATTGCACAGTTTATTGTACACCAGATGTTGTCGCTTTCCTAAATGCCTGAGGAGGATGTTATATACAAAATGATGCTTGCTAAGCAAGGCAGGGAGTAGATGAGATATATTCTTTGATGAGTGAAAATTATTTACCAGAAGAGTTGAGAACAACAGTAAATGCAGAAGTGTGGGATTTTACAGGAAAAAATATTGGGCTAATGTCAAATGTAGAGCCAGTAAAAGTGACAGTGAAAGAAAGTGCAATTTATCCAAAAACACAACAGTATAGAATGAGTCCAGAAGTGAAAGCAGGAGTTGCTCTAGAAATTGATCAGATGATTAAACAAGGCATTTTAAAAGAAATAATGAGGAGTCCTTGTAATTCACCAATATTAGGACTTAAAAAGCCTAGCAGAAAATACAGGATACGGCAGGATTTGCGAAAGATCAACAAAATTGTAGTGCCTTGTTTCCCAGTAGTGCCAAATCCAGGAGTAATTCTTTATCAGATACCCTGGAATGCAGGCTCGTTTACAGTAATTAATTTATGCCAAGCCTTTTTTTCTATTCTTTTACATCCAGACAGCCAGTATTTGTTCGCATTTAAGTTCGAAGGCCGTATCTTGGCATGGTGCTGAGTTCCTCAAGGGCATACAGAGAGGCCCTCGACCTTTAATCAAATCCTGAAAAAGTGTCTAGAAACATTGGTCATGCCCAGAGATTCAGTCCTGGTTCAGTACATTGATGACCTACTAGTGGCATTGAAATCAGGAGAAGATTGTGTCACTGACACAATTGCATTACTGAACCATTTGACCGAAGGAGGACATAAGGTGTCTCCAGAAAAATTAAACTTTTGTCAACAAGAATTTAGATACCTAGGGCATAAAATAGAAAGAGGAGTTAGAAAAGTGACCCCAGACACAATAAAAATAATCAAGCAAAAAGACACAAAAAGAGATGAGAATGTTTCTCGGAGTGGTTGGGTACTGTAGGCAGAGGATAGTTGGGTTTTCTCTGCTGGCAAAACCATGAATTCAGTTAACCCGTAAAAGAGCAAAAGATCCGATTGTTTGGAATGATGAATGCCTGGAAGCGTTTGTGAAATTGCAAAATTGTCTGTGTGAGGCCCCTGCCTTAGCCACCATGCCTGATTACACTAAAGAATTTGCACTGTTCTGTTTTGAGAGAGAAGGTTGTCCAATTTCAGTTTTGACTCAAAGGCATGGATTAAGCCGACGTCCAGTAGCATATTTCTCTGCTACTCCGGATCCTGTGGCTTCAGTATCACCTGGCTGCTTGAAAGCAGCAGCTGCTACTTGTATGAGTCTGAAACAAAGTGAATCGATTGTGATGGGACATCCAGCCAAAGTTTGAGTTCACTATTCAGCAGAGATTCTTTTAACAAGAACTCAAACACAGCACCTTACCCCTAGTCGGATGACTAAGTATAAAAGAGTGATTCAGTGGGGGGAAATTTGACAGTAATAAGGTGTACAATAATGAACCCTGCCACATTATTGCCAGACCCATGTTGTGAAGAAGTGAAAAATGAAGTGGATCATGATTGTCTGGATGTGACTGAGTTGTGTACTACGCGGTACAAAAGGGGGTGGTGATTGACGGAGCATCTGAACCAATCAAACACTCACACCCAGTCAAAAGATCTGGGTTTGATCCATCACCGTTCTTTAGCCCACTCTGCCACCCCAGTTCAGACATGGCTATATGCAAATCAGTCTGACCCTGTGCCTCATGGGAACTGTCCAGCCCGAACTGCCAAGCCATGCCTTCCCTGGACCGGAAACCAGCTTCCGAGGACCGGTTTCTGGCATTCCAGCCGTCTTCAGCCCGGTTTGCTTGAATCCAGTGGCAAGAATAACAGTAAATCCAGAAGTGTGGGATTTTAAAGGAAAAAATATTGGGCTAATGTCAAATGTAGAGCCAGTAAAAGTGACAGTGAAAGAAGGTGCAATTTATCCAAAAACACAACAGTATAGAATGAGTGCAAAAGTGAAAGCAGGAGTTGCTCTAGAAATTGATCAGATGATTAAACAAGGCATTTTAAAAGAAATAATGAGGAGTCCTTTTAATTCACCAATATTAGGACTTAAAAAGCCTAGCGGAAAATACAGGATAAGGCAGGATTTGCGAAAGAACAACAAAATTGTAGTGCCTTGTTTCCCAGTAGTGCCAAATCCAGGAGTAATTCTTTATCAGATACCCTGGAATGCAGGCTCGTTTACAGTAATTAATTTATGCCAAGCCTTTTTTTCTATTCTTTTACATCCAGACAGCCAGTATTTGTTCGCATTTAAGTTCGAAGACCGTATCTTGGCATGGTGCCGAGTTCCTCAAGGGTATACAGAGAGCCCCTCGACCTTTAATCAAATCCTGAAAAAGTGTCTAGAAACATTGGTCATGCCCAGAGATTCAGTCCTGGTTCAGTACATTGATGACCTACTAGTGGCATTGAAATCACGAGAAGATTGTGTCACTGACACAATTGCATTACTGAACCATTTGACCGAAGGAGGACATAAGGTGTCTCCAGAAAAATGTAACTTTTGTCAACAAGAATTTAGATACCTAGGGCATAAAATAGAAAGAGGAGTTAGAAAAGTGACCCCAGACACAATAAAAATAATCAAGCAAAAAGACACAAAAAGAGATGAGAATGTTTCTCAGAGTGGTTGGGTACTGTAGGCAGAGGATAGTTGGGTTTTCTCTGCTGGCAAAACTATGAATTCAGTTAACCCGTAAAAGAGCAAAAGATCCGATTGTTTGGAATGATGAATGCCTGGAAGTGTTTGTGAAATTGCAAAATTATCTGTGTGAGGCCCCTGCCTTAGCCACCATGCCTGATTACACTAAAGAATTTGCACTGTTCTGTTTTGAGAGAGAAGGTTGTCCAATTTCAGTTTTGACTCAAAGGCATGGATTAAGCCGACGTCCAGTAGCATATTTCTCTGCTACTCCAGATCCTCTGGCTTCAGCATCACCTGGCTGCTTGAAAGCAGCAGCTGCTACTTGTATGAGTCTGAAACAAAGTGAATCGATTGTGATGGGACATCCAGCCAAAGTTTATGTTCACTATTCAGCAGAGATTCTTTTAACAAGAACTCGAACACAACACCTTACCCCTAGTCGGATGACTAAGTATGAAAGAGTGATTCTGTGGGGGGAAATTTGACAGTAATAAGGTGTACAATAATGAACCCTGCCACATTATTGCCAGACCCATGTTGTGAAGACGTGAAAAATGAAGTGGATCATGATTGTCTGGATGTGACTGAGTTGTGTACTAAGCCCTGCCTAGATATAAAAGAAACTCTCTTAAAGGAATCAGATCATGAACTATTTGTAGATGGTTCCTGCATGAGAACAGAGAAAGGAGGACTCAGTGCAGCTTATGCTGTTTGTAAAAGTTTGGGGGTCATTGAAGCATCCTATTTGCTGGGTGTCAAGTCTGCACAAGTAGCGGAATTGGTGGCCTTAACAAATGTGTGCAAAATTAGGAAAAACTGGAGGATAACCATATTTACGGATAGTCCATATGGTTTCGGGGTTGTGCATGACTTTGGCCTGCTCTGGATGCCGAGGTGATTTCTAACTTCTTCAGGATCTCCTATACAAAACGGCAAAAATGTAAAAGAATTGTTGGAAGCAATACAATACAATTGCCAAAGGAAATAGCTGTGGTCAAGTGTGCTGCTCACCAGTCTGGAAATGACTAGGAGGCGGCAGGTAACAGATATGCTGACCAAATTACTCAGTATTGTGCAAGAAATAACATGGCACTTAACAGAAAAGTTGAAACAAGTAATTCAGATGGCAACTTATGTTTTTCTTAGCTCTAGATAAATGGGATGATGTGAGACAGTTGCAGGATGAAGTTGAGGCAAGTGAATAGGAAATATGGATAAAGACAGGTGGTGCAAGAAGGACAGAAGATGATGTATGGGTATACACTGATGGCAGACCAGTCATACGAGACTGCTTACTCTCTCAAATTGCAAGAATGTATCATGGGGACGCACATATAGGTAGGGATGTCATGATTGGACTATTCAGACAAATTGGTACAAACCGAAGTTCAGGGTAGTCAAAGAGAGCCTTTGTCAAAGATGCTTGGTCTGTCAGAAGTTAATCCCAGGCAGGAAAACAGTGGTCAGATGAGGAAAAATTGGAAAGGCAAAATAACTATTCACAAGACTGCAGCTTTACTTCATAGAGTTGCCTCCAAGCAACGGAATGAAGTATGTCCTTGTCATAGTGTGTTTGTTTTCACGATGGGTGGAGGCATATCCCACTAGGAGAAATGACAGTCTTACAGTTGCTAAATAATTGTTGAGGGAGTTGATTCTTTGTTTCGGTTTCCCAGTTACTTTGGAATCAGATAAAGGATCTCATTTTAATAATGAAATAATTTGATTGATCTGTGAAGCATTCAGAATTGAACAAAAACTGCACTGTGCATACCGTCCAGAGGCTTCTGAAAAAGTTCAGCAACTAAATGGCGCAATCAAATCAAGGTTGGGGAAGGTGTATGCATCCACATCACTGAAATAGCAAGATGCATTTCCCCTTGTGTTGATGGGACTCCGAAGTATTCCTGACTAAAAAACAGTATTGAGTCCACTGAAATTCTCACGGGACGGGCAATGAGACAAGCATTTATTCCTGGTCATAAATTGAGGAATATAACTGATGACTTGGTATTAGACTATTGTAAAGGATTGGCTGACCTAGTGCGTTCTGTCTCTCACCAGGTTGGAGAAGACGCAGTTGCCAGGCAGCCAACACAGGTTCATGGTTTGAATCTTGGAGACTGGGTGGTAGTGAAGAAGCACGCCAGAAAGTCGTGCCTAGCACTCAGGTGGGATAAACCACTTAAAGTCATACTGGTCACTACCACAGCAGTGATGTGTGCAGGTTTACCCAATTTGATACATGTGAGTCATACCAAAAGAGGCCCTACTGAAGAAGAACAGCAACTGAATAAATCAGTTGAAATAGCTGAAGGCTGTGAAGTCGAAGAATCTAGATTGATAGATTCTGCAGTAATAGACGAGAAACAACCAAGCACAAGTCCGGAGGGTTGGATACCAGTGGTTGACATACCTGAAGTTGTTAATCAGACAAGAAGACCAGATTAGAGATACAGGAAAGTAGTGAGGATCAGATAGGTGTAGAAGAATACACTCAGGAAGGAAGAAGTGAAGAAGTGAACAAAGCTACTCAAGACCCTGAGCAGGACCAGACAGGGAAAGAAGAAGATACTCAGGCATAGGCAAACAGACCTGTTTAAAGACATGAGCAGGGACAGACAGGTAAAGAAGAACATGTTCAGGCAGCAGAGAAGCAAATTGTAGTAAGACCTGAACAGGACCAGTTAGGTGAAGAAGAACAAGGTCGGTTAGAAAAAGAAGATCAGTTTGAAATAAGACTCAAACAGGACCATATAGAGGAAGAAGAGCAAGTTCTGGTGGATGAAATAACAATAACAAGACCTGAACAGGAACAGGTAGAGAGTGATTCAGAACAAGAACGGATTGTGCCTAGGCATACTGAAAATAAAAGAACACTAGAAAGAGATGAAGAGGTTGAAAGTGCAATTCAGGTTAAAAAGGTCAGAAAAGACTCCAACGCATACTAAACGCCTCCGCATGCATCATCCCGCGCTACAGCCACATCACCACCCACCTGAGAGACCTGCACTGGCTCCCGGTCAATAAGAGGATCACCTTCAAGCTCCTCAACCACGCTCACAAAGTACTCCATAATGCCAAGCCAGCATACCTCAACAAACGACTCACCTTCACCTTCTACACCCCGAACCACCAGCTTTGCTCCGTTGACCTTGCCCTCGCCACCGTCCCACGCATTCGCCGAACAACCACTGGCAGCAGATCATTCTCCCACCTCGTCGCCAGGACATGGAACACCCTCCCCATCCACCTGCAACAGGCCCAGGATCTGATGACCTTTCGGAGACTTCTTCAGACCTGGCTGTTCGATTGGTAGCTGCTTCATCCCCACCCCCTCCAGTGCCTTGAAGAGGGTGGAGGGGGTTGAAAGGTATATAAAAAGTTGAAAGATTTAGAAAACAAAGATGAAATTAAGAAAGAAAAAGAAGGAAAAGAAACTGAGATGTGCTAAAGTTGGCATCTGGTTGGGATGGGTAATTTTGTGATGGCTCAAATTGCCATTGGAGAGGGGATTGATGGAGCAAGGACTCATAGAAAAGAGACTTGCTTGGAAGCGATCCGCTCCTTTAACCCACTAACACGTTACTAAAACTGATTTGTGTAAAACTAATGTGTATCACACCAAAACATGGGTTAGTGAAGCTTGCTTATGTGTTTGCTAACTAGAATCACATGAGCAAAGGACTAAACTGCTTTAAATGGGGAAATCTTTATTGCGCATGTGTCAACTGCATCTACGCAGTATGACGAGCTAATGCTTGGAGGGAAATTCTTGTGCATGAGCAGAAGGTACTAAAATGGAGTCTTGATGACTCGCTTGCATAGCTTGAACTAAATCGAGTGTTTTTACTAAAGCTAATGCAGGGATACGTCTAATACATTAACTGGGATAGAGTAGAGGTGGGTGGTATACAGTGAAACCATTTATTTTTTAAAGTAACATCTGTCTTTCTGACTTTATCACTAGTGCATATTTGGGCCTCGCATGTATAAATGAAGTAAGCTGAGTCATGCCACGACTACTCATGGGCAATGAAAGTTAACCCGGATGATGACTCGGACATTGAATGAAAGCCAAGGTTGCAAGGTGTCCCAGCCTGAGAACGGACGGTGAAAAGTTCAAAGAATTTGGACTTGCATACAGACTGTATACAATTTTGTTGCAAACAAGACATGAATGTGGGTGGGAAATAAAATTGTGAATAAAAACTAAGGGGATGGGTTTGTGAACAATGGGGTTACTGAATTAAATGACATGTAAGCATGGCGTTATGATCTTCCCCTTCGCCTGACCAATTTGAATACGTATTTTTATGATATTTAAACTTTAGTGGGTGGTACATGAAGAACGAAAGATATAATTGAGGTATTTTTAATTTTTGTTTTTTTCTTTATTTAAGAAGTTTTCTATAGCGCTGGCCTGACCCACGGAGCGCTTTACAGCAGATACAAAGCAGAGAATCACCAAATACAGAATAGAAGAGCAACATATTAACAGAAGAACGCAAAATAGAGGAGCGACATTTGCATTACAGTGCAGGACAATCTTAGTCTTCGGGGTCCTTCGAAGTCTGAGAGTTGGAGCAGAACGCGATGTCAGCTAGCTGCTCGGCATGATCCTATCCACTCCCTAGGGTGCGGTTGGGGAACAGGATTTTGAGTTGGCTTTTGAATTTTATAAATTAGGGAATGGTTCTGATGTGAGGGGGAATAGAGTTCCAGATTGTAGGAGCGCTTCCGGCGAAGGATAAATCCGCAGTTCTTTTTCTTCTAGTTTTTGGTGGGATGAGTAGGAGGGAGTTTGAGCTTCTGAGGTTCCTGGTCTGGCCGTCTTTTTTGAGTTTTTTCAACAGAAATTCGGGTTTTCTGGTGTGAAGGACTTTATGCGTGAGGCAGGCTGTTCTGAAACTAATCCGCATTTCGACTGGAAGCCACTTAAATTCCCTGAGTGCAGAGGAGATGTGGTCATATTTCTTGATACCGGTGATCATACTGGCAGCCGCATGCAGCGTTGTTTTGATGGGAGCCAGATGCGATTTTGGAATTCCTGAGAGGACTGCGTTCCCATAGTCCAGTCTTGACAGTACCAGAGATTGGGTGGCCTGTTTGAGATCATTGGTCGGAATGAAGGGTTTTATTTTGTTCAGTAGTCTGAGGTTAAGGAAAGCACTTTTGGCTGAATTCTTAATATGTCTCCTCATGTTCAGTTTTGGGTCTAGAGTGATGCCTAGTGATTTGACAGAGTCTTCTAGAGTGAGATTCATGTTGAGCGCATCGACAGCCTTTAACCATTCGGCAATTTGGGGGTTATCTTCCTAATTCAGGATGAGGAGTGTCTCAGTCTTGTCAGGGTTTAGTTCAAGGTGGTTGCATGTCAACCAGTGTTGGACATCTCTCAGTATGTCATTGAGTCTTTGAATGTTTTTGAGAGAGGTAGTTTCCAAATAAATCTGAGTATCATCAGCGTAGAGATGGAAGCTGATGTTGGCTTTTCTGAGTTGTTTGGAGAGAGGTTCCATGTAAATGTTAAAGATTTGCGGTGGTAGCACCGAGCCTTGAGGGACGCCCTTGCTGACTTGTTGGAGGTCGGAAGTAAAGTTTTTGAATTTTATTCTTTGCGTGCGATTGTGTAGAAAGGAGGAGAACCATTGGAGGACTACCTCACCAAGACCAGCTCTTTCCTGGAGAGCCCTTATGAGGAGTTTGGGATATACTTTATCAAATGCGGCAGAGAGGTCAAGGAGAATGAGGAGGCAGCATTGGTCAGAGTCTAGTGATCCATGGATATCGTCGATGATGTTCAGGATCGCGGTTTCTGTACTTCTGTGCTACAGCCTTTTCTGAAGCCAGATTTGTCCAGGAGGTTGATGTTGTCCAGGTGTTGGGTTAGTTGTTGTAATACTCATCTTTCTAGGGTTTTGGACCGAAGGGGGAGGTTCGACACAGGTCTAAAGTTGTTCAGCTCCGTAACGTCTTGACCGGGTTTTTTCAGCAGGGGTGTGACTTGTCCCATTTTAAGGCAGTCTGGAACGACTTCATTTTTCAAGAAGCTATTTATGATCGTGCACCAGAGCGGAGCTTCAGTTTTGTGGTCAGTAGGGGAGGAATGGGGTCTAGGACACGAGCTGAGGGTTTGGAGGTGGAGATCAGCGTGACTATCTCATTTTCTTGAATGGGGCAGAAACTTAGCCAGGAATTGGAAGAGGTACAAGGAGAAAGATCAAGCGTCCCAGACGTGATTATCTTCGTGGGGTGCGTGTTGTTGACGCCCAGTGAGAGTTTGATTTTAGTTATCTTATCATTGAAGAAGTTGGCGGAGTTGTCCCAGAGTTCTTTGGAAGCCTGTGTAGAGGAGCACATGGGCTTGGAGGTTTGTTGCCTGATGATACTATAGAGCTCCTTGGGTCTGTTTTTTGCGCTGACCAGCACCGAACAGAAAAAGCTGGATTTCTTGTTTTTGATGTGACTATTGTACTTTCTAAGGGCTGATTTGAGTTGTTCACGGAGGATGGAGGTAGGGTTATTTCTCCAACTTCTTTCTTTGGCCCTTAGTTTTCTCCTTTCAGAATTGAGGTCAGAGTTGACCATGATCTGGATGGAATGGCTCGGCTTTTTTTCAGCTTTAGGGGAGCTAGCTGGTCAAGCATGGTCACTAGCTTTGCATTGTAACGCTCGGTGAGTTCATTTGTGGAGAGGTGGTCATTCCTTAGAGAGTTGGAGAGCATGCTTTGTCGGGGCACTGTAGTGGAAGGTGACTCGGGGAGGCGGACAGCAGAGACGTGGGGCCGGGTGGTTTGTGTTTCCTATTGGGGCCGTTTAGCTGTCAGTGGAAGCTGGGTTAAGGCGGGTCGAGGCGGGTGAGGGAGAGAGGATTGTAGTGTGGGGAAGAGGGAGTCGAAAGCCTCTAGGTTCTCGTTGTTTGCCTGAATGAGGACAGTGCCGTTAGTGTAGATGGTCACGGACGTGATCCCTCTTCTTGACGAGCGATTATGGAGCAAGGATGTTAATTTACAGCTGTGTGGTGTGGATGTGGTTTTGGAGATGTAAAGTTGTGCTCTGAGAGTGGAGATTCAGTCTTCTGGTCTCTCAGTGTGGAAGATTAAATCCATTTTAATCAGACCTTTAGATGAGGAGTGGTAGATGTCGGTAAATAGGGTTTCTCTGTGTTGTCTAATTAGTTTCTGTTTGAAATTTCGTCTCATTTTAGCAGAAAGGTTGGGGGGAAGTTAATAGTGTATGAGTTCAAGCTGTAAGGTTTAAGGTGGGTTGGTAGGGATTGGAAGGGGTAAGTTGGCGTGCCAAGAGCCATTGTGTGAATTCTACACGATGGGGGATCGAGCCTCTGAGAGGGAGTTTAAGAGAGTTGTTGAGATAAGGCAGATCAGCAGTGAGTGAGTTAGATGTTGAGTTAAGGGTTGTCGCCGGTGTCAGTCACCCTTTTATGAGCCTTTTATGAGCCTCTGGGTCAAGTGTGGATTGGTCAGCAACTATTGATATTGGCGCAATAGTTCTAAACTTACGGGTAACAGGCCGGACTAATCCCTCTTGCTTGGTGGCCCTTACAGCGGATTGTTTTTAAAAAAAAAAAATTCTCAGAGCTTGTTTTAAATTAGACTCGGGACTCCGATGTTCGGGTGCCATCTTAAGGCCAGGCAAGGTCCTAAGAGGGATAGTGGCTCCGTGTAGGGCATATACTCTATTTTCAAAAATCTTCTTTTGTTAGTGGTGGAGGCCGATGATATCCCCTTATGTAGAGCCCTTGTATCTGTTATTAGACTTATTGGGTCTTGTCGGGTGGTTGGCTGTGGATCTTAGTGCTCCAGGGAAAGGCCATCATGAGGCCAGGCAGCCTTGGCTGAGGGTATGGGGCTCCCTGAGGGACTTGTGAGCTCTTGAATAGGTTCCTTCTTCGTTGGGGCAGAAGGGATCCTATCCTATGGTGTCCCGTGCCGTATACGTATAAGGAGCCAGTGTTTGAGGAGGAAGCAGAACAACTAGGGTTAGGGATCCACCATCTTGTAGTCAGGCGGAATCGAAATTAGAAGTTGTGCTTCTTTCGGTACTTGGACACCCTGCAGCGCCAACCTGGGGCACTTCTGGATAGAATAATAGGGGTGTGTAGCCTCTGAATTTATGGTTGGGGGCCTTGGCGCTCGGCGGGCCCTATTCCTCGATGATATGGTTGCACGTGGCGGCCCTTTTGAGGCCAGTCGTCCTACCTTAGACGCTGCACCAAGGCAGATCGGAGCGGGAATCCTTCCGAATTAAAGATCTGCAGCCATTGCGGTACTCCTTAGTTAGATAGTTTGCATGATTTGGGATGTTGTTGCTGCAGGAGGTGCTGATGTTGGGAGAGAAGCTGTGAGATACTGATGAAGAATCGAATGGAAAACCTTCGATCCTAAGTTAATTAGGTTAGATAAGAAGATCACAGAAGAATCTCGAGGAGGAAGAGAGTGTTAGAGAGGGGTGCTGCGCAGTCGTCGGTAATCTAGAGAGGTCATTTATCCTATCTTGATTCCTGCCCTGAAGCCTTTGTTGCCTGATCTATCCCGGGGGGCCCTTACCAGCCCTTTGGCCAGGGGGTTGGTCTTCACATCATTCTTGGTAAATATATTTTTCGCGCAATTTGCAGACGTTCTTTTGTCTCTGTCCTCTCCCTTTCTGAGCATTGATCACTGAATGAGTCCAAATATTTGTTTGATGAATTAATTGCATTGTCTCTCGTAAGAATGATGTTGACTGCTCTGTGAATTTGATGGTTCACATGCGTTTGAAATTTAGATAAAGATTTAAAACTTTCCTGAGTCTGTGGTATTTACATTAAAATAAAAGAATACGTTAGCTTATGTCATTTTCACCATCAACTAGTTCAACTAATGGTCCATCGACCAGAGGAAAGAACTTTTTGTTCAGTGAAAGGTTAGCTAGGAATAATTAACTAATCTTGAAAATTGTGTAAAAAATTATAAACTTTGACTCCAGCGGTTTACTCAATTGTGTGTGTCTATGGGCCCCGGTAAGTATATGGTAGTCGAGTAACTGTTGTTGGTACGGCGCTGGATCACTGTTGCCTTATGATCAGTGGGTCAAGGAGGGAATAGGAGACGTTGAATGTGAACAAGTGCTCAGATTTTTTTCTTTTAGTGACGCTAAACTGATTTAGATGCAAACTGACAAAGAGAATGATGATGTTTTGAATGAGCCTGTCCCACCAGAAATACGACCTATCCAGGAGCCTCTATCATACAGTGCCTAGAGCTGCCAGGTACATATTACGTTCTCAGACGAGGACCACCGAGTCTGGAAAATAGAAATATTAGGGATTGACCTTCATAAGGTAGGAAAGTACTGAGTGTCAGTACCAACGAGGGAGAGGAGCACACAAGAAGTTGCATCTGTTTTGCTCTTGTTGTTCGAACATTAGTCTGGAATGTATACTTTGAAAGTATATGATTTTTATCGACGTGGGATAGACTAGGCACAAGCTTAGGACAAAGCAAGCTCCACTGGCGGTGCTCAAGAGCGCCAACTGATTGATGGACAATAGGAGCCTGTACCAGTGAGGCTCTCACGAACACTGGGAAAACTCAAATTTCTTGATTTCTTCGTCCCCTTGTTTACTACCCATCCTTTTGGTAGACAGGTACAGAGGAGGATCAGCCAAATGCCGCTATACAATGCAGTAGGATTTGGTCTCTACGAAGTAAAATTGTGTGTGTCATTGTTCTTGTAATGATGATAATAATGATATGTGGGGTATCGTGGTTTCTGGAAGATGCACATAGTGTACCCACACCTAATGTAGGTGAACACATTCCTCCGAGATGCAACAAGAGGGCCGCCCCAAGTAATGTGTTTATAGAAACGCACAGGAGACTTTTTGGCAAGGGGGCTGCCAGCTATCCCACCCGATCTGTCAGTCAGTCAAAAGTACTTTATTCGACAGCCAAGAGTCGTAAAAGCGTACAATATCATAAAAATACACATTCCATAAAAATACATTACAATAAAGTCGTCCCGCATTACAGTCACATTATTCATATTAAAATACCTTTAAAAAACGATATCCTATAAAGTGCACTGTGCTAGAATAGTGAACCAGGTCCATAGTTAATATCACATTTAAAAATGCAAGTTATTGGTTAAAAAAGAAGACATATTTGAACCAGCAAGCAACACAGGATTGCTATTACAGCGATAGTCTGATCCGATATCTAATGGCCCCTACTACATAACTTGCGACCCTAAAGCAAACATACGTGAGGCTAGCATTTGTAGATAGAGCAGGGCTGGCCTCACTTGGGCAAACTGACAATCTCTAAGTAAAGAAAGACTGTGCTACCTGCACAGAGAATCATAGTAAGCACAGAAGAACATTAGGTACAAGGTATCCTGTTCCGAGAAGTTATCAGAAGGGCAAGGTTTTAATGATTCAGGTTTTGGTTTTGAATATCCTCTCTGGAACACCAGCAGCCAGAGAACCATATTTAAGCAGAATCTTGTAAAAACAAAGTGATGGTATGGTTTGTTGGCATAAGATAAATATGTTTGTAGCTGCGGGCATAGGCTCAATGTAATGTACCTTCTTACTGAAGGTTTAACTAACTCCTCATCCCTGAGGCATTTCTGTCCATCCACAAACTGCCGTTTAAAGTCTTTGATTGAGGTCTTGCCCCGGGGCCCCGGGGGCAAGAACAATTCTGGACAATCAAGACATTATGTCTCTTCCTTTCTGTATTTAAGCCAAGGGATGTGTAAGGCTCTCTCTAGTGCAGTACAATCCAAAATTATGAGTTGGTTTAAATTTGTGGAAGGTTGCGCCCAGATTCTGAGCCATCGTAACAATGGGGCAACTGCGATCTGATCCGAAATATACCCCATCCCCAATTCTTCATGCAAACAGTAAACAGGAGTAGCTACAGGGACCCCAAGAAGTTTGCGCATAAAATTATTCTCCCCCACTTGTATGCTCTTAATGTCCTTGTAGCCCCAAATATCACATCCATACGTAGCCATGGGAATATATTTTGCATTATAGACTTTCAAAAGTGCAGGGAGGGGTTATGACCCTAGTCTTTTTGCAAAGTCCAGAGTGGCCCAGTCGCTCTAACCAGAACGTTCCTTTGAAGTGTTCGTTGAAAACACCATGTACCTTGGTCATCAAAGTGTACCCCTAAGTATGGGAACGTGGGTACATTAGGTAATTCGTCCCCATTACAATAAAAATTGGCCTTGGACACCTTTCGAGGGCCTATGGACATTGCATGAGATTTCTTAAAATTTGTGATTAAATCTAGTGAATTCATAAAATTATAAAACAGTTGTTGCAAGCCCCTTGCAGTTCTAGACAATACGAATGCATCGTCGGGGTACAGCAATGCGGGTATCATTTTGGTGCTGGCCCTAGGTATGTCCTTGCAGCATGATATTAAGGTGTCCCCCAATTTTTTAATGTATAAGGTAAATAGCAGGGGAGCCAGAATTCACCCCTGCCACACCCCCCTTCCTACTGGCCAAGAATCTGTCAAGCTGCCATCTTCATTAAACCGTACCGCTGCAGTGGTGTTAGCACGTGCAGTATGCAGGAAGGAGATCAGTTCTATATCACGAAGGATCAACCACAGCTTAGACCTATTGACAAGGTCAAAAGATGAGGTTAGATCCATGAAGGCCAGATGCACAACACCTCCCTTGGCAACAGTGTACTTCTCGATCACCAAATGGAGATTCAGGCATTCATCTAGTGTCCCTTTCCCCTGCCTGAATCCATATTGGAGATTGGAAATAACCTGCAACATGCTGGAGCGTCATGTGGGCCCTAATTAAAAATGGGGACAAGGAATGCCTTTGCCCATGACGGGGGGAAGCTGTAGGCATATGCGGCATTAAAAACATGTGTTAGTTAAGGTCAGCTTGTACCCCATGAGGGCCAGGGGCCTTTCCTCCCGAAGTTGAAATAATGGCTTTATAGACCTCATCTGTTCTGAGATGGAGAGGGGAGCTAACTAGTCCGGGAACTGTGTGTCCCACAGCTTCTTCTAGATTGGTGTTACTATAAATATTGCCAAAGTGCTGGACCCATTTCTCAGGAGGTAATATGCAGTCCTTGGAATTTGTTACATCTGAAAAAAGGGGACTGTTAACTATAGACCAAAATCTAGAGCTATCAGACAGGACGCTAGCTTGGCCAAGCTCCTCCCAGGCATGCTCTCTTAGTTGTTTTTTCCTCTCATACACTGCTAATTTATACACCTTCCTTCAGCTCCTAGTTAGTATTGGGTCCCTCTGTTTTTGCTTAACAGCCTTCATTAACTCCTTATGGGCAGCTGAGCAAGTACCATCAAACCACCTTTTTAGTTTTGGGAATTCACTTTCGTTTTAGTCACTAAATTAGAGCTCGCCTGTTTAATAATGATATCAAAGGCATCTAGGGCAACTCTATCCTGTAGTGCTGGGTCCATACACACTTGGAACTCCAAAGCACAGGAGGCATACAGGTTCTCCAGGAAGCTCTCTTTTCCCACCTCAACCTTCGCACCTGGTCTTTGGTACTGATATTTGTATTAGTCATACGGTTCGCAGCACCCCCTTTTAAGATATAAGAGAGGAGGAGAACCAATATTAAGGGGTTATGGTCACTAAAACAATTACAGACTAATAAGGCAGATAAAAAAATATGATAAATTATACTAGAGCTACCATTACCTACATAGGTGGGAACCAGGGCAGCCTTATTGGACTGTTGTAAACAATTCATATTAAATACAGAGAGTAGGCCTTCTAAGAAAATTCCTGATGGTGTGTGCTCAAAGTGTTTTGACTCCTATGAATTGTCTTCCTCCTCCAACATTGAGGGACAGTTAAGGCAACATTTTTGAGTGTTAAAATCCCCCAGAATTAGCGTTTCATAATAAGCTTGGCTGCCTTCCCCATAATTTTTTACTAGGACTTCTAAGGCCAAGAGGTGTTCGGTCTCATGAGTCCTGGAAAAGTAATTATAAAAATTCACCACTAACAGGGTGGTAAGGTTTTTTCCTGAAAATTCCACTACTAACAGTTAGGGTGATGATGAATCAGTTTGTCCCTATACCAAAGTTTGAGACTGAACATTAAAAGGATGCCTACCTTGGCTCTACCCATATTAGATGGGATTGCGTTTTTGCAAAACAAGATGAAGCCATCAAGATAAAAACAATCGTTGGGTTCCCAGGTCTCTTGTAGAGCGATAATAATGGTGTTTAGCAAGGAAGTGTACCCAAGAAATATCACCCTTCTTTGGCCTAAGCCCAGCTATATTCCAAGACAATACCTTTATAGAGGCATCATTGGAAATAACTGGGATAGAGGTAGAGTTAGGAGGAGTATCCAACAAACATTGGGGTGTGGAGGCAACTGTTATTTGGTTCAATGTGAGCTTTCGGTTGTGAATTCTTGACCTGTGCTGTCCCCACTACCATAGCCAGTCAATCATTTGCATCTAGTCCCTGCCGGTTAGCTAGTGGTAAACACTGATTTGTTAGTGGTAATATAGTGTTTAAGCTGCTTTCTTGGGGGGTGTGTAACCAGCCTAAATGGCCTGTGCCTGCCAGGCATCTGCCAGTCACAGTTTACTAAGGAATGTTTGGGAGGATAAAAAGATTGCAATGGGGCTATTTTAATTTTAGATTTGATCCCATTTTTGTGTTGTCAATCTACTAATGCTTTAGCTTGCATGGGATGCTTAAAGATGACAATTATACAATCCCCCTCAATATTTTTCCTAGTCCCATGACCGATCCAACCAACCCTTCTGACCATGATGATGTCTGGAGTAATATTTGGGTCATTTGTCACATTGGTATTACACCAGTGAATCGTTTTGTGTATCAGATCTAATGAGGTTTCCTTAATTCCAGATGCAAGTGGAGGAACCGCCAAAAGCACAGTTACCAGGGGTGCAGATTCGGGTGGGAGATCAAGTATTCATTTGTTTGCAGCAGTGAACCGCTTCTGATGAACTAAAGTGTTTGTAGATAGTGGGTCCTCGTTGACACTTTCCCAGGCTTCCTGACGGGCTGCCTGGGATTCAGTGACCCCCCCCTCTCCCGGGCACAGTCATTAATTGTATTACTAGGATGAGACATACCCAATTGGGTTTGAGTACAGGCTGCCTGATGTGCTTGGGTGCTACCGACCTGGGGTGTGTGTTCCGGACCAGTGGGGACTTGACAAGCGCCCCCCTCCAGCTACTATATCATCCCCCCAAAAATAATTATTATGTATGGAAACAAAAGAGTCAAGTTTTGACTTAATGCCTTCTAGCTTGAAGATTATGGGTACTAGCAAGACATTGGTCATAGTCTCTAGTCTTAAGAAGAGGCTGTCCAGCAGCATTTCCAGGTTTAGTTCAGCCGGTGCTGGAGTTGTTTTTGTCCATGGAGACTTTCTCAAAGCTTTGCTTCCGCCAGTTTGTTTTCTCTTGTTCGACGGGCAATCCAAATCATCACCTGCTGTTAGCGTGGCCACAGGAATACCAGTAAGTAAGTCCTGATCACCCATTTGACCTTCCAACAATGTGATTGAGGACAGTGGTACCGGTCCAAGCCCGACGATCGTGAGGAACTTCGTGTGAAATCTCCGAGGGAAGGTGCACTCCGCTTCATCGATCCTGTTGTCGAAATAAGTGGCCCGAAGACTTTTCCCGCGAAGATTCCCGCCTCCGGACGGCTGCGACGGACTGCTGCCCTGACTGTAGACCTGTTTTGGCGCCTGGCGTAGACCTTGGTATAGCGAGACGATAGACGGGCCTTCCTGGTGACGCCATCGATCTTTGAGTTAAGTATTTGTGGGTCGCTCCCAGAGTTCTTGGTTGTTGACACTTTAGCGAGTGTTTTTGTTGTTAACGCTGTGTGAGTGCTTTTGTCGGTGACACTTTGCTAGCGTTTCGTTGTTGTGTTGTTTGACGACTGCAGCCGCCAAAAACCGAGGGTTTTGTTCTTTGCTGGGACTTGGTAAATCCTGTAACCCTTGAAGTTTGTGAAACTCGGCTAGTGTGCAAGATGCCTGGTCGCAGTACTTTGTTTAGTTGTTTCAGACCTTGTGGTACGGATTCCCGACTGGAGGACTCGTGTCCGATACCTCCGGTTGGAACTCCCACTTATGAACTATATAGTAAACATGGACTGGGTCCGATCACCTTTAATGATTATTGGCTTAAATATACAAAGAAGGACGGCGACCTTCGTTGGCCACCTCATGGTAGCTTCGAGGCGCCGATTTTAGATAATTTAGAGATTAAGTTGTTCGAACGAAAATCAAGGCCGGCCATGTTTGATGCCTTTCGGTTGTGGCGCAAAGAAGCCCGACAGAGAGAAATCAGACAGAATAAACGTAATCAGCGAGATAATGTTGCTACTATAGTGAAGAAAGCTGAGCAGTTTCAGCGTGATAAGGAGGTTAAGGATAAGGAAGTGTTTGACAGACTACAGCGTATGACCATAGATAAATGTTACCCCGCTTTACCTACGGAGTCGGAAAAGAAGGAAGAGGCAGTTGAGGATCCCTTAATGTCTTATCTAATGAAGTCGCCACCCCCGTACGTGCAGGGTACAGCAGCTGCAGCTCCTGTGGTTCCTGCCGTACCTATCCTTCCTGTGCCTGTTCCTCAGCCTGTACCCGCTCTTCCGACTGTTCCTGCTCCTTTGCCTGCTTCTATCCCTACTGCTCCTCCGCTTCCACATACTCCTGCTCCCGCTGCTGCTCCTGTTTTGTTGACTCCTGCTGCTGTTACTGTTTCTACTCCTTCACTTGTTAGTCCTGTGTCGTATCTTTCTCCTTCTACTCGTAGTCGTAACTCTCCCCTTGCCGTTAGCTTCTTTCATTCGCTTGGGCCTGTTCATGGGTCTGCTAGTTCTGATGGTCCTCAGAGACGTAGTCAGCTTCCTGGAAACAGAGAACGTGTTGCGCTATATAATATGGCGATGGGTTGGATGGTAAACCCTCTTAGAAATCCACCCCGTGTTGTACTTGAAACATTTTGTCAATTTAATATACCTACCCAAAGATACGTGTTCGATGAAATGTGTAAGTTCCTTCGCGATCAGATAGAGGCTGATGCGCCTGACGAGGTGCTGACCGCCCTGTCTGAGCTTCAGCTCCAGTTTTCACATGGACTGATAGTGGATACTAATGTTCGACGTGCTATTGAGCGGTTGTTATCTTTTTGCCCCGCTCCGATACCTCACGCATTGTTTGTTGAGGATATTGAACCACAACCAGACGCATCTGGCCAATATCCTATGCGTGAAGTTCCGCCGGTCTGGGTACCAGCTGATCCTAATGCTCATCCTCCGACATTGGCGCATTTCCAGAGAATATGGATACATCTTCCATGGAAACGCTCGGAAGTGTTACAGGTGAAGCAATCTTTGCCTGACCCACGCAAAAATCCTACAGGGTATTACAAAGAATTATCACAGCTTGTAGATGCTACGGTAATGAATCTTGCCGATATCGATATGTTGTTTGGCAATGTAGTACCGCAACCGGTATGGGCTAAGATTCGACATGAAAATCACCCGGCTGAATTAGGTGGTGCTTGGGCTGCCATTGTAGCGGCAGACGCCGGACAAGTAGCTGCTACTAAACCCGACCAGTTGATTCTTGACCTTCCTCAAAGGATTATTACGCTAATGAAAACTCTTATGCCAGCTATGAAGGTGAACTGGGATAAATTGTCAGCTTGTAAGCAAAAGAAGGACGAGAGTGTTTCCGACTTCTTTACGAGGTTCGAGGAAGCATTCATCGACCATAGTGGTCAGGATATGGGTACCGAGGGTGGACAGAGATTGTTCGTGGATAAATTTGTTTGTAACTTATTGCCCGATTTGAGCAATAAATTGAGAAATTCGGAAAGCGCATGGGCCGTTTCTACTTCAGCTCAGATATTGGCTACGGCACAATATTATGAAAATAGAGAGAAAGAAGAGAGCGACCGTGCTGACAAAAAGACGAAAGAGCTAAAAACTAAAGTGTTGCTTCAACAAGCATATCCTCCGCGCCCAAATCAGAATGCACCCCAGCAAAATAGATCGCAGCCGCAATCAAATCGGTCACAGCCGCGAAACGATTCCTCCTCCCAAAGATCATCGCTGGGGTACAATCAATGTGCTTATTGTAGACAGGAAGGACACATTAAATTCAATTGCCCTGTTTTAAATGAACGTAATGGTGGTAACTCATCTAGAGGAGGTCGTGGTAGTTCGCAGCAGGCACCACGTGGTAGAGGTCGTGGTACTCAGAATGATCGTTCTGATAACTCCTCTAATAATAATACTAATTGTTTCGATCAACGTGGATCGTCGCAAGGACGATCTGCGCAGTACAATGTGGACGACTATTACGTCGATCAGGGAACTGACGACAGTAATTACTAGGATAGCCAAAGACAAGGAGAGGGAGTGGTATCAGTTCCGGTTGATCAGAGAGGGCCTTACGTCGCAGTTGCTACATCGGGCGTCGTTGAGCCTTTTCTGTTGGACACTGGTGCAGCGAAAAGTTCTATTCAGCATTCGAAACTCCCTGGCGCACCTTTGTCTGGCTTAACAAATGTTTCCGTTGGATTCTCTGGCGCCCCCGTTAGCAATCCAGTTTCGTGCCCCTTGCCCCTTACGATTGGGCCACGTGAGCTTCAAGCTCCTTTGATTTTGACTACTGGCTGTGGTGAAAATCTTTTGGGCCTGGATTTGCTTAAACGTTTGTACGCAACTTTGTACTGTTCTCCTGCGGGTGTGAGGCTTACGTTAGGAGAAAGGGTTGTCTCTCCCATGTACTTGTCTCTCGACAGGCTCCCACCGGAATTGAGTTCTCTTCCTGCGTCTTTGTGGGCGACAGGTCCAAATGACGTGGGCCTACTTGATATCTCGCCCTATGTTGTTCAGTTGAGATCTAATGTGCGTTTGCCACGTATTCCCCAGTATCGTATCTCCCTTGATGGTGAACGAGCATTGTTAGCGATCATTTATGATCTGATTGAGAAAGATGTTATTGAAGAGACTCGGGGAAACGTGTGCAACAGCCCTGTGCTGCCCATTCTTAAACGTACTGATCCTTCAAAACCACCTGTTTATCGTTTTGTTATCGATTTACGGGAGGTGAATAAAATTGTTGTTCCTCAATTCCCTGTTGTGCCTGACATCACGGCGCTACTGACTCTGATTCCAGCTTCTGCATCCTGGTTTTCGGTGATTGACTTGAAAAATGCGTTTTTCAGCATCCCGATTGCCGAAGAGAGTAGGGACCTTTTCGGTTTCTCTCTCGGTGGACGTAGCTTCTGGTTCAAACGCGCTCCTCAGGGCTACTGTGAAAGTCCATCGATTTACAGTCAAGCCTTGAAGGGTCAACTGGATGCGTTTAGGTTGCCGGTCGGTGCGGCCTTGATCCAATACGTCGACGACTTATTGGTGGCTGCCGATACTCAGGACATTTGCAAAATTGCTACGGTGTCGTTGCTGCAACACCTCTGTGAGTTGAATCACAAGGTGTCACCTACTAAACTCCAATATTGTTGTCAAGAAGTAACCTATCTAGGTCACTTATTGTCAAAGGAGGGAAGGAGGTTGACCCCAGAGAGAATTGCAGCGATTGCACGAATGGCTGTGCCAAAAACCCAAAGAGATGTACGTGCCTTTCTAGGTATCACGTCGTACTGCAGGCAATGGATTCCTAATTTTTCATTGCTAGCGAAACCATTGGTGGCTCTTACGTGCAAGGATGTTTCAACTCCTTTACCATGGACGGAAGAATGTCAGAAAAGTTTTTCTGAATTGCGTGATTCATTGTGTTCAGCTCCTGTGTTGGGTACTCCTGACTACAGTAAGCCGTTTACATTATATGTTCACGAGAGAGAAGGTTGTGCTTTGAGTGTCTTGACGCAACCTTTTGGTGGTAAGCAGCGTCCATGTGCATATTTTTCTTCGACCTTGGATCCAGTAGCTAGAGCATTGCCGAGTTGTTTGAGAGCAACTGCGGCAGCTGCGGTCTCCATCCGACAATCAGCAGGATTGGTCATGGATAATTTGCTTACGGTGATGGTTCCGCATGCAGTCGATACTCTTTTGAATCGTACGAAAACTCAGCACTTGACGAGTGTGAGGTTGTCTGGGTACGAGTTGACACTACTGGCAAGCCACATTCAGATAAAACGTTGTAATGTTCTGAACCCGGCAACTTTGTTACCGATTAGCACAGAGTCAGATGAAGTAGCAGAACATGATTGCTACTTGAGGACTGAAGAGGAAACGAAAGGTCGAGTGGACCTTAAAAACACCCCATTGGAAGACCCGGATGGTACTTTGTATGTGGATGGGTCATGTTTTAAGTTGCCGAATGGTGATGTGACTACTGCTTATGCTGTTGTAACGTTGAATACTGTTGTGGAGACTGCGAGGTTGAATCAAAATTCTGCCCAAGCTGCAGAATTGATTGCTCTTACTAGAGCATGTGTGTTAGCGAAAGGGAAACGTGTGAATGTGTTCACCGACAGCCAATACGCTTTTGGCGTCGCGCACAGTTTTGGACGATTGTGGCGAGAGAGAGGTTTCTTGACGTCGCACGGTACGAAGATTCAGCATGGCCAGTTGGTGAATGATCTTTTGGATGCATTGACTTTGCCTACGCAAGTTGCGATTGTTAAATGTAGTGCACACCGTAAGGTGACGGATGATGTTGGTCGCGGTAATGCGTTTGCAGACGAGATTGCTAAGGAGACTGCCCGGAACCTTAGCACTCGAATGTATGTGACGAGTTCGGTTAGGTGGCCTACAGAATCGAGCATGTGTGAGGACACTATCGAAAGTGTGAAAGAAATTCAGACTGAGGCCACTGAGACTGAAAAAGCGAAGTGGAAAGAAAGTACGGGAAAGTTGGATGCGAATGGTTGTTGGATTGATTTGTCGGATCAGAAAAGATGGTTGTTGCCTGATGCGTATGTGCTGGCCGTTGTGACCATGGCACATGGGTTAGCACATATCAGCGTGAAAGGTATTTGTAAGTTGCTGTCTCCCGTATGGAAGAATGATGGTATCACGAAGTGTGCTGAACGTCTGGTGAAGAATTGTATGGTGTGCATGATGTACAATCCTGGCAAAGGAACCCCAACTCCTCCTGGCAGTTTTGCTCCCCCTTCATGTCCCTTTGAGGTGATCCAATTGGACTTCATCCATATGGAGAGATGCAACAACCTGAAATACGTTTTAGTGGTGGTTTGCGCATTCTCCCGATGGATCGAGGCCTATCCTCTCAAAGACAATACTGCTTTGTCTACTGCGAAAATCCTACTGAAGGAATATTTTCCTCGGTATGGAATGCCTAGAGTCGTGTGGTCAGATAACGGAAGTGAGTTTGTTGGAAATGTGATGAAGAATGTGTGCAAGGGCCTTGGAATTAATCAAAAATTCCACAGCGCCAATCACCCCCAGTCAGCTGGATTAGTTGAGGGGTATAACGGCACCCTTAAACTAAAGCTAGCAAAGATTCAGGCTACGACTGGTCTTTCGTGGCCTGACGCTTTACCTTTAGCATTACTGTCGACTAGGGCGACTGTACACTCCCGAGTAGGGCTTAGTCCCTATGAAATAGTGTTCGGCCGTCCTGCGAATGTGTGGGGGGTTCCTAGGCCAGGAATGTTTTCTGATCTTGAGTACCCAATGTTGATTGACTATTTACATGACTTGACTGCTAAACTGAGGTTAATTCACCAACAGGTTTACGACGCATTGCCGACGCAGACGGAGGGTCCCGGCCACCAGCTCCAGCCCGGAGACTGGGTGGTGACAAGAAACTTTTCACGTAAAAACAATCTGGACCCGAGGTTCACCGGACCTTACCAAGTGCTCCTGGCGGCGAGGACTGCCGTTCGTCTTGAGGGGCGTAAAAATTGGGTGCACGCCACCCACACTAAACGAGTCCCCATTCCTTTGCCGGCAGACCCGTGGGTAAGGAGAGGCATTGCGTCTACAGAAACAGAAACATTGCCGGCGTTTGTACCTTTTAGCGACGCACAGCCTGTTGGAGAATCCTCAGCGCAGCAGAAAGGCACCGTTGAACAATTGTCATCAAAAGACTCAAGGCCAGAACAATCCACTGATCAGCAGGACGCTGTCTCTTCAACGGATCCTTTGTTCAACGAGCAGACACGTCCTGGGAAACACCGATACTCTTTGCGATCTCGCACTAAGGACAAATAAAATATTTTGTTTTGCTGAATTGACGGCTGCATTATCCCCGTTTTCCGTGATCAGTTTTGAACATTCGTATTATTGTAATTGATTTTTGTACACATATATTGAGCTTCCTTTATTGTATCTTTTTGCTTCCACAGCTGAGAGACTTTGTTTTTGCATACATACATATTGTGTATTGAAGGCCGTAGGGCCGCGCGCGTACTTCCTTCTGGATAGTAGGTCTTGACGCTAGGTTAAAGGCCGTCGGTTCCTGGGAACTCCTAGGGATTGACAATTGCTACACAGAACGAAGTGCGTCAAGAAACGTTGCGGACGGTCGTAGGGAATGGCATTCTCGAAGTTGAATGATTTGGAGGGAGCTCAGGTTCATCGATTCAAGCTGCAGCAACTTAGCCGTACCAAATGTTTTATATTCCAACTGTTTGTATTGTTTTTGACTGCTTCTGCATTATTGGCGGGTGGGGTGTATTACACGATGTCTTACTTCTTACTTTCTGCTATACCTACTCCTACTCCTTACCCTAATCTTACCTCTACTGCTTCTCCTCATTCCTTTCACATGTTACCGGAACACGAACAGGCTAGACGTGTAGAATTCCGCAACAATTCCTTTATTCAGCTCCTTCATCAGCATCAGTTAGTGGTTAACACTACTAATTGTTGGGTGTGTGGATTGATGCCACATACTACGGATAAGGGAATTCCATATCTGGTGTTACCGTATAGTTCCCAAGGGTCAGCTCGAGCATTCCAAACAATGTTTCGAAGCGCACTGGGTTTCCACCCCATTCGAGAACCACGTTCTCCCTACTCTGGGCCTACCTCGTATCAGAAACCTTTGTCAATAGCAATAGAAGATTTAGATAGCGATATCTATGATCCTTCGCTTATTCCCGAAGAAGAGGTACAAGCCTATAGGGTCCTAAGTAGAGGTGGATATAGTGTGTTCACTAGTGAAAAACAGCTTAAAAGCTCGCCTCCAATATGGGTCGTACCCCACACTGGTAATTTTTGTCTTATGGGTCGTGGTCGAAGATCGCAAGCCCGACTTGGAGCAAGTGCTTGCACTGAAAATTACATTCTGCCAATGTTCTCGTCCCCTGTGTTTCTGGCTGCCAGGGGTACCTACTTTATCTGCTATGATCGTGCATATGCATGGTTGCCCGCTGACTTCATGGGCTCATGTTTCATTGCAAATCTGTTGCCTCCGACGTTCACTGTAGATGCCGATTATCATAAGACTAGAATTGTGAGAGGCGTAATTAGTGAAGAGGATACTGCCGGTCAAGAGGCAGGAGACTTTTTCAAGGGTTTCCTCCCGTTTTGGGGACCTATGGTTAATAGTAGGAACCTGAGACAGTTGACTCGAGTGGTAGAATCAACAGCTAATATTACTGCCAGTGCCCTTGGTAATATCACCACTGAACTTCAGGCGGAGAGACTTATGACGTTACAAAACCGTATGGTTTTAGATGTCATCTTAGCAGATCGAGGTGGGGTATGTAAGGTGATCCATTCGAGCTGCTGCATTTTCATTCCGGATAATGCTCCGACTGTCTATCAAGCCATCTCGAGGTTACATAAGATCTCCGAATCCATACACGTGGATGTAGGGGATTGGACGTTACTTGGATGGTTTTGGGGCCTGATGTCGACTTGGGGTTGGAAGATTCTGATGATCATCGGAGTCGTTGTAGTGTTCCTGTTCACGTGTTGCCTTTGTGTGCAGTGTGGTCCTGCCTTATGTGGCCTCTGTGCTACAACGTGTATGAGACAGCCGCCTGTTACCAAGGGGACTCGATTGGACAGAGCTATGCTACAGCAACATCTCGATGGTCTGATGAATATTGAACATGATTCCGACTAGTGCTTGCCTACATGAGGGCAAAAGGAGTGTCTGAGGTTCCGTGACAATCATAAGTGGTGTTTTCGACTCGCACGAATATGGTCGAGTCTGGTATCTATGAACCGCAAATGACGAGTTTAGTAAGTGTGCGCAGTTTCGCTGTGCTAACTTAAACCGTTTGTTTGTTATGTGGGTTTTTCATCTGTACCCACGGGTTCCATCTTAGATACGGCATCCATTTTGTCTCTTGCCCTCAAGTAGCCAGCGAATGGACGCTGTCCGCTTCGCGACCCTGGGACTCCCAAGATATGTGCGGAAGACACATGTCCTTTGTAAATGTCTTTATGATGAGGGGGATGTTACTGTAAGGCAGATGGCGCCGCTCAAGGCTCATCTTGCCGCACGGACTTATTGTCTCCGCCGTGCATCTCATTAGGCACGTCCCTTTGATGCCTGTATCTCGTGTTTCTCGATACCTCCCCTTTTACACCCTTTCCAATCCCCCCACTGTCTCCGTCTTCCCCTGCACCTGTCTTTGTTCCTACTTCGATTTGTTTTACTACCGATTGGAATGCACTAATGTTGGGAAGATGGGTTTTTACAGTTGGGAACCGCCAAATGTTTCCGCACTTATGTTCCGGACCTCATGTGTTTCAAAGTGACCAAAGCGACCCCTCTGGGGGATAATGGTGAGAACTGAGTTGTAAACGTTTGTGTACCATGTTGTCCTATGGGTAAAAACTGTATAAAAGGAGCGATCCACAGAACCAATTTGAAGCAGTCTCCCCAAGTTGCACGTGTGTTGCTTGTCGTGACTTCTGTGTTCCCTGCAGTAAATAAACCTTGAATCTTTGACGCCGAAGGAAGTGTCCCGTGTCTCTGTGATTCGTATGCCGGAACAGGTTACCCACGAAGGTTTCAGGTGTTGTGCCCTGGCACCGCTGGGTCTTTCAGAACCCAGTCCTTCAGTAATAAACCTTGAATCTTTGACGCCGAAGGAAGTGTCCCGTGTCTCTGTGATTCGTACGCCGGAACAGGTTACCCACGAAGGTTTCAGGTGTTGTGCCCTGGCACCGCTGGGTCTTTCAGAACCCAGTCCTTCAGTTGGCGCCCAACGTGGGGCGCCAACTGAAGAACCAAATATTTACAATACTCCTTCTCAGGGGTCTTACCAATAAGTAGTCCATTCAAGAGTGGCAAAGAAATCAACACAGAATCTGAAATATGAAAAGACATCTTTATTATCATTAATTGTGAGGCTCCGTCGCCCAGCCACGCTTAAAGCAACTGGATGAGAGAGTCTGCTGCATGGCCTTCGCACAGGCCTTTTATACAGAAAATTGTGCTCTAGGCACACACATTCCTTATTATTATTAGTCACTCCCAGGACGTGCACACAAAGCACCACTTTCAGGATAAGTCCAGGCTAAGAAAAGAATTGCACACATGCTTGGTTTCCTGTTCCATCAGGCCGGACAAACCCACCATAAAACCTTCAACCAGATCGATGAACATGTCTTAAAGGAAAGGCAGCAACAGATGGGACGGAGATATAAGTGGTGGGAATGGTGCCATAAAAGATCGGACATGTCCTGCTCTTTGAACTTTATTGCGCCAGCTGCTGAACAAGGAACTGGCTTGGGAGGTTAGCCTCAAGCAACAGGGTCAGCTGTCGTCAGGTCATGCAGAAGTCAGCACAAACCCATGCTAAGGTTATGTCCTTTAAATGCTTGCTCTGCCATGGGGAAAACCTACTGTAAGGGCAACGAAATAACATGGCTGCTATTTACAAGATGAAACCCAAGTGTTCAATGCAAAACCTTCAAATGCACAGTGAATCCATTGGTGTAACATGATGAAAATACTCATGAATAACGCATTCGCCATTTGCGGTTCACTGATACCAAATTCATAACAGAATCATGACATTTAAAACACAGGTTCAGAACGCCAAGAACCACAGGTAGAACATATTTCTTCTGTTGGGATACTGTTAAACCCACCCAACATAGTGTCAGATTGCTACGTCGTCTCTTACCTTACTTGGCTTGGTATGACATAGTAGACTTTCGCAGGGACGCAAATGACCAACTTCCCGAATTACTAACCTTAAACTTGAGATTTTAAGATACTGGACGTGGTAGGACTCTTGCTGTCGACCTGCGAAGCAACAAGTGAAGGTCTTTTTAACCTTTAACCTTTATTTAAGAAAGAATTAACCTACAGTGTTCTAATACTTTGAAATTCTTAGTAAAAGTCAGTAATTTCTCCTACCTGCGATAAGTGGTTGACTGCCTGCTCCCAGTCTTTTCTTGTGTTGTGTTGATAGTTGAAATAAGAGAAGTCAGGCAGATTCTTGTATGTACATCTTTTGACATGAATAGTTTGGCTGAAATGTAAAATAAACAAATACTATTCTCTTCCATAATCCCACTATCTTCCCTAGTTAACTATTAAAAACTTACCTGTCTTTCTTGTAAAATGCATCTTGCGCTTCAAGCCTTAGTTTACTTTCTGTAAAGAATGAATCAAAATAAACATAGCACAAACTCTACTCATCTACAAATGCACCTTGTATGCCTGAATAAACATGAATGAAATACAGTGTTCAATTAGCACAAGAATAAGTATTTATGACCTTTGAAAAGTCTTTTAAATCTGTAGTTTAATAAAGCGTTCCAAAAGCAAAGGCCTTCTTTACTCGGAAGTTCCAAAAATTAAGTTTCTGTTTAATCTTTCTTGCGAGGGGCACCTTTAATTAAAAGTACTTAACTTCATTTATTTCTTTCCTTTCTTCAGACCCTGTTGAGGAAGAAGATGCATCCGATCTTCTAGAAACAAGGCTGTTCTAAAGCTCCAAGGAATCAGGAAAGTCGGAATGTTCTCCGCTGAGGTCCTCTTCAAGAGACAAACGAAAGGCAAAGCGCCTTACAGAACACTAGGTGTGGTTTTAATAGGCAGCCACACCCCAGTGCTTTCAAGTACGTCACGTTTGAACAGGTGGCGTGCATAACGTCAAAGCCTGTGACCTGCACAAACTCCGGTAAACCGCTACGAGTCTTCTCGAGTCTGTCTCCTGCCTATTTCAATCTAAAAGCGGCAAAAGTGAAACGAGCAAACAAAATGAAATGCGTCTTTGTAGACAATCATTTAAGCAGCATACCATGCGCTTGACAAGTAAACACTTTTGAGCAAATACAAACATATTGCAATAAAAGTTAGTATTTAACCATACTTTATCTCCAACAGAATACAAAGCTTGAATAGATCTATGCTTGTCTGCTGCGTCTTTTTGACCTTTTTTGGCTCTAACTAAATTGAATTGAGCTTCTGACTTAATGGCAGATAACTTAGAGATATAATCATGTATTGATGTTACTGCATTGGTAGAGGTTAAATGATCAGGAATATTTTTGGGATGAAAACCATAATTAAAGAAAAATGGAGACATTTTAATAGAGGAATATTCCAAATTGTTATATGCAAATTCTAAGGCACTCAAAAGATCATACCATTCTTCTTCTACAGTTGTTAACATGCATCTCAGAAATTGTTCTATGCTTTGGTTGGTGCGTTCAGTTAAACCATCAGTTTGTGGATGGTAACTTGATGACAATCGAACTTCCATATTTAGCAGTTTGCTCAAACCTTGCCAAACATAGGATATGAACTGAGAACCCCTATCTGAAATAACTACTGATGGGATTCCATGTAAACGTATTATATTGGTCATTAGAATCTGTGCTAATTCCATTGCTGTTGGAAGTTTCTTTAACGGTATAAAGTGAGCCTTGCGAGACAATTGGTCAATTACGGTAAGAATGGTTCAGAATCCCTTTTTAGTTGGGGGGCAATTCAACAATAAAGTCTAAGGAGATGGTATGCCATGGTCGAGGTGGATCAGGTAGAGGTCTTAAAAGACCACTTGGAGTCTGATGCGTTGCTTTATTTTGAACACAGATACTACAAGTCTCAACAAATTCTTGTATATCTTTAAACAGGGAAGGCCACCAAAACTTTCTTTTAATTAGTTCGTAAGTCTTAGTAATTCCAGGATGAGCAGACAAAAGAGTATCATGATGTAATTGCATAACAGATTTTTGGATTTCGGGTGAGGGTACCATGAGACAATCATGTACAAACAAAAGTTTGTCTCTTTCTTATATGAACGGATATTCTTTCTTCCATTCTTCCACCACAGCTCTTGATTCAAACTCTTTTTTTGTGTCTGAAATTATATCACATACAGAAAGACTAGCCTGAAAACATCTTTTAGGCAGTACTGGTTTTGTAATTAAATTTTTCTCTGAATCATTTTCTCTGATTCGTGATAAAGCATCAGCTTTTTGGTTTTCTTTTCCAGGTCAGAAAGTGATTATAAAATTATAATCATTGAAAAACAAAGACCATTGTTATTGTGTTGCAGATAAAGCTTTGACACTTTTTAAATCTTGTAAGTTTTTACGGTCTGTATATACGGTTATCGGATGAAGTGCCCCTAACAAGCAATGGCGCCATTCCTAAAAAACTGCTTTTATGGCCAATAACTCCTTGTCTGCAATTGCATAGTTTTGCTCTGCAGCAAACAATTTTCTGGAATAGTAAGCAATAGGGTGCATTTGTCCGGAATTTTTATCTTGTTGTGATGAAATGCCATCTAAGGCGAACTGAAAAGCATCAGCTTCTACTATAAAAGGTTGTGTAGGATCCGGATGACTTAAAATGGGTGCAGAGGTCAATTTCATCTTTAAGTCTTGAAAGGCTTTTTCTGCTGACTGTCCAATCAAATTTTACTCCTTTTCGAAGGAGTTTGGTAATTGGAGTGATTAATTTGGAAAAGTCTTGAATAAACCTACGGTAAAAATGTGCAAAGCCTAGAAAACTTTGTACCTGTTTTAATGAGGTAGGGCTTGGCCAAGTACAAACTGCCTCAATCTTTTTAGGATCCATTTCTATCCCAGAAGAACTAATCACGTTTCCTAGGAAGTCTACTTTAGAAACATGAAAAAACTTTTTTCCAGTTTTACATAGAGAGAATTTGTAAGCAATTTTTGAAGGATGGCACAGACTTGTCTTACATGCTCTTCTATGGAATTTGAGTATATCAGTATGTAGTCGATATAAACTACACAACAAACATCTATGAACTCTTGTAATAGCTCATTTATAAAAAATGGAGGCAGGAGGAGCATTACAGAGTCCGAAGGGCATTACTTCGTATTCAAAAAGGCCGAATTTGGTGTGAAATGCAGTTTTCCAGTCGTCGCCCTCACAAACTCTTACAAGATGGTAAGCTACGCGCAAGTCCAATTTAGTATAATTAGTAGCCTGTTTTACCTGATCTAATAAAGTTGGAATGAGTGGCAAAGGATATCTATTCTTAATTGTAACATTGTTTAAGGCTCTATAGTCTATACACAGGCGTAATTATCCCCCCTTTTTTGGTATGAAAAAAAGATGAAACTGGAGATTTTGAATGCCTGATAAAACCATTTGCTAGATATTCGTCGAAATAGTTTCGTAGATGTTCGTTACCTTTTTCTGTAAGTGCATATATACTATTGCACGGTAAAGTAGCGCCCAGCACTAAATCAATCCTACAATCAAAATCCCTATGAGGGTGGAGAGTATTTTATCTCTTTTTGTCAAACACATTGATTAAATCTGAATAATCCGATGGTACACCTTCAAGTAATAAAATACTTTGTAAATCGTCTGAAAAATCAAACCCTTGCACAGAGTTCTCCTTACATTGTCCTGAAAAACAGTGGTCTTGGCACAAAGGAGAGTTGAAAGTAATAGTCTTGGATACCCAATCAATAACAGGGGTGCATCAATGATATCAAATGTTATTTGTTCTCTGTGAAGGGAGGATCTATCCATGTGTAAAAGATCTGTTCACTTTATTATAGAACCTTACGTGAGTTCCTTTCCGTCCACTGCTCCAAGGATTTCAGAATGAGTCATGATTTCTGTCTTAAAGTCTAGTTTAGTTAATAATTTGATGTCAATAAAATTTCCCATGGCTCCAGAATCAATGAGTGCATCGATTTCCCAAGAGTGTTTAGGATTAGATTAAGCTTTAATTTCATACAAAGATGACAACACCCTTGGGGTGGTACTGTTGAGGCCAATCTAGAATAGGCACTCGACAAACTGACCTCGTCTATTATCGAGTGTTCTAGTTTTCCGGTTGAACCTGTGTTACGGCTACATCAGAAGTCTTTATTTTTTTTTTGAACGTGTATGACATTCTTTTACGAAGTGGCCTGTCTTTCCACAATATAGGTGTTGATTTAATTCCCGCCTCTTATCTTTTTCTTCTTTAGGAAGAGAACCGCGAATAGAGCCTATCTGTATAGGCTCTACTGAATCTGACTTTGTAACTACTTCTTTTTGATTGCTTGTTTTATCCTTAAATAGTAATATTTTGGGATCATTTTTTACTCTTTCTCCCTGACAATCTGTGGTTTAATTTAACTACCAGATATATAAATTCGTTAATATCTTCTGGAGGTTCTAGGATCTGCATTATCATGTCTTTTAATTCTTCTTTTAGTCCTCTATAAAAGAGGGAAATTCTCTTGTGATACAGCCAATTAGCTTCTAATACTAGACAATTGAAAACAGAAATATAATGTAGTGAATCTGAAGACCCTTGCTTTAAATTCAGTAGTTCATTATCCGCATATTATACAAATACATGTGTGTCAGAAATCATTTTTATTTTGTGTTCAAAATTTCTGAAATTGTATTGAATTCGGTCATCTCTTTCACCTAGTGGGACTGACCAAAGGGCCGGATCACCGCATAAATATTATAAAACAAAAGCCACTTTGGATGAGCCATCAGGAAAAGCAGTATTTTTTACCAAAAAATTTAAGTGGCATTGATTCATGAAAATGGTGAACTTATTGCAGTCACCATAGAATCTTTTGGGTTGTGCTAAAGGGACTGGCCCTGGGGTAACAACCTGAATCTGAGTCGGAGTTCCCGAATAAGAGGAGGTTGAATCAGAAAATGTTGCTGCTTTAATCACTGGTTTTTGATGCATAGCACCTTGTAGAGCTGATAATTCCCTACGTAAAGCTGCATTTCTTTTTATCTTCGTCTCTTACCTTACTTGGCTTGGTATGACTTAGTAAACTTTCGCAGGGACGCAAGGGACCAACTTCCTAAATTACTAACCTTAAACTTGAGATTTTCAGTACTACAAGTCCAGGTATTAGAAATTAGGGAGGAGGGTCGGATACTGGACGTGGTAGGAGTCTTGCTGTCGACCTGCGAAGCAACAAGTGAATGTCTTTTTAACCTTTAACCTTTATTTAAGAAAGAATTAACCTACCGTGCTCTAATACTTTTGGATTCTTATTAAAAGTCAGCAATTTCTTCTACCTGCGATCAGTGGTTGACTGCCTACGCCCAGTCTTTTCTTGTGTTGTGTTGATAGTTGAAATAAGAGAAGTCAAGCAGATTCTTGTATGTACATCTTTTGACATGAATAGTTTGGCTGAAAGGTAAAATAAACAATTACTCTTCTCTTCTATAATCCCACTACCTTCCCTAGTTAACTATAGCCCTTAAACTCACCTGTCTTTCTTGTAAAATGGGTCTTGCGCTTCAAGCCTTAGTTTACATTCTGTGAGAGAATGAATCAAAATAAGCATAGCACAAACTCTACTCATCTACAAATGCACCTTGTATGCCCGAATAAACATAAAAGAAATACAGTGTTCAAATAGCACAAGAATAAGTATTTATGACCTTTGAAAAGTCTCTTTAATCTGTAGTTTAATAAAGCGTTCCAAAAGAAAAGACCTTCTTTACTCGGAAGTTCCAAAAATTAAGTTTCTGTTTAATATTTCTTGTGAGGGGCACCTTTAATTAAAAGTACTTAACTCCATTTATTTGTTTCTTTTCTTCAGACCCTTAAAGTTCTTAAATACAATACAATACGCCTCATCAGTTTTGTTGTAAAAACCCAAACACTGGTAAACGCGAACACATACCAAACCAATAATTCAGACATGACATGCACCCAACACACATACTGATTTTAAGGAGTGCTGGTGCACGGGAAAGGGGTGGGTCTTTTATTAAACAAAATATGCTGGTGTATAAGCCACATGAGCTATATTACCAGCAGGTCTTTAACCTAGACGTACTTCATGACACATTGCCCAGTGCTATTTTCTCAGTCTCCAGGAAGAGTCTTTTCTCAGTTAGGGTTATCTTCTATGGTATGGCATCAGCTGCCATCGTTAAGAAAGAGTCTATTGTTCCAACTGGGCCTGCAGCATTTGTCCCTGGGGGTCCCTCAACAGCTAATTTCCTTTTACCCATTTCTAGCTGATCAGGGAGCGCTTTAAGTTGGTGTACACTTTATATAGCCCACAGTACCAAAGATCGAAAGCCCCCTGCTTCAGAATAAACACAACAAGAGGCACTTCCTACGCTTAGAACACGGGGGCTACAAAGCGCTAAAATTAGAAGATATAGTTAAAGCTAGTTATGGCTATATAGGGCACAGTCACCACAATAGGTAAAGGTCATGCAGGTACCTTGCAGGCTTTAATCCACTGAGCTGTATCCTGGTGTAACAAAGTCCGGGCCACTAGGATCATGGGACCTGGCCCAGCCCAGCCTCTCCCGTTCGCAGACAGGTGCAGACGGGCCGGCCCTTGGTCCGGGCGCGCCCGCATGCGTCCCGCAATGTGGGAGCTGCGAGTGCCTTTATGCGCCTCCGGGCGCAAATGAGTGACAGCGCCTCCGGGTGCAATGAGCAGCAAGGCAGTCTGGGGGCTGAGGTCCTCCCTGCAGCAACGAAGTATGCGGTTTCTGCGAAGTGGGAGCTGCGAGTGCCTTTATGCGCCTCTGGGCCTGCAGATGAGTGACAGCGCCCGCGGGCGCGATGAGCAGCAAGGCAGTCTGGGGGTTAAAGTCCTCCATGCAGCAGCGAAGTCACCTTCTGAAGCAGCAATCTGTCACTAGCCTTTGGACTGCATATCCATTGTCGCTTGTTAATTACACAAATACTCAGTCACCTCGGTTTGTGGAAGTAAAGGGAGTGTCCAGATTTGGTTATCCTAGACCATGTCTGTATCATCAAAAATCGCAGGGTAAGGGTTACCCGGGTTGTGACAAACATATATATTGTGACAATTTTTATATAGAAGCACAGAATATAACCCTAATGGGTTGGCATTATAAGGAGTTGACGGTACTTCAGGAGGATGGTTATTACCCTGTTTGTTGCCCCTTAGTAAACAGCACAGACACTTCTTTCTACATCAATTGTTCAGGGACAATACTATATAAAAACACTATTCCCCTAGTGAATAAAAAAGACCCAAGAGTTTTGGCAATGAATTCCAGATACTTTACAGTGAATTATGGGGTTTTCTTTCTGTCTAATTGGACTTAATAATGGTACGAATGATGTGGTCCTTGGAATGGTACTGCCTTTGGGCGTTCCATGCAAATACGCTAAACCTAGAACAAGATGGGTGAAAAGGACACTCACAACAAGGTTCTGTGAAGGGGTGACAGATTTGGAAGTGAATAGCTATAGTAATGGTATCACATTCGGTACATTCTCTCCTCCACCTTTACATTGGGTGGTACCGTCATGGCCAGGGGTGAGAAAGCTAGGGGATATTTTTGATGTAAGTTGCAGTTAGAAACCCTGCAGGTGTATTCGGAACCGACTATACATGCAGTGGATTTTATGTTGGCATGGAGTGGATTTTATGTTGGTGGTCGAGTATGCACAGTAGTTGGCAACAAGTGTGTTGTTGATATAGAACATTTTGAGAAAAATATAACACAACACATTAAGGACATTATTGATAATGTAAAGGAGATGGACAGCAGAAATTGGAGTTGGTCTCTTTTTGGTAATTGGGGTTGGATCCTTAAGGAAATAGTTTATCTTACAGCAATATTAATCTTCTGTTGCATTCTCATTCAATGCCTTCCCTTTTGCTGTTCCTATTGTGCCACTGTTTTCACGCCCAAACAGAAAATATCAGCTCATGTTACCAATGCCGCTAAGATGCTCCATGTTAATGGTCTTATGAACATAGATGAGGGAATATTTGAGGATTCGTCCCTCCTCGCTGTCCCAATTTCTGATGATGACTGTAAAGTGTGCCCATAGTTTCGAGTTGATTGCATATCTCATTTTTATGCTCTCTCCGCTATTAATGATGTTACAATTGCTTTACATATGTGCCTGCTTCTATGTCAAATGTCTTTAGCTAATGGTAAAAGGAGAGACTGTTATATTAATCTCGTTGATGCTCTAATAATGCTATGTATAAGTTAGAATTCGCCAGGCCATTTGCTGTTTCGGGCTCCATTTTGTGTGGTGTTTGAACCTAATCCTTTTCTATTCCAAGAAATCCCCTTAGCTAAGTTTTGTTTCTGTAATAAAGAACTGCTTGTGTTAGCACATAGTTTTCCCTTGTGTTCAAGGCCCTCTCCCACCTGCCTAGCAGTATGACCACAGCGCTGGGTGAGACGGCCTTGAAAATATGAAAGATACGAGAGTAGAAGTTTTTTCTTTTTACGCAGTCCGGCCACATCGGTTTGTAAAATTCCACTGTGGGCATGTTCTTAGTTAATCATACAATGCACATAATGTATCTTCCTGCTTGCCATAAGTTAGTTCTCTCTGCAGCACTCTTGCAAGACTGTGCAGACAGGACACCGCTCTGAGTGTATATAAATGAAGCAGCCCTTCTAGTGTGTATATATATATATATATATATATATATATATATATATATATATATATATATATAAAAAAAGATTCCTCCTCCGCTTCGCTCTGCGCTCGCAGACACCGCCTCCACGCCAGCAGAAATGAGGACTGGACCATCAGAGTCAGCAAAAGGTGTTTTATTATCCTTCAACAGAACCAGCGACGCGTTTCGAGCAAAAAGCCCTTGTTCACGCTGCAACATGTTTAAAATAATAATGCTTTTTTATACTTTCATGTGATGCTAACACCACCCCCTGGTGGTGTACACCAAAATCACGTGTTTAACAATAAATAGTGAAGAAATACTATCGCTGGTAACTAATCTTATTTGCTGTTGATGCAACATGAAAATACACTTCCTGGTTAAATCCAGATAGTAACACAGTTTAAAAACTAATAGAATTAATAAATAACAAACTTAATGTCACATAATGTAAACATTTACATTATATTGCAAAATTACATTTCAACCGGCCAATATGATCCTGGTATGTGCAAATATATATATCTTCATAGCAGCGAAAGGTAAAGTGCAATAAGTGTATAAAAAAGTGCATAAGTGAAAGAGTTCAAGTAAAGTGCAAAGAAGCAGGGAAAAGCCGGTTTACCATCGGAACAGAGATACTGAATGAACTAGTTTGCCCTCATATCATATTTGATTATAGGTAGACTGTATTATTCTATCAAAAAGCTCTCTAAAAAGTCAAATGGTAAAATCCTGTATCAAAAAGATTGAAAATGAAAATATGTATAAATAATACCATATTTCATATATATACACAGATACACATTTGTGAATCACAGAAAACCAAAATATGCTACAAAACTCTATATCCCAAAAAAACCACGAACAATTAATTTCTCACTATTTACATATCTCCTATATATACATACAAATATATATACCTATACACACACATGGTAATATGTACATATCTATATACAAGTAACCGTACTTACAATTATATACACCTTCCATATATACGTTGAAGTTTGCTGTACAATACTAAACTTTCAAAAAAAACTCAATAAAAGTTGTCTCATTGAATCTTGGAATAATACAGTTCAAACTTAGGTAAGGAGGTCCATATCAAAAAGACCTGCATATAAAGTGTGTAACTTACAGGAATATAAATATGCAATTGCTACAACTCCACTATTTACAGAAACAGTACTGTTAGGCATATGTTATCACCATAGTGTGGATATTAGAATGTGACTCCTAATAGGGAACCTAACTAGGAGTACACTGACCACGTATAAGAGAAAACTGGATATCCTTAGATGGCTCAGATAGGTAGCTGCACCAGAAAAGTTTATAAATAATGGTGCATTTCTTCAATGTTGTTGAGCCCGTTGGGCCAACGACTATCGAGTTCAAGAATAAATCTAGATTCCAGTTTTCTAAGCTGTAATTCACGATCACCTCCTCTTTTTAAGCAAGGTACTGCCCCAATAACAAAGTAACTAAGGCAATTTAGATCCTTGTTGTGTACCCGTTTAAAATGCTGTGCGACCGGGTAAGTCGGATCACTATGCAGGATAGCCCGCAAATGCTGTAATATCCGGACGTGCACCTGGAGCTTAGTGCTGCCCACAGACCTAAGCCCACAGGTGCACGCCAGAACGTAAACAGCATGATCAGTCTTGCAAGAATAATTACCATTAATTGCTTTGGCAACCGTACTAAAAGGGGTAGAATAATGAGTGATGGTAACTCCAATTTTGTAAGCTCTGCAACTCGAGCACTTATAAAATCCTCTGGTAGGGCGTAGCCAAGATGTTTTAGTTTTTAGTTCTGGGGCTGCCTTATCCAAATAGTTGCCCATAGTTTTAGCGCGTCTAAAAGTTACAGTGGGGGAAGCTGGTAATCTAGTACTGAGTATATGGTCACTCAATACGATAGGCCAATTTTTGTTTATGATGGACCTAATTTTTCTGTCCTCCTTACTGTAGGTAGTAATAAGACGCAGACAGTCCAACTGGGGCTCTATGTTCCTAGGGAGTTCAGTCTCAGAATTGAATGTGGAGAAGAGACTTTCTCTGGATCTGGAAAGTGATTTGGTTATTGCTGCATTTAAAATGCGCTCAGAATAACCCCTTGTTTTCAATCTTGTGGTGAGTTCTCCCAGACAGGTATATATATATATACTAGCAGCCCGTCCCGACGTTGTCCGGGTATGAATTGCTGCCGGCCAGTAGTCTATTGTTTTGTAGGATTTCGTTTTGATAGCATTTCTTATCTGTGACAGGCCTGTGAAACGCTCCGATTCACAGTGCACTGCTGATGCACTTAAGAGTGCGCGTTCAGTAGTGTGTGAACTCGAGTTTCCCTACTTTATTTTTCCTTGCAATATTATATAGCGCGAACTCGACAACATGGCATGAGCACAATTTACATTACAGAAGAACACATTCATTTGTGGTAGGCACGGGGAGACAAAGCGATTTGCCTGGAATCACAGGATGTTGAGCTGATGCCGAGATTCAAACGTAGCTCCCCAGCTCTAAATTTCGCAATTCTAGAACTTGTGGCGGGAGGTGTGTCTAAAAGTTTATGTCGGTGCTGGCCATCAATGAGAGAGACCTGTGCATTTTTCAAATGGGTGGTGAAATAATATGAGTATGTTGCTGGAGATGTGGGCCGCCGTGCCAACAATGTACTTACCGGGGGAGGGTAAACACCCATTATTCCGCAACTTTCTTTCCGCATACCATCACTCCGCATACTTTCATTACGAAAGTACCATGACTCCGCAATGCCATTATAACGCATGGCATTACATTTTATATGCTTTTACCACGCATACATTTACAACGAAATTAGTTGTAAATGCATGAATGGCAAAAGCATGTTTTTTTATAAATGTTTGGATAAGGTAAGTATGGGTATAGGGGTATATGTTTTGGGGTACTGAGGTATATGTTTTGGGGTGTTTGGGTATTTTAAGGGTTCAGATATAGTTTTGGGTTATGGGGTACAGGGGTAGTTTTAGGGTTTAGGGATAGGTATGGGTTTTGGGGTAGAGGGGTATTTTTAGGGTTCAGGGCTAGGTTTGGGTTTTGGGGTATAGGGGTATTTTTAGGGTTGAGGGGTAGGTTTGGGTTTTGGGGTACAGGGGTATTTTAAGGGTTCAGGGCTAGGTTTTCGACTCAAAAATATCGACCAGACAAAATATCAATAAATAGTCAAAGGAAAAAATATCGAGAATATGTAGAATTTTTTTTTTTTTTTAAATTGTATTAATATTAATATAAATAGTAGTTAATGTTTAGGAGCGGGTAGTGGGTTTATAGGGGAATAGGGTGGGAAGTAATTTAATAATAATTAATTAATTAATATATGTTAGTTAAATTTTTTAAATTATTACCTAATTGGTAATTAATTAATGTTAATTAGTTAATTATTTAATTAATTGTTTTACATATTTTTTAATTAATTAATTGGTAATTAATTAGTTTTAATTAGTTAATTACATTAATTAGAGTAATTTTATTATTATCTATAATTTTGTGTTAATGTTAATTAATTAATTGGAAATAAATAATATTAATTAATAAATTCTATTAATTACAGCTAATGTGCTAATATATTTACTTTTTTGTTATTGTTAATTATTAATTAATTGGTAATTAAATAATATTATTGAATGTTGTGTAAAGGAGTCTTTTTAGGGTTCAGGGTCAGCTTAAAAATCTTGGTTAAAGGGGAATGTTTTTTGGGTTCAGGGTCAGTTTTCAGTTTGTTGGTAAAGAGGTTTTTTAAGGGTTCAGGGTCAGTTTTTAGTTCTTGGGTAAAGGTGTGTTTTTGGGGTTCAGGGTCAGTTTTCAGTTTGTGGGTAAAGGGGTTTTTAAAGGGTTCAGGGTCAGTTTTCAGTTTGTGGGTAAGGGGTTTTTTAAGAGTTCAGGGTCAGTTTTCAGTTCTTGGGTAAAGGTGTATTTTTTGGGTTCAGGGTCAGTTTTCAGTTTGTGGGTAAAGGGGTTTTTAAAGGGTTCAGGGTCAGTTTTCAGTTTGTGGGTTAAGGGTTTTTTTAAGGGTTCAGGGTCAGTTTTTAGTTCTTGGGTAAAGGTGTATTTTTTGGGTTCAGGGTCAGTTTTCAGTTTGTGGGTAAAGGGGTTTTAAAAGGGTTCAGGGTCAGTTTTCAGTTTGTGGGTTAAGGGGTTTTTTAAGAGTTCAGGGTCAGTTTTCAGTTCTTGGGTAAAGGTGTATTTTTTGGGTTCAGCGTCAGTTTTCAGTTTGTGGGTAAAGGGGTTTTTAAAGGGTTGAGGGTCCGTTTTCAGTTTGTGGGTAAAGGGGTATTTATAGGGTTCAGGGTCAGTTTTGAGTTCTTGGGTAAAGGGGTATTTTTTGGGTTGAGGGTCAGTTTTCAGTTTGTGGGTTAAGGGGTTTTTCAAGGGTTCAGGGTCAGTTTTCAGTTCTTGGGTAAAGGTGTATTTTTTGGGATCATGGTCAGTTTTCAGTTTGTGGGTAAAGGGGTATTTATTGGGTTCAGGGTCAGTTTTCAGTTTGTGGATAAAGGGGTATTTGTAGGGTTCTGGGTCAGTTTTCAGTTCTTGGGTAAAGGGGTATGCTTTGGGGTTCAGGGTCAGTTTTCATTTTTTGGGTTAAGGGTTTTTTTAAGGGTTCAGGGTCAGTTTTCAGTTTTTGGGTAAAGGGGTATTTTTAGGGTTCAGGGTCAGTTTTCAGTTCTTGGGTAAAGGGGTATTTTTTGGGTTCAGGGTCAGTTTTCAGTTTTTGGGTTAAGGGGTATTTTTAGGGTTCAGGGTCAGTTTTGAGTTTTTGGGTGAAGGGGTATTTTTAGTGTTCAGGGTCAGTTTTGGGTTTTTGGGGTACAGGCGTACAGGGTAAAAAAACAAAATAATACATTAAAGCTATTAAATGAAATTACAAATAAAAAAATTACATTACATTATTAAGTTTTTAATTTATCTACAAAATATATGTATTAGCACCTTCCCTGATAGTAGCTAGACTGGAGTTGGAATAGTAATTATTAATTGGTTAGTGTCCAGCACCTTCACTGATATTAGCTACACTGGAGTTGGATTAGTAATTAATCATTGGTCAGTGTCCACCACCTTCACTGATATTAGGTTGACTGGAGTAGGAATAGAAAAAATTATTGGTCAGTGTCCAGCACCTTCCATGATATTAGCTTGACTGGAGTAGCAATAGGAAATATTAAATTGGTCAGTGTCCAGCACATTTGCATACAATATATAATATTCAAAAATAATGCAACATGGATGTTTTCAAAAAACGGTATTGAACATTTTTGAAATTTTTAATGTGTACTACAATACAATCACAAACAAAAATAACATAACATTATTTTGAAATGTAGTATTCGCTGAATAACACATTATCATTTATATACATGTTGTCAATTATAAAACAAAATTAGTTAACAACATTAGTAAATATAAAATATTTTCATCATTAACTTTGAGTTACAAGTATTTATATTGAATTAAATAAAAAACACGTTTTTTTTAAACTTCTTCCATTAATATTTAATAATGTTAATATTAAATAATAATATTATTAAATATATATTTTTTACATTTACATTTTTATAAAGTAACATGACTATTATTACATTTGCTCAAGAAATTGAATTACAAATTAAAACATTTGTTGTTACATATTTCAGACAATGTTGTTTTTAAATTAAACATATAAATATATTATGTTGTAAACTTTATAACAGTATAGGGGAACAATATGTTTAATAATAATATCTGGTATTGCAAAAAGATTATTTATGCAATTATATTCTTTTATAATAGTTAGAAATTATTAAAAAACATGTTGTAATAATTAATCAAAATAATAACAAATATATTTATTATTATTATTATTATTAATAATTACTAAACATAATGATTTATTTATTCTTTTCAGAAAAACATACATTCAGAGATAAAAAAACACATTATTTCAGGGCATTGTTTATATATTAAATGGTTATAATTTTGATATTAATAACAATAAATAAGTTTTATTATTTATTATTATTAATTATTACCATAAACAATTATAATGTTTACTTAAAAACAAACACAAACGTATTCCTATAAATGTACACAATAACAACATATTTACATCTTTTATTCCAAGTCTTACATAATTTTTTAATATTATTAATATATAATAATTACTATATATTGATTAATATTAAATATATTTGTATTTCTTAAACATGTTAAATTATAATGAGTCTAGTGTATTAATTTGTAAAATTGAAAATGTGTATGTATTATATTTTTAAACTATAACATTGTATTGTCTATGATACTTTTACAAAAATGGTTTAAGGGGACTACTTTTTTACCGCGTAAGGTTATTGCGCTTCATTCAGGACTGGAGAAGCTCGCGGTTGGGAGTTGCTTCGCGTGGAGAGAGGTAAGGTTATTTTTACATACAAATTATAACTAAGTGGTAATGTTTGAGGGTATATTCGAACTGTGTAGTGTTTTTTTGTGTATGTATGAATTGTTTAAGTAGCGTTTAGGTGAAATGTCGTCGATAGAGATGCGTCATGTATGTTTTAGTTCTAGTGTTATTTTAAGTGTTCGGAAATGTCTTCTTACATGGTTAATGTTAATTGTGAGTGTATTTACAAATGTTATGGGCTATTTGTGGGTGGGTTTCGTTATGTCCGTTATTTTTCAGGTTCCGGTTCCTCGCATGAAAACTACATGGAAGGAAGCGTGTTTTTTTCCAGAGAAACTAATGTTTGACTTATTATGGTTATATTTTGACATTTATCTCCTATTTTTCGTGTTTGCCAGGAGCGATTTTTACACATTTTCAACATTTTTCGGGTTTTTGGAGGGTTTCAAATTGGATTGATACATTGATATGCGTGAACGTTTTTTAAAAGTTGTGTGTATATCACTTTAAATACTAAAGTGTCCACACTACTGTTTTCGGGATTTCCAGGAGCGTTTTTTTTTTTTTACTTAATTTTCGAGTTTTTGAGGGTTTCCCATATTGGAATTGTCCTATATTGGATTGGATTGTATGGTTGCATTTTGCTTGATTACGTCTTTTTCATCTACAAAAATTGTAAGTATTTAAATTACTATTTTTATTGGGTGGGAAATGTCGATTTTTATGTAATGTGTATGTGTGATGTAATTATAAATATTGCATATTTGTTCAGAAATAATGTTCCAATTTTTGATAAGTTTGTTAAACAAATATGTATTATTTATAATTGATTACAAATGTTTATGAAATGTAATTTTACCATTATTGTAAAAAGACATTAGTATATTTTGTAGACATTTTTATAGTAGACTTTTAGCTAATATTGACAGGTATTCTAATCCTCTAGTTGTAGAGTATAGTGTGACTTGACTTTGCAGTAGTCGGAACATTTGTTTACTTTGTTTAGTGAGTTTTGGACCAATTTGTGACACAGATTGTTCCATTCTTAGTTCTTGATAGCTTTGTTCTTTTTTCAAAGCTTCTAGAAGGTTATGGAATGTGGGTTTGCCTCTGCTTGTGGTAGCTTGGAAAGCATTATGCCACCTTTCTACACTGTTGTTTGTTTTAGCCTCTTGGTTTAAAGTACTATGATAGACATTCCACCAAGGGATTTGGAATTTGGGTTGGCGTCGATGTCCAGATCTGTGCAACCTTCCCACCCAAGTATCTTCGAAATAGTCCAGTAATGGCGTTAGTTTATCTTCATTCCTATTGTAATATGTGCTGTCAATTAATAAATTGTAGTGTTCCGCTACATCGGTAACAGGAACGTTGGCCAGGGCTATCAATTTTTTAACTTGATAGGCAAAGGTGCTATCTGTAGAGTATAGAATACTTAAAGTTGATTTTTGGAGATGCCTCCATATGCTCTGATTAAAATGATAATAGCAACCCTGGATTGCTGTGTGGGGAAATGTTCTCAAAATGCTATTAATCATAGCTAATTCGAAATCAATAATTATTTTTTCTGGAAAATAATTATTGATTTCAGTTTTGAGAACATTTAATATTTCTGTATAAGTGTTTTGCTGTTTGTTGAGTAGCAAACAGTAAATGAAAGGTATGTTAGAGTTATGGTATAAACCGTGGATGGAATATAATTGATAATAAGGTTTTGGGCATGGTTTAAATGTTCCATCCATCATCCATTGGGGACACTGCTGGATTTTTCTTAAATTACTTGCAGTTGCAAAAATAATGATTCTGTTTGTACTGCTTTCATTGTCAAAAAGGATAAATTTGTCTTTATTGTGTGTGATGGCCTTTTCTGGTGAAATAATAATTTCCTCAAAAGTAGTTGGGTTGGGTTGTGCTAGTGAGTCTTTTAGTGCGTGCAATTGTGCGTTTCAGGGAGTCAATAGAGGGTAGTTGACCTGAAGCATGGGCTGGGACTTTAAACAGTTCTTCTTTAAGGATTTGTGTTGTTGGTTTATCACTTTGTGTGCTAGCACTTTTAATACTTTCTAAAGCATCTCTTATTTCAATTTCTGTGACATTTGGGGGATGATTGTGTTCCCTGGTAAATAACACATTAGTTTCCTCAGTAGTAGCCCTCCCATAACATTTGTTGGAGTAATATTGGTACACTTCCAAAAAACTTTTGTACCACTTTGTCTTTCCTGATTATACACATAACCCATATAACATAATAGTAATTTATTTTTCTTTGACATAACAAATTCTGCACCTTCTGTCATTTTGTTTTACTTGTTCTAGGAAAGAGTAGAAAGAAACAAAATCAAAACACATATATTTCACTTTGTGGTGCAAACATCATTAATGATGTATGTATGCTTACAGTTACTAAAAGTAGTAATCACAAATGCAGCACTGTATTTTGCAGGATTTTCTTGTATGTATTTCTTTATTTACTGTTGGTATGAAAATATAGAAATGCTAAGTTAATGTTTACACATAACAAACGTTTTTCCTACGAAAAAGCAGTTGTCCATTTTGCTTAGTAGTACATTTGATGTAAACATTACATATACTTACTTGTTTAAATAGTACAGTTGTAGTATTTGGTGGAGTACATCAAGGTAGTAAAGTTCAGATCTGTAGAGAAGATAGAATAAATAAATGTAAATTATTATAATTAATATTTTGAACCGTTGGGAAATGGGAAATATTTAAAAGTATACTAACTTCTAAATAAGTCGTTTTCTTTGCTGTAGGCAGAATAGCTGTATGATGTATTCTGAATATCTGTAGAGGAAATATAAAATATATAACATGTTGTTAACAACATAGTTTGCGTTTTTTTCGGAGGTTTTAGACAAATTACAAGTACACTTACATTTTTTACAAGGGTAGTCTTGTCTTTTGGTATAGTTGGTGTTGGATGTTTTTATAGGATCTGTAGAATAGATGTATGATGTATTCAGAATATCTGTAGAGGAAATTAAAAATATATAACATGGTGTTAAGAACATAGGTAGCGTTTTTTTCTGAAGTTTTAGACAAATTACAAGTATACTTACATTTTTTACAAGGGTAGTCTTGTCTTTTGGTATAGTTGATGTTGGATGTTTTATATGATCTGTAGGGAAGATGTAATATGCAAGATATGTTGTTTAGAAATTTGCATTTTTAATATTGGGTGTTTAATAACAAAAACATATATACTTACATGTTTAATTAGTGTAGTTTTATACATTTGTAGTGTAGAAATAGGAAAATCTCAGTATATCTGTAAATATAATGTTTAAAATAAAGAAAGAATCTTGTGAAATAGTGTTTAAAAACAGCAGTTGGTGTATAACAGAGCATTAATATATACTTACTATCAGATTTTCCATGTGAAGAAATATGACCATGTATTAGGAATTGATTTGGAGTAGTTTCTATCAGAAATGTAGAAAGAGATAAAAATAAAATAAGTGCAAGTGTTAGGAGATGTAAGTAAAATAGTACACTTCTAATTTAGATTTCTAAATAATGCACTGTTACTTACTTGAATAATTAGCTGGTGAGTTGGATCTTTAAAGATGTTTCTTCAGGAACAAAATCTTCAGAGTGTTGGCATCTACATTCTATAGAGTTAGCAGCAACAAATGGTAGAATGCATGTATCCCTTTTATAGTATGTGTATTTTGTGTGCTTTGATTTGATTGGTTGTAGGATGTAATGAAGCATTGTATAGGCTAGTTTGATTTTTTTTGTTAATTGGTGTGTTTGTTGATGTGAGAATGGTGGTATGTGGTGATTGCCACATTAAAGCAGGTTAGTTGTTAAATGAAATAGATTTTTAAGTGAAAATAAGTAATGAAAATGTTTGTTAAATGCAAAGAATATTTAGAAAATGATAGAACACATGTAATAGAATGTATAGCAAATGTAGATAAATAGGAATGTTATAAAAGTAACAGGTATTATATGTAAAATGTATTTTGTATAGAGCAATGACTTTTATTGATGATTAATATGGTATTTTAGACATGAAAGGGTACAAAAATTAACTCGATATTTTAAAAAAAACGATATTTTAGTAGTCTATATTTTAGTTGTCGATATTTTTGTAGTGTTAGGGCTAATTTCATGTTACACAATATATTTGTAGTCGATATTTATTAAGGCGATATTTATGTACTCGATATTGTAAGTACTCGATATTTTTGACTCAATATTTTTGTAGTTTGTGTAATAAGTATAGAAAGTCGATATTTTTGTCGTCGATAATTTTTCAACAATATTTTAGCAAGTCGATAATGTGACCGTCGATAATATTTCAGTGATCCATTTGCGTAGTTAGGAGACAGAGAAATGCCCATGGCAGTACCACATATTTGTTTGAATACTTGCTTGTTGAAGAGAAATATATTGTTCTTTAGACATAAGTCAATCATTTTTATCAGCATCTTTGAGTGATCTAGATATGCGATGCTACGCTGTTTTAGATAGCATTCACACGCTTGCATTCCGACTTCATGACGAATTGACGTGTAAAGTGAAACCACATCAATGGTAGCTAGAAGATATTCTGAATTCCAGTTCACATTCATCAAAATTCTTAGAAAATCCCCGGTATCTTTGATATAAGAAGGTAGACTTTGGGCGATAGGAGCTAGAAATTTGTCGACATAATTGGAGACATTTTCGTATAGCGAGCCACATGAGGAGACAATGGGTCTTCCTGGAGGTTGAATTAGAGTCTTGTGAATCTTGGGGAGAAAATATATACAAGGTGTTATAGGATGCTCGATAGTTAAATATTTCTTTTCATCATCATCAATTAACCCTTTCGTGTACCATATTTCTAGATGTTCTTGCAACTCCCTCTTCATGTTCACATATGGGTTTGTTTCCAATTTTTGATAGTTATTTTCTTGATTCAGTTGTCTCATGGCTTCTTGCACATAATCCGATGTTCTCATTAGCACAATATTGCCCCCCTTGTCCGCCGGCTTTATAGTAATTTTGTCATTTTCAATTAATGTCTTGATGGCTCCTCGCTCTGTTTTTGACAGATTTTCCCGTGAATTATTTCTTAGTTTTGAAAGATTGTCCAGTTCCTTTGTTATTGCCTCAGAACACAGATCTATCTTGTTGCCTGGTGATAGAATCGGATAGTAACTTGATTTTCTTTTTAATCCAGTACTTGGTCTCTCGTCAGTTTGGATATTCAATTCATCCAGCATTTCTGAATCCGATATTGATGTGCCATTTAAATCAAACAGCGATTCAAAACTATTCCTGAGGTCTGGTATTTCTGCAATTGTATTGAATTGGACATCATCCATATTTTCTTCCACTAAGTTAGTAGGCTCAATTTGTTTTCCAGCATGTACTTTCGCTAATTTGAGCTTTCTGATATACTTGTAAAAGTCTATTCGTGTTTCCGTGTAGTCGAAATGTGCCTCAGGACAGAATGACAATCCATTGTTTAAGACGCTTTTTTCAGTTTCTGTTAGCTGATGATCCGAAAGATTTACTATTAAGTTTGTCTCGGATTGCGATTGCGAAGGGGGTACTGTCGTCTTTCTCCGCTTGGACCTGCGGGTTTTTCTGGTGCTGGTGCGGGGGTTGCATGGTTTTGTGTCCCCCTTCTTCTTCCTCTGTATCTTCTGTTGGAGTATGGTCGCATTCCCCTTCCCCTTCCTCCGCCTCTCGCAATGCTTTTCTCCAAATTGATTAATTCGACTTCCTCTAAAACAGACCAGTTTTTTGCCTGGTTAGCGCTGCGTGTTGATCCGTCGTCACTGATTTTCGATTCACTTGCACTTGATGCCATTTTATGCATGGGATAGTTCTTTTTCAAGTTATCATATCGTCGCGCAAATGTGAGAATTCTGCCATGAATATAATCTTGCTCGTCCCTTTGAAATTTGCGTTCTTTGCGCTCTTCAATTTCACTTTCATACGAGTCTAGTCTTGCTTCCATATCTTTGCGTAATTTAGCGACTTCCTCTTGGTTGTTATCGCTTGATATCTTTTCTTCTAATTCTTTTATTTTTTGAGTGATCTCATCCACCTCCATTCGTGCATGTTTCACCAGAATGCGCATCATATTTAGCAAGCATTGTGTATTATTATCCATCCATTCATCTATCAAGTCTTTCTTCACTTCTGAATGCGTGGGCATCGTGAAAATCCGGAAGTCGGAATGCAAGCGTGTGAATACTATCTAAAACAGCGTAGCATCGCATATCTAGATCACTCAAAGATTCTGATAAAAATGATTGACTTATGTCTAAAGAACAATATATTTCTCTTCAACAAAGCAAGTATTCAAACAAATATGTGGTACTGCAATGGGCATTTCTCTGTCTCCTAACTACGCAAATATCACCATGGGGTGGTGGGAGAAGACCATAGCATGGAATCAGGACAAACAGCAGGATTTGGATCGAATAATATTATGGGTACGTTATATCGATGACCTGTTCATTATAAGCATGGGCGGAAAATCCATTACGCTCGCGGATTTTGCGGATTTTCGGTAAATTCGCAATCCGCGAGATTCGCGAATTTCCCGCAAAATCCGCAAATTCGCACGCAGCGGATTTTTTTTCTTTGCGGTGTAAGTTCGCAATTGCGAACATGTAGGTGCAGCGGGCAGCAACAATCTCGCACTCGCGAAATTACAAAAATTGCAATTCCGCACAAGAAATCTACTAGCAAGCAGCATAGACCTTCTGAAAATGATTATTTCTATCAGAATAACTCCTCAGGTTGACATTTGCCTGCACTTTTTTAGATTTGAGGTCTTTTGATTTTCTTTGGATAACTTTTGGATTAGAAATCAACTTTCTCATATAAGCTTGGTGGGGCATTAAAGTTGCTGTAATGCTGCTCTGCAGAAAAACGAGTTTTGCAAAAGTGAAAGCAGGTTCAAAAGTTCAAACTCATCATTAGTAACCGTTCCCTGTAGTGCTTCCTGACAAGGGCCCCTCCAGAGTTCAGTTGCTAGTTGCAACAATTGTATGACCCTGCTCTGACCCTCACAGCAGGCTCATAGAATAGCTACAAGTAGGCCACAAAGGTCCTGGAAAAAAAATTGCACTGCAACAGAAAGCAAATTACAGATAAGGATGCAGGTGCCAGACTGGAATTTTAAAACAGTGACACATTAATAAATCAACCCCAAATTAATTCATGTCAGTTGAAGCAGGCAGGTGTGCTTGCTTTTTCCCCCCATAATCTACAGTGATGATGAACCAGAGGGTGGCATAAGGCATTGATGTACCAGAGGGTGGCATGGGTAAAACAGAGGGTGGCAGGGGTGAAACAGAGGGTGCTGGGAACCTGTGATGATGAACCAGACGTAGAAACAACATAATCGTGATCGTTGCGAGCCGACATGTAAGTTCGCAATTGCGAACTGGTACAAAACCCTCGCGAACTGGCAGAAATCCTTGCGAACTGGCAGAATTCCTTGCGAACACAAAAAAAGCATTCAGCAGGTTCAAAAGTTCAAACTCATCATTGGTAACCATTCCCTGTAGTGCTTCCTGACAAGGGCCCCTCCAGAGTTCAGTTGCTAGTTGCAACAATTATATGACCCTGCTCTGACCCTCACAGCAGGCTCATAGAATAGCTACAAGTAGGCCACAAAGGTCCTGGAAAAAAAATTGCACTGCAACAGAAAGCTAATTACAGATAAGGATGCAGGTGCCAGACTGGAATTTTAAAACAGTGACACATTAATAAATCAACCCCAAATTAATTCATGTCAGTTGAAGCAGGCAGGTGTGCTTGCTTTTTCCCCCCATAATCTACAGTGATGATGAACCAGAGGGTGGCATAAGGCATTGATGTACCAGAGGGTGGCATGGGTAAAACAGAGAGTGGCAGGGGTGAAACAGAGGGTGCTGGGAACCTATGATGATGAACCAGACGTAGAAACAACATAATCGTGACCGTTGCGAGCCGACATGTAAGTTCGCGATTGCGAACTGTTACAAAATCCTTGTGAACTGTCAGAAATCCTTGCGAACTGGCAGAAATCCTTGCGAACACAAAAAAAATCCGCAAATTCGCGAGAATTCGCGGATTTTGCGGATTGCGAGTTCTCAAATTCGCAAAATTCGCGAACGCCAGATTTGCAAAATTCGCCCAGTTTCAGAGTTACTTTAACAAACTGAATGAGAACGATCTTGGTCTACAATCCACATGTAATACAAGCACACAAGAAATAGACTTTCTGGACACCAAAATATATGTGTCTGATGACAAACTTGAATCCACTCTATTTCGCAAAAAAACAGCAACAAACAGTGTGCTACATGGGACTAGTTTTCATCCCAAATCCCTCCTACGCAGTATACCATATGGAGAATTCACACGCTTGAAGAGAAACTGTTCTGTACCAGAGGATGCGGAAAAAGTGATACAAGAAAGCAAGTGTAGATTCAGAGCAAGAGGATATGAAGAACGTGTTCTGACAAAATGTAAAAGAAAAGTTGATTTGAAAACGAGGACTCAAACATTAATCGAACAGACCAAAAACATTGAAATCAATGCACCACCTAGATTCATAACGATCTTCAGCAAAGAAAATGGAAACATTGCCCGTATAATGAGAAAATACTGGCATCTCCTGTCAGGGGATCCTGACATTGGAGGAATACTCGGCGAAGCTCCATCAATAACATACAAGAAAAACACATCTCTCAAAGATTTACTGGTCAAAAGTTACTTCCAAACAGAACCGAAATCAAATCGGTTGCAAAATCAACAAAAGGGGTTCCAACCATGCAATTCATGCAAAGCATGCAAGATCGGTAAAAGCATGAAAGTAATTGAAGAACCAGACGGCAAAATAATGAGAATCGACCAACAGATCACTTGTTCCTCAAAAAATGTAGTATACATCGTGGAATGCAAGTGTGGAATGAAGTACGTGGGATGTACCACATGTATGCTAAGAAAACGGATTTTGGAGCACATTAGGGCGGTGAAAAATTCGAACATGCAGCACGCTACCGCCAAACATATGAGTTCCTGCCAAAATGGAGATTGGAGACAAATGCAATTCTACGGGACAAAGATGCTGGACAAAATGGAAAGAGGTGGAGACCTAGTTCGCAAACTACGTCAAATTGAGTCGCGGATGATAATCAGACTCAGAACAAAACACCCGAAAGGGATGAACTTTGGAGAGGATCTGCACATTCATCTGGAATAATATGTTCCTGAAATGACTAGGGTACTATACCCAACAAATCAAGACAATTATCGATGAACTATAATATAAGATCAGGATACTATACCCAATAATTGATATATTGTAATCGATACGCCACAGTGAACTTTCAGTCACAAAAGTGCAGCAGTTGAAATGCAGACAATGTCCTTTTCTGTTTTAATTTTTTCACTAAATTGTAACTACAATTCCCATAATGCTTCATAACTAGCTAACATGGGATAGTACAAAAAGCAACACTGTGGAGGGACTAACCGACCGTGAGCAAGGACAGTTGTGGCTGAAACGCGTTGGTGGGGTGAAGTGAAATAAACAAGGCTTGTAAAGAATCCTGGTTGTGCCGCCTCCTTTGTATACTCAAATTTCCTTGGGTCAGGATCCGACCCCTGGGCAGAGCACACACAGCGGAGCGCTCTCGACTGGCTTAAGGATCACTTTGTGTAGCGATATATATATATATATATATATATATATATATATATATATATATATATATATATATATATATATATATATATATATATATATATATGAATTCAGATTTTCTCCTTGCGGGGAAGTTTGTTCCTCGTGAACTCCCATGTGACAAATAAAGTTCAAAACCACACTGGGTTTAGGTCGATTGTAAGTTATTTATTCAGCAACCAGCAACACCTTACGCGTTTCGGTCTCTACGGAGACCTTGCTCACAGGTTAACTGAGTCGACATTATTTTCACAGTTAAATAAAGAAAAAAACTCTTTGAAGTTACATCACTTCCTGTATCTCGTACAGACATTCTGGGACATGTAGTTTAGGATCACTGACATTTTTGTTCAACCATAAATGCATAAGATTCAATTTTGTGTCAAAATTAATACTAATTGAGAATCATTTTAAACCATTCAGAACATCAATTGTAGCCCTCTAGTGGGCATTCTAAATTGTCCAACAGGTAAAAGCCTGATATTAACACCCATTTATGTGCATTTGTAGACTTCCAATGCTGTAAAATAACCCAAAGAATAAAGCCCTCCAGTGGGCATAACCGTTCTGCAACAGTTCCATTCATGAATCTTTAAAATTAACAGTGCTAATAAATTTAACGATATTCAAAGATGTCCTAAATGAAGAAAAATTTGTGAGGATTGCATGTATGAATTAAGGCAGGGTAGGCATCAGTTATTTCTGATCAATGTGTAAGTACAATTTTACAGGTGGCAATGTAGTTCTTCGTCCTGATTGTGCCCAAAGGGGCTCAAAGTTCGAAAGTTCATGATGTGTTTGGATTCTTTTTGCCTCATCACCTTTTCGCGGTCTCCACCTCTTTGATTTGGTCCAACACTTTCAATTCCATAGAAGATTAGAGATTTCCAATCCCCTTTGTGTTCCTTCTCCATATGTTTTGCCATGGCATTGCTGCGGTCAGAGTTAATAGTAGCTCGAACATGCTCCAAAATGCGAAGTTTTAGTTCCTTTTTGGTGCTTCCGATGTACTTTAAGGAGCACGGGCATTCTAAGGCATATACAACGAATTGTGTTTTACAATTTATGAGTTGCTCAATTCTCTATTTGTGGTGGCTGTTGTGTGACTCGCTATTAAGGATTTGCATTTTTGGTTCTCGCAAATTTTGAGAGTTCTTATTTTTGGGAATTAGTTGGTTTTTCGGTATTTGTGTTTCTGCATTGGAAAGTTATGTTTTGCGCTCGCTAACCGCCTATAACAGCGATTCACAATTTTTGCGAGGCATTTTTTGCTTGATGCATGTGCCTGTATGTTACTAAATATTTAAAGTTAAACTTTATTTAAAAAATGTCTTTAAGGGTATTTTTCAGTATTTGAAATAGATTTACTGATGACAGAATCTTAACTTTAAATGCAAGAATGTTGTGCCCACTGACAAAACTGTTAAAAATAAAACCAATTAATAATGTATTTTCTGAGAAACACATATGAAATAAAAAAATAAGTGGTGTATTATATAAATGTAATACACAATATCCAATTATAGAAAGAAAGTACAAAAATCTTAGATGGTCACTTACAAAAAAATGGGCCTTACAATTAACAAATAGAATTTCAAAAACCTTAGAAATTCACTGAAAAAAACAAATGTTACAGGAACGCTATAGTTAGAAATAGAATTTAAAAAACCTTAAAAATTCACTCAAAAAAACAAAGGTTACAGGGCCATTATAGTTAGGGTGATATTTCACTCGTACAAAACCAAGGAAATTCAGCAGTTATAGTTAGCTCAGCTAATTATAACTTGCACCCCGCAATGCACTACTCATGACCTCACATACTACATCACTCATGACATGGTCAGTGACATCACTGATGACATCTCAAATGACATCACTGATTACATAATCTGCAGAATCTCTGATGCACCACTCACACGCCCCTGTAAACTTTCATACACCTACTCCAACATTCACACTACCATTCTCAAAAACATTGACACACCCATATCAGTACTTACATAACCACTCACTAATTCATAGGTCTACACACACATCCACTCACTCACTCCCCCATACAGCCATTCATACACCCATTCACTCACTAATACAGCCACTCTCACACAGCCAGACACTAATACAGCTACTCACACACCTACTCACTCACCTGTGGAGTCAATCATGCAGTCATTTACTCTCATATACCATTATACACACATCAACTCTTCTATTAATATACATACTAACACATACTTACTCACCTATACAGTCACTGACATAAGTACACACTTGCACATACAGCCACTCTCACAATCACTCACTCATACATACAGTCACTTATATACTCCAACACTCACCTATACTATCTTTCACATATGTAGTTACTCACCCATATACCACTGACACATCCATTCACTCACCGACACAGCCATACAGACACTCACTCACCCATATAGCCCCTGTCAGACGCACTCATGAACCCATACAGCCAGTGATTCAACCAGTTACTCATCCATGCAGAGAGTCACACACCCCTCACCCACCCATACCAACACTCATACACCCATACAGGTAGTCAGAAAACCAATCAATAACCCATACAGCTACTCATGTACCTACTCACCAACCCATGCAGCCATTTCCACACCAACAGATAGACTGATACAGACACTAACACAAATTAGTTACTCACCCATACATTCACTGAAATATGTATAATCACTTACTTATTTAGTCAGTCACACACCCACTAAATCTCCCATACAGGCACTCATAAACCAACTGATTCATCAATACACATTGGCGTATAAATATTTAATGCTAAAAAACTTTTTTAGAAACACTCATAGTCACAATATGATGTCATTTGTGATATCATCAGTGATGTAATTTGTGATGTCACCAGTGATGTCAACAGTGATGCCACTGACCATGTCATGAGTGATGTAATATGTGAGGTGATAAGCATTGCATTGCATTGCAGGGGCGTGAATTATAGTTAGTCAAGCTAACTATAACTGCTACATTTCTTTGGTTTTGTATGAGTGAAATATCACCCTAACTATAATGTCCCTGTAAGAGGAACCTTATAGTTGGGGTGATATTTCATTCATTCAAAACCAGAGAAATTCAGCAGTTATTATCATGCAGCAGGTTCATGTTCTAGATTCCTATGTTTATAGCCACAGTGATCGGCAGACACTCAAACTATTATAAAAGATTTGCAAGCCTTTAACAAGACATATGCAGCAGCAGCATTGCATTTGGGCCAGCACCCAAAGTTTGCCTCTAAGGCTTACTGGGATACCATAGGTACCATGGGTGTGGCTGTGCATTATTCCTCACCCTATCATCCTGAGGGAAATGTGATAGCAGGAAGTAAAAAGTGTGACTTATTGCAGTCTTTAACAGCTAGAGAATTAGGTTCAGGTCGTAGTTGGATCCACCGCCTGTATGGGATACAGAGAGCTTTAAACACTCTGCATAGAAGGTCCTTGGGTGGTTGGCCTCCCTATGAGGTCCCATTCAGCATCCAGATGTATACTCCGGACCATGGCACTCCTAGCACAGTGGCGTTGGAAATTTCTTGTGATATTAATAAACGTTTGGCTGTCTTAAAGAAACGGAAAGACTTCCCGCATGAGAATGCAAATGAGCTTCAGAAACGTTCTGCCACTGGAGAAGGGAATATGCAACCAGCATCTTCTGACTGGATTCCAAACTTTGAGATACAATTGTGGATAAGAAAGAGCACTGGTGCCATTTCTGGCAGTTGAAGGTACCCAAACAATACTTTACCTCCTCTTGCTGGTTGTAAAAACAAAATATTTGTGTTGATTGATCTAATCGAACCACACCAGTTACATCGACCTACACCATACACACACCAGATGTGAACTAAGAGAATTCAACAGAATGTGCTAACAATGAAGTTGTTTATTATGACTCACCTTTGGAGTTATCCACCAGTTCAGCAACCGCCCGTCAACCATTGCATGGAATTCGTGCATTTATTATTTGGCTCAAAAAGACATACGTTGTTCCACGATGGATCTACATTTGGATTTCCATCTTGCTGCTTTTCCATTTCTTCTGGATTGGTTTAGTGACTGTATTCTTTTTGCTTCTGAATGGACATTTCCTCCCCGAATGCTATGCTGTTGATCTGGTAACTGAGGTATTGAAGTCTCTTTCTTCATCACACAAAGGGGGATATTCTCAAGAACGTGTGATAATCATCGCCATAATAGGTCTACGCAATTTTTCCTATCACCGTCTATCGCTGGAAAATAACGCAGTGTTAACGTCGTATTCACAACACATCGGTAACATGCGATAGTTTCCCGATAATGCATCAAATGTCCGCAATAAAATTACCTGGATGGCGATAACAATCTAAAGCCGAGCATGAAAAAAGTGGCAAGGGCCCAACCACGATAAAAAAGTCAACGATAAGCTGCTCCAGACCTGCAATTCACACACACGTCAGGTGGAAAAAATCACTATAAAAGCAGAAAAAAACCCACAAACAAAATCAAAACAACTGCACAGCACAATGGAGGTAGCCAGAACAAGAACAGAGGACAACCAGAACCCCACAACCCTCACGGAGGACCAGCCTAGGACCTCGGGTTAAGGAAGGGCAAGGAGAAGAAGAAGAGGAAGATGCGGTTCAATCCACAGGAAAACAGGATCCTGAGAACTGAGGTGATAGAACACAATCAACTACTGTTCGTCACCTCCACTGTGTCATTGGCAACAAAAAAATGGAATATGGCAGTCCATCGTGGAGAAGGTGAATGCAGTCAGAGTGCTCAGGAGGACAATGGAAAAAGTTGGGGGACCAGACACTGCTCAACATGACCTGACACAACAGCAACAGGGTGAGTAACAACCAGGGACTGGGGAGACGGGGGCAGATGGGCACAATGGCATACATGCACAATAAAGTATAGCACAGTGCACACCCACAATGACTCTGGATCATGTCCCTGGTCCCCTTGGCACACTGCAGCAAACACTCTCCGTACTGTTGCACTCACTGGAGTGGGAATGGTATGTTTTACCCTACACTATTCAACACTTTCCCTACTGTTGCGCTCCCTGGAGTGGGAATAGTAATTTTTACCCCTACGCTATCCAACACTTTCCCTACTGTTGCACTCACTGAGTGGGAATAGTAATTTTAACCCCTATGCTATCCAACACTTTCCCTTCTTTTGCACTCACTGGAGTGGGAATAGTAATTTGTACCCCTCCGCCTTCCAACACTTTCCATACTGTTGCACTCACTGGAGTGGGAATAGTAATTTTTACCCCTCCGCCTTTCAACACTTTCCATACTGTTGCACTCACTGGAGTGGGAATAGTAATTTTTACCCCGATGCTATCCAACACTTTCCCTACTGTTGCAATCAGTAGAGTTGGAATAGTAATTTTATTTCTTCTACTATCTAATATCTTTTGTATTATTTTAGCTAATGTTCTGTATCATTCATTTAAAAAAGATTGAAAATAATTTGAATTTTTTTAATTTATTACATATATTTATTTAATTTTTATTTTTATTGTTTTATGTGTATCGATGTATTTATAATTTATAACAAAAAAATTAAACAATGTATAAGTTATTAAAATACATATTAAAACATATTAATAAGTAAGTATATATTATATATTATATGTATATATTTAATGTATTTTTTAATTATATATATATTACTCATAATTTTTAAACATTCAAAAATATTTTTAACAGGTTTTTTTAATTATATGTATTATTTACTTTATTTTACATTCTTTTTTTAACTTAAATAAAAAACAATATTTTCAACGATATTTTTGACATCAATATTTTTTTCGGATATTTATGTACTCACCATAATGTAGATAGGATGTCGATATTCTTGACTTCAATATTTTTGCTGCAATATTTTTGTAGGTCGATATTGTGACCTTCGATATTTTGTCAGTGATCGACAGAGGATGGGATAAGTAAAATTTAATGAAAAAAAGAAATAAAACCACTTAATTTGTGCTTGCCGCATCACCGAGTCAGCGATGTGGCGAGCGCAAGTTAAATGATGCTTATACCTTCGTCTGTCGACTTATCCGACCCCCAGCCCACTCTACCCCTGCCTCACCACCTTACCGATCTTACCTGTGCTGACCACCACTGATCGGAGGGTTGAGGAAGCGATGCTGCAAGTTCCATGCCTGCAGAAAAAACAAATGAGGTTGATCAACTGAAAATTGACACTAGGGTTCAGTACTCTGTCTAAGCATATGTCATACAATGAGATCAGCATGGGCAGCTAAATGGATGACCTAACACGTGCCATTACCAGACTCTGCACCGAGCTGTCAGAGGACAGGAGCCTGAAAAGGCGCACAAAGAGGAGCAGGGATGCCCGGATGTATGCCATGACAAGTGTTATAGGGAGGCTTGCACAGGCAACTACAACACTGTGCAAGCGCACAGTCACCCGACAAGTGGAGATGGGCCACTACAGTGGCGATGTCACATGGGCTGTGCCCAGATAACTACTCCAGTGGAGGCTATCCAAACTGCCCACATTGCAAGCATGGTGGGTGCAGAGGCTCCAGACAGTGAGGTGTCACGCTTCTGCAGCGTTTCCTGCTCAGGTACCTGTGTGCTGTAATGCAGTGGCAGCCACACTAAGGCACCTCCACATGGTACCATCTCACATACTGGGTGCCCTTCTAAGAAATAATTGATGGATGCAAGCCAGGGTTTATTATTTTCTGTTCTTCACTTCAGTTGGCAGTGATGTAACCAACATTTTCACTCAATGGACTTTTGATTTTTGGTGTCTGCCAATGTTTGTTAAAACCTGCCAATAATGGGAGCTTAAGTTTGAGCAATGAATCACTTGTTGTGGCATTTTCTTATAGTACTGTGTATATGGACTTATTATTATTATTATTATTATTATTATTATTAATAATAAATTAAATTCATAAGGCTACCCAGTGGTTTCCCGGCGCCAATACGAAAGTAAGAACAACATCTACTGATTGAATAGCCGAGTTTTAAGGCCCTTTCGATCGTTTTGGTGACTGGCCTTGTGACTAAGCATGAGCGGATTTTGCGGATTGGCAATCCGCGAATTTTGCGGATTTGCGGATTCGCAATCCGCAAAATCCGCGAATTCCCGCGAATTTGCGGATTTTTTTTTTTTTGTGTTCGCCCGTGTTTCTGCCAGTTCGCGAGGGTTTTTACAATTTCGCAATTTGCGAACTTACCTGTCGGGTCGCAAGTTTTGCGAACTTGTTGTTTCTACGTGTCCAGCCTGTTTGGGACACTCTTCTTCATCACTGCCACTCTCTGTCACCACTGCCACTCTCTGACTACTCATGCCACCCTCTGGCCCACCCATGCCACCCTCTGTTTCATCACTACACCCTCTGGTTGTCCAGTGTACATTATTTTCGGCAAAGCAAAGCACACCTTCCCTGCCTCAAGTGACCTGAATTAATTTGGGGCTGATTAATGTGTCACAGAATATTTTTTTAGCTGGCACCTGCTTCCTTAGTGCGCCCTGATTAGTGATCTTTTGCACTTGCTAAGTGCTTTCATTGTTGCAAAATTAGTTACAACACCTGCCCTGCCCCAACTGACAATAATGAATTAGGGGCTGATTAATGGATTTTAACTTCCAGCCTGGCTCCTGCTTGTCTCCCTTAGCTGTAATTCAGGACCTTTGTGGCATATGTGTAACAATTCTGAGGTTCAGAGCAGGGTCACATAATAGTTTCAACTGGCAACTGAACTCTGGAGGGGCCCCTCAGGAAGCACTGCAGGAAATGGCTACTAATGATGTGCCTGAACTTTTGAACCTGGTAAGTAGTTACTTTCAGTTTTGCCAAGATCGTATTTCTGCAATTTCGCACTTATTCGCGGGGCGCGAACTCACGCTAACAGTGCGAGCAGTGCGAGCAAAATCCGCTGCTCGCGGATTTGCGGATTTTGCGGGAAATTCGCAAATCTCGCGGATTGCGGATTTCCCGAAAATCCGCAAAATCCGCGAGCGGAACGGATTTTCCGCCCACGCCTAGGGAGAGGTGTGGGTAATGAATTCCACAGCATGGGGGCCAGATACGAAAAGGACTGTCCGCCCATATGTGACAGTTTGAACTTAGGAACTTGAAATTTGGCTTCAGAGAAAGATCGAAGTAGGCATGTCGGTAGATATGAATGGGCTAGGGAGCTCAGGTATTGGGGTGTTGTTCCCAGCTTGATCTTATGCCTATAGCATAAGGCCTTAAATTTTGTGCGATTCTCTATTCTGAGCCAATAGAGGTCATGGAGAGCACCTGAGGAAGAAGACTTTTTCGGAACATGACAGAGCAGTCTAGCCGCAGAGTTCTGAACAACTTGCAGTTTGTGAACTACCTCCTTCTTTGCTCCTAGATATAGGACGTTGCCATAGTCCAGCCTGGACATAATCAGGGGCTGGATCACAGTTCTTTGTGTGGGACCAGGCAACATCCAAAGTATTTTACAGACCATTTTAGGATGGTAAAGCAAGTTGATGCGACCTTGACTGCTTACTGCCTTACAGATAGCTGATCATCTATGACCACGCCTAGATTATGTGCTGTTTGCACCTTTGGAGGCAGATCGCCCATTTGGGAGGGCCAGTGACTAGGGCCCCAAAGGTCTTTGTTTTTCCCCATTTAACTTGAGCTAATTACTGTGCATCCAGCTCGCTATCTTTTGCACCCTACCTGTAAAGATGATACCAAGGATGGCTTGTTGGAGGATAAGAAGAAGATAAGCTGTGTCTCATCCACATAAGAAAAGATAGACAACCCAGCTTCTTCCGCAATTGTAGCTAGAGGGCTAACATAGAAATTGAATAGTGCAGGGCAAAGGATCGAGCCCTGTTGTACTACATACACGCAAAGGTCTTAGAGCTAGAAGATGGGGAAAAAACCTGAAAGGTCCGACCGGTAAGACATTTTTTGATCCAGGCAAGAGCTGATCCAACTATACCCAGGGATTGAAGTACTTTTAATAGAACAGTGTGTGACACAGTGTCAAAAGCGGCACTCAAGTCAAGCAAAATGAGTGCCACCGTTTCACACCTGTCCAGATGTTGGCGCTAGGTTTCAGTGACTCCCAGGAGTGTGGTCTCCATAGAGTACCCTGCTCTAAAACCTGATTGTGACACATGCAAGATTTTATGAAATTCCATGAACTGCGTGAGTTGTTGGTTAACGTGTTTTTTTAACATTTTCGAAAAAACGGTGTTGGACAGGCCACATGAAGGGCCGCTCTCCCCCGGCCCGACCAGGCCCGAGCCCGGTCACGCAAGTACCACACACCACCATTGCACGTCCCCCGTCCCCTCAGGGACCCCTGCCTTCGAACATATCGACCTCGTGGGCCCGATCCACTGCTGGCCCGCGCGCCCATCCGGGACGCCATCTTGGACACTCCACCACGAGGCCGCCTGGCCCCCGATCGACCTCAACCCTGGGCCTAGCCAGGCCTCAGACATCCCGGCACCACCATCCACCCAGGAGGTGAGCGGGCTACTTGGCAAGTCAATGGGAGAAAGAGGTGTCGATGGCTCTCCCCCGCCAAGTGCCGCCCGGCCATCGCCTCCCCGGGCGCTGGCTCCACCCCCCTGCTGGGTGTCGGGACACCCTCATCCCGGACCTCCCGACCTCCAGGTGCGAGGGTCCGGACATCAAAGAACATCAGCCCTATAACTGGGGCAGCTCCAGAGCAGGAGGGCAGTTGTATCTTGGAGTCGAGAGACGCAAAGAAGAACTCATCCTTGACGGACTACCGGCGCTGCCGTAGCTCTGCCTTGTGCACCTTTGTCTTGCCTGCTGGCGCTGCCACAACCTTCGTAACCTTCCGATCCTTCATCGTCGTCGGGACCTGCTGGCGTGGCCGCGGACCGTTTGCAACCATCATCTCATCGGGACCTGCTGGCTCCGCCGCGGACCGTCGTTTCCTTCGTCCATCTCGGGACCTGCTGGCTCCGCCGCGGCCCGATCATCTAGAACGCCGAGCTCGAGGATTGAGAGCTATTTCCACCTTTTTGGTAACAAGACTGTCCCGCTACCCTTTTTCCCAAACCAGAGACCAGAATCGAGGGGACCCCTGAGTCCAGACCTCCTTGTACCATTCCATCGTACTTAGAGAATTGCCTATAAAGTCTCGTTGAACTTTACCCTTGTGTGGTGTCCGTCTGTGGGGGGGGAAGTTACTTGTCTGTACGATCGCTGGAGACGGCTCTCCCCGGAGACCTCTCCCCTTATCCTCGGCCGACCCTCCCGGTCCGTCTAACATTGGTGGCCAGCGGCGCGATCCGAATCACCGCATAATCATACAGAGAGTAGCTTACCCCACGACGAAATCACGATGACGACTAAAGAAAGCGGAGCAACCGAGAAATTCCAGATGGAGAAATTGGACGAGTACAGCCATCGTGAACTAAAGCAGTTCTGCATCGAACTAGGTATCGCTACCACCGGACTAAGTACCAAAGACGATTTTAAGCATGCCCTAGAATCGTCGGCAGAAACCGGGGCTGCCGGAACCCCCGATCAAAACATCGCAGCAAAAACCACCACGGCCCCTGAAGAGCGAAGAACGGGTCTCTCGCAAGACGAGATCCAGGAACGAGAAAAAACCAGACTACACGAGCTGGAAATGGCCCGGCTCAAAATGGACATTGAACTTAAGTTGGCCGAACAAAAAATCAACTTAGAGCACCTGCGTCTCCGAGAAGAAAGAGAGGAGAAACAGAGACAAAGGGAGCTCGAGGAAAAGAGACTGGCATATGAACACGAGCGAAAACTAGCTGAGATCGACCTACGCAAGCAGAATAAAGAAGTAGGGGTGTCCGAGCAACCCCACACCCCAGGGACAACGGAGAAAAAGGTACACATCCCCAAGGATGTCGTTCGAGAATACTTCCGAGAGGACGACATCCAGCAATGGTTTAAGGCCTATGAAATCGCTATGACTGCACACCGGATCGATAGAAGCGATTGGGGAGCCGGTCTATGGGGGAGATTCCTCAATGAGGGCCGCGACGCCCTGCTACAGCTCCCGGACCACCAGATGACCTCCTATGACCATATGAAAGCTGCACTCCTCACTCGCTATGGCCTCACACCCGAGATGTACCGTCAGAGGTTCCGAGACTGCACCCGCATCCCGGGTACAACTTGGGTGGACTATGTAAACTATTTTAGCCGAGCCTTCGAGGGCTGGATCAAAGGAAGCAAGGTCACAACCTACGAACAACTGTTCAATCTTATGGTATGGGAGCACCTGTCGAACAATTGCTTCATTGAACTCCGCCAGCACCTCCTCGACAGCAAGTTAACGGATCCCCGGCAGCTCGCAGCCGAAGCTGACCGGTGGGAAATCACCAGAGTGGGCCGGAATGGGTCCTACGAACAGAACCGGAACAACAATGGTCAGCACCGTCCCCGAGGAGGAGGAGGGGGCCAAGGACGAGGAAGAGACAACGCCCCGGTCGCCCCCGCTACCAGCACCACCCCCCCGGCCAACCGGGGCAGCACCCCGGCGCGACCGGGATACCGAGCCAATGTTACGTGCCATCGATGCCAACGAGTCGGCCACTATGCAAACGACCCAAACTGCCCCCAGTACCAGAGCCCAAGACCCCGCCAAGTAGCCGCTGCTGCTCTGGGGGAGGAACAGATCTCAGAGGAACAAGAGGAATATGAACAGGAACATCAAGAATGGGAGCCAGCCGCCATGGCTCTAGCCTGCTTAGGGGGGAAAGACATGGTCCCGCGGGTCCCCCTACCCGCTAACACCCAGAAGTACAGCCAATGGGTGAGCATCAATGGACGCCGGGCCGAAGCCCTTCGTGACACCGGGGCCAGTGTAACAGCCGTCCGCTGTCACCTGGTGACCCCAGAACAGTATCTACCAAACATTCTCTGCCCTGTACGTTCCGCCGATAACTCGGAAAGTCTGTGCCGGATGGCCTGCGTCCCCTTCGAATGGGGAGGGGTCACCGGCATGTTGAAGGTAACGGTCCGAGACGATGCCCCCGTAGACTGCCTCCTGGGGAATGACCTTGAAAGCTCTCCGTGGGCAGCCGTAGAACGAAGAGAACACCTGGGGATGTTAGGCGTCCCGGACTGGGCGTGTGTCACCACCCGGTCCATGGCCGCCCGTGCCAACCCCCGCCCAGAGGAACCCGAATGGCCGGCGCCGCCGCCTCCGGTCGCCCCGGCCGAAGCCACCGACCGTGACGTCCCCCCAGAACCAGCTCAACCTCCAAACCTCGCTAACCTCGACCAGTGGCCTCAAGAGGGGGGGCCCACGCAAGAACAATTTCGCCAAGAACAGAAGACCTGTCCCTCCCTCGAGGGACTCCGCCAGCAAGCACTCGCCCAAAGCGCAGGGGATACCTCCGGAACACACTGGATCTACTGGGACAATGATCTGCTGTACAGTGAGCAAAGAATCGCGGAGCTGGGGGCCAGCCGAGTACTAGTGGTGCCCCTCCGTTTTAGAGACTTTCTGCTAAACCTGGCCCACGACGTCCCCCTGGCGGGACACCTGGGTCAAGATAAAACCTACAGTCGTCTGGTGACCCACTTCTTCTGGCCCAAAATGAGGAACGATGTACACCAGCATTGCCGATCTTGCCCCACGTGCCAAGCCAGTGGAAAGAGCGGCCGCAAACTAAAAGCCCCCCTGCAACCTTTTCCCGTGGTCACCACCCCGTTCGAGAGGGTCGGGATCGACATCGTGGGGCCCCTGGACCCGCGTACAAAACAAGGCCATCGATTCATCCTGGTGCTAGTGGACCACGCCACCCGCTACCCCGAGGCTGTCCCCCTGCGAACTGTGACAGCCCCGGTAGTCGGCCGGGCTCTAATGGGGATCTTCTCCCGTGTGGGCTTCCCCCGAGAAGTCGTCAGCGACAGAGGCACGAACTTTATTTCTAAATATATGAAGTCCCTCTGGCAACAGTGCGGGGTTACCTACCGATTCACGACCCCCTATCACCCTCAAGGAAACGGACTCGTTGAGCGGTTCAACCGCACGCTCAAAGGGATGATCGGGGGGTTGGAAGAGCCCCTCCGTCGCCAGTGGGATGTGCTGCTGCCGTGCCTCCTCTTCGCATATCGAGAGGTCCCCCAGAAGTCCCTGGGCTTCAGCCCGTTTGAACTGCTGTATGGACACCCAGTACGGGGGCCGCTCAGCCTAGTCAAGGAAGGCTGGGAGATGCCCCCTCTCAAGAACCCACCAGATGTCTTCCGGTACCTCCTAACCCTCCGCAACCAGACCCGGCGGTTCAGAGAGCTGGCAAAAGCCAACCTAGAGGCCAGTCAAGAGGACATGAAAAAGTGGTATGACCGGAATGCCTCCTCCATCGAATTTGAACCTGGGCAGCAGGTATGGGTGATGTCCCCCACCGAACCCTGCGCCCTGCAAGACAAGTGGACGGGGCCCTTCAAAGTAGTCGAGCGCAAGGGTCCTGCCACCTATCTCATCGACATGGAATCTTCCCGGAACCCCCTCCGGGTCCTCCACGCTAACAGACTGAAGCCCCACTTTGTGCGTTCCGAACTCAGCCTCCTGATGGCCACAGACAATGGGGCTGAAGAAGACTCCGAGCCCCTCCCTGACCTCCTACGGACTCGGGAGAAAGACGGCTCCGTGGATGGGGTCCGACTCTCAGAGGCCCTCACCCGAGAGCAACGCCAGGAGTGTCGAGTCCTCCTATCACAGTTCGCCAGCCTGTTCTCCCTCACCCCAGGTGTCACTTCCTGGTGTGTGCACGATGTGGACACGGGGGACAGCCCCCCTATCCGCCACCGGGCCTACCGCGTGCCAGATCGGGTACGGGCCTGCGTCCAGGAAGAGGTAGCAAAAATGCTCACGCTCGGGGTCATCGAGCCCTCAGACAGCCCCTGGGCCAGCCCTGTAGTACTGGTCCCCAAAGCGGCCGCCCCAGGCACCACACCGGAACTCCGGTTCTGCGTTGACTACCGGGGCTTGAATGCGGTCACCCGAACAGACGCACACCCCATCCCCCGGGCAGATGAATTAATTGACCGCATGGGAGCTGCCCGCTACCTCAGTATTTTCGACCTGACGGCGGGCTACTGGCAAATCGGCCTCACACCCCGGGCCCAGGAACGTTCTGCCTTTTCCACCCCCGATGGCCATTACCATTTCAAGGTCATGCCCTTCGGCATGAAGAATGCTCCCGCAACATTTCAGCGGCTCGTCAATCAGGTCCTGGCGGGGCTCGAAGGGTTCAGCGCCGCCTACCTAGACGACATCGCTGTATACAGCCACCATTGGCCCGAGCACCTCCACCACCTCCAAGCAGTGCTACAAGCCCTTCAGCGAGCTGGCCTCACGATCAAGGCCAGCAAATGTCAAATTGGTCAAGGGTCTGTAACCTACCTCGGACACCAGGTGGGAAGCGGCCTGGTGGCCCCTCTGCAGCTCAAAATTGCCGCCATCCAGTCCTGGCAGCCCCCCATCACCCAGACCGAGGTACGAGCCTTCCTGGGCCTCACGGGCTATTACCGAAGGTTTGTGAAAGACTATGGTACTATAGTGGGGCCCCTCACAGAACTCACGTCCAAAAATCAACCCAAGAAAGTCAACTGGACCGCAGATTGTCAAACAGCATTCGAACAATTGAAAGCCGCCATGTGTTCCGCCCCTGTGCTCCAGGCCCCCGACTACAGCAAGGAGTTCGTCGTCCAGACGGATGCCTCCGACCATGGCATTGGGGCAGTCCTGTCTCAAGTGAACACCGAAGGCCTGGATCAGCCAGTGGCCTTCATCAGCAGACGACTCCTACCACGAGAACAACGATGGAGCACCATAGAGAGGGAGGCCTTCGCTGTGGTATGGGCCCTCAAGAAGCTCCGGCCCTACCTCTTTGGCACACACTTTCGGGTGCAGACCGACCACCGACCCCTGCAGTGGCTGATGCAGATGCGGGGGGAAAACCCGAAGTTACTACGTTGGTCCATCTCCCTACAAGGGATGGACTTCACTGTTGAACACCGGCCTGGGCCAGATCACACCAACGCGGATGGCCTGTCCCGGTTTTTCCGCCTCGACGAGGAGAGTCCCCAAGAGGATGGGTAACTCTCCCCGCCTTCAGCTGGGGGGGACGCATGTTGGACAGGCCACATGAAGGGCCGCTCTCCCCCGGCCCGACCAGGCCCGAGCCCGGTCACGCAAGTACCACACACCACCATTGCACGTCCCCCGTCCCCTCAGGGACCCCTGCCTTCGAACATATCGACCTCGTGGGCCCGATCCACTGCTGGCCCGCGCGCCCATCCGGGACGCCATCTTGGACACTCCACCACGAGGCCGCCTGGCCCCCGATCGACCTCAACCCTGGGCCTAGCCAGGCCTCAGACATCCCGGCACCACCATCCACCCAGGAGGTGAGCGGGCTACTTGGCAAGTCAATGGGAGAAAGAGGTGTCGATGGCTCTCCCCCGCCAAGTGCCGCCCGGCCATCGCCTCCCCGGGCGCTGGCTCCACCCCCCTGCTGGGTGTCGGGACACCCTCATCCCGGACCTCCCGACCTCCAGGTGCGAGGGTCCGGACATCAAAGAACATCAGCCCTATAACTGGGGCAGCTCCAGAGCAGGAGGGCAGTTGTATCTTGGAGTCGAGAGATGCAAAGAAGAACTCATCCTTGACGGACTACCGGCGCTGCCGTAGCTCTGCCTTGTGCACCTTTGTCTTGCCTGCTGGCGCTGCCACAACCTTCGTAACCTTCCGATCCTTCATCGTCGTCGGGACCTGCTGGCGTGGCCGTGGACCGTTTGCAACCATCATCTCATCGGGACCTGCTGGCTCCGCCGCGGACCGTCGTTTCCTTCGTCCATCTCGGGACCTGCTGGCTCCGCCGCGGCCCGATCATCTAGAACGCCGAGCTCGAGGATTGAGAGCTATTTCCACCTTTTTGGTAACAAGACTGTCCCGCTACCCTTTTTCCCAAACCAGAGACCAGAATCGAGGGGACCCCTGAGTCCAGACCTCCTTGTACCATTCCATCGTACTTAGAGAATTGCCTATAAAGTCTCGTTGAACTTTACCCTTGTGTGGTGTCCGTCTGTGGGGGGGGAAGTTACTTGTCTGTACGATCGCTGGAGACGGCTCTCCCCGGAGACCTCTCCCCTTATCCTCGGCCGACCCTCCCGGTCCGTCTAACAAGCGGGAAGCAAGGTGATCGGGCGGAAATTAGAAGGTTCATCCGGATCAGCATTGGGCTATTTCAAAAGGGGAAGAACCATAGCGTGTTTCCATGCAGCTGGTAGAATTGCTTCCCTCAATGATGCATTTAGTAACTCCGTAATAAGTTGCAATGAAGTAGTTTCTAGTTTTTGGAGAATATGAATCGGAAGCGGGTTGTTCAGTGAACCAGATTTAAGACTATTCAGATTTAAGACTATTTAAAATACGATTAAAAGACAAAATATCCAATGGCAGCCAAGTTTTTATAATATTAGTAGGTTACGAGTCATGAGTCTCATGTGGCGAGTTACCACCGAATGAGGGGACAGCGTTCTTTGTTTGCTGATCCATATTAGTTGTTTCTGTATTTAGTTGATCTTCTCAACTTTGTCAATGAAGTACTTTGCCACGTCCTCGCATTGTGCTTCATCAAGCACGGGGGACGTTGATCGGCAATTAACTCCAGAGAGCTCCTTTACTATTTTGAACAGAATTATTATGTGCAGATGTAGTAGTAGTAATGTCTAGCTATGTGGCCCCCGCACCTTCTCCCCTCCGCTGCTCTGCTTGCGTCGGTTGACTGCTGTGCATGTGGGCTGGGATCCTCGTCCTTGGAGTCACTTCTGATTACCTCAATAGGTTGGCCTCTCCTACAGGCAATGTTGTGGAATATGGCACAGGTTGTCACAATCTCACAAGCAGTCTTGGGCACATGCTGCAAGGCACCAGCACTCTTGGACAGGCACCTAAAGTGGGTTTTGAGCAGCCCGAGTGTCCGCCCTATCACTGACCTGAGGCGCCTATGTGCTGTGTTATATATCCTTTCATGTGAGTTGACAGGAGGCAGGTAGGGTGTGAGGATCCAGGGCCTCAGGGCAAATGCACTGTCACCTGACATCTGTGTGAAACAACATACAAAGACTGATGAGTGGGCAAATACATATATGTGTTATCATTACTTTCCTGTACTTAGTAGGTAACCTTTAGCAAACTCTCATCTTTCCAGTTGTTGCCATAATATCTGTAATAATATTGTGTGCAGTGCAGACCACTTGGATTTCCAGGTAATAGGTGTTTTCTCAGTTCCTGAATAGGTATTTCAGATAGGATGGGGGACATATGGGCATATGGGTCCTGTCTATACACCCTATGACCTGTGGGAATCTGGTTATCCAGTAAAATTGCAATTTCTCAGTTTGCATGTCCACATCATTCTTGGACAGGTAAATGTGTTGGTGTATGTGGAGCAGCATGGCATCTAGGAAAGTGTGAAATGAATGTGAAAGTACACTCTGCAACACCCCTCCAGCCACAGCTATCACATGTTGGTTATTGACACTGGCCAATTGATGGTGGGAGCACATCACCTGAACATAGGTGTGGATTGCATTGCTGCGCTGTGTACTGCTTTCAAGGCAAGGCTGTAAGAGGACTATTAGCTCCAAGATTATATTGCTGCAGCTCAGCCCGCATTGTTCATATAGCTCTTCCACTACTCTACTGAAATAAGGTCAGCCTGACTCTGAATGTCCTCTCCTATCGCTGCCTCATCTGCTGAACAGCCAGTATGCGCATCCTCCTCGCTATCACGTGCAGGGCAGCCATTATGGAAGCCCCTGGGTCATTCTGGGGTTGCTTTTATGCTTTGGTACCTTCTACTACATGAATTGAATTGGTGGTATATTGCATGTGCGAACCAGCCAATTTGCGACTAGCTGCAATTTGCAATTTGAATGTACATACAGTATGCGACTCGTAATTAGGGATTCATGAGCTGCAAATAGTTTGTACATTTGGCTCTAAATGTTTACTAGGAGCTATATGTTTTCCAATAGTTCTTTATTTACAGGCACAGGTGTTATTGTAGGACCATAGAACACAACTCCATACCAATATCCATGAACGCTCGAGTCTTTGGCTCCCATTGTGGTCTTTGTTTGCAGGCTCTGCTCAATGAAGCTAAAGGTGCTAGACAGAAACCGATGGAGCTTCAAATGTGTTATGATATGTCTTCCCTTCTTCCTAGTTTCTCAGTGACTGTGGGAGCAACTCAATAATTCAAATAATTCAGCGGAAACATGAAAAATGCACCATCCAAAATTTAATTGGCATTCCGGAGCGAGGAACAGTGGGACATAAGGCTTGATAAGTCGACCCTTGTTTAAAGCCCCACAATAATGCCCTTAAATAGCAACTAGGAACTAAGGGGTCTATTAGAATGTTGGGCAGATCGCCACCACCCGAATGGCATTGGCGATCGGCCCCACATTCTCCTCCCCCTCATTCCATTTACCCGGCCACATTAGTATGGCGGGGGGACCTCAGTGGATGGGAAGACCGTCCGCCGGTTTTCTGCCAGTTGACCACTTGACCGGGCGGAAAAGGGCCTGTATATGGTGGCGGTGTCTGCAAGACACCGCCGTTCATATTTCTATGCATGAACGCCGCCATGGAAAAGCATGCAGTTTCTGCATTTGAGGGCCCGTAGCGGGCCCCATGGAATTGGGAGGTGGGGGCTGCACATGGGGGTACCTATGGTCCCCCCCAGCATTTGCAAGAACAAAGTGGCAGGCACCGCGCAATGCCTGCCACGTGCCTGCAAATGCACACACTGCAGCCACAGCATTGTGGCGGGCGGTGCTGTGTGCACCGCCCACCACAATGTTGTGAATGGGGGATGCCACCATGGCGGTTGCATCCTAATTGCCGGTGCGAGACCGCCGCACCGCTGGTGGCCAGTCCCAGCGCCACTAGGGTGGCGGGCGGACTAAAGTCCACCCGCCATCCTAGTAGGCCTCAAACTTTTAGCTACACTCCTTAAACAGTGGCCTTTCCAGAACTCTAAAGGGTTGAGAGATGGTTGACTTCCAGTATCACTGCGGCCAAACCCAGCAACAAGCATACTGCCTAGGGTCTCTGGTGAAAGAGAGAAATACCATGTGTCATTCTCAAGCTGTGTATGGTGTCAAATCGGCTCCTATAGTATCTGAGTCAGCTGCAGAGGCTCACCACACTAACAATCTGAGACCGCCTCCTGCTGATCATTAAGCATTTTTTTTAAAGAATATGCCTTTGATCTAGTTCTGCTCAGTTGTGCTGAAACACCCGTTTGGTTCCTGACTGTTCACTTCTTCAAGACAATCATCAGGCAAGCTCTATTAGACTGGATGGCTCTCATTCTAACTCTTCTACGCTCATATGATTGAACACTTTCCCCCAAAAATACAAACTTGCACCAAATTGAAACAATCCCTACGGACCCTTTTAGGGTACCTAGGTTAAACACCAGAGCCTCAAATGAGAATAACCTCATGAGAATCACTACCACACGATCTACCACACTTCATGACCCAAAACTTAAATGCATGCTTCTCAACTGCAGATCAGAAGTAAGACATGCTGCTGACATTGCTGACCTCATCCTTGCTCAAGACCTTGACCTTGTAATGTTGACTGAAACCTGGCTAAATGACTCATCCGCTACCATCCTGGACATTCTAGTGCCTCCCATCTACGATATCATCAGGCTGAATAGACAAGCACAATACATACACACTTTAAAGGGGGTCTGAGGCAATATTTAAAGGCCTAGCCTGGACATTTGGCCCCAACAGAACAATTTAAACACACAGGTATCCAGGGGTCTATACTAATAACTCTGAACGATATAACTACCTATACATACCAGAAGTGCTGCAAACCTTATCAGAGGGATATGGCAGCCCGAGGATGTTTTATTAAGGACATTATGGATATTCAGATGAGAGCACCTAACTTTTGTGGGAAAAATGCAGTGCTCACAAAAAGGGGAATTGATAGTGAATTAAAATTGACCTATGAGAGACCCTATGTTTATTATTGTTTTGCACAAATCAAACCTAAAAAACAGTGCAAATACGACAGTCTTTAACAAATAAATGTCTGGTGTTTGTACTTAAAGGGTCAACATGTTTCAGCACCTATGGACATTATTACGTCCCATGCCTTCTTCAGGACCACTATTATGTTGCTACTGAAATTGTGTATTAAACTATATTGAGTGAATTACAAATGTAAAAATACATAGAAAAACACCAACAGCGGATAAAACCAATGCAACCAAAAACCTGTATTTGGGCATATGTAGTCCTTCCTCTGCGAGTCCCCTGCAGCTCACGGTTTCCGACTTGCATGAGGAGGATACCTCAGCTCACCTGGCTGCGGCTCAGCAAACACGAAGGCACAGCTCTTTCCGCCGGTACCTCGGACGGCCGTCCAAGCCGTCTGGGGAGGTGAGGCTTGGAAGACCGTCCGAGGTACCCACTCAGCCCAATCCTGGCGCTGCTCTCATAGTATGAGAGTAGCATCTGTATTGGCTAGGTAGTCTGTCCCAGGGACTTTCGGTAGTAGCAGGAGGATTGAGGAACACCATAGCGTGAGGCGGCCGCAGGATCAGGTAAGTAATTTTTTTTTTTTATTCACCCCCCTCCGCTGCTGTGATGCCCCTGACTGCATTATGGTAGCAGCTGTGACTGTATTAGAGAGAGGCTAGTGATACATTCAAAGCAGCTCTCTACTATGTCCTTAGAGCTCTCAGCACAAGACAAAAGGTAAAGCTGCACATGGTTTCGAGTATATTCTTTATGGAGTGATGGGTCAAGCATCCCAAGAAGAGGCAAAATATTTTCAGATTTGGGGCAGAGCTGCTTAAGCCCTCCAATCAGTGTGTGCAGCCTTTTATCTTCGAGCACATACCCTAGAAGGCTAGTGGTGGAACGAAATTTACACAAAGAATGTCATATTCACCATGACGAAAGCAAAAAGTAGGGTTATCTCCTGCCTTACAGGTGTAGCTACCATATCCCTACAGTGGTCACTTTTGATTCAAAACAGGTACGCTCAAACAGCTTGTGTTAGAATCTGCATTCATACCTGGTATATGTGTGAAAGATGCCTCTTAGAGGGCTCAGGGTATATTGTATCCTGCAGGACTAGTAGGAACCCCATGCCCTAGGGCACAGGATAAAGGCTTTTGCCCCTGAACGAAATGTTCAGCGGCCTCCTAACATCACACTCTAAACAGACCGGCTGAGTGAAGATAACTCCAATATTTACTGTAACTGAAGATGCAGGCTGGTTGTACCTACCTCGTGGAAAGACCTGTGTAAACTGCTGGTGGAATTTCACAAGCATCGAGCAACCTCGGGGGGGCTTGTACATCAGAGGGATTGCATATTGCAGGCAAGTAGAGAGGAAAACGCTTGGCAGACAGAAATCTGAACAGCTGAGGTGTCTTAGGTGTCCTTCATCTATGATGACTTTCAGTGGTGGCTGCCAGCTTCGGTTAGTGGCGGGGCGGGCAAATGGGTGGTGGGTGGGTGATTTCATAAATTCAGAACAATAAATTAAAGAATATAAAAATGTACTTACTGTGGTTGCTGCTTCTTTGCCCTCACTAACTCTCATAACCAATCCCAGTGCTGCTCTCACAACAAAACAGAGCAGCAAAACGATTGGTGGGAGCAGCCTCTATCAGCGCTCACAAGAACATTGGAGGCTTTTACTTTCTCTAACCCAGCTGTTGGCTGGGTTAGAGAGTTTTAAAGTGCACATGCGTGGCTGGTCATCACAAGACGGCCGCCCAAAAAGAAGTTTACACTTTAAACAAGTGCAAAAGGCAGCCCACCCACCTTCTTGCTGCTTCTGTCATTCTGCTGCTGCCCCGTCCTGAGACTCCGTTTGGGACCGGGTGACGAAAAGTAAAATGGTAGTGTGTTAACTTCATCACCATTTTATTTTTCCATCTCTAGGGGCATTTAAGTGAGTTGACTCCTCCCCTATAACGGAGGAGCCGCCCCTGATTTTTCAACTTACACTCAGGGAGGTGCGACCGGTGCCATCGCACCGGGTGCTGGCTTCCTCGGGGTGCCGTGCTTACAACTTAATTATGATTTTAAAAGCACCTGCTGCGCGTTCCTTTCCTTCTGCAATTACGGGGCCTCACAGAAATGTCAAGATAACTCCTGTGATTATTGTTCTTCCTGGCCAGAGATCAGAGTTTTGTGTAGTTGAGGTTTTTGACTTATGTGAAGGTAGTACAGAGGTTTAATATGCCTACTACAAAGAACGTGTACCAAGTAGATCACAGAGTGCATTTAATGTAAATAGATCAGCAGGTTACAGCTTTTAAAAGAGCCATCCTTTTGTTACTTGCAATTTATAACTTAAAGTCCTAATGTAGAATAGTGAGGTATTAGCTTTCATCATAGAAGTGCATACACTCTGCTAAGTATAGAACATTGATTACTGTTGCAAAAAGGGTTAATTTGGGTAGAAATGGATTCTTATTATTAAAGAAAACTCCCAACTATGCTATTTCTTTTTTGACTCTGAGTTTGTGCTTCTCCACACCAGGCACTCCTATACTGCCCACCAGAATGGATGACAAGTGACTCTTACACTTTTAGTCCTTTGGCTTATGTAACATTTCCTAAACACTGATTTACACAAGTATGATTGATTGTCTGTGTAATGTGTGTGATGCAAAGTGCTCTGACATACTTTAATGGTATGAGTAGCGCTATATACCAAATTCAATGCATCTGAGAGAGAGTGGTTATGGAGACTTGCAGGTACATGCATCATTGGTGCCGTTTGCGATTCCTTAATTGCGAAAATGAAGGAATCGCAATTAAGGAATCGCAAACGGCAATGCATCAAGAAATCGCAAAAGTTGTAGCGATTTATTCATATTCCTTATTTGCGATTCCTTAATTGCGAATCGCAAATAAGGAATCGCTTTACATTGATTCCTATGGGCCTAAAGGGCCCATAGGAATCAATGGGAAGGCATTTTCATTTTGCGAATTCGCAATTAAGGAATCGCAAAATGAGAATGCAATTTCAAGGGTGCAGGGGGGATCCAAAGGACCCCCCCTGCACCCCTGGAATGTCACGTAAGTACATTTTACTCACACACATGTTCCAAAGGCATGTGTGTGTGTAACATGTAAGTGTAAAATATGCATTTGTTTGCATTTTTTACACTTTTCGCAAAATTACCATGAAGGTGTACTTCATGGTAATTTTTCCGTACAAAATTGCGAATTCGCAAAATAAAATTAATCATGCATAGCATTTAAGAAATCGCAAATTTTGCGATTTCTTAAATGCTATCGCAATTTGAGAAATCGCAAAACATTGCGAATTCTTAAATTGCGATACATGAAAAATAAATGATGCATCCCAATAAGTGATAATCGCAAACGGACGATTTTTGCGATTCGCACCGTTTGCGATACCAAAATCGCTTCATGCATGTGCCTGATGGTCACTGTTAAAGGGTGCTAGTGAGAGAATCTGTGGTGGAGGTGGTCATTGGGGGCGCCAACTAACATTGTCGCACTGGGTGCAATCAGGGCTAAAGCCGGCCCTGCTTACACCTGCTGAGCACGTATTCATCTATATCAGGGAAATAAATATCAAATGCACAAGGGAATTGCAAATAGCGGCCCCTTGATTTCTGCAAACCCAGGCAACTACAATCAACCAGAGGCGCAGCTGACTAAAACCACAAGCGTTTGTCACTAAACATTTTTGGACATGTTCACAGATACTAATGGATAGATACATTCATGCCAATAGGACGGACATGCGAGATAAAATCTTTTTTTTTGTAAATAGAAGTAACATTTATCAAGTCTGGAAAAGGCGCTGAATAAATTAAGTACCTCAAACATGACCAACTTTCATTAAACACTGTGTGACTTAACACTGGCAAAAAACACTGCATCTGCATACTTCCTATAACTGTGCCCTCTCTCATGCAACCTTCTTCCAACGTCAATAAAAATTTAATTATGGCCAAACTAATATTTGGGAAATTATGGGAAACGTAGTCATTCCATTTTAAAATAAATGTATTTTGCTGATAGCTTTATCAGAGCGTAGAGACGCTAATGGAAAGGGGCGACCATTCGGTCCCCCCGAACGTATGGCCGAGTACCACGAGCCCCCCGGGAAGCCATTTTTGGGCGGGAGGCGAGCCTCGGCTGGTATGCCCGAAGCGGCGTAGCCGGGGCGCGCTGTTTCCCGCCCTCAAGTGGGCTGGCCTAGACACTGACGCGGCCAGCCACGCCCTAAGGGCAGGCAGGGGCGGGTTTACGCCCGCCCTGAAGACGGATAAAAGGAGCAACAAGCCGAGAATGCATCCTCTTGTTCCTGTGCTCTGAAGCTGCACCCCCTCGCTGCACGTGAGCTCGAGACGGAACGAAGAGCCAATTTTGAACGTGGTAATCTTTCTTGTTTTTTCTTACAGATATTCGGTCGGAGAATGCCTAAGAAAGTCGGAAAGCGAATGACTACCGACCAGATGCTGCGTGTTCTTATGAAGGAGGTGACCGACCTGAAGAAGCGAATGGCGGAGAAAGATGGCGAAGAGGGATCGAAACGCCCGTTGGTTGGAGCAGCTCCGGGGGGAAAAGGCAAGAGGCCCAGAAGGGGAGCAGCTGGAGGGGACATCCCGGTTCCCTGTACCCCACTCGAAGAGCCAACTCCGGTGCCGGCAGAGGGGAATCCGATTCCTGTTGTGGTCACCCCCGTGTCCGGGGAGGATATGCCGCCCGAGCTGGCAGCACAATTAGCAGCGTGGTTGGGAAAAAGAAGCGAGGGCGCCACGGCTGACGACGCACGGGTGTTGATGAGACAGCTGCGTGAAACGAGGGAGGCGGCGAAGGCAGCACCGCCAGTTATCACGCCGGCTGCGGCAGTAGGAAAACCACCTGGGACAGGCCCAGCCGCAGATACAGCTTCCGGTTCAGGTAAGCGGCCATTGCCGATTGCGAGGGATGAGTCTGCTCCGTCAAGAAGGGAAAAGTTGGGTCAACATGTCCCTCTAGCTATTAAGGAGAAGATATGGGCAGATGAATATGTAAACATCTTCTCGTTACTTACCGATCATTATGAGATGGAATATGTGAAGAGCCAAAAGGAGCTCATGCATCCGAGTGTGTGGCGCGCAAAGATGGCCGCCTTTAAGGTAAATGAGAACATTGGCAATTGGGGCAAGGCGTGGGGGATTTTTACATCCATCCTGGGCGAACGTAAGCCCGAGTTACTGTCTGAATTGCCGATTTATCAGTCACGTATCATGGGGTATTCCGTGTCACATGGGGGCAATCAATGGTTTTGTTACGATAATATTTTCAGGAAAGCGAAAGAACATGATAAAAACTTAACTTGGGATTGTTACGATTCTGTGTCATGGTCAAAAATGTCGGAGACTGGTATGTTGAATCTGCCATTAGTAGGGAGTGGTGTGGGGGAGTCCTCCCGCCAATATTCTGGGACCTCCTTTCGATCAGGCGCGAGTAACGAATACCAGTCCAGGCCGAACGGCACCACAGGTAAAAAAGGGAGTTGCTGGAACTTCAACAGGGGTAAATGTACGAGGCCCCAAGGGTCATGTAAATTCAGACACGAATGTAGCGGGTGTGGGCAAGCGTCCCATCCTGAGTCCATGTGTAGAGCCAAAACGGGTGATAACGGGGGTAGAGGAGGCGCCAAACAGGTCTAAAATAGTCCGAGGGGCGCCTTTACCTACTCCGATTGATACCATGGCAATGATACCTTGGCTCAGCGAATACCCAGACCACGCTTCCGCTGGGGTGTTGCGGAACGGGTTTTCATATGGTTTCCGCATCCCAGTGGGGGAGTTTCAGGGTTTAGCGAAATGTAAAAACCAAACATCAGTATTGCAGCACACGACCGTGGTACAGGAGAAGATTGGGAAAGAGGTGGCTCGAGGTCGAGTCGCCGGTCCGTTTAATGTACCACCGGTTGCTAACTTTGTTTGTTCCCCCTTAGGGGTGGTCCCCAAGAAGGACCCGGGTGAGTTTCGGCTGATACATAATTTATCAGCCCCACGTGGTTGTTCCGTAAACGATGCGATAGACCCAGCAGTATGTTCAGTACGGTACGCATCCTTCGATGAGGCCGTAGCCATTTTGAATCGCCTAGGGCCCGGCGCGCTGATGGCGAAATCTGATATCGAATCAGCGTTCCGGTTGCTCCCGGTACATCCAGATGATCAGCGTCTTCTTGGTTTCATGTTTCAGGGACACTATTACATGGATAGATGTATGCCAATGGGGTGCGCTATATCTTGTTCCTATTTTGAGCAGTTCAGTTGTTTCCTGCAATGGGTCTTCACAAGGAAGACGGGGTTTCATCAGGTTATGCATTATCTCGATGACTTTCTGTTTCTAGGGGCAGCCGGGGATCCGGAATGTGGTCAGGCCTTGAATGAATTTTGTGTCTTAATGAATCATTTTGGTGTGCCATTGGCACCCGGTAAGACGGTGGGTCCTTCGACTTGCCTGGAGTTTCTGGGGATCGAGCTCGACTCGGATGAGGGTTGTTTTCGTTTACCAAGAGAAAAAGTGCTCAGGTTCAGGGCATCCCTGGAGACGTGTATTAGTCAGTCTAAGGTTAAGTTGCAGCAATTACAACAATTGGTGGGACAGCTGAATTTTGCCCTGAGAGTAATACCGATGGCCCGCCCCTTTTCCCGCTCGATCGCTCAGGCCATGGTCGGCCTGAAGGAGGGTCACCATCGCACGAGGCTCTCGGCCGAGGTTCGCCAGGACATGCGCATTTGGTTGGCATTTCTGGCGGATTTCAATGGTCGAGTTGTCTGGAACAAACCGGCGGTGTCCTCCGAGGAGCTGGGGCTGTGGACAGATTCGGCAGGAAGCATTGGTTTTGGTGCCATCTTTGGCACACAATGGTCGGCTCAAAAATGGCCGTCATGGTGGCATGAGGATGGGTTGACGAGTAACATTGCTTTTCTTGAACTTTTCCCCATTCTGGTGTCCCTGAAAACTTGGCCTGAGGGGTTTAGAGATCACTCTGTGGTATTCTGGTCTGATAACATGACCGTGGTTGAGTGTATCAATAGCCAGGCGGCACGATGCAAATGGATCCTGAGACTGCTGAAAGAAATTGTCTTGTTGTGTATGCAATTGAATGTCCTATTTAAGGCAAGACATGTGCCGGGGGTGATGAACCAAGCGGCTGATGCGCTTTCTCGTTTCCGTATGCAAGCCTTCTGGGGTTTTCTGCCCACAGCGGACCCGATGGCGGCACCCTTTCCCGAAGCTCTCTGGTCTCTCGGTGCCCCGAACTACGAAACCTCGTGGGAGAGAGTTTAGCACCCAGGACAAGGAAGGCATATGAAGGGGCGTTCCGGTCCTATTTGGCCTTTTTGGGGACTGCTGGAGGGGAGCTTTGGGGCCAGGAGGAGTGGGTAGTAAATTTCCTGCTGTCTTTACATCAGGCAGGCAAATCTGTGGCTACTGCCCAGAGGCATCGGGCAGCCATATCCTTCGTGGCTAGGGCGTATGGGATCCAGGACCCGACAGCGTCTTTCGTGGTACAAAAAGCGCTACGTGGGTGGCAACGCCTTGAGGGTCGCAGAATAGATGTAAGGCGCCCGATAGGTCTGGATAGGCTGGCCCTGTTATTATCTGTACTCCCTTCAACGTGTTCATCCCAGTATGAAACAGTGTTATTCCGAGCCGCTTTTGCGCTGGCATTCCATGGGGCTATGCGAGTAAGCGAACTAGTGGCGAGGAACAAGCGGGATGTGACGGGGGGATGTGCCAAGAGCACGTTCAGGTCAGAGGGGAGACAATGTCCATCTCGTTTGCCAGGTCCAAGACCGATCAGACTGCGATGGGGGACTGCATAATCATACAAAGGATTCCCGGGTCCTCCATGTGCCCGGTAAGTTGCGTAGAAGAATATTTAGCGCAAAGGGTGGCATCTTGGGGGGGGACATTGTTGCGACACGCTGACACCACCCCACTGACGAGGTTTCAGTTTCAGCGGGTGCTTGCGATGTCAATCTCCGCTGCGGGCTTGAACCCCGGCGAGTTTGGGACCCATTCCTTTCGGATAGGGGCTGCTACAGAGGCTACAGCCAGGGGTCTGAATGTCGAACAAGTTAAGCGTGTGGGGCGTTGGTCCTCGAACTGTTATAAAAGGTATGTGCGGTTGCACATGTTGTGAAGCTGTAATGATGTACTCACGCTTCTTGTTTTTTCTTTGGTTTTTCAGTTGCGCAAGCCTACGAGGCGGGGCGGACTGGGCAGTCGACCCAACACCGGGTCAGCGGTCAGACATCACCGGCTGTGAAAAAGGAGGTGTGGGTCGTGGGCCACTCATACGTGAGGCGGGCCGCGGACGTATTCAAAGCAGGTGACATGATTCACGTGGCTGGGGAATACGGGTACAGTGTGTCCTTCTACGGAAAGGGCGGGCTCTGTATTGACCAATTTCAATCATTTTTTGAGGGTTTGTTAGGGCGGACGAGGTCACCGCCGTCTGTAGTCATAGTACATCTTGGAGGCAACGATTTGGTGTCCACTGGTAGACGACTACTTCTTGAGGCAATGCTTTCCACTGTAAGTTGGTTAGCGAGAAGAGTTCCAGGGTGCACAATCGCATGGTCCCATATGATACCGCGAAAAGTGTGGCGGGGGGCTCTTTCAGTTTCTGCTCTGAATCATTCAGTAAGGAAGATTAATAATAAAGGGAGTCGATTGTTCCGTTCAAGTACACTGCATTCTATTTCGCATGGTTGTATGGAAGGGGACAGTATGTATTTGGGTGATGGTATTCATTTGTCCCGGGTGGGGAACGAGTTACTCATAGGAGACCTGATAGCTTGGCTGGGGACTTTAAGACATGACCTTTAGGTAGGAGTGTGTGGGGGGTCCGGATAGCCGGTCAACTATCCGGCCTGTGGCGGTAAGGTCATGATCGGTGAGCACTAATTAGTAGATCCCTATGAGTGGGCGTCACCCATTACGGATGGGAGCGCTCGAGGGAGGTGGCCATTGGCCCCTCAACGGGTAGGCGGTCCCTTCTAAGGATGGGACGCCAAAAGGAAAGGAAAGGCGGTCAAGGCCCCTTCCTGGGTAGGAGGGGCTACAGCCCCCTCCTGGGGAATTTCCCGGGGCCAGGATATCTGCGACGGCAGATGTGGTAAGTTGTGTGGGGTTTGGGAGGGGGTCTACGCTACCTTCTAGATACCTCACACGAGTCCTCGAACGACCTTTAAGTGGCGTCGAGTTTATTGGGGCCCCCGTCAAGTCAAGGGAAATTGGTAGTTGCACTTGAGGTACACCTCTGTGCGGTCGCCCCTCACAAGTGAGGGGGATTTTCGGGTTTAGGGATCTTGACACCGGTTACGACCTTGCCGTTGGCCCTTAAACGTTAGGATGTACAATTTCAAAATTTCAAGTTAATGTTTTGTAGGATGTTAGTTCGGCTAGGAGAACCTTTGTATTAGAGAATATGTTAAGGTTAGCCAAACATCGCAATGTGGTAATGAAATTGTACATAATATGAAACTGTTATTTTAATGTTTTAATTTTGTTTCATATTTTAATAAATACGGCCGGGAAGGGTAACTCCCTTCCCGCCTTTCAAAAGTTCAAGAACTGTTTCCGGTTTCCCATCCTTGGGGAGTGTGTTGAGAGGGGGTGGCGGGTATCGCGGCCATATGAAAACTTGCTGCATAAAAATGGAATTCACTTTTGTTTAATCCTCGGAATTATAGGGGCATGCATGCAAGTTGTTCTTTTCATTAGTCTGTGGTCAGATATGAAAATTCTGTATGAAAGTTTCGCAAAAAACACAACATCCGCGAAAGTTTGATCATGAAAATAATGGTGAAAATTAAACAAGGAGAGAGGAAATTATTGGGGTCTCAAAAGTTGCATTTTTCGTTGACATTCCCATGATCTATTTTTGATAAGCAAAAATGCAATAGCTTTTGCCGGGGTACCATGCCAAGTGGGTGCTGTGTGTGGGAGGAAGAGAATAATAGAACAGTGGTTCCATGGGTCTCATTCCTAACCAGGTCTAATCCTTTCGTGAGAACCTGTAGAGAAACCAAATTATCGTCATGAATTAATCATCAGTGGTCTTTCTAAATGCAAATCAATTATTATCTCCTTGGTTCGTATCACAATTAACAATGGTGAAGACGACGCAGTGCTCAAAATTGAAGGTGCTGTGAACTGTACAAAAGATACACATACATACATGCAGGGGTGTCCCGTATTGAAACAAAGCTTCAAGCCCAATATGAATATTATGTTTTGCTTGTATTGATTTCATTAACCCCTCCCCTGCTGATGACGGAACCGCTCCGTCATCAGCTGCGGTGGCGCTGTGCTGACGGAGCGGTTCCGTCATGGCCCGTCCGACGCTCCTGCGCGGCGCGAATTCCGCAACTGCGCTGAGCGTTCTATTGAGTGGGCGGGGCCATGACGGAACCGCTCCGTCATAAGCACAGCGCAACCGACGCTGGTGATGGAGCGGTTCCGTCACCAGCATGCGCCCGCCGCCTTTACGCCCCGCCCCCTTAGCACTGCGGCGGAATAGCCGCCGCAGTGAAGGGGTTAAAATACAGCCTCTGAGAAGATGTTGACGTTTCGGCCCATCCAAATTATATGGGTTTCACCAGGATAAAAGAGAGCCATTGTTATGCAAACCCTAAGGGGTCAAAAGAGAAAGGCCATTCAGTGTCGTGAAATATCACAAGCAAATGCACAGCAAGTTCCTTAGTGGGCAGTTTAGACATAACTCATCTATGAATTTGTCAGGTTGTCATGTAAAAGTTGTGGCCCATGTGATTTTAATAACAAGGCCAAGCCTACAAATGCAAAAAGAGAAATTTTGTAGTAGGTTCGATCAACAAATTATAGTGCCACTAATGATCCAGAATGCTTCTAGGATCCCCCAATTTTTGTGAATGCAAGTGTATATTACCCCCAGGTCCCTTTTGTCCTTGTCTCATTCATAAACAAAGTGAGATATTCCTATCTCACCAACAGAAAAAAAGAATGAAGGAATGCTATCCGTATCCCCCTTTCCCCACACCAGGAGTACATAAACGTACCTTACCCTGCATTCCCTCTGTTCCTTTTTTTCTTTCTGCCGACAGAATAGGACGAGTCAGGAGCCGATGGGCTTCCTATGTACTCATGTCTCTGCTGCCGGGCGGTAGATACATTGATGGTGTTCGTGTCTCCCTCCTTGCCGAGCTTGGAGGGAGACATGTTGAGTTCCTCCTGGGCAGTGACTTTCTGTGTTGCTGACGGTGGTATCTGGGCCATGCCTCCTGGGTTACCGGGCATGCCGGGAGGCGCTGCGTTTCCTCCTTTCAACTGTTTTCCCAGGCAGTGACCTGGGCAAATGTTGCTCCCACCTTCCGGGTTACGTTGCCTGTCTTCTGGCATCTGAGCAGTCCAGGACATCAGGTGTTTCGTTGTCGGTCGGCTGCGGGGATGTTTGGAGTTCCTTTAGTTGCAGCTGTGCTGGTTAAGTCCTGCATAGCGGTTTTGTTATTCTTTGTGCCTGGTGCTTACGTCCTTTCAACCCTGGATGCTTCTGGTATTATCTGTTCTCATGCTGCCACTGGGACGTCCTCTCATACTTTTGTGAGGCATTATCAGACCCAGAATTTGCTAGGGGATGTTGATAATTTTGGTTTGGGGGTACTGCAGGCTGTGCACTCCTGACAACTTGTTTCTCTGGGCCAATATATCACTGGGTGTTGCTGTCTGCCTTGCGTCCTGGGGGTTTGTTTTTGAGGAATGCCGGTTGTTGCTTGGGTATTCTCTCTTTGTTTATGAATGGGATGAGGACAGGGGGGACCTGGGGATAATGCCCTAATTTTTACCAGTAATCTTTATTACTCGTGGTCCTGTTGTCCTTGTCCCATTCATTACTCCTCTCCCTCCCTCCCGGATATGCCGGCTTCCATCTGTGGCTTGGTAGTTCAGAGGGAATGCTGGTTAAGGTTTGTTTCTTTACTCCTGGGGGGGGGGTGGTGTGAGAAGGGCCAGCATTTCTTTGTTCTTTTTTTTCTGTTGGTGAGATAGGATTATCTCACTTTGTTTATGAATGGGACCAGGACAACAGGACCAGGAGTAATGAAAATGACTGATAAGTAATAGGGCATCAATACCTAGCTAAATTGGTCTTTCTAAATTGCATGTGCAACGACGTGGAATACACCTGTATTAAATCAATCGTAGAAAGGCCAGCCCTAATGTCCCAGACCAATTTCCTATGTCATTGCATTGTTGTATAATCACACCATCAAGTTGCTGCCATCTGATACTATAACGTCTGGGAGCAGTACGCGCTAAGCTGTGTAAGACTAGTGCATCCGCATTCCCTTTTTTGCATGTGTAGCATTGGCCTGACTAGCGTGGATAAAGGTCATATTCTCTTTATAGGTCCTGTCTGGTAAATACAAGGGTCAAAGATAACTGGACTTCATCCATACAACCATATCTGCAGCAAGACCTGACCCAATTTGAAAAATTACTTCTCACCCGTTTCAGGATCCATACAACCATATCTGCAGCAAGACCTGACCCAATTTGAAAAATTACTTCTCACCCGTTTCAGGTTCAATCTTTTCCATATCATGGTTTCATTTCCTACTCAGAACAGCAGGACACATAATACAACAGCGTGCCCTTGTGACTCCAATTCTCCTCAGTCCACAATTCATGTTCTTTTCTTTTGTACTTTTTATACGCCTATCCGCAAGAGGTGGATCTTACCAATCTTAAAAGTAATGAAGGTCAGAAGATGTCGCCCAGCATAACTGGCATTGCAGTTCTTGGAGAATACCCTAGTGTCAAAATCTGTGGCACACTACCTTAGAATGTGCCTTAAGCATCGTATGAACTTATGAGAAAACTCAGAATTTGTCATAATATGGACTCGAGTAAACGCATTGTTTAGTATAAGAGACCTTAATTTTAACATATCATGAACTTTTAATGTTTTAAACGATTTTTTTACTGTGTAAATTTGTACGTTTGTGGCTTTCATACTGAAAACCGAATAAAGTTATTTTGAATTTGAATTTGAAACTGGACTTCAAAAAAATATCACAACAAAACAGAAAAAATCATGTTGGGGTTTTGACGCAAATCCATATCTATAAAGATTGGAAGATTTGGATTTGCACCAAAATGTGTACCTCTGCTCCTCCCTGAGATTGGCAATCTGCAGCTCATTCAAAGGGAAAATTGCCTTCCAGAATAGCTTTTGTGCATGAAGGCATGCTGACCACAATGCAGACACATTTGCACTATGCTGCATAAAGTGCGCCAGCGCAGGGAGAGAACAGAACAGCGCTGCATCTTTGGAGAAATGGCACGCTCCCTTTCACGCAACGCAGCTCAGCAACTTCACTTGTTGTCTGCCTTCCCTGAATATTTGGAAATCTGGACTGTGGGTTCGAAGGCTGGTCGCCATTTCATGGCTAAATCTCTGAAGAAGAGGTACTTCCTGGAGACTGGCTCCAATATATACCTCAGCCCTCCTCCCCTGTTATTTTGTTATTTTGATGTTATGCTCACTTTTAATAACCGTGAGCTGCCGCTAAGATTTGCAGTATTTAAGTACTTCTCGTTTTCGTGGCACATCCCAACCTAGAGAGTATTCCTGTAATGCAAACTTCGCAGGTCAGTTACATAACAGACACAGGGCACATTTCACGCGGGACTCCCACGCGCACAAGAGAACACATCTCTCGCATGGCTCTCTGAGAGTAGACTTTGATTGAGTAAGGTTTCAGATGAATGAAGTGTCTCTGTCTTTTTTTGGAACGGTCTCTGAGCTTATATGGACTGGTGATATGTCACTGGGGTGGCGGGCGCTCTTGGTGGCGCTCCAGTGCCAGAACGCAGCCCCTCTCTGTTCTTCGCAGAGTGGCGGATGGATTAAATAGCGCGGCATGTTAACGGATATCCACGGCTGAGACGCATTCGTGAGGAAATTAAATGCAGAATGATTCGAAAAATGCGTGGATGGGGCCCAAGCGCCTCAGGGCCTGGCACGTGTGGCACTTGTCTGCGATGAACCGGCCAGAGAAGTGAACCCGGGCAGCCGCCTGGGCAGGCCTTCCAACAATGCTTTCGGAAGCTTGGCTTCCTCGCGCCCGGATTATGTTAGGAAACCGAATGGGGTGGCAAGCCGTATTGGCGCCAAAGGGCCCGACTTAAAAAAAGAGGAAGTGTCGTGTGCTGGGAAGCTGCATGCACTTAAAGCCCTGTTTACTCACTGCCTCCAAGAAATTCCACGAGACAAAAATCCGGGTTTCTCTGAGCATCTGAAAATCACTCTCTGTTGTGGAGATTTCTGAGTACAAATAACACCCACCATTCGGACCTGGCATGTATTGTACACGGTGGAAGAACTCTGAAAGACTTTTAGGCGCTGGCATGGTGTGATCTTTGGCAGTATCCGCAACAGACACCTTTCCAGTCTTCTGCCCCCTCGTTTACTCATCCCATTCCTCATTTCTCTATCCTCTGGATTTATGGCTTTCACTGTAGCATACATTGTATTTTACATACGCAGTAACACATAAAGAGTCAGCTTTTCAATGTGCAGCACACTCCTGTAGTAATTGGTTGTGTGTGGTCCTCATGGCGCGAGAAGGTGGTGGGACCGTGACCTGAAAGCTGTTGTCCACAGTTGAAGTGTCACACAGTGCTGTGAACCCAAACCTACTGTTACTGGTATACTAACACTACTCATAGCCATAGAATACTAAGGTGTAGCCCGGGTAGTAAGACTAACATTACAAATAACAGTTGTACCTCTATTAGCCATGGTGGTATATTCTAATTGTAATTGTTATATTATAGCTCTTACTGCCGCTGATGAGGGGTCAAAGCACTTTTCGTCGAGTAGCACGCTACTCTAGGGTCCAAAAGGATTAGGGGATTAGTGGGGAGTTAGTATACTGAAATATGAAATTAATTTGAGCGGTGGACATGTGAGTTTGTATTTTGGATTGAAAAAGGATTTTGTAGGGATGGAAGAGCAAAAGGTTTGCATTTTTTGGTGCTTGGTATCCCTGATGAGCAAAAGACACACAATTGATGGACAGAATGCAGAACAAATTAAAACATTCACCTCCTGTCAAGAGATCTGGGTGAAACCCATCATTCTTTTGCTCATCATGCACTCCAGTTTAGACCTTGCCATATGCAAATCAGTCTTGACCATGTGCCTCATGGGAACAGTCCAGCCCGAACTGCCAAGTCAGGTCCTCCCTGAACCGGAAACAAGCATCCTAGGAATGGTTTCGGGGTTTCACCCCTCATCAGCCAGGATCGCTTGAATCCAGTGATACAGTGAGCCTGGGACCCAAGTCTGGGCATACCCGGCATGAAACCATCCATCAATTATGTGTTTTTTCTTTCCCACCCTAAGTGCACTGGGTGCACAACCCTGTATCTCACCTTAAACCGCTCTCAATATATCCTCTACTTCTACTCGCTGACTCATCCCAAACCTCAATCTACTACTCTCTCCAATGCACTACCCAATTTCTCACCCTAGACCTCTCTCAATATATCTTATACCTTTATTCTCTGACTCATCCCAAACCCCATTCTACCACTATGAGCTCCAAAATAATCGTTTATAGACTCTTCACTCCTCTACCCTTCCTTGAATCATCTCAAACCTCTTTTACTATTCAGATCTCCCAAACAAGCCTTTCTAACCCCTTGCCTCTTACTCGTTCCCCTCCCTACTACTTATCCAAAACTCCTCTTGCTGCTATGATCTCCAACCCTTTCTAGACCATTCCCTCTTCTATCCCTTAACTATCCTTTTCAATCCACCTAACAGACTCTCATGTCCACTGCTCAAATTCATTTAATATTTCCCTATACTAATTCACCAGTAATCCTGTTTGGGTTCTGGAGTAGCGCACTTCTCGCTGAAAAGCACTTTGATGCCTCATCAGGGATACCAAAAGACACACAATTGATGGACGGAACGCAGAAAAAATCAAAACATTCACCCCGAGTCAAGAGATCTAGGTTAAATCCATCATTCTTTTGCTCACCATTCCACCCAGTTTAGACCTGACCATATGCAAATGAATCCCTCACTCTCAATGCCGGTGTTTGCCCGGAGGTAATTGCCGCTTTTATTTTAAGGGGAGCCTCCCCCATACTCCAACTCCGCTTCCCACCATGCACACAGGAATTTTGCCACCTACGACTGCAGCTCTGTATAATTAGGCACTGCAGTGCAGGCAGCAAAATGCTTGTCGGCAAGAATAAAGTGGCACAAAGTCCTTATACCGTCCTGGACTTCACTGTTCCACCTGATTTGTGGCCTCTTGTCATTGGAGCTAGTTTCTTCATACGAATTGTGGCCATCTTGGCCAAGCGTCAATGCCTGACCTAATTGGCCATCCTTTATGTTTGCAGGTATGTGTATATTTGGTACCTGTATAGAGCCAACATAGCCCAAAGGTAGAGGAGTGCTGTGTATTGTAAAAAGATAGTAGACAATTAATAAGCAATTTAAGGGATAGCTGGGTATGTGGACTGATGTAATGTTCTTTAAAGAGGTACATTTCAGTTCCTTCTTAAATTGAAGCAATATTGAGGTAGTCCAGATAAATACAGGCATTTAGTTTCAGATCATGTGTATTTAAATAGAGAAAACCTATTCTCTCTTTTTTTTTGCCACATACTCCACACTGGTATATGTAAATTGTTAACGTTCTAAATCTTGTGACACATTCTTTTTGAGACATTTTTTGTGGCCATATCTTCACGCCAGTGCAATCCGAACTTTCAGAAGGGATTTTGCAATACCATAAAATTAAATGGGTTGTCCAAAAACCTGTTGTGGTGTATTCTGCTTGGGAGAGCCTCTCTTTTAAATAGTGATGCTGGGTATTCAGATGAGGGACTGCTAGCTTCCTCTGGGGCATGACAAAGTGCATAGTTCTCTTTCAAAAATAACAGTACTACAACAACAACTGCAAATAAAATACAACACATACATACAACGATGAGTGACCACTCTGTAAATAAGTCTTATAAATAACACCATCGCAGATGAAAGTAGGTAATATCAAGCATAATCAATGAGCGGTACACATGGATTACTGTCAAAATATCGAAACAGAAAATATTGTGATACTGAAATATTGTGTCAAAAATATTGATCACAAGAATATTGTTTTCCTATAATTATAATAGTATAATAGTAAGTAAGAACATATCAAAAACAAAATATCGCTTTACACTAATGTAAAAAGATATACAAAATATTGTATATATATATATATATATATATATATATATATATATATATATATATATAAATATATATATATATATATATATATATATATATATATATATATATATATATATATATATATATATATATATATAAAACAATCCCAGCTATATATATATTCTCCACAGCTATTTTCTTCACAGAAAAACTCGCACTTGGAACGTGGCACGTGAAACGGGTCCTTTTGTTGAGATATATATATATATATATATATATTACCTACTGGCGGTCGCCAGTAGGTATATATAGTTAGGATTTTTTTTAATAGGGATTTCTGAAAATTCTATGTTGAATAACTTTGGTGTTGATGTACAGAATTGGCTGAAATTTTCAGGAAAATGGCACATTTTGTTTCTGAGCGTCCCCTGAAAGTTTGGGGGGGGTTTCGTCAAGCGGGGGCCGAGAAAAAAGGGGGGTCCCAAATTGTGTTTTTAACATTGAGTTTTCCATAGGGCGGTTGGACTCACTTTTAGCTCGAACGGCTGAATGGATTTCCACAAAACTTGGCAAAATTGTAGGGACTGGTAGCCCGATGTGCCTTTGCTATGTCTCAAGATATATGCTCCAGTGGTTTTTACGAAAATTAACTTTGAAAAATATATATTGGGCTACATTGGGCTATATATATGTTAGAGCCCAAATGTAGCCCAATGTAGCCCAATGTAGCCCAAAGATGGCCACCAGAGACAAAAAAAAACAAATGTAGCCCAAATATCAGCCAGATGTAGCCCAACTATAGCCCAGTGACAGAATGTCCCAGAGTGTTCTAAAGAACAACTAGAGCGCGAACAGTCTTACTTATGACAAAAGTATGGCACACCTGAAGTCATCTTGATTGGAATAAAGTGTTAACACTTAAAACATTTAATTTGCAAAGGAACAAAATGAGGGGTTTCATTTTGCCATAGAAATGTTATATATATATATATTCACAGAAAAAACCATAGGTTATAGTGGATATATAGTTAGGAATTTGCATTTACAAAACCTTGAAAATTCAATGAAAAAACCATTGGTTTTAGGCCATATATAGTTAGGGATTTGCATTTACAAAACCTTATTTTACTCGCATAAAACCATTGAAATTCCATATATAGTTATAAGCGCTAACTATATATCGCGCACCCGCAATCCACTGCTGATGATGTCACATATTACATCATTCATGACATGGTTAGTGACATCACTGATGACATCACTGATGACATCTCAAATGACATCACTGATGACATCACTGATGACAACATCCAGTGACTGTATGTTTCTGTAAAGTTAAAATATGTTTTACATATTGAAGAATGAGTGGATGTATAAGTGTCTGGATGAAGGATTTACTAGGTGCATGACTGACTGATTGAGTGAGTGATTAAATGTGTCTCACTGAGTGCATGGGTTAGTGACTAAACTGTTTTAATTTGTGCATCATTATATCTGTTGTTCTACAAACTGCTGCATATGTTGATTCGTAGCTATATGAGTAACTGTATGGGTTATTGATTGGTTGTCCAAGTATTTGTATGGGAGACTGAGTGTGTGTGTATGGGTGGCTGGGAGGTGTGTGACTCTGTACATAGATGTGTGAGTAGTTAATTCACTATATGTATAGATTCAAAAGTGCATGTGCAAACAGCTGTATGGGCGGTTGACTGTGTGCATGAGTGTATTGGTGAGTGAATGGATATCTCAGTGCTACATGTCAAAGTAAGTACATATGTAAAACACAGTACATGTGAGAGTTGACATATATAAATAACTGTGCATAAGAGCCAGTGAATGTGTGAGTGGCTGTATGGATCATTGTGAACTTGTATCAGGGATTGTATAATAGAGTAAATATGTGTTAGTATATGTTTGAATAAGTAAAGTTTGTATAACTGTATAGTTGAGGAAATGGAGGTGTGATTGATTCTTTGCATGACTGACTAGGTGTGTGAGTAACTCCATGGATGAGTGACAGTCTGTGAGTGTCTGTTTACACTGATTGTATCTAAGGTTATATTAGAGTCTGAAGAGGTTCATCGTATTATCACATGAACGATATCATCAGTGATGTTATCAGTCATGTCAAATGAGATGTTTTCAGTGATGTCATCAGTGATGTCATTTGAGATGTCATCAGTGATGTCATCAGTGATGTCACTAACCATGTCATGAATGATGTAATATGTGACATCATCAGCAGTGGATTGCGGGTGCGCGATATATAGTTAGCGCTTATAACTATATATGGAATTTCAATGGTTTTATGCGAGTAAAATAAGGTTTTGTAAATGCAAATCCCTAACTATATATGGCCTAAAACCAATGGTTTTTTCATTGAATTTTCAAGGTTTTGTAAATGCAAATTCCTAACTATATATCCACTATAACCTATGGTTTTTTCTGTGAATTTCATTGGTTTTTTAATAGCAAATATGAAAAGCTTTAAAATGTCAAGTACGTGATAGATAAAAACATTTTCGTATTTATGCACGCTGATGTGCTTTGAACGCTGCACCCCCCCCTCCCCTCTTTTGTCTTAGTAGTACTCTCTCTTTGCAGATAGTGAACGGTAGTTAACGCAAGCCTTTGCCCCCGTTGTAATCCGTCGTGCCTGCTTGTCTCTCCATTTGATTGATTGTTGTCCAAGCATTTACTGTTTTAGAATTGGTTCTCTTTGGATCATTCTCTATTTACAAACAAGCACAAAGTCGCAATACTCTGTTTAGTCTTTGCAGATAGTGAAAAATCGTGTAAAAAAAATAAAAGTAATCGAGCAAAATCAGTAGGCCACTAATTGGATCTCTTTTTGACCTCGCTAAAATAGAAATATTAGGAACAACCCTTCATGAGAAATACGAAAATAGTGAGATGAACTGAGCTCCACACCATGAGGGCTGCAAGACAGCTCGGCTCCGTCACCCATCCCGCCCAAAATAACGACAAACCCTATGCAAATATTAAAAATATAGACAACACACCAGCAAAGAAACAGGGTAAAACATTTTATTAAAAAACTATTTACATAACGTTGGTTTATAAGATGATGTCAGTAGTGGACCGATGTGTGAATAGATCGAAAACAGCACAAGGCTCCAAGATCCGGATGGCAAGCTCCTGGATGTTGGGTGCCATAGTTTAGAGTTCTGAATTTCAGCCTTTTTCAATGCCTGTGCTTTGTTGAATCAAAATGGCGGCTTGACACAAAGCTGACTCAAGCGTTGCTACTGATGCTATGCAGACCAAAACTGGTTTTCAGTTTGTACATTTTTCTAGATTTTTCAATCCAAGTTTGGTTGACTTTGTAGAACGATGGCTTCAGATTTTCAACATACGGTGTGGTGGCGCTGACTGGGAGGGGGCGCTTCGCTCCTGCCCCCTCCCCAAGTAAGATTTTCATACGTGAAAGTACGTTAATGGTTTTGGTCCCTGAGATGCTTCGATGTCACTGCCATTCTCAAATAGCATAAGTTCTGGATGTTGGGTGCCATAGTTAAGAGTTCTGAGCAGTGCTTGTAACACTGTCTGAAGCTTATTTCCACCTACTGCAGCTTCACTATTCTCAAAGTAAGTGAGTGTCGTTTGTGGACCTGACTGCATTAGAAAACAATGTGATATGTTACCTTCCTAAACAGCTTGACGGAGGCCCCTGAGGGTCGGTGTGATGGCCATGGACTCGGAGAAGACGCTTGGCTCCGACACCCTCCCCAAGTCTTATAGCACTGGTGTAGCCTGAGATCGCCCCCGACATAGGCGGCCGGCTCCCGGGGTCCGGCGGAACTTTTTGCCTTTTGATGACTCTTCAATTCTGGACCTTGTCCCACAATCCGTTTGACCTGAAGACAAGCTGTAGTGGGGCGCCCCTTTATCGTTTTAGTTGCCATTCCGCCCGCTTTTGCTACACTGTGCCTCTTCCGCCATTCAGCTGTTTACCGCCCGCTCTTGCGACTACAGCGTCTCGCTCACCATGTAGTTGAGTTGCGCCCGCTCTTGCGGTGCAGCGATAGGCGGCTGCCACAGGACTCTCAAAATGGCGGCCGGCTCTTCGGTTTTGGGCCTGGCCCACTAAAATGGCCCTGGGACACCTTGGAACTCGGACGCTTCCCTGATAGGGCTTGGGTCCCATTCTCGAAAAGCGTCCCCTCAGCCGTGAAGATTCTACAAAAGTCTTGGGGGCCTCCGACTCCCGCAGGCTTCTGGTGGGGAGCGACTGCCATGATTGCTCGTGGAATGGCCACGACGGAGCTACGAGATGGTAGTGGTCTCATGCTGACGCCAGCTTTAGTCTGAAACATCCAGAAACACTATAGACTACCAATTCGATCAGTTCCGGTAGCGCCCCAACATGACCCGGAAGAGAAGAACTTGCCCTCCCCTCTTTGACTGATGGTTCTTGTTGCCTGTCCCCTCTGTTGTCATTTAACAGAACTTTTTGGACTGCTGAAAGGGGTTGTGTTCTGAACGCTGGTTGGTGGAGACATTTAGACTATATTCTTGACCTACGTTGTCGCGTAATGCGTTTTATGACACGCCGCGTTAGCGCACCCGGAAGTGATCCGAGGCGCGGCGCGCAGCGCGTAACGTAAGCATAACAGGTCATGTGACTTGTTAATAAAACTTTTCATTGGTTCATTTTACTTTTGTTAATTTAATGATGAAAAGCTTGGTCATATGACCTAAAAATTACGCTTTTTATTGTTTTCGAACAATATTTTTTTTTCAAACATATGTTATAATATTCCAGGCTAATGTACTTTCCCGGAAAATTTACAACTGTCTTGCAAGTAAAATATATTCCTTTTTCGAGAAAAAGGGCGTTTCTTCCTTCCATGACGGAGCCGTTGAGTAAAAGAGATTCGGCCTGCTGTCTTAGTCGCCGATACGCCTGATTATCAGATTCTTATCGATCACTTTATGTTGCAGACATGAAAAACACAACTGCCCTTGACCATTTATCTTTACTGCGTTCCTACATATTATACCTTTTATCCGTCATGTAATTGGACTGCTTTATTTCACTTGCCTTTTACTGATTCGAAAACAGTGACTAAAAGTAAAAACTTTACCAATGTAAATACTACTACCGTGTTTTGTTTTAAAAACCTTTATTGTGAAAATGTCAGTATACAAATACGGGCCTATAACCACGTGGGCCGGCCACGGAGCAAACTGAAATCGTATATGATGAGGAGACATTTACACTGTAGAGGAACGTAACGAGCGGGCCATTAGGTTGCAAGAACTAAGGTGTCTAACAGTTGCGGAATCGGTGGACATACACTTTGTAATTAAAATAGGACAGGGCCACTTACAATAACATTTTCTAGATATACATTTGCGGGCAAGGAGTTACGAGTCCCATTTATACCGGCGCCATTTTGGGCGAGGCCGGGCAGGTCCAAGATATAGTCAAAATGTCTCCACCAACCATCGGCCAAACCAGAACCCCTTTCGGCCCTTTATGCTACAAGATGGTGTCTTCCATTCAGAAAATATTGTTGGCAGCATTTTGAAAGGAAACAGAAACAGCCGTTCTCCTAGTGAGTTTCACATTGTTACATTTAGGAAGAATGTTGAAGAGTAGTATGTGGAAAATCTGAAGCCATTTTTCTACAAACTCTCAATCAGACTTGGATGGAAAAAAAAAACCTGAAGAATGTACAAACTGAAAACCAATTTTTGTCTGTATAGCACCAACAGTAACGCTTGAGTCAGCTTTGTGTCAAGCCGCCATTTTCATTCAATCAATAGCGTCCCCCTGCACACATTCAGGGACCTGGTCGTGTCTTCAGATGAAACGGATTGTACGAAAAGAAGCAGAAAGGAAAAGGAAAAAAGTTCCGCCGGACCTAATGAAGCTGCAGCAGGTGCAAATAAGCTTCAGACAGTCTTACAAGCACTGCTCAGAACTCTCAACTGAGGCACTCAACATCCAGGACTTGCCATTCGGATCTTGGCGCCTTGTGCTGGTTCCGACCTATTCACACATCGGTCCACTACTGACATCACCTCATAAGCCAACGGGGCACCCCACGCCGACTTTCGGCGCAGCATTGTAGGATGGCCACACCAGTGCGGCAACTTGCTGGACACAACATCGGGGCCATCCAGATCTCGGCGCGTTTGACTCACTGTACCGCAACAGTGACCGCAACTCAGCTGGACACGCCGTCTTTCGGCGCAGCATTGTAGGATGGCCACACCAGTGCGGCAATTTGCTGGACACCACCTCGGTGCCATCCGGATCTCGGCGCGTTCGAGTCACTGTACCGCAACAGTGACCTCAATTCAGCTGGACACGCCGTCTTTCGGCGCAGCATTGTAGGATGGCCACACCAGTGCGGCAATTTGCTGGACACCACCTCGGTGCCATCCGGATCTCGGCGCGTTCGAGTCACTGTACCGCAACAGTGACCGCAACTCAGCTGGACACGCCGTCTTTCGGCGCAGCATTGTAGGATGGCCACACCAGTGCGGCAATTTGCTGGACACCACCTCGGTGCCATCTGGATCTCGGCGCGTTCGAGTCACTGTACCGCAACAGTGACCGCAACTCAGCTGGACACGCCGTCTTTCGGCGCAGCATTGTAGGATGGCCACACCAGTGCGGCAATTTGCTGGACACCACCTCGGTACCATCCGGATCTCGGCCCGTTGTGCTGCCTTCGGCCTATTCGCACATCGGTCCGCTACTGACGCCGCCTCACGTGCCAACGGATTTTCTACACTTTTTGTAGCCCTATGCCGCATAACAGGTCATGTGACTTGTTTATAAAACTTTTCATTTGTTCATTTTACTTTTGGTTTCCTAAAGATGGAAGGCTTGGTCATATGACCTAAAAATAACACTTTTCATTGGTTTAGAACATTTTTTTTCCCAAACGATGAAAGCCCCACCTTGTTTCTGGATCATTCAGACTGAAGCTGGCGTCAGCATGAGAGCACCACCATCTCGTGGCTCCGTCGTGGTCATTCCGCGAGCAATCATGGCAGCCGCTCCCCACCGGAAGCCTGCGGGAGTCGGAGGCCCCCAAGACTTTTGTACAATCTTCACGGCTGAGGGGACGTTTTTCGAGAATGGAGCCCAAGCCCTAGCAGGCAAGCGTCCGAGTTCCAAAGTGTCCCAGGGCCATTTCAGTGGACCAGGCCTAAAACCGCGGAGCCGTCCGCCATTTTAAGAGCCATGTGGCAGCCGCCTATCGCTGCACTGCAAGAGTGGGAGCAACTCAACAACATGGTGAGCGAGACGCTGTAGCCGCAAGAGCGGGCGCAACTCAGCTAGATGGCCGCCACCTGGGGAGGCCCGTTCACGCCGCCTCCCCCACGCCCCCCCCCGGGCCGCCGCACGCCAATTTTCGGAGCAGCATTGTAGGATACCAAAACCAGTGCGGCAGTTTACTGGACATCACCTGGGTGCCTGTCGTACATGTTGTGTCAGCCATGTGACACCGGACACAGACCGCTACTGACGAGGCCTCCCCCCGCACCACCCGGGACGCCCCACGCTGTTTTTCTGTGCTGCATTGTAGGATCCCTAAACCAGTGCGGCACCCAGGCGACATCACCTGGGTGCCGTCCAGAACTCTGCACGTTGTGCTGCCTTGGGACTATTCGCACAAAAGACAGCTTCTAACCATTGTTGCTTTTTGTGTTGAGAAATGTTTAAATGTTTTTAGTTTTTGTTCCGTTCGTTACAGTTAATAGTTAATAAAGTTTTATAACCTTACTTTGTTGGAGTGTTATCTATTTTTTTAAAAACGGGTGAATGGGGCCTTGAATCGGGTTATTGTCATGTGTGGGCTTTGGAAGTGTGCTGCTGCAGGATCGGACATTTCAAACTCAAATGCACGTTCTTTTTCTTACCTTTCCGAAGCATGGAGCGCAATAGCAAGCAGAGAAAGGGTGATGCACGTGTTGAACACTACCTGACCTGGCAAGTTGCTGGCAGTGCCCCCCCGCCCGCTCCTGAAAGAGGGCACACACACACACCGCCGCTCCGAGTACTTCACAAATCTTTAAAAGACCATGCGCTTGTTCATGAGGCTTAAATGGTTTATCACCTCTTCTAGAACCCCTGCATCGACCCTCTGACGTTTCCTGGAAAAATTACCATGTAACACAATACCAAGCCCTGTCAGCTGAAACCCCCAAGGAATCGTGGGGCATATTATCAAGGGGGTTTATCTCCGCTTTTTTGGCTTTAAAAGCCTTGAAAGCGGAGATAAAATTATCTCCCTATTACCAAGCTGTCGCTAACACCAGTTAGTGACAGCTAAAAGGAGATAGCGACCATCTTGGGCCCCGCTTTGCATGTCAGTGATACTTATCACTAATGACATGCCAAGTGGCGTGCCAAGATGTTAGCGCCTGGAAACAGTCCCTAACATCGCTACCTTCTATTACCAACTTTTGGAGATATTCGCGCTAAGCGCGAATATCTCCAAAATCTAACACCTGCCCTGAGCAGTTCTTAGCCATGTTATCCAATGGGAGGTGGATAACATGGCTAAGAGCATTTGCTCGATAATACATGAATATCGCTGACTTTTCTGCGATAATAGCAAGGTTTATCTGCGATAAAAATCGCCGATGTGCGGCGATAATTTTTGTCTCTAAACAAGTTAGAGACAAAAATTATCGCTAGTTGTTCGTAATATGCCCCCGTGTTTTTGCTTGCAGAAATCGGGAGGCGGGAGACTAGCACTGAAATCAGTAGTCACACGCCTGAATCGGGAGGGTTGGCATGTCTGAATTCTCTACAGCTGGGGCCATAAACTACATCCGCAGGGGTAGGTGATAGCCTGGGACCAGCCTGGCATCTAAAATGGCTGCCGTGCACGACAAAATTGTGGCATTGGAAAAAAGGCAAGATGGCGCAGCCGCTGGAAGAGATGTATCAACATATATCAGCCTCCTCAGCCACCCTCAGGAAACATAGGGGATTAGGATACGTCTCCCGCACCCACTTATACCTAGTAATTTAATTAACGAAGCACAAAATGGCGAATTCCCGTTTCGCTACCAGTTTGCGGCCCAGTTCGTGGCCCGTGAAGCGCTTCTACCGTGAAAAATCATTTTTTTTTATTTTCCCCACGGGACCCTTTAATAACCCCAACAACATTCCTAGGGGGTCAAGAGGGGGATACCTTGCCCCCTTTCATTAAATTCCCCTTTCGTTTTTCACCTCTTCTTCTCTCTCGATCCTACCGAGAGACAAGATGGCGGCCGCTCCGGACTGTCACGCAGCAAAAAAAAAAAAGCTCACGCACAGCTGCTGGAAGAGATGTATCAACATATATCAGCCTCCTCAGCCACCCTCAGGAAACATAGGGGATTAGGATACGTCTCCCGCACCCCCTTATACCTAATAATTTAATTAACGAAGCACAAAATGGCGAATTCCCGTTTCGCTACCAGTTTGCGGCCCAGTTCGCGGCCCGTGAAGCGCTTCTACCGTGAAAAATCATTTTTTTTTTATTTTCCCCACGGGACCCTTTAATAACCCCAACAACATTCCTAGGGGGTCAAGAGGGGGATACCTTGCCCCCTTTCATTAAATTCCCCTTTCGTTTTTCACCTCTTCTTCTCTCTTGATCCTACCGAGAGACAAGATGGCGGCCGCTCCGGACTGTTTAGAATGTTGACAGACACCGGAGAGCCAATCAGCTTTCTGCGCGCAAAGTTCCGATAAGCGAAAAGTAAGCGGACCGGATCGCTGCCCGGAGCGCTGTTACAGATATATATCTTGATTTAAACGTTAATTTCTCAAAATCCACTGAAGCACATATATTGAGACCTAGCAAAGGCACATCGGGCTAACAGTCCCTACAATTTTGCCAAGTTTCGTGCAAATCCATTCAGCCGTTCGAGCTAAAAGTGAGTCCAACCGCCCTATGGAAAACTCAATGCAAAAAACGCGTTTTGGGACCCCCCTTTTTTCTCAGCCCCCCCTTGACGAAATTTTCAGGGGCTGCTCAGAAACAAAATGTGCCATTTTCCTGAAAATTTCAGCCGATTCCGTCCACAAACGCAAAAGTTATTAGACATAGAATTTTCAGAAATCCCATAGGGAATTAATCCTAACTATATATACCTACTGGCGATAGCCAGTAGGTAATATATATATATATATATATATATATATATATATATATATATATATATATATATATGTTACCTACTGGCGGTCGCCAGTAGGTATATATAGTTAGGATTTTTTTGAATAGGGATTTCTGAAAATTCTATGTTGAATAACTTTGGCGTTGATGGACGGAATTGGCTGAAATTTTCAGGAAAATGGCACATTCTGTTTCTGAGCGTCCCCTGAAAGTTTGGGGGGGTTTCGTCAAGCGGGGGCTGAGAAAAAAGGGGGGTCCCAAAACGTGTTTTTAACATTGAGTTTTCCATAGGGCGATTGGAATCACATTTAGCTCGAACGGCTGAATGGATTTACATGAAACTTGGCAAAATTGTAGATATAGTTTGCCCGACGTGCCTTTGCTATGTCTCAATATATGTGGACCAGTAGATTTTGAGAAATTAACGTTTTAAAAAACAGATATATCTGTAACAGCGCTCCGGTTAGCGCCCCGGTTCGCGTACCTGACGCGTAACGGAACTTCGCGAAGCGAAGCTGATTGGCTCTCCGGTTTCTGTCAACATTCTAAACAGTCCGGATCGGCCGCCATCTTGTCTCTCGGTAGGATCGAGAGACAAGAGGTGGAGAAAAACGAAGGGGGAAATTAATGAAAGGGGGCAACGTAGACCCCTCCTGACCCCCTAGGAATGATGTGGGGGATATTAAAGGGTCCCGTGGGGCAAAAAATAAAAAAATAAAAAAAATTCGATTTTTCGCCGTAGAGGCGTGTCCCGGTGCGCGAACCGGGCAGCTAACCGGGCAGCTAACCGGCAGCGTAACGGGAGTCTGAGGAGAAGCTGATTGGCTGTCAACATTGTAAACAGTCCAGAGCGGCCGCCATCTTGTCTCTCGGTAGGTTCAAGAGACAAGATGTGGTGAAAAACGAAGGGGGAAATGAAGGAAAAGGGGCAAGGTAAACCCTTCCTGACCCCCTAGGATTGATGAGGGGGATATTAAAGTCCCCCGCAGGCCAAAAAAAAAAATATGCTGATTTTTCGTGGTAGAGGCGCTTCCCGGTAGCGTAACGGGAGTCCGCCATCTTGTGTATTTAGAACGTCCGGTTCGCGTACCGGGTAGCGTCCCGGTAAGCGTAACAAGGGGTAAACCAAGAGAAACAGTAAAAAAAAAATTAAGGGAATAGATTTCTTAATAAACTTGGCAAAATTGTAGGGACTGTTTGTTTGATGTGCCTTTGCAAGACCTCAAGATATGTGCACGTGTGGATTTTGTCTAATTAAGGTAAAAAAAATATATATATCTGTAAGCGTGCTCCGGCGCGCTTACGTTACGGGTTTTGTTTGCGCTGCAGAGCCGATACGTCACGGTTATGCGACGCGTCATGAGGCGTCTCACGTGGCTACGTGATACGTCACGTAATAAAGAATATATTTTACAGCTATAGATATTAGCTTTTAAAAAACCAATGAAATTCATGTCATGAATGATGTAATATGTGACATCATCAGCAGTGGATTGCGGATGCGCGATATATAGTTAGTGCAACTAACTATATATGGAATTTCATTGGTTTTATGTCAATAAAATGTCCAGCTAACTATATATGGTCTCTAACCTATGGTTTTTTCAGTGAATTTTCAAGGTTTTGTAAATGCAAATTCCTAACTATATATGGTCTATAACCTATGGTTTTTTCAGTGAATATATATATATATTTTTTTCCCAGTGAATTTATATATATATATATATATATATATATTACCTACTGGCTATCGCCAGTAGGTATATATAGTTAGAATTTTTTCTCTATGGGACTTTTGAAAATTCTATGTCTAATAACTTTGGCGTTTGTGGACGGAATCGGCTGAAATTTTCAGGAAAATGGCACATTTTGATTCTGAGCAGCCCCTGAAAATTTAGGGGGGTTTCGTCAAGGGGGGCTGAGAAAAAAGGGGGGTCCCAAAACGCGTTTTTCCCATTCATTTTTCCATAGGGCGGTTGGACTCACTTTTAGCACGAACGGCTGAATGGATTTGCACGAAACTTGGCAAAATTGTAGGGACTGTTAGCCCGATGTGCCTTTGCTAGGTCTCAATATATGTGCTCCAGTAGTTTTTGAGAAATTAACGTTCAAACCAAGATATATATCTGTAACAGCGCTCTGGGCAGCGATCCGGTCCGCTTACTTTTCGCTTATCGGAACTTTGCGCGCAGAAAGCTGATTGGCTCTCCGGTGTCTGTCAACATTCTAAACAGTCCGGAGCGGCCGCCATCTTGTCTCTCGGTAGGATCGAGAGAGAAGAAGAGGTGAAAAACGAAAGGGGAATTTAATGAAAGGGGGCAAGGTATCCCCCTCTTGACCCCCTAGGAATGTTGTTGGGGTTATTAAAGCGTCCCGTGGGGAAAATAAAAAAAAAAATGATTTTTCACAGTAGAAGCGCGGCCGCGAACTGGTAGCGAAACGGGAATTCGCCATTTTGTGCTTCGTTAATTAAATTACTAGTTATAAGTGGGTGCGGGAGACGTATCCTAATCCCCTATGTTTCCTGAGGGTGGCTGAGGAGGCTGATATATGTTGATACATCTCTTCCAGCGGCTGTGCGTGAGCTTTTTTTTTTTTTTGCTGCGTGACAGTCCGGAGCGGCCGCCATCTTGTCTCTCGGTAGGATCGAGAGAGAAGAAAAGGTGAAAAACTAAGGGGGAATTTAATGAAAGGGGGCAAGGTATCCCCCTCTTGACCCCCTAGGAATGTTGTTGGGGTTATTAAAGGGTCCCGTGGGGAAAATAAAAAAAAAATGATTTTTCACGGTAGAAGCGCTTCACGGGCCGCGAACTGGGCCGCAAACTGGTAGCGAAACGGGAATTCGCCATTTTGTGCTTCGTTAATTAAAGTACTAGGTATAAGGGGGTGCGGGAGACGTATCCTAATCCCCTATGTTTCCTGAGGGTGGCTGAGGAGGCTGATATATGTTGATACATCTCTTCCAGCGGCTGCGCCATCTTGCCTTTTTTCGAATGCCACAATTTTGTCGTGCACGGCAGCCATTTTAGATGCCAGGCTGGTCCCAGGCTATCACCTAACCCTGCGGATGTAGTTTATGGCCCCAGCTGTAGAGAATTCAGACATGCCAATCCTCCTGATTCAGGCGTGTGAGTACTGATTTCAGTGCTAGTCTCCCGCCTCCCGATTTCTGCAAGCAAAAACCCGGGGGCATATTACGAACAACTAGCGATAATTTTTGTCTCTAACTTGTTTAGAGACAAAAATTATCGCCGCACATCGGCGATTTTTATCGCAGATAAACCTTGCTATTATCGCAGAAAAGTCAGCGATATTCATGTATTATCGAGCAAATGCTCTTAGCCATGTTATCCACCTCCCATTGGATAACATGGCTAAGAACTGCTCAGGGCAGGTGAAAAGTCAGCGATATTCATGTATTATCGATCTAATGCTCTTAGCCATGTTATCCACCTCCCATTGGATAACATGGCTAAGAACTGCTCAGGGCAGGTGTTAGATTTTGGAGATATTCGCGCTTAGCGCGAATATCTCCAAAAGTTGGTAATAGAAGGTAGCGATGTTAGGGACTGTTTCCAGTCGCTAACATCTTGGCACGCCACTTTGCATGTCATTAGTGATAAGTATCACTGACATGCAAAGCGGGGCCCAAGATGGTCGCTATCTCCTTTTAGTTGTCACTAACTGGTGTTAGCGACAGCTTGGTAATAGGGAAATAATTTTATCTCCGCTTTCATGGCTTTTAAAGCCAAAAAAGCGGAGATAAACCCCCTTGATAATATGCCCCACGATTCCTTGGGGGTTTCAGCTGACAGGGCTTGGTATTGTGTTACATGGTAATTATATTCATGTATTATCGATCTAATGCTCTTAGCCATGTTATCCACCTCCCATTGGATAACATGGCTAAGAACTGCTCAGGGCAGGTGTTAGATTTTGGAGATATTCGCGCTTAGCGCGAATATCTCCAAAAGTTGGTAATAGAAGGTAGCGATGTTAGGGACTGTTTCCAGTCGCTAACATCTTGGCACGCCACTTTGCATGTCATTAGTGATAAGTATCACTGACATGCAAAGCGGGGCCCAAGATGGTCGCTATCTCCTTTTAGCTGTCACTAACTGGTGTTAGCGACAGCTTGGTAATAGGGAAATAATTTTATCTCCGCTTTCATGGCTTTTAAAGCCAAAAAAGCGGAGATAAACCCCCTTGATAATATGCCCCACGATTCCTTGGGGGTTTCAGCTGACAGGGCTTGGTATTGTGTTACATGGTAATTTTTCCATGAAACGTCAGAGGGTCGATGCAGGGGTTCTAGAAGAGGTGATAAACCATTTAAGCCTCATGAACAAGCGCATGGTCTTTTAAAGATTTGTGAAGTACTCGGGGGGGCGGTGTGTGTGTGCCCTCTTTCAGGAGCGGGCGGGGGGGCACTGCCAGCAACTTGCCAGGTCAGGTAGTGTTCAACACGTGCATCACCCTTTCTCTTCCTGCTATTGCGCTCCATGCTTCGGAAAGGTAAGAAAAAGAACGTGCATTTGAGTTTGAAATGTCCGATCCTGCAGCAGCACACTTCCAAAGCCCACACATGACAATAACCCGATTCAAGGCCCCATTCACCCGTTTTTAAAAAAATAGATAACACTCCAACAAAGTAAGGTTATAAAACTTTATTAACAACTAACTTTAACGAACGGAACAAAAACTAAAAACATTTAAACATTTCTCAACACAAAAAGCAACAATGGTTAGAAGCTGTCTTTTGTGCGAATAGTCCCAAGGCAGCACAACGTGCAGAGTTCTGGACGGCACCCAGGTGATGTCGCCTGGGTGCCGCACTGGTTTAGGGATCCTACAATGCTGCTCCGAAAATTGGCGTGGGGCGTCCCGGGTGGGGCGGGGGGAGGCCTCGTCAGTAGCGGTCTGTTGTGCGAATAGTCCCAAGGCAGCACAACGTGCAGAGTTCTGGACGGCACCCAGGTGATGTCGCCTGGGTGCCGCACTGGTTTAGGGATCCTACAATGCAGCACAGAAAAACAGCGTGGGGCGTCCCGGGTGGTGCGGGGGGAGGCCTCGTCAGTAGCGGTCTGTGTCCAGTGTCACATGGCTGACACAACATGTACGACAGGCACCCAGGTGATGTCCAGTAAACTGCCGCACTGGTTTTGGTATCCTACAATGCTGCTCCGAAAATTGGCGTGCGGCGGCCCGGGGGGGGGGGGGGCGTGGGGGAGCCGGCGTGAACGGGCCTCCCCAGGTGGCGGCCATCTAGCTGAGTTGCGCTCGCTCTTGCGGCCACAGCGTCTCGCTCACCATGTTGTTGAGTTGCTCCCACTCTTGCAGTGCAGCGATAGGCGGCTGCCACATGGCTCTTAAAATGGCGGACAGCTCCTCGGTTTTAGGCCTGGTCCACTGAAATGGTCCTGGGACACTTTGGAACTCGGACGCTTGCCTGCTAGGGCTTGGGCTCCATTCTCGAAAAGCGTCCCCTCAGCCGTGAAGATTGTATAAAAGTCTTGGGGGCCCCCGACTCCCGCAGGCTTCCGGTGGGGAGCGGCTGCCATGATTGCTCGCGGAATGACCACGACGGAGCCACGAGATGGTGGTGCTCTCATGCTGACGCCAGCTTCAGTCTGAATGATCCAGAAACAAGGTGGGGCTTTCATCGTTTGGGAAAAAAAAATGTTCTAAACCAATGAAAAGTGTTATTTTTAGGTCATATGACCAAGCCTTCCATCTTTAGGAAACCAAAAGTAAAATGAACCAATGAAAAGTTTTATAAACAAGTCACATGACCTGTTATGCGGCATAGGGCTACAAAAAGCGTAGAAAATCCGTTGGCACGTGAGGCGGCGTCAGTAGCGGACCGATGTGCGAATAGGCCGAAGGCAGCACAACGGGCCGAGATCCGGATGGTACCGAGGTGGTGTCCAGCAAATTGCCGCACTGGTGTGGCCATCCTACAATGCTGCGCCGAAAGACGGCGTGTCCAGCTGAGTTGCGCTCACTGTTGCGGTACAGTGACTCGAACGCGCCGAGATCCAGATGGCACCGAGGTGGTGTCCAGCAAATTGCCGCACTGGTGTGGCCATCCTACAATGCTGCGCCGAAAGACGGCGTGTCCAGCTGAGTTGCGCTCACTGTTGCGGTACAGTGACTCGAACGCGCCGAGATCCGGATGGCACCGAGGTGGTGTCCAGCAAATTGCCGCACTGGTGTGGCCATCCTACAATGCTGCGCCGAAAGACGGCGTGTCCAGCTGAATTGCGGTCACTGTTGCTGTACAGTGACTCGAACGCGCCGAGATCCGGATGGCACCGAGGTGGTGTCCAGCAAATTGCCGCACTGGTGTGGCCATCCTACAATGCTGCGCCGAAAGACGGCGTGTCCAGCTGAATTGCGGTCACTGTTGCGGTACAGTGACTCGAACGCGCCGAGATCCGGATGGCACCGAGGTGGTGTCCAGCAAATTGCCGCACTGGTGTGGCCATCCTACAATGCTGCGCCGAAAGACGGCGTGTCCAGCTGAGTTTCGGTCACTGTTGCGGTACAGTGAGTCGAACGCGCCGCGATCTGGATGGCCCAGATGTTGTGTCCAGCAAGTTGCCGCACTGGTGTGGCCATCCTACAATGCTGCGCCGAAAGTCGGCGTGGGGTGCCCCGTTGGCTTATGAGGTGATGTCAGTAGTGGACCGATGTGTGAATAGGTCGGAACCAGCACAAGGCGCCAAGATCCGAATGGCAAGTCCTGGATGTTGAGTGCCTCAGTTGAGAGTTCTGAGCAGTGCTTGTAAGACTGTCTGAAGCTTATTTGCACCTGCTGCAGCTTCACTAGGTCCGGCGGAACTTTTTGCCTTTTCCTTTCTGCTTTTTTTCCTACAATGCGTTTCATCTGAAGACACGACCAGGTCCCTGAATGTGTGCAGGGGGACGCTATTGATTGAATGAAAATGGCGGCTTGACACAAAGCTGATTCAAGCGTTACTGTTGGTGCTATACAGACAAAAATTGGTTTTCAGTTTGTACATTCTTCAGGTTTTTTTTTTCCATCCAAGTCTGATTGAGAGTTTGTAGAAAAATGGCTTCAGATTTTCCACATACTACTCTTCAACATTCTTCCTAAATGTAACAATGTGAAACTCACTAGGAGAACGGCTGTTTCTGTTTCCTTTCAAAATGCTGCCACCAATATTTTCTGAATGGAAGACACCATCTTGTAGCATAAAGGGCCGAAAGGGGTTCTGGTCTGGCCGATGGTTGGTGGAGACATTTTGACTATATCTTGGACCTGCCCGGCCTCGCCCAAAATGGCGCCGGTATAAATGGGACTCGTAACTCCTTGCCCGCAAATGTATATCTAGAAAATGTTATTGTAAGTGGCCCTGTCGTATTTTAATTACAAAATGTACGTCCACCGATTCCGCAACTGTTAGACACCTTTGTTCTTGTCACCTAATGGCCCGCTCGTTACGTTCTTCTACAATGTAAATGTCTCCTCATCATATACGATTTCAGTTTGCTCCGTGGCCGGCCCACGTGGTTATAGGCCCGTATTTGTATACTGACATTTTCACAATAAAGGTTTTTAAAACAAAACACGGTAGTAGTATTTACATTTGTAAAGTTTTTACTTTTAGTGACTGTTTTCGAATCAGTAAAAGGCAAGTGAAATAAAGCAGTCCAATTACACGACGGATAAAAGGTATAATATGTAGGAACGCAGTAAAGATAAATGGTCAAGGGCAGTTGTGTTTTTCATGTCTGCAACATAAAGTGATCGATAAGAATCTGATAATCAGGCGTATCGGCGACTAAGACAGCAGGCCGAATCTCTTTTACTCAACGGCTCCGTCATGGAAGGAAGAAACGCCCTTTTTCTCGAAAAAGGAATATATTTTACTTGCAAGACAGTTGTAAATTTTCCGGGAAAGTACATTAGCCTGGAATATTATAACATGTGTTTGAAAAAAAAATATTGTTCGAAAATAATAAAAAGCGTAATTTTTAGGTCATATGACCAAGCTTTTCATCATTAAATTAACAAAAGTAAAATGAACCAATGAAAAGTTTTATTAACAAGTCACATGACCTGTTATGCTTTCGTTACGCGCTGCGCGCCGCGCCTCGGATCACTTCCGGGTGCGGTAACGCGGCGTGTCATAAAACGCATTACGCGACAACGTAGGTCAACAATATAGTCTAAATGTCTCCACCAACCAGCGTTCAGAACACAACCCCTTTCAGCAGTCCAAAAAGTTCTGTTAAATGACAACAGAGGGGACAGGCAACAAGAACCATCAGTCAAAGAGGGGAGGGCAAGTTCTTCTCTTCCGGGTCATGTTGGGGCGCTACCGGAACTGATCGAATTGGTAGTCTATAGTGTTTCTGGATGTTTCAGACTAAAGCTGGCGTCAGCATGAGACCACTACCATCTCGTAGCTCCGTCGTGGCCATTCCACGAGCAATCATGGCAGCCGCTCCCCACCAGAAGCCTGCGGGAGTCGGAGGCCCCCAAGACTTTTGTAGAATCTTCACGGCTGAGGGGACGCTTTTCGAGAATGGGACCCAAGCCCTAGCAGACAAGCGTCCGAGTTCCAAGGTGTCCCAGGGCCATTTTAGTGGACCAGGCCCAAAACCGAAGAGCCGGCCGCCATTTTGAGAGTCCTGTGGCAGCCGCCTATCGCTGCAGCGCAAGAGCGGGCGCATCTCAACTACATGGTGAGCGAGACGCTGTAGTCGCAAGAGCGGGCGGTAAACAGCTGAATGGCGGAAGAGGCACAGTGTAGCAAAAGCGGGCGGAATGGCAACTAAAACGATAAAGGGGCGCCCCACTACAGCTTGTCTTCAGGTCAAACGGATTGTGGGACAAGGTCCAGAATTGAAGAGTCATCAAAAGGCAAAAAGTTCCGCCGGACCCCGGGAGCCGGCCGCCTATGTCGGGGACGATCTCAGGCTACACCAGTGCTATAAGACTTGGGGAGGGTGTCGGAGACAAGCGTCTTCTCCGAGTCCATGGCCATCACACCGCCCCTCAGGGGCCTCCGTCAAGCTGTTTAGGAAGGTAACATATCACATTGTTTTCTAATGCAGTCAGGTCCACAAACGACACTCACTTACTTTGAGAATAGTGAAGCTGCAGTAGGTGGAAATAAGCTTCAGACAGTGTTACAAGCACTGCTCAGAACTCTTAACTATGGCACCCAACATCCAGAACTTATGCTATTTGAGAATGGTAGTGACATCGAAGCATCTCAGGGACCAAAACCATTAACGTACTTTCACGTATGAAAATCTTACTTGGGGAGGGGGCAGGAGCGAAGCGCCCCCTCCCAGTCAGCGCCACCACACCGTATGTTGAAAATCTGAAGCCATCGTTCTACAAAGTCAACCAAACTTGGATTGAAAAATCTAGAAAAATGTACAAACTGAAAACCAGTTTTGGTCTGCATAGCATCAGTAGCAACGCTTGAGTCAGCTTTGTGTCAAGCCGCCATTTTGATTCAACAAAGCACAGGCATTGAAAAAGGCTGAAATTCAGAACTCTAAACTATGGCACCCAACATCCAGGAGCTTGCCATCCGGATCTTGGAGCCTTGTGCTGTTTTCGATCTATTCACACATCGGTCCACTACTGACATCATCTTATAAACCAACGTTATGTAAATAGTTTTTTAATAAAATGTTTTACCCTGTTTCTTTGGTGGTGTGTTGTCTATATTTTTAATATTTGCATAGGGTTTGTCGTTATTTTGTGCGGGATGGGTGATGGAGCCGAGCTGTCTTGCAGCCCTCATGGTGTGGAGCTCAGTTCATCTCACTATTTTCGTATTTCTCATGAAGGGTTGTTCCTAATATTTCTATTTTAGCGAGGTCAAAAAGAGATCCAATTAGTGGCCTACTGATTTTGCTCGATTACTTTTATTTTTTTACACGATTTTTCACTATCTGCAAAGACTAAACAGAGTATTGCGACTTTGTGCTTGTTTGTAAATAGAGAATGATCCAAAGAGAACCAATTCTAAAACAGTAAATGCTTGGACAACAATCAATCAAATGGAGAGACAAGCAGGCACGACGGATTACAACGGTGGTAAAGGCCTGCGTTAACTACCCTTCAGTATCTGCAAAGAGAGAGTACTACTAAGACAAAAGAGGGGAGGGGGGGGGGGGTGCAGCGTTCAAAGCACATCAGCGTGCATAAATACGAAAATGTTTTTATCTATCACGTACTTGACATTTTAAAGCTTTTCATATTTGCTATTAAAAAACCAATGAAATTCACAGAAAAAACCATAGGTTATAGTGGATATATAGTTAGGAATTTGCATTTAGAAAACCTTGAAAATTCAATGAAAAAACCATTGGTTTTAGGCCATATATAGTTAGGAATTAGCATTTACAAAACCTTATTTTACTCGCATAAAACCATTGAAATTCCAGATATAGTTAGAAGCGCTAACTATATATCGCGCACCCGCAATCCACTGCTGATGATGTCACATATTACATCATTCATGACATGGTCAGTGACATCACTGATGACATCACTGATGACAACTCAAATGACATCACTGATGACATCTCATTTGTCATCACTGATCACATCACTTATGTGATAATACAATGAACCTCTTCAGACTCTAATATAACCTTACATACACTCAGTATAAACAGACACTCACAGACTGTCACTCATCCATGGAGTTACTCACACACCTAGTCAGTCATGCAAAGAATCAATCACACCTCCATTTCCTCAACTATAAAGTTATACACATCTTACTTATTCAAACATATAATAACACATATTTATTCTCTTATATAATCCCTGATACAAGCTCACAGTGATCGATACAGCCACTCACACATTCACTGGCTCTTATGTTCAGTTATTTATATATCTCAACTCTCACATGTATTGTGTTTTACATACGTACTTACTTGCACATGTAGCAATGAGAAATCCATTCACTCACCAACACACCCATGCATAGTCAACCGCCCATATAGCTATTTCCACATGCACTCTTGAACTCATACTCCTAGTGAATCAACTGCTTACACATCTATGCACAGAGTCACGCACCTCCCAGCCACCCACACACACACTCAGCCTCCCATTCAAATACTTGGGCAACCAATCAATAACCCATATCGCCACTCTTATAGCTACTGATCAACACATGCAGCAGCTTACACAACAACAAACATACTGATGCACAAATTAAGACAGTTTAGTCACTAACCCATGCACTCAGTGAGACACATTTAATCACTCACTCATACAGTCAGTCATGCACCTACTAAATTCTTCATCCAGACACTTATACATCCACTCATTCTTCAATATGTGAAACATATTTAAACTTTACAGACACATACAATCACTGGATGTTGTGATCAGTGATGTCATCAGTGATGTCATTTGAGATGTCATCAGTGATGTCATCAGTGATGTCACTGACCATGTCATGAATGATGTAATATGTGACATCATCAGCAGTGGATTGCGGGTGCGCGATATATAGTTAGCGCTTCTAACTATATCTGGAATTTCAATGGTTTTATGCGAGTAAAATAAGGTTTTGTAAATGCTAATTCCTAACTATATATGGCCTAAAACCAATGGTTTTTTCATTGAATTTTCAAGGTTTTCTAAATGCAAATTCCTAACTATATATCCACTATAACCTATGGTTTTTTCTGTGAATATATATATATATATATATATATATATATATATATATATATATATATATATATATATATATATATATATATATATATATATATATATATATATATATTTAATATAGTTAAAATTGCACCTTCAGGACATTGGAAGGCTATGGAAAAGACTTATCAATACAAATCAACAGAAGAGTCACTCTTCTGTTGATTTGTATTGATAGCCTTATAAAGGGGTTCAGGAGTGGCTTTTTTTGACCCTTTCTCTCCTGTTTCTTTCCTCTTCCTAAATAGCAGGCTGAGCCTATGCACCAAAAGCTTGCAACTTTTGAAGCCCTCCTACTACAGGAAAATTAAAGCTTGAAAACCAAACAGGGGCACAAAACCTACTACAGGAAGAACACGATAAACTTACCTGATTCACTACAAGGACCAGCATGCTACCAAGCACTGCAATGTAAGACACGCCCACTAATGGCAGTTCTACGTAATAAAGTGAATGCAATCATCAGGTAATCCTTTTGTGCCTCTGTTCATTGCCCATGACTAAGAGATGTGTGGTCTCGAAACCCATCGGGGTGGGGATATAATTGTGGCGGAGAAATAGCAAGCTGCAACAAGACAAATTAAGCCCGCTGGGGAGGCTCAGCGTAGAGTGCATGATCGAGCGCAAGGGCGTTTTGTAGGAAATATATATATATATATATATCCCTAGCTCCAAAGACCACCAAACACTGGTTTCGTCGAACTCCAGGCGGGTGCCATGTAGCGTGAGGGTGGGACTCACGTTAATGTGTCAGCTCCAACGCTTGCACTTGTGAAGTAGGCACAGGCACTCACGGGGGTTCTTTAAACACCTTTATTTAATTGCAGACGCATTTCAGCCGTAGCTTTCATCATTGCTGAAAGGTGTAAGGGAGATTCTCATGCGCACAGAGTGTTGTTTTAAAAAAGGAAATAGTCTCTCCTGATTGATTCTGTGATGCAAGTGGGCGAAGAAAGACTCCAATGAAATCTTCCTCTTCGGTTTGCCATATTAAAGAGGTATTGTTATGCTTTTAATCCTCAGTTCGTATTGCTGCTTGCAAACAGGTAAATTATGAAATCACCAATTCTTTTAATATGGCTTCTCGCTGTTATTCTTCACCACTAAAAACGCCATGCATAAGCCCCTCGACAAGCCTCTGGTTCACATCAGGAGATGTCCAGTAAAAGCAGCAGTAAAAGCAGCTGTAATATTACAGCATACCTTAGATTTGAATAATCCACGTCTCCGGGCGATGGATACATCCTGCAGAGACGGTTCGACTCCAGTTAATACTCCTAGTTCCAAAGACCACCAAACACTGGTTTTGTCGAACTCCAGGCAGGTGCCATGTAGAGTGAGGGTGGGACTCACGTTAATGTATCAGCTCCAACGCTTGCACTTGTAAAGCAGGCCCAGGCACTCACAGGGGTTCTTTAAAATCTTCCACTGCTGCCTGCAGGCATCACAGCATCAATCAGGAGAGACTATTACCTTTTTTAAAACAACACGCTGTGCAAATGAGAATCTCCCTTACACCTTTCAGCACTGATGAAAGCTGAAATGCGTCTGCAATCAAATAAAGGTGTTTAAAGAACCCCCGTGAGTGCCTGTGCCTGCTTTACAAGTGCAAGTGTTGGAGCTGATATATAGAGTCTTACGTGCTTGTACTCGGAGGGCGTGTTCTTTATGATCGGGCTTGTGAGTTTCCATTCGCTTGGCGTGATCCTCCGCTTGATCATTGATTCTTGTTAGTTCCTCAATCTCTTCTAAGGTATATGGTTTCTTTAGGAGTCGCCTGCGTAGTGATTCAGATTGGCATCCATCTATGATGCGGAGTCGCAGCGCGTCGTCTGTCTTGAAATTTTCAAAATCGCAGTGCTGCGTCATTCTCTTGATGCACACGATGAAATCGCCCATGCATTCTCCTTTTTCTTGGGTGGCTAGGTTGAACACATATCGTTCGTAGTCCACGTTGCGCTTGTCTAAGAATCGTCTATCAAGGGCAGCTTTCACTTCGTCATATGTGGCAGTTGCTGCATCGGGCATTTCTTTAATTATTTGTGCTATCTCTTGGCCTGCTAGGTTTCGCAGTGCAACTAGCTTACGTTTGGAGTCTTGTACCAGGGAGCCCTCCATGTTATCTTCAAAGTCCTCACTCCAGGTTTTCCACGCGGGCCCCATGGTGTTGACAAGCGTCAGCACCAGCGGCTGTGGTTGTCGCATGAAGGGTGCCCCCATGGACGCTGCTTGAGGCATCATGGCTGCGTTGGCTTGTGTTGCTGGGCCCCCGCCCGCAGAGGTGCTGTGAGGATCAGTGTCTGACATGTGTTACTTGTGAGACTTTGCACTCTTTGTTGTTCCTCCCTGCTTTCTTGTGGTTGCGGGCTTGTTGTGGCCGTATGTGGGGTCGCTTGCTTTCTCTCGCCTTGATTGTAGTGAATGTTCGTATTCCCGCGCTTTTTTATACAGTCTTATGGCTTGGAGTGAGTTATGCCTGACTCCAAGATGGCCGCCGTGGTTGAGACGTGGGTTGTGCAAGGGCCGGCGCCTGACCTCAAAATGGCCGCTGGATAGGACGCTGTCTTCTTGGCCCAGACACTCTCTGTCCACACGCTCATGCAGCTGCCACACGCTTTCTTTTCTTCGTTTAATTTTAATTGTGGCGGGACTCACCCTCGCGTCTGCTTTTTATTTCAGGACCTTCGCGCCCACCGCGGCGCAGCTCGGCAGGGCTCCTCACTCGTTTACTGCTGCACAAGCACTTCAGTCGCTCCGCGTTTGTCTGGCTGCACGGGTGCTTCACTCGCTCCTCGTTTGTGCAGCGCGATGTCGTCTGGCCAGGTCGTAGCTCTTGGCAGTCTCCGGTGCTGGTTCTGTCTTCTTTTCCGCTTCGCGCCTTTTCTGGGCTGCCGACAGGAGGACTGCAGGCTCGTTGTTGGGGCCGCGCAAGTCGGCTGGGCTGCGCGACTTTACTCGTGGGGTAAACACATCCCACCCTCGTCGCCAGTGTCGCGTTTTGCCCGCCCAAAGAATACACAGGAGTCGGAGCTGCAACTTACACATCCATCTTTATTCCCTGCCAGGATTTGACTGGCTTACAGGCTAAAACTGGGGTTCCTGTTCCTGTTCCTGTCTTCCGTTTCCTGCTTGCCTGCTCTGTCCCAAGGCAGAGTCAGGCACGACGACACAACATATATATATATAATTAAAAAAAAATATTTCTAATTTAATTATACATAAAAAAATAAACAATATATAAGAATATGTTTTACTAAAAATGCGTTCACCCAGTTGGGGAGGGGGGTGCACAACCTAGTTTATATCCTGGTAATAATAGTTTCGTAAACACAAATATATTGAATAGTTTTAAATGGTTGCATGCTCCTTTAGATAAGGAAAGGATAATATAAACAATAAGGTACACAGTAAAAGACAGCAGCACAGACAGCAGCACAGACAGAGTATAGGCATCAAACATACAGGCCACAAAACGGCGTGCTAAATAAAACATGAAAATTCCAGCCGGTCATTAAGCCCGAAGGGCTTCATAGAATGTAGTTTGTAAATCCAAGCAATTTCGCGCTGCAGGAGGTATTTGTTATTGTCTCTTCCCTCGCATTTATTGACAGTTTCAACAAGCATACATTTAAGCTGAGAGCCTGTATGTTTGATGCCTATACTCTGTCTGTGCTGCTGTCTTTTACTGTGTACCTTATTGTTTATATAATCCTTCCAGGCACTGTCACACGACCTTGTCCAGCACACTCATTTTTTTGCTCGTCTTCCCCCAATATGGCCGCTTTAGCCTCCTGTTTTTTAGTCTGTTGTTTATGTTATTGGTTATCCACCTCACACGAGATCACCATCACTTCCATGGCGGTATATATACTTTCTTTGAGGACCCTGTTTCGTGAACTACTCGGTTTACACCCTGCGGATCTACACGTTGGCTTTCGCCACTCGAGTTCAATTGAACCACCAAATCAATTCCAGTAAGTCGGTGTTTACCTTTATTCACCAGCATTATAACGGCTTTTTTCCGGCCGCTGTGTTCACCTAAAACACTCGGGGAAGCACGTCACTACACCCGTTTTCTCACCCGTAGCCACTTCATTTCACTCGTCCACCCTAGCATGTGCATGTTTTGTTAAGTCATGTTATGAGTTTTGTGGGTACATTTGCTTATTGCTATATCTTTATGTTTTAGGGCTCCCAGATGAAGATCTCTTTAGCCCGAAATGCATTGGAGCGCTTAGGAGCATTTACGTATCATTGCGATTGTGATTGAACTCATGGAATGAATTTGAATTTCAACATTTTAATCATGACAAATAACTGAAGATTGATAAATAAAATCTGACAATCCAAAAATCTACCATCGCTTAAGAGGAGTCTTGTTCTTTTCAAGAACCAAAGGTGTGCCCTACCTAGGGGTGCATCCATTTTACTGTGGTTGCACTTGTTCATGGCTAAAAACATGCTAAACATTATATACGTTTTCATGTATAAAAATTTCAAATTATGTACATAAGCACATAATAATAAGAAATATGTAAACAATACAAAAAAAATATTTAACTCAAAGAAAAATAAATGCAGTATTCCCACTCCAGCGTGTGTGACAGTAGGGAAAGAGTAGGACTCAGGAGGGGTAAAATGCACTATTCCCACTCCAGTGTGTGCAACAGTAGGGAAAGCAGAGGACCCTTAGGGGTAACATTTACTATTCCCACTCCACTTTGTGCAACAAGCAGTCCTTGCCTGGTAGACATCCTTCCTTGAAGACCGGTTGCAGTGAGTTCAACTTGCCGAACTTGTGTCCAAGCCGGCAAAGCTGACCTGCGGCGTGCCCCAAGGTTCGGCTCTGTCACCATTGCTTTTTAACATTCATCTTCAGCCGCTGATCGCGGCACTGAACAGGATGGACTGTAGAGTCTACAATTATGCTGACGACACACAGATTCTGATTCAGATTGACGACACCGCTCAGGCTCATTTGAGAATGCAAAACATACTCAAATTCACAATCAGCTGGATGTTGGATAACTCTCTAAAAATAAATCCAGACAAAACTGAAGTCTTGGCAATTACTACAGCCTCTAATCCTTGCTGCGATCAGTTTTGGCCAGCTGAATTAGGACCACTTCCAGAACGAGCGCCAGCAGTAAAAAGCCTTGGCATCAAAATTGATGCCCTACTATCTATGACTCAGCAGGTGTCATCTGTGGTGGGCATCTGTGTGAGTCTGATACGCCAGCTGCGGAAACTCTCCTCATTGTTGGCCTTCTCCACGATGAGGTAGGCGGTCTCCGCCTTAATTCTGGCATGGCTGGACTATGGTAACTCCCTATACTATGGCCTCCCAAATAATCTGCTGGCCCGACTCCAGGTCGTAATGAACGATGCGGCCAGGCTTATCTTTAACAAACCTAGGCACACCCGAGCTACGCCCCTACTTTGCAGTTTACATTGGCTGCCTATTGCCCAAAGAATAACATTTAAAAGCCTCTGCATTGCGCACAAGGCAATTTACGGCTAAGCCCCTAAATACATGAAGGATTGGCTCTTTAGGTACCTACCTACCAGGTCCCTCCGGTCGGCTGAGGCATGTAACCTGCTTTGCCCTCGGTATAACCTCACATCCAAGGGTGGCAGAGCCTTTTCTAGCACTGTCCCCCTGGCATGGAACCACCTGCCCGCGGAACTTAGGAAGGAAACTAACCTGCTGTTGTTTAGGAAAAAGCTGAAGACGGTGTTTTTTGGGGAGGCGTGGGGGCCTCTGTGATTTGGCACCTGTACCCACTGATGTTGTGTGTCCGCTGATAGCGCCTAGATACCCCTGGGTGATATAGCGCTCTACAAGCTTATAATAACATAACATAACATAACAGTAGAGAAAGTGTTGGATTCATGAGGGGTAAAATTTACTATCCCCACTCCAGTCTGTGCAACAGTAGGGAAAGCGTTGCACTCAGGAGGGTTAACATTTACTATTCCCATTCCAGTAGGTCAAACAGTAGTGAAAGCGTTGCACTCAGGAGGGGTAACGTTTACTATTCCCATTCCCGTAGGTCAAACAGAAGGGAAAGCGTTGGACCCAGGATGGGTTACATTACTAATCCCACTCCAGTCTCTGCAACAGTGGAGAAAGTGTTGGACTCAGGAAGGGTAAAACAAACATTCCTACTCCACTCAGTACAACAGTAGGGACAGTGTTGGACACCAAAGGAGTACAATTTACTGTCTCCACTCCAGTGTGTGCAACAGTAGGGAAAGAGTAGGACTCAGGTGTGGTTAACATTTACTATTCCCAGTCCAGAGTGTGCTACAGTAGGGAATTTATGTTAAATTAAGGAACTTCCTCTATGGAACACACTTGCTAAATTATAACAATATTAGCTGTAAATGAAACCAACATTGTATTCTATCTTCTATTGAATTATTAATTACTTGATGATATTAACTTTTGATGCTGATACTTAAAAGAGAAATACTAAAAGAAATGAAAACAAATCTTTTACATGCATAATTTGTTTTATTGACTGTTCTAGAAATCAATAATAATTTATTATGTTATTCGGTTGATGTAGATGTTTGCTCCTTTTATCTCTCATTGTTGATTAACAAAGGTCTATATGACCAGTGGTGTGGGTTATTCAGTGACTACACCTGAAGATTAAAATATAGAAAACTCTGCTCCATCAAAGAGTAGTAAATGGATGATTTATGTCACAGGGGAAAAGGCGCTAAAATTATGTGCCCACGTTTAGAATTGCCCATGTCACTTAAGTCCAAAGCCCGAACTAGAAGACTGATGGAGTCTGTGGTTTCGAAGGTGTATCAATAGGGTAATGCAAAATCAACAGTTGATGGAGAGAATGCAGAACAATGTCATACATTCACCCCCGTACAGAGATCTGGGCCTAAATCCATCTTTTTTTGGTCACCATGCCATTCCAGTTTGAACACAGCCATATGCAATCAGTCTTGACCCTGTGCCCCATGGGAACAGTCCAGCCCGAACTGCCAAGCCAGGTCTTCCCTGGACTGGAAACAAGCATCCTAGGACCGGTTTTGGGCTTTCAGCCCTCATCAGCCAGGATAGCTTGATTCCAGTGGCATGGAGAACACAGGACTCACGTCTGATCATACCCGTCCCACTCGGGGTGAAATATGAAAAAACAACAGTTGATGGACAGAATGCAGAACAATGTCATACATTCACCCCAGTACAGAGATCTTGGCCTGAATCCATCGTTTTTTTGCTCACCATGCCATTCCAGTTTGAACACAGCCAGATGCAAATCAGTCTTGACCCTGTGCCCCATGGGAACAGTCCAGCCCGAACTGCCAAGCCAGGTCCTCCCTGGACTGGAAACAAGCATCTTAGGCCAGTTTCAGGCTTTCATATGGCCATGTCTGAACTTGGGTGGTGGAGTGAGCTAAAGAATGATGATGGATTAAACCCAGATCAGTCGACTGGGGGTGAGTGTTTGATTTGCTCAAGCGCTCTGTCCATCATCCCCTTTGGTATCGCTTTGTTCGCCCTAAGTTGGCAGGGTATGCCCAGATGTGGGTCCCTTGCTCACTCTGCCACTGGATTCAAGATAGCCTGGCTGATGAGGGTTATGAACCCAAAACCGGTCCCAGGATGTTTGTTTCCGGTCCAGGGAAGACATGGCATGGCAGTTGGGGCTAGACTGTTCTCATGAGGCACAGGGCCAGACTGATTTGCATATGGCCATGTCTGAACTTGGATGGTGGAGTGAGCTAAAGAATGATGATGGATTAAACCCAGATCAGTTGACTGGGGGTGAGTGTTTGATTTGCTAAAGTGCTCCGTCCATCATCCCCTTTGGTATCGCTTTGTTCGCCCAAGTTGGCAGGGTATGCCCAGACGTGGGTCCCTTGCTCACTCTGCCACTATTTTCAAGATAGCCTGGCTGATGAGGGTTATGAACCTGAAACCGGTCCCAGAATGCTTGTTTCCGGTCCAGGGAAGACATGGCTTGGCAGTTCGGGCTGGACTGCCAGTTTGAACATGGCCATGTCTGAACTGGGGTGGTGGAGGGAGCTAAAGAATGATGATGGATTAAACTCAGATCAGTTGACTGGGGTGAGTGTTTGATTTTCTCGAGCGCTCCGTCCAACATCCCCTTTGGTATCAATGGGGTTATGCGTCACAAATATTTCAATTAAGAGTTTTCATTGTTTTGAAGTCATGTGTTTGGCATTTTAGTAGAGGCTGATAGATTAGCCATATTTAAGTACTTAATGTTGAGCTGTTGAAATTGCTATTGGACTCGGAGTAGTCCAAGATCCCTGGATAATTAACAAATATTAAGTTGTGATGTTTTTTCCTGCTAAGGCTTGTGGTACAACTTCATGAGGTACCATTGACAGCATAGTAGAGCTAGGGACTGTAACTATAGGTTTTGATTGTACTAATATTGATTGGCGTTAGTGGAACCTAGTGCACAAAGAGGAAACTATATCAGTCATGGTGATTTTTGCTGGTCAAGGTTTCATTTGTGTGTGTCAAAAAGAACTAGAGAGTGTTGAAACTTTATTTCCGATTTGTTTCTGGTCTGAATGAACTAGTTTGAATTCTTTAGTGTAGCAGAAAAACGTTATTTGTTTATTGTGCTGGTTTAAAGTTGTAGAATTTTGTGTATAAGAAAACTTTAAAGGGGGGTGAGCCACGGCAAGGAGTGAAGATTTACGCCAGAGTGTAGCTTGCTGGGATAGGTCAGTTGGTGTAAAGAGCTGCACAGAGATTGGTTGACGAGTCATCAAGTACTAAACTGTGATAAGTTTATAAAAAGAGGATTGTGTCAGGACTGGAAAAAAATATTGACGTATACGGAAATGCTAATTTAAATAAAAACATGAACATTTTTCAATTGGCAATTGTTTGTGTATCGTTAACATTTTGCAAACATTAAATGTTTTAAAGCCCTTAGAGATTTGATGAGGGGTGATGTGGAAATCCCTGTTTGGGAGGGTGAAGAGGCACCACGGGACAGTCATGCCAGGTCATTATATGGCGACAAATGTGGCAACAAATGTATGGCTTCATACACTAGTGGCATGAGATAACTTAAAAGGAAGGCCTGTTCAGATTTCCACTATATGGTACTTTTGATTTAAACATTATTGAACATTAAAGGGGAAAATGATATGAACTGAAGCCCCCTCCCAGGGCTACACAGTATGCATCATTAAATGATTAGGAGCGTGCAGCTCATGCCAAAGAGAAAGAAAGGTACCAGAATAGATGCAAGAGAGCAGTGCAAAATTACGCAGATGCCCACTCGGATGAAGAACAACAAAGATGGAGTGTAGTCGAGGGAGCTAGAATGTACTCAGCGATAGCAACAGAAAAGACTAAAAACAACCAAAAGAAGGGAAATGATGATGAGGAAGCTTCAAGAAAAGTTGAAACTGATAACGAATCAGAAGGTGACATTTTAGATGCCTTTTTATCCTCACATCGTCCGCCATATGTTGCTCGCACAACAATTACAGATGGTATTACAACTACTAGCGTTACGTTGGCTACAGCCCCTGTTGATCCAAATATATCTCAGATTTAGCGACCACATCCAGTACTTCCATTTGCAACTGTTGAATAGCTCCAGGCGTTACTGCTTCTATTGTAACTGTTCCTGCACCAATGTCACAAGTTGGATCAGCTCAGACATTATAAGTGCCAGTTGCAAGTGCACCAATAAATATTGTTCTGAATCCTACTGTTCCAGGTGCTGTTGGAGGATTAGCCACAACTGGGTTCATCCCAATGTCACAAAATTCCCAGATTTATGCATGAACCCCACCACAAAATGTCTAATCATTAAGAGAAGGGAGAAGGATCGTCTTTACGACACCTATTGCACCGGGAGAGACAGGACCTTTGATGTTGGGATTTTTCCCCCCATGTTTTGATGAAACCCCAGAAAATAAAAAGAATGGGAGTAACAGAGAGACCATTTCCTAGCCAGGAAAGAGTAAGGCCTCTAGTCGTACCAAAATTGTAGTTGGAATTAAAAAAAATATTAGAAGATGTTTAGACATTTCACATTTGAATCAATATCAGGAAAATAAATTAATATGTTTGAGTAAAGAAATCCCATTACAAGCAGCTGTCACTCAGAAAAAATTAACTGAGCAGGTAGGAAAATTCAAGGTGGACCTCTGTGTTACCTTTACAGAAAATTTTCAGGGCCCAGTTAGGTGATGAAGCTATTGTGACAATGCAGTCTTCAGGAATAAGATTACACATTGAAGAGTTGGTGGAGTTAATCCACAAATGGAGCAATTTTGCCAGGTTAGAGAGCAAGTGGGATGAGAAACAGGGACAGGAAAAAAAGCAGTCAGATGCTAAAGAAGCAAATGGTAAGCCACCACAAGTATTTTCCAAAAATAAGAGAGAATCCTGCTGAGTGCGGACAGACTTGAATACCTTCTTTAATATTTTGGTACTGAGTGATTTATGGACTGAATGTAAAACAGCTGTTCAATGGCCAAGCCCTGAGTGTCCAAACATTACAGATATTTGTGCACCTTTACCTGCGATGATGACAATGTATGACGGGGTGCTTACTTTTTTGAAAGGAAGAGTTCCAGTGAGGGATATTGATTGTTAAAAAGATCAATAGAACTACTCAAGAAGCTAAGGAATCAGTGTGTGCTTATTATGAATTATTGCTGTAGGTGTTTAAACAGCATAGCAGACAAGAAAATCCCACAAACTGAGATATGAGGAGTTATGTGTTGCAGTTCATTCTTGGGTTACAAATAGGGGTGGACGGAATTTGCGTAGTCGTGCTACGCAAAGCTCGGTGAAACAGTAAAAAATCTCTGCGAGCACGCAGAGTTCCACGAACATGCGGAATTGCTTGTTGCGCTCGTTTGCAATGCTTTTTTACTGTTCGCTAATGTTCTTTGCGTGCTCGGGGGAAAATATCTCACGAACACGCATTTTGAACGCGCGAACAAGCAAAAAATGCAGCGAAACGCAGAATTTTTGGCAATTCTGCGTTCTCCGCGGAACGCAAAATTACCCAAATTCCACGAGCAGAATGGAATGTACCATCCAGGCCTAGTTACACCAGAAATTAGCATGCACATACAACAAAATTTGATTTTTTGGGCCGACATAACCCCTAGAGAGGTATGCAAAATATTGTAGTGATGAGCAAGGAATACAGAAGAAGATATTTAAAGATACATTTACGTTGGCTCAGACAAAATTGTCTCAAAGAGGATTCCAGAATTAATCGCATGTAGAGAATGTTAATGGAATGCAAGGTGTTGGTTTTCAAGTTGGTGGACAAATTTCACAAGGTGAAGTTGGGGTTTCACAGGGTAGAGGCTGAGGCAGTCTGGTTGACATTGCAACACTGAAGAAATTGACCCCTTATCACTATTGTATCAGCCTCGGGCATTGGAAGAGAAAGTGTAGACAGAATCCAAATCGAGTAAATGGTGATGGGCAAATGCACAGGATAAATCAAATGCAAATGCCAAATGTTCACATTCAGTGTCCGGTCCAGCGAACGGAGATATCAACGCAGTCACATGTTCCTATGATGCAGGTCCCACGAGCTCCTATGGGCCCACAGAATATGGCCGATCCCAGATTCAGTATGAATCAAGCACCAAGAGCAAATTCAAATCCTTTTCAAAATCAGAACCCATTTCAACAGTTCCTCATGTCGTAGAATGAGAACCTCGATTCTGACAATTCCCAATGAGGATACCTGCTGGGGGAGGAAGACTGCATACTTTGTGCAGTCTTAGAGGTGGACTAAAGTGAACCATTTGTAGAAGGAGAGGTTAATGGTTCCCTAGTTTAAGTTCTCATCAACATAAGAGGCACCCGTTCCACTGATAGAACAGCAGATGTCCCAGACCTACCCCTCTCAGAAAAGAAGATCCAAGTTGTAGGTGTCACTAATAAACAAATAGCTAATCCTGTTTCAATAAAAGGAGCTGTAAAAATAGGTTAATTTGAGCAGGGTCACCAATTTGTGGTGTATGATTAAGTCCTGTAAATCTGAGAAGAGATTGTTTGTGCAAGTTAAATTGCAACATTTACTGCACAGAGCAAGGTGTTGATTTTCAAACACACGATGAAGATGTTGAATTAAAAATTTAGAAACAGCTGTATGATTACATCCTGTAAAAAAAGAGGACTTACCCCCGAGTTACGAGATATTGTAAAATCAGAAGTATGAGATTTTTCAGGGGATGACATTAGACTAATCAAAGCTGTAATACCAGTCTGAATCGCAATAAACCAAATGGAGTTTTTCAGAGAACACCAGCATATAAACTAACACCCGATACTGTGGCTGGTATAACTCCAGAGACTGGAAAGATGCTGAAGTAAGGGATTTTGAAAGAAATTGTTGGAAGTCTTTGCGATTCACTGATCCTGGGTTTACAGAAGCCCAGTTATAAGTATCAAATTGTACAGAAACTTCACAAAATGAAAAATATAGCTGCCCAAGTTCTGTGGCACTGAATCTAGCCACAATACTATTTCAGATTCCCTGCATTGCAGAGTGGTTTACCATTGTGGATCTCTGCCAGGCTTTTCTCTATCCTGATAGTTAATTATTGTTCTCATTTGTATTTGGAGATACAGTTTTGCCATGGTGCAAGTTCCAGAGTGGTACACAAAGATTCCGTTGAACTTTAATCAGGTCTTGAAAAAGAATCTTGAGACTTTACAGATGCCTTTCAATTCAGCTCTCGTGCAATATTTTGACTTACTTGTGGCATCAAGTACAAAATTAGCTTGTAAACAGGACACAAATGCTCTTTTAAATCATTTAACTAAGAACGGACACAAGGTGCCCTAAGCAAATTACAATAATGTCATTAAGAAGTCCTATATTTAGGATAACTCATAGCTCGATAATATGTTACTGACTCACAAAATAGGGTTTGTACATGCAACAACCCTATTTTGCAGTTACAAATGTCCGGATTTTCCGTTTGCGACCACTAAAAATGGTCATACATCTGGACCAAAGACCTGTGGCATATTTTTCCACTACTCTTGACCCTGTTGACACAGGACAGCTAGGCTGCCTTTAAGACATTGAGGCATGTAGTATCAGTATTGAGAGATGTGAGAGTTAGTAATGGGACATCCCCTCACAGTGATAGTTCCTTACTACATGGAGATTTTGCTCAGATGTACCACAAAGCAGTATTTGACAAACAGCAGACTTACAAAATATGAATAACAAATTCTTGCTGCTGACAATGTGGTTCTCAAACAGTACCAAATACTTTATCCAGCTGCATTGTTACCATTGCCTGAAAGCGAAATTGATGGAAATGAAGTTGAACATGACTGCCCTGATGTTACTGATATATGCACTAAGCCAAGATCAGATTAAAGGTGAACCTCTTGATGAGCCCAATATGTAACTGTTGTGGCTGCCAATGTTTAAGAGTCAATGAGGGTACTCTGAAAGATATATTTCTTTACATCTCCTACCATTATAGACACTGTCATGGCATATGAAAAGAATTTAACCTGTTTAACATTACCCATAGAAAAGAAGTTTATTTTAACATTAGAAAAAAGAAGAGCTCACATTTGTCATGAGGCAAATAAGGAGGAGAATGTGTTAAAGAATGTTTGGAAGAAAGAGGAAAATGAATACAAGCAGAAAATGATTTGCCCTAAATTAAAATTAGATAGATGACAAAAAAATAAATTATGCATTTGCAAAAGGAGAAACCAGTTTAGAAAGAAACACCTTGGGATTCGTATCTGTGAACATGCATTTGAAGTTTTGAGAGGGTGTGTTCAAATTTTAACAGGAGAAGAAGCAGTTATTCCTGGAGTTTATTTTCTTTGAGGACAAGGTGTCTATTTCCAGATACTGACTGGGAGGGTGGTTACTATTTATTTGTATTGCTTCCCAAAATATATCATGTAAATAGTATAGATGCTTTGACAATGACTCCATCTCACAGACACACAATTAGTACCATTAAAATTAGTAGGAGATAATGTTTGGAACCATCATACCACCAGTAGAAGTAGTTTTAAATGACAGCGACATTAGAAAGTTATCCTCTCAAGTAGACAAACTGGCTAATAGTACAGCCAGCAATTCGCTAGTAGTTTACACAGAATTAGTAGTTATTAGAACAATGGTTTTACAAGATCATTTAGGTTTAGATATATTGTTTGCAGAGAAAGGTGCAGTTAGCAAAATATTGAAGGCTCAAAATTGCTGCTCATACATACCCAACCATAATAAAAAGATGGAAGAATTTGTAAAGAACATTTCTGATCTGAAACCTGAATAAAACCTTTGAATGTACTATGAACCTTAGGCAAGGGAGCTTCTGTTATTATCAACTGGTTTGTAACCATAATAGGAAGACTCTATAGAGTCATATTAAAACCTGGATGAATCATTTGTTTAACATGCTTATATGCTTTGTACAAAGGATATGGGTGCTATTTAACAAGGAAAAAGATTAAAAAAAGAGAAAGGAAAATGAGAGAAGAAATAGAAATGGAAGAAAAAATTGGGCGTATAAGAAGTTTTAAGATACGAATACCTTGAAAATAAATTTGGTGACTCAGCAAGAAAAGAAGATGCATGTTAAAAGATTAATTTGTGAGAAATTGTGATGGTTATTCAACCATCAGAGGGGAAAAACTGATGGAGTGAATTTCATTTGGAAACAAAAACACATTTTATTAAAATATGCAACAGTATCTATTTAAATAGCACACATACTAAACGCAAATTTTGTAGTAGGTAATCATACTTAGAGGTTATAAGCCTACATGTGAAGTAAATAAGTGCTGATTTAAGCTTGACTACCTGTCGATTCCATGCTAACTGAAAATAATGGATTAGTATTCAAAAGCCTGTTTTCCATGTTGAGCCATTATTTTTCACAAGATGTTTTCTCTTTTGCTGTAGATGTTGTAACTTTCCAGAAGCCTTCTATTAGTTTATAAGTAGGCATTTGTTTGGTATTAGACAACTGACAGTGAGGTTCTCACCAGGAGGAGAGGAGGCAACAGGAAGGATGACTCATGAGAAGAACTGCCTGGACTAAAAAATGTGAACAATGTATCTTTTCAAGGACTAACGTCTATAGACTATTGTTCAGTCATGAAAATATTCCCAGATCTTCTTGGATGTTGTGCAAGGAGAAGAGACACTTGTTACCATCTAAAATATTGTGTATTATTTTATTAGTGTGTATTCCTGGGGCAAGAGGAGGGCTTTTTCTGAGTGCATTTCTCACAAAGAAGCGCTTCTTCCTTTGGGGTTTTCTCTAGGTGGGATTTTTCATATTTGCTGGACACTCATCTCTGATTTTCTTATACCACTCTACAATTGAGGCTGCTTAGCCTTTTCTTTGATGGTTGCTTATTTATAGTTGAGAATAGTTTTCAGCGTCATATGCTTATGCATTGATTCTCTCATCAGTACTCTTTATTGGGTATCTGAACTGACACCTTATTCTAGTTTACTCCAATTCAATTTAGATTAGGGCACTTCCTCTTGGCACACGCTTGCTGTATTATCACAATATTAACTGTAATTTTAACCAACATTGTATTTTTCCTTATATTGAAATATCAATTACTAGATCATATTCACTTTGAATGCTAATGATTAACCCCTTCCATGCTCATGACGAGCTCAGCTCGTCATGCAGTACACTGGTCGTGTGCTCATGACGAGCTGAGCTCGTCATTAATAATGATGAAAATCACTTTTCAGCCCACAGCGGGAAAATGCACCGCATGCATGGGGTTAAAGAATGATACTTATTGGATAAACAATAACATAACAAAAGTATTGAAAATAAAGCCCTTTAACTCACACAAATTCTCTTTCTTGACGGTACTAAAAGTCATTAATGATTTATCATGTTATTGGATTGATGTACATGTTTGCACCTTTTCATTTCTCCTTGTTGACAAACAAAGACCGTAGGTCCAGTGGAGGGTGTTATTTAATGATTACACCCAAAGATTGATATTTAGAAAATCCCACTCCGTCAGCAGAGAGGATACTCCATCACCTTTGTGCTATAAAGGTATTTGTAAAGCCCAACCCTAGCTAAGAAGCATTGTAGCACTGACCAATGGCAAGCTGGGTCATGGTTCAGGAATGTTTACAATGAAGCAACTGTTCGAGGGTGGTGAATCCTATCACCTAAAGATACGGTGTTCACTAAAGATGTGGGTCTTCAGCTCCTTTTAGTTCAATAAGGTGTAGGAGAAATGATATGTTTGACAGGGAATTGTATTGGCAAGAGGGTAAGAGTCCGCTGTAGGTTTGTTTTAGTTTGATATTGCTGGTTCTCTTATCTGGCCAGTATCTGAAACCTTCCCTCAAAGAGGCCTTCTTCATAGCTGTGAAAATCGGCAATGGCTTCTCTGTGTTGTTTTTATCTTTTTAGTCTGGTCAAGTATCTCTGTTTGATTCAGATGATAACGAATAATGATTGCAATGTTACATAAAAAGCTATTGAAAACGAGAGTCTCTGTTTCAGACTTAAGAACCCTGAGGGGTTAGAAAGCTGCACGCCAGAAGGGAAGGTCTTTGTTTATCTCTCCATTTCCGATCACGTCATTTCCTTTCCTCAATACTACTCTTATCTGTGCCTATCTGTGTACAGTGGGTACTGTTTGATCGTGTGTAAGCTAAAATAACTGAGCGCGCTTTGATACAAAATAAATAATTGAGAAATATCAAAAATGTGTGCATGTGAAAAATGCACTGCCACATTTAGACCGTAACAAAACTTGTGTAGCTACTGTGTTGTGTTGAAGACGTCTTTCTACTGGGCACTAAGGCTCAGACATTTCGTGCAGCCTTCTAACAAGGCAACCTCTGTATGCTCCCCGGGACCACTGCAGCTGCCTTTTCTCTCCAATCCTTTTGCAATAAAACATTTAACTCTTGAGTGGTGTTTACTTCAACTAATTTTACACAATAACTGCACATTTATTATGAAAGCAGAAAGATACATGCAGACATAAATTCAAACTTTAAATACCAAATATCAAATATCTAATCTTTTCTGGAAAGTCAATCATGTAAATATCAGAGAAGCGGCTCAGAACTCAGCCAAGTGTTTCTCAAGAGAATAGATTAATAATCTCAAACAAGCCCTCATAATGAGATATTTGCTATTCATCAATGCGTGTGTTAAATCACTGCTCATTCATAGTCTCTGAGCTTAGCTATTCAATTATAATAAATTACCACAGTCATTGCAATGGAGCCAATCCCATCTCTGTGCAGGGATTTCTGCCCCTATCCTTTAACGCACTGGCTCTTGGCCTTTTGACTTCTGTGGACCCTACTGAAACACTACTGGAAGTAAGACCGTGACTTAAGAAATTTCTCTGAGTTGAACCTCAAAATAATTCCCAATTTACATTTTTTTTATTTAATTCAGAACAAAAAATATACAGAAATTAACATTTTTATTTTAATGTGAATGTTGATGCTTTTCAAATTTTGGTTTATTTCTAAAAATAGAAGCATCCTGCTAGATTCTAGTATTTCACTTTGTATTTGCTCCTTATATATTCCCTCTTTTTGTCTGTGCATAGTGGCCGATAGTTTGCTGCCCCAAATCAAGCTAAGAATACCAACCTAACGTTTAGCCTCACATTTTAACTTCTTTAACATTTACAGAGGGTTTGAAACTTTTTGCTTTTTTTCATACGTAATTAAAATTATATTATTTGATTTTCTAAACAGCCACGGACCCGCTGAGTAAACGTCGTGGACTCCAGAGTTCTTATAGATGTGCAGGCTCCATCCCAGTGCTGTTGTATCTCTCTCTTGTGAGAATCAAAATGTGTCCTCTTCCGGGTTCTTGTTTCTTCGATGTCGTCTTTGTTGATGTTCTAATCCTGCCATTTCTTGCCGAACTTTGCATTTTCAGGTATCTGGCTATAGTTACTGAAAGGAAAACACCAGAATCTAATTATCTATGTTGGCTCAATGTGTTCCTTTTTTTATTTTTTGTGGTGCATGCTAATTTTGCACCACATAACATATTATTAGGGCGGTATTTTGCTCAATTTAATTGGGCTAATAACACTGCTTTTTGTTCCAAAAATAAATGCTTTCTTTTTGTCTAGATATATTGTATGTGGGGGAGAAAGGCATTGATATTGGCTGTCACAAAAAGAAAACGGAGGAGAAGCGCTCATCTTCAGTCATATGGTGCAAAATAGCACTTTATAAAAAAGGGAAGCCTACCCCATCTCTTAAACACTAGAATATATGGAAAGCCCATTAAAACATAGAGAACACTTTCTGACGTGACTAGAGTGAAAAGGCAAATACTTGTATTCATAATCTTGTAAACAAATAGACCATAAAGATAAACTCGAGGCTCATCTGACCACAATAAGTGGATTTTTAACATTTTTCTTGGACTGTACGTCAGTACATGAAAAGAAAGTGCTCCAATGAAGTGCGCAGAGGATTCAAGTAACAAATGCAAACAAGGAATGAAGTGAGACAGACAGAACCCTGGATTCCACTTGAATTGCTTGCTCTACAAGCTATTGGAAAGCATGGCCATAGCTAGATTGCCACTGGCTTTAGTGCAGGCAGAAAAACTAGGCCCCTCAATTCTCAGTCTGTCAGATGCCCCAACACTCCTCAAGCTCCTTCGCCATATTGAAACTCACTACTGTTCTCATGCACAAAATATTGTACTTCCACTCACTGCATTTCTGAAAGTCAAAGCCATTACCCTAAAAAGCATTATTAAATCCAATAGGTTTGACCCTTGAAAAGTGCATGCATACAAAGACATAACATGCAGGGAACCCACACTCACTGCTGCCCTCACAAAGGCACACACCTCACACTGCACTCACAGAGGCACATGCCTCACTCTGCACTCATTGAGAAAACTTTCAACCAGTAGAAAACTTTCAACCAGTAGAACATGTACTCTGCATTCACAAAAGAAAATGTTAATCCTGCATTCACACAGAAAATCCCTCACAATCCACTCATGGTGATGAGCCTGCACTGAGACTAGCACACTGCGCACACACAAGTAATCCGATTACTAGTGAGGAATAGAGTTTGGACAGATGGTGGCATAGGAGACAGTGGAGCATCTGGTGCATCTGGCAATTAAAATCACTTGAAGTAAGCTACACTGAAGCCTCAATGCCCACTGAGGTTATCTAATCTCCCATAAATCAGACTTGGACCAGCAGTGTAGTCTGTGTGAGTCTAATCTTTTTGAACTTTTGTAGGGATGTCTTGCCTTAAAAAGTCTCACTTTCCTTTTACAGAACAAGGTGGTGGTTTTCTTGATATCACACATATTCTAAAATAAATAAAGAAAAACAAAAGAAAAAATATGCTAAGTTAATATGGAGGAAATGTGCTTCAATAAAAAAACAAAAAGTAGAGCTTTGAACTGGTCTGCTATGTTGGAACAGTACAAAATGCTAGAGTATACAGAATATCGTTTCAAAAAGGTGGCATGGCTTTGAGCCTTCAACAGTGACTCCTGGTGCATGTATAAGAAAGTTGTGGTTCAGTAGCAATGGAAGCAAGGATGCTGGTACTATCACTACTAAATTAGCACAGGTCTGTATTTGTAGGTGAGCTGCAGGAGGATGAGCCAAAGGAAATATCTCCTGAGGTCAAGCTTCTCTAGATGCAGAGTAACACAGAGTAAGGTGGCAAAATACTGTTAGACTACCTGACCTCCTAAAGACCAGCTTTTGTCTATTAGGCAGAGCCAAACATTGGCATCAAGCCAATAGCTGAAGAGGGCTGTTCCACTGCCCAATGCTGTTCTGGAGGGCGAACTAATTAGTGCATGACACTAATGTAGACGTATTTGTAAATGTAGACGTATTTGTAAAGCGCACTGATACCCCGGCAAGCAGTGTGTCCTGGCGCTGTACTCATACCGCTAGGGAACCCGTCCTGGCTTTTCCCCGTGAAATGTCCACTCCTGGGCATCCCCGGGGTGCAACCAGGCATCCCCAGCGCTGTAGGGGGCCGTTGTGGAGGCTAAGCAAGCTATTGCCCAGAGTTGCAGCGTGGGACCCATGATTAGAATAGGCACTGAGGCGAGAATATCCAGTCAGCGGAATTTATGAGCCAGAGACCCGCGAGGCGGGAATCGAACCCTGGTCCCTGGCCAGAACTCTGCATCAAGGTCTGCTGCTCTAACCATTGAGCCACACTAATGACTAACTAAAGTGGGCTTACAAAAAGCCCATTTACTCTCAGCAAGATGATGTATTATTTTCAAGAGAACACGAGTCTGGTGTGACATCTAAGGCAGTCTTTTTTGGCCAGACCTAAAACACACAGATATAGATATAGCACAGGGAACAGGAGCTCAGGGCTCCCATGGCTCCCATGCATAATACATACAGCACTGGTCTAGAGCATCTTTCCTGAAAGACATGGAACAAGTATGGAACTACAGGACCAGTGCAAGGTTCCTTGAAAGAAATGGAACAAGTGTAGTACTTCAGTGCCAGACAGTGCAAGCTTCCTTCAAAGACCTGGAACAAATGTGGGGCTGCAGGGCCAATGCAATCTACAAAAGGACATAGAACAGGTGTGGCACTCAGGGCCGGAACACGCTTGCTTCAAAGTTATGGAACCAGTATGCAACTCCAGGGCCAGTGCAAGTTTACATCAAAGGCATGGAATAAGTGTGGTACTCAGGGTCAGTGCAAGCTTTATTCAATGACAGGGAACAGATGTGATACTGTGCAGCACAAGTTAGAACAGAATATAATGAACAAGTAGCATTTAAGACGTGGTACACATGTAAGGAACAACACTGGGGTATATAAGTACGAGCTTGGCATAACAAGATTTCCACACACAAAACAGGTACCGGACCATGCATGAGTACACGCTTTCCTCATATCCATAAACCAATCCGGTCAGAAACAATGTAGGCTTCCCTCGCATGCACAGAACATGGACAACATCTGCAGCAGCTTTTCAAGCCTGTGTGTAACCATGGTCAATGGGCCATATTTGGCAGCAGAGGTAGAAGACGGTCTTCAGCAGTGCAAGCAAAAATATCCTCACATATAAAACAGATATCACACTCGCAGCAGCATCTAAGCTTATTCTCAGGTACAAAAGACCCAGGGTTAAGTATAGAGATGGGTGAGTCATTGAAGGCACCTTATCATATTTTTACATAATATTTGTTGCACATAGTATTTGTTGCACGATTTTTCCAGCAATATGGAATTTGATGCTTGATAAAACTCTTCATGATTCTTATTTTAGGCTATTTTGGAACAATTTGAACACATGGCTTTTCATGCAAGCCTAACCACTTTAGCCATCTCTCCTTGGCTATACATGTTGCTTTATCTTGACCTCTGAGTTAAATGCCAAGAGACCATTGGTGAACATGCATTATTCAAGATTAATTAAGATAAAATACCAAAATATAACAGGTACCTCACAAACAGTAGCCCAGTGATCAATCTATGCTATGCTTCAGAACAATTTGAGTTGCAAACCTTGCTCCTCAGTTGCAATGCATGACTGATAGAAAATGAATTCTACTGATAAAGTGCAGTAAAACATTCCTTGTCTTCAAGGAGACACCAAGTTGAGGTACACCTACATTAAGAGAGCCTAATTAATTTGCAAAAGAGCCACCTTGACTGAACCAATCACACCACAGAAACATCTGCTTCTTGAAAGGTATGAGGATCTGTGCTCTGGCCTGCACTGCTCATTTAGTGTTAGAAGTGTTATTAAATTCATCATGAGGCAAAATTACTTGCTTGTAATTGGAAAAAAGTTTAAATAGGGACCCTGAGGTTTTACCAATGGGTGATATTACTAGCTGATTCCGTGTTTCGGCAGAAGATCCTGAGTTTCGGTACCCAGGTAATATACGTTTACCCTCTTTCTAAACTGTTTTCCCCCATGCAGATTTCACCAGGTATTGCCAGATAAAATATATAAAAGAATAAACTGTGACTATCTGAAATGTATTACATCTTTGACTATTGGGATCTGGCACAAATACAGGGAGAACAATTATGGACCACTGACAACTGCGCTTCAATGAACCTTTGCCTTTATGATCAATAGTAGTGTTAGGATAGTTTTTTCTCAAACTTGTTTTTATATGATAAATATGCTATCAGAGACGTTGGCGGAACCTCTGACAGCATGCCATTTCTTAGAGGCATGCAGCAGAACGATACAGCATCATACAGAGGCACACAATGGTCTCATGGTTAACAAGCACATACAATTGGGTTCTCCAAATCCCCACTCTGTCAATATATATACTTCCTAAATAACAAAACCCTCATAATTCTCCCACCCTCCCACGTCTTTCCCCTTATGTGTGTTTATTGCTTAACATAACATCAGGTGTCCAAGTCTCAGAGATTGTGAGATTTCAGAATGAAAACACTCAAAATGGAACTGAAAGTAAACCTATCCTAAAAAACTAACTAAGCAGTGTGTGAGTATCTTGGGGTTGTCTCATTGCGTGTAATAATGATCAATTTGGGGCTCAAGGGAGCGTTTGTATTGGCAGGAGGAACCTATTCTAGAATATGAAGGCCCTCCTCTTCCTCAAAATTTGAAATACATGCAGGGCTCTAGTTTTAGTGGTACATGTCGTCAATGTGACACCTCTTGAGAGATATGCCACTAATGGGCCCCATGTAAACTCAAAGGCTATGAATCATCCCTGAAGATATCTGCCAATCGTTCTATGTAATGGGCTGCCCGAGATTAGCATGCCGTTGGATGAGCGCCAGGGCTTCCTTCTTCTTCCAAGCGGCAGCTAGGGTCCATTTTGCCACGTAATCACCTCGTCTCCTTTAGTTTGATATTTCAGACTTTCATCTCGGAGACCTAAGAAGACAAAGCTCTGAGATTTAGGAACTTGGTATCCCAAGATGGTTTTGAGTTGTGCAAGGATTTCATTCCAAAATGGGCATATAGTCAGGCAGTCCCACCATAGATGCCTGAAATCTCCCAGAAGACTGCATCCCCTCCAGCACAGATCTTATATTCCGGCAAGCATTTTTTTTAATTTGGAGGGGTGTAGATACCAGTCATACATGACCATGTAGTGTGCCTCCCTCATATCCATTGAGTGATTACATTTTATGCTATCTCCCCATAATCCTGTACATTTTTTCTCTGGTATATCTGTCTGTAGTACCTGCTCCCACATAGTTTTGTGGCATGCTTGTGGGGTGTGTAAAGTGTCTAACAGTAAAGAGTATAGGTAGGAGATGATCACTTTAGTGGTCCTAGCCAGCCTAACAAACTGTTCTATGTGGGTAAGGTCCCTTGTAGCCGCTGCTCTATACAGAGGTTGTTGTATCCGTTGTTGCAGCTGATTATAGTGGTATTGTTCCGAGTCTGGCAGTTGGAAGTCCCTTTTGTAGTTCTCAAATGTTAAAACATCCCAGTTGTGAAAGAGATCTGCGATTGTCAGCCAGCCTCCCTCTTGCCAGGCATCGAAAGGACCTGGTTCTAACGTGGGGGAAAAACAGGGTTAAAGTGTATGGGTCTACATGGTGGGGGGAATGTTGTCCATTATGCTCTGCTATTTACTTCATCCCATATTTTCAGTGTGGATCATGTAGGTGTACTGAGATAGGTGTTTGGAGGCCTCTCCCTTTTAGACTTCCATAGGACGTCTCATATGACTCGTCCCACTATGGCCCTATCCATATGTAGCCAGTGCTTGTCCGAGGATCTGAATGACCATTCGGCAGTCACTCTTAGTTGAGCCATAATATAGTAAGGTAAAAGTCTGGGAGGGACAGGCCTCTTCTTATTTTCAGTAGCCTGAGGAGTGTATGTGGTAGTTGGGGTGTTTAGTTTTGCCAGATGAAGCCTATAAGTAATGTCCGGAGGTACGGGAGAAAGCCATGGCCCAGGGTAATGGGTAAACTTTGAAAGAGATAGGTCAACCTTGTAGGATATTCATCTTTATCACATTAATACAGCCAAGCCATGGCATATATATGGGAGACCAGCGGTGACTGTCTGCTTTTAATTGCTTGAGTAGTGGGGGAAAGTTTGCCTTATATAAGCTTGTAAGTTTGGGAGTAATCCGGGCCCCTAATTATGTTATCTCTTCCCGTGCTGATGACGGAACCGCTCCGTCATCAGCCGCTGTAGCGCTGAGCTGATGACGGAGCGGTTCCATCATGGACCGCCCGACACGCCTGCGCGGCGCTGATTTCGCGCCTGCGCGGCGCGTTCTATTCAGCGGGCGGGGCCATGACGGAACCGCTCTGTCATCAGCACAGCTCACCAAAGGCTGGTGACGGAGCGGTTCCGTCACCAGCATGCGCGTGCCGCGCGCCACCCCCTCACCCCCTTAGCGCTCCGGCGGAATAGCCGCCGCAGCGAAGAGGTTATATCTTTCTTTGTCCAATGGAGCAATGAGGCCATCACCAGTGCTTCCATGTAGGTGCAGGCGAGGGTTAAGTTAGCAGGAAGGATTTAGTTCTATTAACCCAGAAGCCTGCCACAGTTTCAAAACTGATTAGGTCTGCCAAAAGGTTTGTTTAGGAGAGTCTTGTGTCAGTTAGGGTTAAGAGGATGTTGTCTGCAAATAATGATATCTTATGCTCCGTTCCCCCAAAGTTTATCCCCTTCACTAATGGGTTAGCTCGGATTTGATTGGCCAACTGTACAATGCTTAAGGGAAATAGTAGCGGGCTAGGCGGCATTCCTGTCTCGCCCCTTTACCAAGTGAAAAGGTGTAGAGCTATAGACATTGACTATTACCCTTGACCTGGAGGCATTATAAAGTGTTATGATCATTGCAATAAAATCGTCACAGAAACCAAAGTGTGTTAGGGTGAGAAAAAGAAAAGACCAGTTGACACGGTCATATGCTTTCTCTGCGTCAAGACCCAAAAAACAGTTGGGATCTGTTTATTCGTATTTTATTCTTTGAGGTGTAGAACAAGTCTCACATTGCAATGAGTCTGCCAGTCCTTTATAAATCCCAATTGATCCGGGTGGATCAGATCAGGCATCAGGGATTCGAGACAGGATGCTAGGATCTTTGTGTAAAGCTTTGCGTTCAACTTGAGCAAAGCTATGGGACTAGAGCAGAGCCTCATTCATAGAGACAGTAAGTAGTCCTCAGGTGACAAATTACCTAAAAAAAGGGTCAGGTGGGTGATCAAATCCGTGCTGAAGGTTTTGTAAAAATGTGCTGTGAGGCCATCTAGGCCAGGAGAATTATGAAGTTTTAATTAAGTAATGGCATCACAAACCTCTTCTTCTGGGATTGGTTCCTTTAGTATGTCGTTTTGGGCATCAGTAACCTGGGGGATTTGCAACTTGCTCAGATATTCTGTCTGGGACCTGCGATCTACTTGTGCACTAGTATATAGGTCATCATAAAAGTCATTAAAGAAATTTGCCTTCTCTAATTCGGGTGTTGCTATTCTACCTGTCTGTGTGCATATCATCCCAATATACTTCTACTCCCGTTTAACTCAATTATATTCCCTTGTGAGTAAGAACTTTGTCTAAGACACAGGAGGGTAAATTTCGCTCTATTGTTGTATATTGCATTTAGTTTACTGCTTGCTGCAGTGACTTTCTGCTGAAGAGTCAGAGTTGGGTTTGCCTTATGGGACTGTTCTAGATGGCATAGGTCTATTTCTAGTAGTGCCCATTCTGGGGGGGTGGGGGGGGGGGGGGGGTTGTCAAACCAGCAACTAAAATGGCCGCCTGACTCTGAAGCTCTGACGAGCATTTCAGCTTCATGGCGTATTCCCGTGATTTAGGCTGCTGTTACACCATACAGCATGTTGCAACAAGAGGCGGATAAGGTCCTGACCCCACAGACCGAAAGACGAAGCTGAAAGGTGCCCGGAAACCCCAGTGGCGGAGCTGAGCATGATTGGTGGCGTGGCCTGGCATAGGTGGAGCTCCACGACTGGCCGACTTCCAGGCCACCGATATCTGTGCAGAGGAGGACCTGACGACGTGGCCGCACCTGGTGCCGAAATCTGACCTGCATTGCCGGTGAGGTATCACTGCGCCCCTCCGTTCCCCTGCCCGGCGACACTGGGACCATGACTGTCTTCAGGGGCGCGGCACGCACACCACCGTGGTGGTATGAACTGGGTGAGATCGCAGCCTGCGGGCCTTCGCTGTAGGCCTGCAGCAGACCTATGTGATGCATGTGGCGGCTGGAGCGGACCTTCTCAGGCAAGAAAAGGCTGCATCAAGAGACCACATTGACCCCCTATGACACTGCAACGGGTGAAAAACAGGCAGTGACTCCTGCATCTTGCTTGGGGGGGATCAGTGAACCTTCAGTCTGAACAGACTTCACAGCCATCTCCCTCGGGCATCTCGGTCAATCCCACAACTGGTTCCAGGCCACACATTCCACTCTCTGGTTGCGGCCTGGTTGCACCCTGCCTAGGCCCCCTCTCTCAGCAACTGAGACTGCATCCCAACAAATACCCAGTCTTGCCATTTGAGGAGAGCACACATCACCTTCACGCCGTCAATTACAGTCTCTGGGCCCAGAGGTTGTTAGTTACTCCCCTCAACACAGAGGCTCTGACATCAGGATCAGGGGGCCTTTGCCTGAAGCGTGCTTACATGACACGGAGGCTCCCCGTTCCGTCCACGTATATCTATCTGGATCCTGCTCTCACCGGTGTCATCCCCTGATCAACTGGATGCACATGCCACCTTATCCTGGCATTTCTATCCCACATAGCTGATCACCCATCAGAAGAGAGAGAGTGTAATACACCCGGAACACCTGGCACCTCGCCAGTCCAGCTGGAGCCCACAGATCACAAAGGTGCTGCTCTGATGCAGCATGGGCCATAAAGACCCCAAACAAAAGATACTACCATTTGAGAGACTAGTCGGCACAGCTCGAACCACGGCCCCAGCATGGCAGAATCTGCACATCACACAGAACATGGAGAAGGCCCCCCAGAGGGGTACGCCTCGCTACTCCAGGAGATGAGAGCCGGCTTTAAAGCACTAGACAGTCGATTCAACCTGCTTGACAAGAACATCTCCAGTCTTGGTGCCAAGATCCAGGTGCATGATTGATAGCTTGATGTGGCGGAGGCTCACATATCAGACATCGAAGACGTAACTGCGCAATCTGCTAAACATCTGGAACGGGTTGAGCCCATCCTAAAGGAGGTGGCCATAAAAAATGAAGACCTCGAAGCACGCAGCTGCCGCAACAATCTGTGCATACTGGGTGTTCCAGAAACGACCCCCACTGGCTGCATGGACCTTTTCATTGAGTCTTTGTTAATTGGGCTGTTCGGCAAGGAAACCTTTACTCCTGGCTTTGTAATTGAGAGAGCACACAGATCATTGGGACCTTGCCCAAACCCTGGTCCCCCCCAGGCCCATCATGGCGCACATCATGAACTTCCGGGACCGAGATGCTGCACTCCGACTGGCCAGGGAGCGAGGAGAAGTGGAATGGCAGGGCTCTAAGCTTTCCTTTAATCCAGACTTTACGACCATGGTACAGGACGCAAGACGCAAATTCAATGGGGTCAAGGCCACCCTGAGGAACCTGACTACGATACAGTATGCTATACCCTGCCAGACTGAAGGTCGACATGGATGGCAGGTCTCCTATCTTTGAAAATCCTATGAAGGCACAGGAGTTTGTTCAAATCTACAAGCAGTATAACAATCAATCCGTCAGGATCGGAGCAGGTCCTTCCCCTCCGCATAGTGGATCCGATGCACGTGCCGATCTCTTTGGTAGTTCTGGCACGGGCTGACTCATAGCAAGTTGTTCTAATACTATATTGGAAATACGTTCTCCACTCTGCATTGTTATTAGAATTAGCTAGTAGCTTATTTGGGCGTTGCCACCCCCCATGGTGTATCCTTTGAGATTGGTTTGGTTAACTCTGGGGTGCTGCTTTTTGGAATTATTATGCCAGATTAAAGTTATTTGGTACTTCACTTTCGTTCTCACTTCTGGGATTGACCCTTCCCTGATTGGGGTGTGGCTGGGTGGGGGGATGTTCGCATTTGTAATACATGCATATTGATATGTGCTGAGTCGTTCACTGTTGTCTATCACTGTTTATTGTTGCTGCAATACCATGATGTAAACGTTGCACCAAATAGATGGCCAGATTTGGTAATATAGAGGGTCCCTCAGACATCTCCCTAATATCTTGTAATGTACGAAGCCTTAATAACACTCGTAAAAGGTGGCAGGTAATTCACTATCTATTGCGCCACAAGGTGGATATTGCTTATTTACAAGAGACACACCTCCCCTAAACGGATACGGCACACTTTGGAACTAGCTGGGGTGCACATAGATATTTTGCTAACTAGAGCCACTACACAAGGGGAACAGTCATTTTAATACACAAGAGGGTCCCATTCAGCTTTAGCTCCATTCACCGGGATGGCAAGGGGAGGTACCTTGCAGTATCGGGGACACTAATGGGCAGAAATGTCACACTTGTATGCGTCTACGCACTAAACACTGATGCTCTCTATTTTTTTCATTCCCTAAAATCCCAGCTTACCAGGTTAGAGCCGCAAACTTTGATTATTGGTGGGGATTTTAATTTATTGCTCAATCCTGGGATGGACAGCACCTCGGGGCACCAGACTCAAAGCCACAAACCCGCCATGCCTTGTTGGAAATTTGTGACCGGTTTACTCTGCTGGATGTCTGGCGCAAACAAAATCCCAGCACCACAGAATATACCCATTACTCAGGTCAATACAACACCTGGACGAGGATAGACTTCTGGCTGCTCTCCCCATACATTTATGGTTGGTGCACCTTGATTCGAGGCCCTTCCCAGGACTTATTCAGACCACTCCCCAGTTACAATTCACCTTAAAGTTCCCCACCCAGAGGGCTTCAAAAGACAGTGGCGCTTCCCCAGCCGCGCTCTACCAGACGAAGTGTTTAAGGCAGAGATACGCGAGGCCATTGAGGACTGCTTTGCCATCAATACTGGCTCGGTGCGGGGGGAGGAGCCAAGATGGCGATCGGGACGGACGCGTAAGCCTTGAGCTCCGCGAGCCGTCCGATCCTGCACCGCGATCCTGACACGAATCCTGAATATCTCTTGCACAAACGGGGATGTGTGAGCACGGAGGTTGCTGGCGTTCTTTTGGGACCTCCGCCGCTCACTTCCGTGGTGTATTGGTGCCGTTCTTCGGCCCCCGACTCTGACCCGGGACCTGGAGCTGCATGCCTGCCACTGGACACGGCTGGATGCGGTGAAGCGGGCACGTCGCGGCGGAGCTGGCTGGGGCAGGGGCGCCTCTGATCATTGCTACGGACTCCACCGCCTACCTTTTCAGCGGTAAGGCTCTTGCTGGGTTGCCCTTCCTCCGAGAGACACTGGACCTGAGCCGCGATGGCCACGTCCCGACTTGCTGCATATAGGCTGCCGGAGTCCATCTTGGGGTGCTCGTTTTACCGCAGCCTATTTACATTGCCGGCTGGAGATTAATCTCTCTCCCTGCCTTGCCCCAGACCTGCGTGCCGCTGGATTGTTGGTGGCTCCCGCTCCTTCTTTCTTGTCCGCAACGCCATTCCCCCCCCCCTCTGCATAGCGAGCTTCTTGCTGGTCTGCCATGACGCCCCCTTCCCTGTAGTAGGAAGATGGCGGCTTCTTTGTTCTCACCGGGCAGTACTTCTGCTATGGCAGACCGGGCGGTTGTCCCGGGGGAATGTTCGTGCGGTGTACGCCAGCCAGCATCACAACGGGAGCCCACCTATGGCGACATCCTGACTGCCCTACTCGGATTGCGAGCTACATGCCGGCAACAAGCCCATATCCTGGAACAGAAGATAGTTAGAGCTGCCTCGTATATCACGGAACTGGGTTCGATTGCCCCCCCGCTGCCATTGCCTATCCCTGCTCAAGAGACTGCTCTCCACCACGCGCACGGAGACGTGCGACCGGCCCCTGGATGTACCGATGTCAGCTCCATTATTGACGGGAACACTGCTACACAGTCACATTCTGTTATTCTGCTGGAAACTGTAGCTATCCCTCCGACACTGTGGCACTCCTCAGAGGCTCCCCGGGCGCTGGTCCCCCTCCCCGCCTCTACTATCTCGACTTTTTCCCCGAGGCTGTGGAGTATGCATCAACTTGTGGCGGGGGGGGCGACTTGCCACCCAGATATGGTTAGTGTCGAAAATTGGGAGTATTCGCCTCCTCTTTCTTTTTGCCCTCAGTTTCGGAGGTGGCCATTTTGTTTCATTGTCCGGCAGGAGGGGAGTGTTCGGCAGTGGAAATGCCTGGATGTCTTTCGGCGCTCTGGTCAGGGCTGAGGATCCTCTGCACAATGACTTGCCAACTAACCGGAGATGACATGGCCTGGAACGTTTCTTGCTCTGTTCAATGCGCTGGGGGGAACGCTTCTTTTGTTTGAAGGTGATGGTAACGACACCCTATCGGTGCTTTACCGAAGTCAATATGGCGGCTCTGGGCGGTGTGGGAGGCCTGGAGGTTGATTGCTTGGTTATACGGGGGGTTGCCTTTGTGGGTGATATCCTGGTACTGGGCGGCGGGGGGGCCTGGGGGAGGGCGACCTGTTTATACTTGTTGTGAGGTCACTTAATTCTGAAGCTCCGTTTGGGATATTAATTGCTATTTCGCTTGCTAGCGTGGAGATCTGATATTTGCTGGCTCCTCCCCACCCCTTTTCATTTTTGGGGGGTTATAGGCTAGTTTGCATACTTGTCTTCCTCCCTATGTGTCGAATGTGACGCTTTTTCTTCTCTGACTCTTTCCGAACTAGGACTTTATTTTTTCTTCTTCTCTTTCCTTTTTCACTTTCTTGCTGCATTTCGGGTTTATGGGGCGACAGACACTCTGCTGGGGGGGGGCAGGCCATAGCCTCTGCATGTGTGTAGGGTGGGGGGGTATGTTTTAGTTTCGTAAGTTCTATGGTACCTCTTTATGATCTTTTTATTATTTTTTCTTTCCTTGTTCTGGGTCTGTAATGAGGGTTTGTATGGAGTGGGTAGCGCTGTGGGTGGTACGCTAATGCGGGCTGATGCTCTTGTTGTCTAAGATTGTGCCGCCGAACTGTTGGGTGTTATCATTATTGCCTTGTTTATTGCTGCCTACACGTGCTGTAAGCGTACTGTATGGACTCAGTTCTCCTTGTCTTACCTTTTATTGATTTATGTTTCGATATCATTTTTAAAATTAACCTTCACTGATCCTTCCCCTAGACGGCATGTTTCACTTTTGGGTAACTGCTTTATTTGATGTTATATTGCCTGATACCGTAGGGGGGTTTAACTTGTTTGCTTTTGTGCTTAATTGTTTTGTGGCCGGCCTGACGGTTGTAGGCCCGTATTTGTCCTTCCTTTTTATGCACAATAAAGGTTTCCAAAAATTTTAAAAAAAAATAAATACTGGCTCGGTGGACTCATGGGCAATTTTATGGGAAGGCTTTAAAGCTGTTATTAAGGGTTCATGCATTGCCAATCACGCAGGTGTCCTCATGGAACTTCGCAACACACTGGTCCGTCTCGAGCGCAACCCGTGTCACCCACTCACGAGAGCCAACATTTGGCTCTCCTGGATGACAACAGGGAAACGGCAGACTGTGAAATTTTATACCTGGGGAAGTACCAGACGGCCAGATGATATGGAGAGGGTGGGAGGCCCGGCAGAGTCCTGGCCCAGTTGCTGAGACCGCCCTACACAAGACGCACATCACAGAATTACACACCTCTGACAACCACACATACACCTCCACAACTGACATTCGTAACACATTCCTGGAACAGTTTTTGACTCTGTATTCCACCAAATTGGGGAGCACTCATGAGGCACAAGAGGAATACCTCGACTGATAGCTCTCGTCTTTCTCAAAAGGTATATGCAGGACTTTTTAGCAGAACCCATCTCTGTTGCAGACGTGATTGGTGCCATAGACACTATTCGTGGCTCCTTGTCCCCTGGGTTAGATGGATTCACAGGGGATTTCTATAAAACATACAAGGCTCTTCGTGCCCCCAAACTTATTGAGGTTTACGTCGAGGCTTTTGAGGTGCAACTCCTTCCCACTACACTCCGGGAGGCGGATATAATCTTGCTCCCTAAGCCTGGCAAAGATCCCAAGCACTGCAGTTCATACAGGCCCCTGTCCCTCCTAAACCTAGACTATAAAATATTAGCCAAAGTCATCTCCAACCGGTTGTCCCAATTAATGGAATTTATAATATCCCCAGCACAGTCCGGTTTTGTACCCCATCATTCAACCGTGCTAAATCTAAGAACACTCTTCGCAGTAATACATAGGATCAACCCAGAAACCCCTGCAGCAGCAATTCTCCTAGACACAGAGAAAGCCTTTGATTCATTAGAATGGCCTTTCTTCCTTTCTGTCATGCGTCGTATGGGCATGCCCATGGGTTTCATTGCCTCAACAGCGTTGCTAAACAATAAACCGACAGCAAGGTTCCGCTTAAATGACACACTCTCCCATCCCTTCCAGCTCTCCCGCAGAACTCGTGGAAGTCCCCTGGGCTGCCCCCTGTCCCCTTTATTGTTTATCCTGGCTATGGATCCACTGATACGCCACTTTCATGAATGGCACTTATATAGAGGCCTAAAACTCGAACATTGGTCCCCTCCTGGTTTCGCTTTACGCGGACGACACAATTCTGTATGTCAGTTACCCCCAAGACAATTTGGACCCTCTGATCAGGGAAATTATCAGATTCGGTCGTTTCTCAGGCCTAGATATCAATTGGAATAAATCAGTATTTTTCCCGCTGACAATTAGCATGAAACCATGGGAATGTGAATTCCCTCTGGAGTGGTGCAATGACTCAGTTAAATACTTAAGCATCCATATCCATTTGGGCACTGACCAAATAATAAGTCTAAATTATGGGTGAGCCATAGACACGCTTGAAACACAAATAGAGAAATGGCTGGGACTATCCCTATCGCTAGCAGGCTGAGTTTCGATTCTGAAGATGGTAGTACTACCCAAATTTCTATATCTCTTCAACAACATACCAATTCCTCTCACCAATAGCTTTTTTCGAAAGGTTTGTACTCTCCTAACCCACCTGGTTTGGAGGGGGAACAGGCACCAGCCAGTTGGTCAGTCCTCACATTGCAATATGACAGGGGGGATACAATGTCCCTGATTTCCAGTTATATTATGTAGTGGCCCAATATAGTTACGCTCACTCCTGGTTTCACCCAGATGCCCGGATCCCATATTTGAGGCCGGAAGAGGATCTCGTTCTTCTGGAGTGGCTTTCGACTGTCTTACCAACTGGCATCCCCGGAGATTCCCCAGACATCCAAACCGTATCCACCAAAAGCTGGACATCGAATAAACTACGCAGGCTCATGGGGGTGAACACACTGTACTCTTTAGCACTACCCATCATCAACCCCAGATGGATCCTAATCACTGGGGAATGGTTAGTACAGCTCACTCTGACGACATTTAAACTATCACGTATGGGTGATTTATATCCTGGGGGCACATCATTTCATTATCAGAGGATGCTCATTTCCAATCTGGGAGCATCATGGACAGGTTTGTCCTGGGCCGCATCAGATCCGCCCTGCGTTCCACCTTGCCGCCCTTTCCAATTGAGCTGGCCTCGTTTCTCCTCCTGACAATGGTCATAGAAAACACAAATAGCGTTCACTTAATTTCAAAACTATATAAGACATGCGCTGCTCTGAAACCTATAAATGATGACAGAGTATGCAGCACATTGGAGGCTGACCTAGGGCGATCAATAACAGACGAACAGTGGGACAAATGCTACACAGTCGTGCAAGCCATTTCACTAAACAGTAGACACAAGTGAGAGAGCGCAAATTTGAATAAAAATTATGTATAGGCCGTATTTACAAGCACATTGTATAACGTAGGAATGAAACGTATATCGTAATGTGAAGTGACACGTATAGCATATAGATAAACGATATAATCCAAAGTAATATAGGAAATGTAACTGTATTCACTTTAGAACATGCGTTAGATTTAGAAGGCCGTATATGTAGTAGGCTGATGTAGAGATGGTGTAGAAATGCTTACGAAATGTAGAACGTGCAAAGTAGAATCCATGTACGTGTGTAACTTCGAACGGAGAAACGGAGATATGTAACGTGAAGAAATGCGTAGAAAATGTATAACACGATAGCGGATGAGAATATAAAGTTATACTCTATGTAGTTTGTATGTAATATAGAATGTATTCACATATATGTAACTGACTTTTGCTAAATACGAATATATATGTTAAAGGTTATACTGTGTAGAAGGCTTTTTGTAAGAATGTTAGAAAGGTTTAGGTCATTTGTGATTCTAACCTGACTGACCGAGGGTTAGCAGGAGCACAGTCCAATGTATGTAATTTAGCGGACTTACAGGAGTCATAAATAGCTTGATGTGGACGTGAGAGCCAAGAAGTCTAGCACTTGTTAGATTTAAGGTGACAACGTTGGACAAGGTTTATGGCCTGAACGTGATAGGAAGCGATAAGAATTTGAGACTTGTTTTTGAATGACCATTCACAGGACCTAGAAGGTCAAAGAATAGCAGTTGTAAGTTAAAGTCTTGTTTAAGTTCATATGACTCTTGATTTGAAAGTGTCAGTTGAAGTCGCCAACAAGAAGACGAAGATGACATCTAAAGAGAAAGGTCAACTTAACGGACGGCGAAAGAGATGAAGCAATGGACGAAGCAAGAAGCTGACATCATCGGGGAAAGTCCGTGGTGGGCGTCAAGGGGCGTTCCACCCACACTGTGATTGTGTATTTTAGGGACAGCACCCCGGGGATAAGACAGCGAACAGCTCCGAGCAGATGCGCTGAGAGAGATCAGAGCGTAAGAGAGCAGTAGGCCGAGGACCCTTAGAAGAGCGGATGGGTAGGCAGAGAGGGTACTGCTTCTTAAACTTAAGTTACCTTTAGAGGCTAAGAGAGTTTGAACTTCTTTGGGAGTCAAACTGCTGACACCTTTTTAGGTTAGGAACTTGCGAAGTAGGGATGTCACTTAGTATAGAGTAGGGACAGATTTAACGTGATACTTTTCTCTTTCTGTAGATGACGCCAAGGAACCACTTCACATCGATGCTTTAATCTGGAGATTTTGGGATTGATTTTGTATTCTTTTGTATACTTTGAGGTTTATCCTGAGCGGATTGTAATTGCATCCAACTTTGACTTTTATATAAAACTTTCAAACTTTATCAGTTGTAAGTGGTTCTTCCGAGTGGCGTCAGTTAATGGGGTTTGTCTAACCTATGCGGGGGTTGTCTTTTACTCAATGACAGATACTAGCGGTCCAAAATAGATGAATGAGATAAGTTATTAAATTGATCATAAATTGATATCAAAATCTCATTCCCCGCAGTTGGTAGCAGAGTAATGATGGTTATCTTCTTGAGGAAGACAACCTAGGCCAGGTTTAGTTTACCCCAAGGTCCCTAGTCATCGACGACCAGAAGAAGAATCGCAGCCGAAGACGGTGCTGACGGCGTGTCGAGAGAAAAGCAGCAGAGTCGGTCGAGAGTGAGTATAAGGGTCATGCGTTGTAAGATTGCGGTGTTTTATGTTGTTCCTGTGTTGTAATGTCAAGCGGAGTTGAATGCCTGTAGTGTGATTGGGGGAAGGTTGTGAGCGCGCGCAACCGGATGAAATCTTAAGCTCCACGGAAGGACTTAAGTGGTTCGGGTGTATCGAACACCCAGAGTAATTTGTCTACCATTGAAAGGGAGTCATGAGGTACCATTGATTTTCCCGACAGACCGATGATAGGGGGAGCGTATGAGTGAGTGTATGAGTAACGGACGCTGGTCGTACGTTTACTGTGTGTAAGTAACCTATCAGTTGAGGCGATCGTCTGACCGTAAGAGGGAAGACGTTTCGTCAGTTAAGGTGACAATTACAGTTAGACTGTGGCCGTACAGTCAGAGAAAAGTGATCGCTTGGACGGAAGTAGTCATTTTTCAATGTATGAATGAAAATGCATGCGAAATCGTGAGACGAATTGAGAAAGAAGGAGAATTGCTGCAAGAGGGAACAAGTGACGTCAGCATAGAACCGAGCTGAGATTGGTTAGTTTGTCAGACGTCAGCGAAGAGTCGCACTGAGATAGGCCGATTAGCGAGAACCGCGTAGGGATTGGTTGGTTGGTTGTCATCGGGACGTAAACAAGGAAGAGTGAGGGGAAAATTGTGGATTATCGAAAATGAAGTGTTTTAAGAGTTTAAGAGCACTCTTTAGGAGAAATAGAAGAAACTTATATGCCGGAGAGGAAGCTCCACCGGAAGGCACACCAGCTTATTATATGGCAGTGAATGTAGGCTTGCACTCGATATTATGGATTTCCGAGTGGAATAAGCTAACTGAAGGGAGTAAGGAACTGACGTTTCCGAGATTCGGAACGTTTAAGCTAGATGTGTTGAATGAACTAAAAGCGGTAATGCTTGCAACAAGACCTCTACCGAGGCCAACACAGTTCGAAGCACTTAGTGTATGGTTTAGAACAGCACACGAAAAGAGCGTAAAGAGGCGCCAGGAAAGAGTGAGACGATCAGTAAAGGCAGTACAGGATGCCAAATGGGATGAGGAAGCTAAGAAATGGAGAGTACAAAAGATAGAAGCAGATAAACTGTACCCGATGCTAGAAGTTACGGGGGAAAAGAAACCTCTAGAGGAAGATGAGGAAAGCGAGGCAGAAGAGGATTTGATAGAGAGGCTATTGACAGATAGACCACCTCCGTACAGCGGAGGGGCCGCAAGTCCTATATTACCACAAGAGGACGGAGCTAGATGGGGGGAATATAAATCGATCCCAGTAACAGATTGGGATGCCAGGAAAGAGGAGGAAATACCTCAATCTAGTTCCGAACAGAGAGTAGTGGGAAGATTCGTGGTCCAGAAAATGCCAGAAACGCAACATGCAAGGTCTTATCAAATGCCGGATGCCCTACAAGTACCGGTTACCATAGGCCCTATCGTGTCAATCTACAACCCAGAAGGGGTCCAGCAGGAGGAACAGGCACGATGGGATAGGGAAAGGGCAGAGATGGAGAATAGGGATCCTCAGAGGCAGATACTAGCACCGAGGAGTCGGAGTACCCCATTAGATGCAGCAACAGGTCCCTGGGTAGAACAAGGGCGTCAAAGAGGGCCAATGGACTTAAGGGGACCAAAACCAAAAACCCATAAGGAATTAAGGGAATACCTGAAAGAATGGGATACTGCCGAAGAGGCTCGGAATAAAAGTTTAGAAACAGGAGCAGAGTGGAGAGACCAGGATAACCGGATCCTCTCTCATTGTGGAGCTGGCGAAAGCAGCCCAGAGTGGGAGAGAGGGAGTCAGGAAAGCAGAGGAAATAATTGTCCTACTATCAGTGGCAATAGGCAAATGTGCGACGACAGGAGTACAGGGTGTGGCGAAGTGCCTCGCGTCACCTTTAGTGAAGGGGAACGAAGGACGCAGGAGTACCGTAATACTTTCAGATGCACTCACCATACCCCGGGTGAAACAGTGCAACATTGGAATCACGGGAACATGGAGAGTTGTGAAGGGTCTCGCCATGCATCTGGTGATCATGGGCGAAGTCATGAGAATATAGGGAGTCGCGAAACGTCTCGCCATACTTCTGGTGATCAAGAACGAGATCGCGGGAGCATGGAGGGCCATGAAGGACCTTATCGGTTATTGAGCGACACAAGACAGCAAGCGAGTTACAGTGAGTTAGAACAGAACGGTGGATCCTATCTCGTATCTGGAGAAACCGAGCCGAAACGACGAAGTATAGGGATGGGGGATGGAGTAATGTTCCACCACACCCCACGGGAAGATGGAAAGGCTTGGGATCTAGAGAGGTGGGAACAAAGGGATGGAAAGAAAACTCCTCATAACTCACCTGTGTTCAGGCGTAGGGCGCATAGTGGAGGTGAGAGGGGTATGAGCGAACCACCTAGGACTGACATACTGAGAGCTGAAATAAAAGGAAGACGGATTGATGTAATGAGCTTAAAATCAGACTTGGGCGAAATAATAGACGGCACAGTGGCAATAGAGAGGTTGGAACTGTACGCACCAGATGAAGTATTGTTCTTAGCCAAGGATGTTACTCGGAGAGCGAGGTCGGCTCATGAAAATTTATCTAATTTGGCAAATAGGTATATGATAGACCTGTCACGAACCAAAGCTTTGCAGCCCAATCATAGGCTAAATTGCACAGACCTAGATTTGGATGAACGTAGAACGATTGGACTAAGAGTACACATACGGGAACTAGTCATGTGTATCAGAATATGGAGAGATCTGGATAGATGGGAGGAAAAATGGTCTAAAAAGGGATCTGTTAGAAGAAGTACAATTGCGAAGTCCCAAGACACAGACCTAATGCGAATGGAAGCTTTCCCTTTGCGAGAAATCGCGAACGGAAACTACGTTCACGTACCCTGGAGTAGGGGGGATTTGGCGGCATTTACCAACTCCTTCCCAAAGCTTAGAGAGAATCCCGTTGAGTGGTACAAGCAGGTAGAGAGGTTCGTGAAGATCTCTAAGGTGCTGTGGATCGATTTGAACACATTGTTCGATATCGTAGTACCCGGAGATTTGTGGACGGCATGCAAACTTAGCGTTGAATGGCCTACCTGTGAGCCTCCGAGAGATGCCAGGACAAATGGTCCATCAGACAGAGTCATGGAGAAATACGAAAGAGTAATAACATGGCTGAAAGAGAAAGTGCCAGTACAAGACATAGACTGGGTTAAGATAGATCGAACAACTCAAGAGCCCAAAGAGACAGTTCACGAGTTCTATGAGAGGCTACTGAAAGCATTTAAACAATACAGTGGGTTGGACGTAATGGATCCTAAGGACATAGGACAGTTTGTGTCGAAGTTTGTTTTAGGATTAAGAGCAGACATAAGCCTGATGATACAACAGCATCTGATTTGTTGGCAGAACAAACCTTTAGACGAAATTCTGAGGTATGCAAGGTACTGTAGCGATGAGATAGATTCGAAAGCGAAGAAACTCAAGGAAAAATTAATGCTGGTACAAATGCAAGCAGCTGGAAAGGGTGGACAGCGGCAACAGGGAACAGGAACGCAAGCAAAGAAACAGAATAATCAGAGCAGAGATGAGGAAGAAAGACCGAGACCGAGAATGGATATCGCGACACTGAAAAGGACAACGAGGTGTCATCAGTGTAACGAAGTGGGACATTGGAGACGCGAGTGTCCTTACAATGTTGAGACAGGGGAATTAGAACAAGAGGAGGAAGAGGTACAGAATAACGTGGTTAAGGGAGCCGCAGCCCCGAAGGGAAAGTTTATCAAAGGGGGGACTCAGACTCCTCGAGCCCCGTTTCCTCAACCACCTCGCATCACCAACGGAGGGAAACCCTATAGACAAATGCCATTGTTCGTAGGAGGAGAAGAATGCTACTACGTTGATCCTCTTACAGGGCAACGAGTAAACAGGGAGGAAGACTGTACTCTAGGAGCAGCCCTGGAAGTAGACCAGAGAGGACCATACGTAGAGGCTGAAGTAGCTGGATGTCCTACGACCTTTTTGGTAGACACGGGGGCCACTCGATCCACTTTGAGATCAGCGGTAGTCCCAGGTTTGCCAATATCGGGAGAGACGATTCAGGTGGTAGGAGTCGCAAACAAGAGGATGACGAATCCTTTGACCGAACCAGTGTCAGTGAAGATAGGGAATTACAGTGACGAACATCAGTTTGTGATCTGTGATTCCAGCCCTGTGTGTTTGCTAGGAAGAGATCTGTTGTGTAAACTGAATTGCACAATACATTGCACACCTGAAGGAGTAGAAGTGCAGACCAACGACGAGGATGCCGATTTTAAAGTTGTAAACTCGCAAGAGTGCGTGGAACTAGATCCTACCTTAACAGTGGAGGAACTTCCACAGGATTTGAGGGAGAAAGTGTCAGCTGAAGTGTGGGATTTTACTGGAGAAGAAATAGGACTGATCAAAGGAGTAGAACCAGTAAAAATCTTGGTAAGACCCAATGCTGAGTATCCAAGAACCCCACAGTACAAGTTGACTCCAGAGACGATTGCAGGAATAAAGCCTGTGATCGAATCGATGATTAAACAGGGAATACTGAAGGAAATCGTGGGTAGTCCATGTAACTCCCCGATTATGGGTTTGCAGAAGCCTAGTGGAAAATACAGAATAGTGCAGGATCTTCGGAAGATTAATAATATTGTTGTCTCATGTTGTCCAGTGGTACCGAATCCATCAGTGATATTATTTCAGATACCGTTCCAAGCTGAATGGTTTACCGTGATAGATTTATGCCAGGCTTTCTTTTCGATACCTTTAGATGAAGAGAGCCAGTATCTTTTCGCTTTTAAGCTGGAAGATCGCGTCTTAACATGGTGTCGTATCCCTCAGGGGTATACAGAAAGCCCATCGATCTTTAACCAGTTATTAAAACGAAATCTTGAAAGTCTAGTACTGCCCAAGAATTCGGTTCTAGTCCAGTACATAGACGACCTCCTAGTTGCGTCAGAAACTGAGGAAGCTTGCAGAGAAGACACCATAACCTTGTTAAATCACTTGGCCGAGAATGGACACAAGGTGTCTCCAAGTAAATTGCAGTATTGTATGACTGAGGTGCAATACTTGGGCCATAGGATTGAAAAGGGAAAGCGGAAGGTGTCTCCAGACAGAATAGAGGCGATCATGAAAATGAACGCGCCTACAACACAAAGAGAAGTCAGGATGTTTCTAGGTATGGTCGGTTATTGTCGGCAGTGGATAGCCAACTTCTCACTGAAGGCAAAACCCTTATTACAACTGACGCACAAAGGAGTAAGTGATCCGGTACCATGGGACAAGGATTGTTTGATGGCATTTTTGCAGCTGAGGGAGGACTTATGTCGTGCCCCGGCTTTAGGGATGCCTGATTACACAAAACCATTTTTGCTTTACTGCTGCGAAAGAGAGGGATGCGCTTTAGCAGTTTTAGCTCAGATCCACGGAGATGCGCGTAGGCCAGTGGCGTATTTCTCGGCTACATTAGATCCAGTAGCCGCAGCGTTGCCCGGATGTCTCAAATCCGTAGCTGCAACGGGTGTCAGCATTGAACGTTCTGAAAGCGTAGTCATGGGTCATCAGTTAGTTGTGTATGTACCTCATTCTGTAGAATTGTTAATGACCAGGACTAAGACTCAGCATCTGACAAATAGCAGGCTCACACGCTACAAGCAAGTCATACTGGCTGCCGAGAATGTGACCCTAAAAAGATGCTCCGTCTTGAATCCTGCAACTTTGATGCCACTTCCAAACGAGATTGATGACGAAGTTTGTACAGATCATGACTGCCTTGATGTGACTGAACTATGCACCAAACCGAGACCCGATATTGTAGATGAGCCATTGACTGACCCAGATGAAATTTTCTTTGTTGATGGTTCATGCGTAAGAGACAATATCGGTCAGCTGAGAGCAGCTTATGCAGTTTGCACAATTACGAGAGTAATAGAAGCCGCTTGCCTGGAAGGAGTACACTCCGCTCAGGTAGCTGAAATTGTTGCCTTGACTCGTGCTTGCTTAGCGGGCGACAAACTTCGAGTCACCATATACACCGATAGCCAGTATGGTTTCGGGGTAGTTCACGATTACGGGCAGTTATGGTCTCAAAGAGGTTACATGACCTCCTCGGGTTCTCCTATTAGGAATGGAGAATTCGTGAGACTTTTGTTAGAGGCATTGCAAGGCCCAACAGCTATTGCAGTGGTCAAATGTGCAGCGCATACAAAAAACATTGATTTTGTGTCACTAGGAAACCGCTATGCGGATGAAGTAGCGCGTTACTGCGCAGAACAGGGTTATTCTCACACTGATGTAAAAGTGGGAGGAATACAAGAAAGAACTGAATTGACAATGTTATTGGATACTGTAGATACGTGGGATGAATTAAGAAGTGTTCAGGAAAATGCACCAGATGATGAGAAAAAGAGTTGGGAAACAGCGGGTTGTTCCAGAAGTGAGATGAATTTCTGGATCTCTGCCGATGGGAGAGCAGTTTTACCAAATGAACTTGTTAGTCCAATGGCAAGGAAATTGCATGGATCAGCACACATAGGTAGAGATGCTATGGTGAGAGTATTCAGACAAACGTGGTTTAATCCCAAGTTTAGAGTAGCGGCAGAAGCAGTGTGTCAGCGATGTACGATCTGTCAGCAACTAAATGTGGGCAAGAGAACACCAGTTACATTGAGTCATATTGGGAGGTCTGGGGGGCCTTTCAATAGAATGCAGCTTGACTTCATAGAAATGCCTAAATGCAATAGACTCAGATACGTTTTAGTGATTGTTTGCATTTTTTCTAGATGGGTTGAGGCTTACCCTACACGTAGGTGCGATACACTTACAGTAGCAAAACTGTTACTTAGAGAGTTGATACCGAGGTTTGGGGTGCCATCCTCTTTGGAATCGGACAGAGGAACTCATTTTAACAGCGAAATAGTGAAGATGCTATGTTCAGCTTTGAGTATCGATCAGAAATTACATTGCAGCTATCGACCAGAAGCTTCAGGGATTGTAGAGCAAATCAACAGCACGATAAAGTCCAGACTTGCCAAAGTTTGTTCAGCAACATCCCTGAGTTGGCCAGACGCACTTCCAGTGGTTCTTATGAGCATACGTAGCACACCAGATAGAAAAACAGGTCTCTCTCCTCATGAAGTGCTAATGGGGAGAGCCATGAGATTGCCATCGGTTCCGACTGCAGCTCTAGTGAACATCACAGACGATTTGATCTTGGACTACTGTAAGGGACTATCTGATGCCGTTAATTCTGTGTCCCTCCAGGTCCAGGCTGCAGAGGTTCCGTCAGCACAAGATTTGTGCCATGACCTGAGTCCGGGAGACTGGGTCCTGGTGAAGAAGCATGTCAGAAAGAACTGCTTAGACGTGCGCTGGAGAGGACCGTTTCAAGTCATACTTGTGACAAATACTGCAGTAAAGTGTGGAGGTCTGCCAAACTGGATACATGCCTCACACACCCGAAGAGTGCCAACACCTCTAGAAGAAACAGCTCCTCTCTCGGATGAGAATCCAGCGGAAAGCGGAGAAGCCATAGAGGGGGAAAGCCAAGCTGTGGAGGTGATCGAGGGAACTGAGATTGAGACGGAACAGGTCGACGAAGGTCAGGACATCAGTGAGACCGAAGTCGCCTCAGGAGAAGAAAGTAATTGGGAGTCCGACACAGATATTGAACAAGCAGAGAGTGACCAAGAGACAAGTCCAAGAACAAGGAGCAGAAGGACAAGAAGTGACAAAGCCAGTTGGCCGGAGAGAAGGAAAGGGCCAAGTTTGGAAGAAAAGCAAGAAAGAACTCTTGTTCCGATTGCAGAAGAATCAGACCAGGAGGAGGAAACTACTGACTCAGGAACTGAAAGTCCAAGAAGATCGAGGAGGGTACGTGCGCCCTGCAGAAGGTACGCCACCCCAGAGTGGACTTATCTAGCAGATGTCTTGGGGACAGAAATCTGGGAGAGTGAAGAAAGTGAAAGTAATCGATCACGATCCATTTGTGGCAGTGGAGATATGGATGTTGACGCCTGGACTCGAGACTGAGGGATTACTGACTTTCACACTTCCAATACCCCCATATTTGAGTCAAATTCAAGATCTAGTGCTGAAAAGATTACAATTTCCAACTTTTGGCCAGCAAATGCCAGAAGAAGAAGAAAAAGTTATTCGTTTTGAATTATTAGAAATTGTTGTGAAAGCTGCAGGTCCGAGAATAATTGTTGATGCATAAGAGACTTTTGTATATAAGCTATAAAGAAGAAGATAACTTAGCGCCGAGTGGAAAGAAGAATAAAATTAGGGATTACATTTAGAGGACGGAGAAGGGTTAGGGTTGTCTGTTGCTAAAAGAGAGAAAGACATTGTTGCGAAAAAGAGACTTTGTTGATAAAAAGCACTTTACAGAAGGGAAAGCAAATAAAGCAAACCAAGACTGCAGAAGGAAAAACTTTTTCGCAAAAGAAGGAGCTACGCTGTTTTGATAACATGGAGAACGGCAACCCAAACCGAAAAGTTAGATGTATAATAGGTACACTAATAGCAGTAGTAATTTTTCTCATAATTACAGTAGTGACAATATCATACATAATAGGACATGAAAGTGATAAGGAAACAGCAAATGTAAAGCCTGTAACGACTTTGAGACCTGCTCTTGTGGGGAAGAAGGAGGAGAGCAATGTTATACGTGAAAAGGCGTTACTAGCAGATGAAGCTCGTAGATTACATGTAGACGAGTCACAAGGAAATTTTAGGTCAAATGCATATGCTAAACTGTTATATGAATATATCGATGCCATGGAGGCCAAAGATTGCTATGTTTGTATGCAATTGCCGGCTTCTGTAGACGAAGGCATTAGATATCATCATCTCCCATTGACTTATGGGATAACATGTAGTTTACTGCTTAGTATATTTTATGGTAGGGAAGGATTTGAGTACTACTTTTCAAATTATGATTCGGTACTGCCTGAAGTTCCGAATTATAAGCAAATGAATAAGTGGGACTATTACAAAAAGGAGGATAGACTAGCTAAATTCTTTCTTCCATGGGATACACTAGATACATCATATGCACGCAGAAATAATCTAACTTGCAAAGTGTCAGAGGTAGAGAAAAAGTTTATAGGACAAGTAGATGATAGATACAGAAGGCAGAAGATTTTAAAAATGTCAGGACAATGGAAAATGGATTGGACCGAAGAAGAGAAAGCACATAAAAAGAAGGGTAGCAATGGTCCAATAGCATTGGATAGAACGCAGAAAGGAAAGTTATGTTTAACTCGAAGCAAGACGTATTACGAGAATGTATTTGTAGGTGAAGTGAATTGTGAACATGCTTTTAGATTAGAGTATTATACGAAAGATTTCATGAAAGGAATGCAAGCTATTCCGAATGTATATTTTGTATGTGGAAGAAATGCCTATGTAAAACTACCTGACAATTGGTATGGTTCGTGTTACTTGGCAATTGTCTTCCCCAAAATATATCATGCAAAGGATTTAGCGATAATAGAAGGAAAGGCTTCGAGGAGAGCGAAAAGGGAAGTAGGAGATGCAGAAGTAGTAGGAGATGTATTTGGAGCAATGTTTCCTATGTTAGGTTTAATACTTAACGACGTTAAGATCAGGAGATTGGCTACAGTGGTGGATAGATTATCTGCAAGTACTGCAAGATCATTAATGTTGGTAGAAGGTGAGATGCAGTCGATTAGAGCAATGGTTCTTCAGAACCGACTTGCTTTAGATGTACTGCTAGCAAAAGAAGGCGGAGTTTGTAAGGCTTTGAAGGTTCAGGAATGTTGTACTTATATTCCTGATAATTCAAAACCACTTGAGAAAGTCATACGGAACATTACACAAATTCATCAAGAGATCGAAGATTTATCAAAAATAAATGTATGGGAAAAAGTTGGTCATGGAGTAGGAAAGGTTGGGAGTTGGTTTGCCAACCTTGGTAAAAGCATAGTATGGTACATAATAAAGCCTGTATTGATAGTATTAATTTGTATAATCACATTGTTAGGTTTAGTAAAATTACATAAATGGTATAGGTCGAACCGGTTACAACGAACAATGAGAGAGCAAGAGAGGAGATTAGCTGCTTTACAAGATCAACAATACAAAAGCTTAAGAGCTCTCGAAACGATGAAAAGAGGGAATATTGTAACTAGTTCTGTTTAGAGATGTTATTCAAATTGCATTTAGTGATGACTCCTAGAAGTGATCAAAGGGGGGACTGAGAGAGCGCAAATTTGAATAAAAATTATGTATAGGCCGTATTTACAAGCACATTGTATAACGTAGGAATGAAACGTATATCGTAATGTGAAGTGACACGTATAGCATATAGATAAACGATATAATCCAAAGTAATATAGGAAATGTAACTGTATTCACTTTAGAACATGCGTTAGATTTAGAAGGCCGTATATGTAGTAGGCTGATGTAGAGATGGTGTAGAAATGCTTACGAAATGTAGAACGTGCAAAGTAGAATCCATGTACGTGTGTAACTTCGAACGGAGAAACGGAGATATGTAACGTGAAGAAATGCGTAGAAAATGTATAACACGATAGCGGATGAGAATATAAAGTTATACTCTATGTAGTTTGTATGTAATATAGAATGTATTCACATATATGTAACTGACTTTTGCTAAATACGAATATATATGTTAAAGGTTATACTGTGTAGAAGGCTTTTTGTAAGAATGTTAGAAAGGTTTAGGTCATTTGTGATTCTAACCTGACTGACCGAGGGTTAGCAGGAGCACAGTCCAATGTATGTAATTTAGCGGACTTACAGGAGTCGTAAATAGCTTGATGTGGACGTGAGAGCCAAGAAGTCTAGCACTTGTTAGATTTAAGGTGACAACGTTGGACAAGGTTTATGGCCTGAACGTGATAGGAAGCGATAAGAATTTGAGACTTGTTTTTGAATGACCATTCACAGGACCTAGAAGGTCAAAGAATAGCAGTTGTAAGTTAAAGTCTTGTTTAAGTTCATATGACTCTTGATTTGAAAGTGTCAGTTGAAGTCGCCAACAAGAAGACGAAGATGACATCTAAAGAGAAAGGTCAACTTAACGGACGGCGAAAGAGATGAAGCAATGGACGAAGCAAGAAGCTGACATCATCGGGGAAAGTCCGTGGTGGGCGTCAAGGGGCGTTCCACCCACACTGTGATTGTGTATTTTAGGGACAGCACCCCGGGGATAAGACAGCGAACAGCTCCGAGCAGATGCGCTGAGAGAGATCAGAGCGTAAGAGAGCAGTAGGCCGAGGACCCTTAGAAGAGCGGATGGGTAGGCAGAGAGGGTACTGCTTCTTAAACTTAAGTTACCTTTAGAGGCTAAGAGAGTTTGAACTTCTTTGGGAGTCAAACTGCTGACACCTTTTTAGGTTAGAAACTTGCGAAGTAGGGATGTCACTTAGTATAGAGTAGGGACAGATTTAACGTGATACTTTTCTCTTTCTGTAGATGACGCCAAGGAACCACTTCACATCGATGCTTTAATCTGGAGATTTTGGGATTGATTTTGTATTCTTTTGTATACTTTGAGGTTTATCCTGAGCGGATTGTAATTGCATCCAACTTTGACTTTTATATAAAACTTTCAAACTTTATCAGTTGTAAGTGGTTCTTCCGAGTGGCGTCAGTTAATGGGGTTTGTCTAACCTATGCGGGGGTTGTCTTTTACTCAATGACAGATACTAGCGGTCCAAAATAGATGAATGAGATAAGTTATTAAATTGATCATAAATTGATATCAAAATCTCATTCCCCGCACAAGCTCCTACATTTCAAATTTCTGTGACGTATATATTTTAACATGGCACACAAAATTGACCCGTCCAAACTGCACAACTGCCAAAAATGCTCTGCACCTCATGCCGACTTCGCAAATCTTACCTCAACATGCCCGAAGTTGCAGCATTCTTGGTTACGCATGCATTATACATTAGGGCACATGATCAATCTTCCTTTGATCCCCACCCTAGAAGTGGCCCTATTGGCATACACAGTCAACTTTCCCAAGATAATCAGAAGGTTTGCATCCCTGGGTCTCCTGCTAGCAAAGTGGGAAGTAGCTATCCACTGGGGGCGTAAGTCTGTTCCTACTGTCCAGAACTGCCTGAACAGTCTGGCCTATTGCAATGTGAATAGCGAAGAATACGCAAGCTTGATGCCTAGTACATCTCGGCCTAAGGACATATGGGGCCCATACTGTTCAGACATTGAAAACATATGCCAGGCATCTGGCTCCCAGCTGGAACAGGGCATAGTTCCGGTGGGAGTGGGGTAAACCTATCCTTGCATTACCTAACGTCTGTATTGCATAACAGGTGGACATGACCCATCCAGATATGAGTCACCGCAGTTAAATGTATGACACTACTGCTGGGATTTCTGAACGGGCGGGAGAGTGTATGTGAGGGTCTCTCATGTTTAAAAATGTTGCGCTGATGTTACAGTTTTGACCTATCTGGTGAATAAGAACATGGCAGTATTTTTTGGAGTAGATATTGATTTATCGTCAAAATGTTTGACAATGCACAAGTGAACAAATATGCATGTGTGCTTCTTCTGTATTTAAGAAATCTGAAAATAAAGTAAATAAAAAAGTAGTGCCCATTTTGCTGCTCTTTGCTCATTGAGAGCGGAGTTTAGCGCTATACATTTACCCCTAACATAGGTTTTAAATACATCCCAGATTTTACCTGGAGAGGTACCTTGGAGGTCATTTAGCTGAAAGTATTCCCTAATTGCCTTCCGGAGTTCGTCTTCCAACAGGGGGTCCCTGGTGAGGGAAGGGGGGAAAAAACAGTTCTGGGGTCTTTTTGGTGGGGCCGCCGATTTCAGTGTCACCCCTACAGGTGAATGGCCGGAGAACGATATCGGAAGTTTTTAGAGTCCGACTCAGAAATGTAGAATCTATTCTTGGGTAGGTGTGATGTGTATGGGAATACATTTATAGTCATGTGTGGTAGGGTGCATCTATTTCCATGTGTCCTTAAGGCCTAGACATGTGAAAGCTTTTTCGAGAGGTCTCAGGAAGCTCCCTGTATTCCCCCTATTGGTGTGTGTGCTGTCATCACCTGAGTGCCATGCCAAGTTGAAGTCCCCCATGAGTACTATGTGTCCCTCTGAAAACGCACCCAATAAGGCTAAGGAAGAGTGAAGAAATGACATTTGATCGGAGTTCAATACATAGACTGAGACAAAAGTGCATAGTTTGCCTCTGGGCTGTCCCTTAATTATGCTATTTTGCCTCAAAGAGTGAAACAGCAAGGCCACCCCATTGTGTTTCGTAGAGGCATAGACTTAAAAATTGTGGGGTATGTTGGATGTCGTAGTCTATGGTCCTCTTCTCTCTTAAGATGGGTCTCCCGTAGAGCTACCACATCATGCTAGTGGTCTCTTAGGTATTGCCATACCTTCCGACATTTAGTTTGTGAGTTGAGGCCCTTAACATTCCACCTACCTGGGTCATGTTTGCGCTATATAAAACTTTCTAAATAAATAAATGTGAGTGTAGTGAGTATCATGGTTGGTATAGGTATCTAAGTGATCCTGTGGAGGACCCCCTCTCGCCTCCGTGGACGTAAGCCTAAGACATTGCATCTCGCTTTTTCCCCTCCTCGGCTTCCTTCCCTGTGTCTCTCTCGAGGACCGCCTCTCGCTTTCTCCCATTGACAACCCCTTAGTGTTCCTCACCCCCTGAAATAAAAAATATCTTAATAGGAAAAATAATAAACATTTAAAGGATAAAAAGCACGACAAACTTTCCCCAATACATGTTGGCTAGGATTGAGATGAGACAATGTTTAGGGCGCATTGGACCATTATCGCTACCAAATTGTTACGAAAGTTCACAATAGGTAGTATATTTGGTAAGGCATCAAAGCGGGTGAAGCTGGTTTCTGCTGCAGGCTTGAGTCTGCCTCCACAAGGCTCCCTACATCCTCCAATCCTAGCAGAGTCAGTTATGAACTTTGGTACATCTGTATAGTAATATGGCGTCTTCATTCAGCCGTTCCAGGACACGTGGGTTTTCCCTTGGTAGAGGGTTCGGGTTATCAAGCCGGGCCTTCCCATCTCTTCTGTTTAGCCTGCCTTGATCAGCATCCAGCCACTGAGTTAGATTGTAGGAGTTATGGGGCTGACTTTGGGGTAGTTCTTGTAGTACCACTCTCGCAGATCCTGCTAATTGTGGCATGTCCAGCACTTTCATTACCTCTGCCAGTTTAGTAACATGACAGGGTTTATTATGGATCTTGAAGGCCAAGCCAAAAGGGTATGTCCATCGATATTTGATATGGTCTGCCCTCAGTTTATCTGTGATCTGGCAAAATTGTTGACATTGATCCAGGGGTGCTGGAGCTATGTCCTGCAAGACGGCTCTGAACGCACCCTGAAAGGAGACAGAATCACACTTCCTGGCAGATAGTAGGAAGGCTTCCTACATTTTGAATGAATGTAGTTTAGCCAGGACATGTCTGGGGCAGTCTTGGTCTCCTCTCATCGGTGGGCCCACTCTGAGCACTTTATTAATCTTCAAAGTTGGAGGGGAACCACCTATTAGTTCAGTGAATAGGCCCACCACAAAAGCCTCCAGGTTCGAACCCTCAACAACCTCCTCCAGGCCTCTTATGCGTATATTCACCCGTCTCGACCTGCTTTCCAAATCTTCACATTTAAGAATCATTGTCTGGAGTTGTTGATGCTGAGAGTGTGTTGTTTTCTCTATTTGGCTGGTACAGTGTTCCAGGTCTGTCGATTTGGTTTCAAGATCTAGGACTCGGGCGCCTACTGAATTTACGTCTTGTTGCAGAAGGACCAGTCTGTTGTGCAAGTATGTGTGCAGGACTTCAAGTGATGTGGTCAGGTCAGATTTAATCTCTTCCCAGAGCTTCTTCTTAAAATACTGGGGAGACTCCAGAAGTTCTTCTTTCGTGAGTGCCATGGTGGCCAAGCCTGTCGTACCCTCCGATTAGACTTTTTCTTCTGCTGGGGTAAAATAGCTGGATACCCATTTGGCCAGTTGCTTCTTCGGAGGCATAGGGGCACCCCTAAAAGGTGAGAGCCAGGTCAACCTCCATAATCTAGTTGTCTAAGTGCAGTGTCAGACGAGAGGTCCCCTTTCACCCTTGACGACGAGCAGCCACAGTCTGAGGGACCAAGCCCCTCCTTGCAGCCTCTAAACCAGTTCCAGGAATAGGCCTAGCCTCTTGGTCCCTTTTTCTCAAAGATCTTGGATTCTGCTATTTGTGGCAGAAGAATAGGATCTCAGAGTTAGGGTTCTAAGTCTGTCCAGACCACTAGGCACTTTTATCTTCTCTCTGAGGTCAAGCCAAGTAGGACTAGTAGTGCACCTCCCAGAAACAGTCATGACGACAGGAGATGTTCTACAATGCCATGTTAGGGTCAGGCATCAAGCTTTTAAAGTAGCAGGCCATCCCCTAGCCTTCCTTGTGTGCCTAGACAGCTGTGGAAGTGCGCCGTGAACTCCCCGCTGCACACCCTGCCTCGTTACACAGTCATCATCGGGATGCACTGCATCCCACTCTACACGGTGTTCCCAGGCCTTCCTCTCGCTGCAGGGTGTTTGTCACTTGAGCAGTAGATGATTTCCAGCAGGCCCCCTGGCTGATTGCTCTCCTCCTTCATTGTGACTCCTCCTCGCAACCACTGGCTATTTGGTGAGGGCTCCCTGTGTGAGGCCCAGGTAGGAAGAGCCCTGACGGTGCAGGGATCCACGAGCCCAGGGTAAGAAGCTCCAGGGTTGCCACTTCTCTATGCCTCAGGCAACGTGGCGTATCTCGCTGTCTGCACTGGACGGAGCTCTCTCAGAAGCTTCAAAGGTCACTGCACAGTCTCCTGTATTGCACCAACATCAGAGGAGGTTCGAGCAGGTCAGTTCTCCTATGTTTGCTGCTTTTTCACCAAGGTTGGTAGCAGAGCTGATACGGTTTACATCCGCTCGGCCATCTTGGCTGTCCACGCCCCCATGTTAGTTAGTTTTGAAATGGGCACAGCTTGATGGTTTAAAATCTCTTCATTGCTTATGAATGAAACAACAAGTGTCTTGCAGCTTGTGAAATAGCAATCTAACAGCCATCTCTGTGGTCAGAGGACTGCGACTGCTTCTCATTAATCTTCTTGAAGAGCTCAGGTGCACTGTAATATGTAATAATGGTTGAGAGTGCAGTGAAATCTTGCTGTGGTAGTGGGTTGTATTATATAGATGCTCTGACTGTTGCTGCTGTAATTGTTTGTCCATCTTTGATGATATCCTCCTCTTGTCTGGCATTGTTTAATCATAATGGTTTTTTATTGTTTCTTTGCTGTTTGTTTGGGACCACACTGCATTCTGGCTCCTAATGTACCCCTTCTATTACAAGTTGACTGTCAATGTACAGATGCTGGCGTGGCTCCTTTAATCCAGAACTCTTGCCACAATGCAGAGTACCAGACATTCACCTCCATAGCAGAACCATTGCGGGGTCTATTCACAAACTACACTTTGTAGTTCATTTAGTTGTACTACAGTAGTACTACTCACATACTACAAAATGCTACACTCAAACCTACATGTGGACACCTCCACCCCTTCAATCCTTTCTTTGTGTAGTTCTCCACCCCACTGCAGAAATCTCCACACATGTAAACTTATATTTTAGTAGTAAATGTGGGAGGGACAGGGAAGAGTTGATGGAAAGTGGGCAATACTTACTACTGAATGGTAGGGGTATAGCAAGGCTTGAGGAGGTTTTTAGTGAGGAGTTGGAGTTTATGAGGATACAGGAACAAAACCACAAAAGAATAAGCACATTAATATTCACAAACTGTACTTCTAAAACTACTCCAGCCAAAAAGGCCCTAAAGGAGTCATACATCTACTCCAGCGCAGCCTAGAGCGTGTCCAGCACCACACATAGCTTACCACTAGGCCTACACCACTTTTCTATAGAAAATGATGGGATGTATGCTTTTACCACGCATGCCTTTACAACGCGGTTTTTACAACGCATGCCTTTACAACGCATAGTGCTTTGGGGCGTTGGATAGTGAATAGTTTAATTTACTATTCCAACTCCAGTCCCCGTGGATAGTAGGGAAGGTGTTGGATAGTACATTAAACCTATTCCCTATCCTAGAGCGGCCCCCAGCGCAATGCGTTGTAATGGTTTGCGTTGTAAACGTTGCGTCGTAATGGTAGTGCGTTGTAAAAGTTTTGTTGTAAAGGTTGTTTACCAAAATGCAAACTCAAAAAATGCGTTTCCGATGCAGCAAACCCTATTATGCAATCTCTAACCTGTTACCGAATGGCAAAATGGATTGCTATTCGGAATTAGGAAGGGGCATGTTTAGGGTGTCCCTTCCTAATACCGAATCGCATTGGTATGTAGGAATGTTTTGAGACCGAAATGCGGTCACAAAAGATTCACATTTTACCACCTTCTTCAACTAGGTGGTAATCTATTTGCAAATTGTAATGGGTCTCCAAGGGACCCCTACTTCTTTGGGAATGTTTGTAAAAGCCTTTTTTAAAAGCAGGCAGTGGGGTGGTACCACAGACCACTGCCTGCTCTTAAAAAATGAAAGTAAAACTTTTCATTTTTATTTTTGTAAAGGATCTCGTTTTCCTTCAAGGAAATTCGGCTGCTTTACAAAACAAGAATTTGCAATGCAATAGGCCTCTTATTCATGCGAGTTTGAGCTATTGGAATTGTAAATCACAATGCCTTTTATTTTTATTTATGTTTTGGGTTTTACAACATAAATAAAAGGTGTTGTCATTTACAATACTAAACCTTAAACTCTCGCAAATGTGAGACCTATTAAGGAAGTGACCCGATTAGGGCCACCCGGGTCACTTGCGACCACCTCTCAGCCTTCCATACAAATGAAGAGTTGGTCAGACAGTAGATAATACTAACCAAGTATATTTTATTCAGGTACACTCAAGCAGAGTCCAGTCTGACCAGCCTCATAAGATTGCTGCTGAGGGACTGACTTCAGCAAACATAGAGATACATTTTGTACGTTTCTGTACCAAGAATGTTCCAACCATAATGGAAATCTACTAGCAGGTTCAGCTAAAACAAAGAAGTACAGCAAGACAATTCTCGACTCTGAGACCGGGCACACATTATCTTATTACCAAGGTCATTCTGTTTGTGTCTACCACTAGGCTAGAGGGAGAAAGCCTTTATCTATGCAAAAGGAATGCGTTAACAAGAACAGTGTATCAATTAGCAGAGCAAGGCCTAACCTTAAGTACATGAGGCTTTCCACAGCCTCCTTCTTGAGAAGGGAATATACAGCTCACTACATGATTCAAAATGACGACTGGACATAAAATGGTGCAGTGAACACGAACTTAACATAAGTACCAAACACAAGCAGGGTAGCAAAACATTTTCATTTCATCACTATTGCATTGCAATAAAGGGCATTCTCAACTGCTTGTTAGATTATAAATATCAGAGGAAGAGAACGACCTGTGACGTCTTCAAAGTAGAGATAAATAGTGCAATAAAGAAGATAAATAAGTATTGTAAACTACACAGACACAAAGTGTGAAGTGAGAGTTACATATTATCCAAGCTATAAACACTATCTAATCGCTCCAACACCTTTCGCTCTGTGATTACACTGTCGCGGCTCAGGAGGAAGAGTGGGAGGGGGCTATTTCCTGCCCAATGCGTGATTTGAGTGTGCAGTGTGGCATTGTGTAATGTCATTGCTATCTTTGGCCTAATAAAAACACTCCATCTGTAGTAGGGCCCTGGCTCCACCTCCTGGTGCAGGGCGGGCTGTGCTTTATGGCAGGCATGGAGGGAGGTAGGGATAGTCTTGGCTGCAGCTCCGGCCTTTTCACAGTGCACCTGCAATTACTAGTGAGTGAGAGGCTCTAAGGTGGTGGTATTGGTATTGGTGGTGGTGGTATTTGTGGTGGTGGTATTGGTGGTGCTGGTATTGGTGGTGGCGGTATTGGTGGTGGTGGTATTGGTATTGGTGGTGCTGGTATTGGTGGCATTGATGTTGGCGGTATTGGTATTGGTGGTGGTGGTATTGATGGTGGTGGTGGTGACACTGTGTTGAAACTAAAACCCAATTGGCAACTCTGGCCACCTGTCAGCCCCTAGTAAATGGTACCCTAGGGCCCCAGGGCATGGTGACCAGGGAAGACCCCTAAGGGCTGCAGCACTTATTGTGCCACCCTCAGGGGCCCTGGACCCTGACACCCACACACTGCCTTGACTGAGTGTGCCCTGGGCTCCTGCCAACCAGGTGTTCAGGGCCTGTGTTGGTGGTATTGAAGGTGGTATTGGTGGTGTTGGTATCGGTGGTGGTGTTGGTATTGGTGGTGGTGGTATCAAATGTGGTGGCGGTATTGGTGGTGTTGGAGGTGGTGGCATTGATGGTGATGGTGGTGGTATTGGTGGTGATGTTATTGGTGGTGCTGGTATTGGTGGTGGTACTGGTATTGGGGGTGGTGGTGGTGGTATTGGTGGTAGTAGTATTGGTGGTGGGGGTATTGGTGGAGGAGGTGGTGGTATTGATGGTGGTGGTGGCATTGTGGTGGTGGTGGTATTGGGGTGGTGTTATTGGTGGTGTTAGTCTTGGAAATGGTAGTATTGGTGGTGGTGGTAGTGGTAGTGGTATTGGTGGTGGTATTGGTGTTGGTGGTGGTGATGGTGGCATTGGTGGTGGTGGTATTGGTGGTTGTGGTGGTATTGGTGGTGGTATTGGTGGAGGTGGTATTGGGGGTGGTGGTATTGGTGGCTGTGGTATCAGTGGTGGTGGTGGTATTGGTGGTGGTGGATGTGGTGGTATTCATGGTGGTGGTATTGTGGTGGTGGTATTGGTGGTTGTGGTGGTATTGGTGGTGGTATTGGTGTAATTGGTGGTGGTGGTGTCAGTGGTGGTGGTATTGGAGGTGATGGTATCAGTGGTTTGTGGTATTGGTGGTAGTATTGGTGGTGGTATTTGTGGTGGTGGTGGTATTGGTAGTGGTGATGGTATTGGTGGTGGTGGCATTGGTGGTGGTATTGGTGGTAGTTGTGGTATTGGTTGTGGTATTGGTGGCACTGGCGGTGGGAGCATTGGTGGTGGTATTGGTGGTGGTATTGGTGGTGGTGATGGTAGTGGTATTGGTGGTGGTATTGGCGGTGGTGGTATCGGTGGTGGTATTGTTGGTGTTGATGATATTGTTGATGGTGGTATTGGTGGTGGTTTTTGAGGTGGTATTGGTCGTGGGTTTGGTGGTGGTAGCATTGGTGGTTGTATTTGTAGTGGTGGTATTGGAATTGGTGGTGGTGGTATTGGAATGGTGGTATTAGTGGTGGTATTGGTGTATTGGTGGTGGTGGTATTGGTGGTGGTGATGATATTGGTGGTGGAATTGGGGGTAGTATTGTTGGTGGTATTGATGGTGGTATTGGTGGTGGTGTTGGTATTGGTGGTGGTGGTATCAAATGTGGTTGTGGTGGTATTGGTGGTGTTGGAGGTGGTGGCATTGATGGTGATGGTGGTGGTATTGTGGTGGTGGTATTGGAGGTGGTGGTATTGGTTTTATTTGTTGGGGTATTGATGTTAGTATTGGTGATGGTGGTATTGGTGGTGGTGGTGGTGGTATTGGTGATGGTGGTGGTATTGGTGGTGGTATTGGTGGTGGTGGTAGTGGTATTAGTGGTGGTGGTAGTGGTAGTGATAATATTGGTGGTGGTATTGGTTGTGGTGGTGGTATTGGTGGCAGTGGCATTGGTGTTATTGGTGATGGTATTGGTGGTGGTGTTGTTAATAAAACAGGCTTTCGAAAACAACCCATCAGGTAGCTTTAGTACAGATGACATGTAACACAGATGTGCCGTTGTCAGCTTCAGCCCAATCACACTGGATTATATGCTACCTGAAATTCACATGACTTAATTCGCTAATTATTTCTAAATCCATTTTACTTGGGGGGGGTTTGAAACAGACATGAGATAATGCTGGGTTAAAGTGATTGAAAGCAGGCGTCCGTGTTACATAGCGGCCACACTGCTTAAAAAAACACAAGCAGTTTCAGTTTCAGCTGAAGCAGCGCATGTCCATCCTGCAGTAATAGAAACTCAATAAGGTAAATATTGCTTACAGTCTAAATAACAGTTACTATGTAACCACTGAAGTAAAAGAGCCAGTCGCCATGGGAGGGTACAAATGAAGACAAGGTCGTACTAAGGATGGACTAACAAGCCTATTAACGAATCCGAAGGCAGCATTTACGAAAGACAATGTCACAAGCCAATTAAAAATATGGGAGGAGAGTGGGCGTGGCTTCGCTCCCATACTCTACTACAGCAGTCTTGCACAGCGAGCAGTGCATGCGCGCTACCACTAGGCTCGACCTAAAAAAAGATTGCTTTATTTAAACTTAATCACCTACATGGTGGTCTGCTGACCCCAGCAGGACACCATCCCTGTAATTTTTGCTATTCCTAGAAGGTCGCAAATTGCAACCTACCTCATTAATATTCATGAGGTAGGTCATTTGCTATCCCCAAGGAATCGCAGAAAGTGTTCTACACACTTTCATGCATGCCGTTTTGCGATTTCCTAATTGCGATTCACAATATTTCGCAATGAGGGAATCGCAAAATGGTGCATTGATGCATCTGACCCATAGAGTGGAGGAAACGAGACCTCCGCTTGTAGATTAGTGAATCGCATTTAGTAGTAGTTGAGTAGTACTATGGTTGTACTACTAAGCATACTACAAACTATAGTTTGCTACTAGGTCCCCTTGCATGTTTAATTCTTTTTGTTTCCCAGTTTCCAGATATATTTTTTGTTGGGTGTGATATTTTTTGGCTGTTAGCTGATATTTATCATTTTCATTAACAGTTATGAAGTAAATTAGTTTGATTGATGTCAATGATAACTGACAGAAAATTGTAAACAATGTTTGTAGAATCGAAATGCATGCAGGGAAAATGTATTTTATCGCCAAATGCAAGGTACTTCTTATTCTTCCTAAACTTGTTCCATAGGACAAACAAAGGAGAGATTGTAGCTAAACATTTCAGAATAAATTAAAAAATATAATTAGGAATATTTTGGGTTGAAAAGTGTACAGATGCGTGTTTTTTTAAATGTATTTTATTGATTTTCTTTACATGACATGACATCAGTGCGTTGAGCAGAAAAAACAATACAATGCAGTCAAACATGTCATAAACAAAATGCTAACATGTCTTTATGGTAGAGCAGCATTTGCCCGTCATTAATAAAGGGCAAGTAAAACAGACATGTGAAAAATTAAATAATATCAAGTATACCTGTGGAATCTGCTTGTAACATGAGCGAGTTGTGTTCTGTGACTGGGCTGGTGGTGAGTGAACAGTCTCAGGTGTGGATAAGGTGGCAAGGGCATCTCGTAAGCGTGGTGATTAGCGTCACAGGAAAGGAGGGACACCAATACGATCAAGTCGGCGCGAATTTAGCAGGTTGGGTGACCATTTGCCTGTCAGTGTCCTATACCTTTGTGGTATAGGATTGAGGGATGTACATAGAGTGGTGATGCCAAGACGTGTGCTGTCCTGGGCGAAGAGCACATGTAATGTGGGGGATAAAGGAGGTTCCACTTCCCCTGGAGCGTGTAGCCTTCCGGTGTGTGGATTCCAATTTCCCCTGCGTTCTTCTGCTCCTGTGTCTAGGTAGCCCACTATCAGGTGTGTGATTGTGATATCTCTTTAGTCGTGACGGGATACGTTTCATGGTGGACGCATGTCGTTTTTCACCTCAAACCTTAATTAGATAGGTTTCCCAACATTCACTACCAGTCCTTGAGTCCTCTTTTGTTCAAAGCGACTTAAGGGTGTTCTCTTCCGCGTGTGTCCATGTCAGCAATGTGGTCAGCCAGCGCTGGAGTCGAGTCGGGGGTGGAGGGGCCACCTTCCAAAACATCTCTATCTGCTTTTTGAACAGGACTAGAGGCAGGTTGATGAACCTGTAAAGGTGTTTGTCACCCTTGGCTCTGGTGAGATGTCACGACAGGCAGGATTCAGGTGTGGGCAGGGGGGTGTGTTCTGCAAGCTTGGCACTGTGGTAGTAACCTTGCACCAAACTGTTTGTAGCATCGGGCGTTCCCATGTCATGTAGTAAAAGCCAGCGTTCACCAGGGGTAAGGGTTGGTAACATCATGCGTTTAATGCACTAAGGGGAGAGGTAAGCGTGATGCATGTAATTTGTAATTTGTAATTTGTAACTGGGTTTTGTATCGCGCCAACTCACCGACAGGTCTCAAAGCGCTACTGACCAAGTACAGCAACAAGAAACAAGAAGAAAGTATAGAAGTGTCTAGAGCTAATGATCGGCTACTGAAACGTAAAAGCGTAATTGAACTGTTTGACCAAAATCTGGATTGCGGGACACCTCTTTCACTTGCTGAAACGCTCTGGACCAAGCCTTGGCTGATATTAGTTGAGGTAGGACTCTGTTCCATGTAGCGCATGCCCCTCTGCATACCTTTGTGGTATAGGATTGAGGGATGTACATAGAGTGGTGATGGCAAGACGTGTGCTGTCCTGGGCGAAGAGCACATGTAATGTGGGGGATAAAGGAGGTTCCACTTCCCCTGTATGCCATGCAGTATGCAATGCATGTTATATGGAGTGGACTATCAGAAAATAACCAGCCCCTGTACCATAAGTATCCATAATGTCTTGAAAAGACATGAGCTTCACCAGTTGTTCAACTTCAGCTTCCCTCCAGGGACCCGAGTCGTCCTGGTGAGTCACAGTAGGTAACCACAACAATCATTATATCTAGGAGTCAAAGAGAGAAAACTCACTGTGGAAGCCTCAACATGGACAAACAAGACGTAAATACATTTATTTAACCGCATCGCTGCTGCAGTGATTTTTGTGCTGTGCTGCATTTTTCTAATTACCGCGATACATGACGAGCTCAGCTCGTCATCAGCACACGCCACCCGTGGCTGATGACGAGCTGAGCTCGTCATCAGCATCGAAGGGGTTAAAGGTGGAGACCCTAATATACACCCAAGTGTGGCAAAAATATTTGTGTCAGTGAGCTAAAGTCGCGGTCATGGTTAAATTTACCCATCAGTAGCCGCTCTGTACCGCCCTTGTTGACATCATTTGGGTTCTCCTTGCCCAGGAGACAAAGAAAAACAGCCTATTGATGTTAATAAGGCTGCTTGAAAACACTAGTTGGTGTAATGTGATGTCAATACTAGAACTTAAGGATGGTGTTTTCATACTATATAAGTGGCGACTGAAAAAGCAGTGCAATGAAATAAAGTGTGAATAAAATAAGTGATGAATATTAAAATTGGATAACACTGAGTAGATGTATAATTTTAATTTTTCTCTCAGTTTTCCAACTCTAAAATGTAAAGTGCAAAAACAGATTTAACATAATATCTGTGAGCAATATTGGTCGACATGTTTCAGCATTTAAAAGGTATAGTACCAATGCTTTCTTCAGGACCCGATGTTAGCTACTGCTATTATAAAGTGAAGTTAAAAATGTCACCTGTCAATTCCAGGTCACGTAAATCCACCACAGACCATTAGTTGTGGTGATGGCGCTTCACACCACCTGGCTGCAGCTCAGGTATAGAGGAGCACCGCTCTGCCCGTCGGTGTCTCCTTATTCTTTTAACATGGTAACTGACATTTATTTTTCTTCCTCTGACTACAAATTGAGATGCTTTTGTAAACTTAACGATGTGACAATGTCTGACAATGTCTGAGCCTCACGAGTGTAAAAAGATAGGCTATAGGATGTTTGTTAACACACAACAAAATTTAAATATCTGTAACTTAACTGTATAAATATTTTCAAAATAGTTATGAAAGCACAATTTGTTTAAATTCGGAACTGCAATGAAAACAAACGTTTTAATAGGATCAAAACAAATCAAGCCTCCTAAATTGACCATGTGCAAAAAATAAATATCCTCTGAAAGCCAATTTGTAGAAGTTATTTTTTGTGCTATATAGCTATATCAGTATAACTGCATGTCTCTGCAAATGTAGTGTCAGTTTCAATAGAAAATGTGTTTCTGTAAATGACACTGTGCTCCAGGCATTGCTTTAGCAATATGTTTGCACAGAGTGCTCCAAAATGCACCGCTGGCTACATACTACATTATTACCACTCTCCTGTTGAGTGGCTGTGCCTCATTTGCTGCACTTGTTATTTGTGTCTATGACTGCTGTTCTGTAACATTGATAGCAGCACGATAGCAGCACCCCCACGCTGAAACTAGACCAGCACTTCTGTGCATAGCACAACTTTGCATTACTTTGGGGAACTTTTCAATGCAAATTCTGGTTTGTTTTGGATGGTAAAAATCCCACCCCAACTCTCTGTGTCAGGTTTGCACCACTTTTGTGCCACAAAGCATTAGTAAATCTGGGCCATAGTGTAGTGCAAGTCGTCTGTGTTAGTACTCTCAATTGTCCTGAGCTTATTTGTTTGCAGCTGGGGATGTTTTCCTACAATGCTTCCCTCTAGCATTGCTTGTCTTTATTAATGGGCACATGGGCAGCAGATGACCATGTGTTCAGATTGAAGTAAATACATTTTAAAACATGCCAGAAACCCAGAAAAGGAGCCCCCGCAGTGTAGACACAGCACACAGCTGATCCCTACCTAGTGCAAGATGCACTGAGCATCGCCCTCGCAGGAAGGCAGGCGCCCTGGTTTGACTCAACTGGACCTACTTAAGGATTAGTTCATATCCTTGGAACAGAAATGGAACATTGTGTATATCGGCGAGGCCTCCAAGCGTTTCAAGGGCAAATGAAAAGCTTATAAATGTCTATTTTGTATGCCTAGAAGAGAATATTTTGCAACTCTGTCGTTAAACATAACCAGAAGAGAAATGTTACAAATAGTTCATGAACTCCACATATGCCATGACTTGTGTTTGTAATTTGCGCCCTAAAATTTTGAGGCATGTGACATAAAACATGCATTTGTAAAGTGCAGATTCGCCCTTGGGTCTCTTTGCCCCAACATTTTATCGACCTATGAAGGATGACAGGCTTCTGAGTCAGATAAACTCCCAGGTGAGTTGTATGCTAGACAAATACTCAAAAGTGTGAACCTACCGGGATTCGAACTTTCAATCTTAAAATGTATTTGTAAATGTAAATGTATTTGAGCTTATATAGCGCACAGCTACCCGGAGTGGGTGTCCCGGCGCTTGCTTAGGGAACCCGTCCTGGTATTCCCCTGTGAGATAACCCCGGCAGGGTATCCACAAGGTGAAAGCCAGGCATCCCGCCGCGAGGGGCCGTTGTGGAGATTAAGCAAGCTATTGCCCAGAGTTGCAGAGTGGGACTCCATGATTGGACTAGGCACCGAGGCGAGAATTATCGAGTCCGTGGAATTTTTAGCCCAAGACCCGCCGAGGCGGTGAATTGAACCCTGGTCCAGGGCCGATCTCAGCTTCCGGGTCTGCCGCCTCTAACCCCTGAGCCACACTTCTCCACCATGAAACGCAAATTACACCGGTCCAGCTGAATAAAATTGTATTGTATTGTATTGTATTGTATATTGGATGTATAGAGCGCCTTATCACCCAGGGGTCTCTAAGCGCTTAGCAGAGGGTGAGCACAGTACTATTAGGGGAGCAAGTTAGATAGTACCCCATGCCTCCTGAAACAGCACAGTTTTTAGCTTTTTCCTGAAGGGTAGTAGACTTGTTTCTTTGCGCAAGCTCTCTGGCAGTTTATTCCATGCAGTGGGAATTGTATGGGAGAAAGTACGCCCTCCTAAGGAGGATAATTTGAACCATGGACAGACCAACAGTGCAGCATCTGCTGATCGTAAATTCCTGCTGGGAGCATACGGAACTAAACGTTCCTTGATGTATTTTGGGGCGTGCCCGTACAAGGCATTATGCGTAATGCATAGGCCCTTGAACTTGGCCCGCTGTTTCACCGGCAACCAATGAAGTTTGTGAAGGAGAGGGGTGGCATGGGTCCTTCTGGGTTTATTGAAAATTAGTCTGGCGGCGTCGTTCATGACTATCTGAAGTCTGCTCAGCAGTTTTTGAGGGATACCGACATACAAAACGTTGCCGTAGTCCAGACGTGCCAGGATCAGAGCTGATACTGCTCTCCTGAGCGTATCCACCGTCAGAATGGGGGAGAGTTTCGCAGTTGTCTCATTAGGCCCACATATGTGCCCACTACGGCTGATACTTGGGCTGACATAGTGAGATTGATATCTACGATCAGGCCTAGGCTTTTCACTGCTTCTGCTGGTACTGGGGATGGCCCTAATTCAGTGGGCCACAAGAGATCGTTCCATGGGCTAGATGCCGTCGTGATTGCAAGCACCTCGGTCTTGTCGGGATTTATTTTTAATGAGTTGGCCGTAACCATGGGCGAATTTTGCGGATCTCGCGTTCGCGAATTTTGCGGATTTGCGAACTCGCAATCCGCAAAATCCGCGAATTCCCGCGAATTTGCGGATTTTTTTTTTGTGTGTTCGCAATTGTTTCTGCCAGTTCGCGAGGATTTGGTACTAGTTCGCAATTGCGAACTTACTTGTCGGCTCGCAACGGTCGCGACTATGTTGTTTCTACGTCTGGTTCATCATCACCTCCTCCCAGCACCCTCTGTTTCACCACTGGCACCCTCTCTTTGACCCATGCCACCCTCTGTTACATCAATGCCACCCTCTGGTTCATCATCACTGTAGAAGATGGGGGGGAAAAGCAAGCCCACCTGCCCTGCTTGAACTGACATGAATTAATTTGGGGTTAGTTTATTAACAACACCTGCCCTGCCCCAACTGACAATAATGAATTAGGGGCTAATTAATGTGTCACTGAAAGAATTTCAAGTTCCAGCCTGGCACCTGCTTGTCTGCTCCTTTAGCTGTAAATCAGGACCTTTGTGGCATACAGTTAAGGTCAGAGCAGGGTCACACAATAGTTGCAAGCAGGCAACCAAATTCTGGAGGGCCCCCTCAGGAAGCACTACAAAGAATCGTTACAAATCATGAGGTTGACCTTTTGCACCTGCTCATTGCTTTTGCTTTTGCTGAAATCGTTTTTCGTTTTTTTTCGCGCTATTCGCGGGGCGCGGCGTCGTGCGAAAGCAACCGCGGAAGCCGCCAATTCGTGCGAATGAGCATTTTATTTTTTTGCGGCTTGTTGTTTCGCGAGTTTTTTTGCAGTATTCGCGAGCCGCTTGCAGCGCAACACGCGAATTTACCCCAAGTTCGAGTACGGGCGCGGCCATTTTGTTTGCGTGACGTATTTCCGTTTCCGCCCGCTATGTATAATCTCGCGCAGTAAGCGCATTGCGAGTAGAGGTTCGCACGAGATCGCGCGGGAAATCTAGAGGTTCGCACAAGATCGCGAGGAAAATCTCGCGCGAACTTACTTTCGCGCTCGTGAACGGGCGCCGGCCATCTTGTTTTTCATTCATTTCCTGTGTCTGGGCATGGTGTTTAATCCTCTTGGTATCTTTGCCATCCTTTGCTTATTTTCATTTTTTTTTTTTACGATTTTGCTTCTTATCTATCCCTCTCTTTTCCTAGCTGTATATTTTTGTCTTTTCTGCTATTTTTCTTTACTTTTAAACTACTTTTTTAAACTCTTTTCTTTTCTTCTTCCCTATCCTATTCTTTCTTAATTTTCAACTTCTTCCTACCTTACCTGCCCAGAGCATGGTCAAGCCAGGCGCCGTGAAGCTGCCCAGGCACTTGAGGGCCGCAGCGGCGGCGGGGAGTAGTGCTGGACCCAGTGCCAGGACAGCATGCGGGAGATTGAGGGGGGAGCAGGTGACTCGACGGGAGATATTCAGCCCGGAGGAAGTGGGCGCGCTGGTCTACTTCGTCCAGCGCCGCCTGCCCAGGACCATCGCGGGAGGCGGCAGGATCGCGGCCGGCGGCTACAACATGCGGGAGCGTCGGAAGCGGTGGGAGAAGGTGTGCTGGGCCATATCCCACCTCTACGGGGTCCAGCGCACCTACAGCCAGGTCACCCATCGCTGGACGGACCTCCTGGACCGCGAGCGCGACCTGCTGGACCAGCTCGGCTTGGAGATCCCCGGGCTTGGTGAGTAGTAGTAGCCATTTAATCACTCACTACTATGATGTTTTCTCCTGCTCTGTGTTGTTGTATTGCAAATATTTGTTTTTTACATGGAGCAAGCCAATAATGCCGCTGATGACGATTACATTGTAGTTAAATTATATTTCAAAATCTTCTGTGCATTTCAGGTGCACTGCTCTCCTTCTCAGTGGCGTTGCTACTATGCTTATTTGTTTTCTATTTCGTGGTCTCATTGGCCTGAGTAACTATTATGTATGAGTGTACTTTACAGAACTGCGTAATGCTAGACACTAGGGGGCAGATTACATTTACAAGCCCCTTGCGCCACGTTTACGTTGCCACGTTTACGTTGGTTTGCGTGACGCAACAGCGGCGTAAACGTGCCGCATCCCTGCGAGTCATTTACAGCATGACGCATCTAGGGAGATGCGTCACGTTATAAAGCCATGGGCCTGCACCACAATGGGTGCGTTCCTAGTACGCAGGGTGGGCGGTCCGGCGGCTGTGCGCCTCGCAAAATTGCCTGCGTGAAATCTACAAGATTTAACGCAGGCACTTCTGCGACGCTGCTACGTCAATTCAATTCCTTATGTCTGCTCGAAGCAGGCTAAAGGACTGACACAGCATGTTAAGTATTGGGTGGCCCTGAGCATTCCTGGAGTTGCATTGCGTTGGCGACGTGACTCCAGCGATGCGCCGCTCTTACGTGACGAGATGCGTCACGCAAGTGCCTACCCTTGCGCCAGGGCGCGCCGCATTGTAAATGAGGCGCATCTGCCGCGTCGCAAGGGTAGTTTTGCGTGACGCATTTGATCTGGCGCATCTCTGGAGATGCGCCAGAACGCGTAAGTAAGTATGCCCCTAAGGGGCAGAATTGCAATTACCGTCGCATCCCTGCAAAGTAGCAGGGATGCGCCATTAATTGTGCGGCCCGCTACCACCACCAAACATGGTGCACCGTATTTGCAATGCGGCGCACCATGGGCCCAAAACGTCACCGAAGCTTTACTGCTGGAGTTGCGTCACAACGATGGCGCAGCTCCAGCAATGCTCTGGGGTACCCTATCTCCCCAATGCTGGGTCAAGCCGTATGTCTGCTTCAAGCAGGTGCAGGGTTTGTGTGACGCATCATTGTCCTAAAGGTGACTGATTGAAATTTTGTAGATTTCCCTCAGCCACTATTAGGATGTGTTCCAGCGCAGGAATGCCCTCCCTTGCGCCGGAACGCCCCCTGATGGCGCAGGGCTTTATAACGGGATGCATCTCCCAAATGCGTCACGTTCTTATAATATTATACGCCGCACCATGGCGCCCTTTTTTGTTTAGCTGCTGCGTCACAAAAGTCACGCAAGAACGGCGCAAAAGAACCGCAAGGGGCTTAAATCTGCCCCTTCCTTTGTACCCCTGACAATAAGAAAAATAGTGGCGGTGGATTGATAGTTTGACTATTTCAATGACTGGTAATGTAGCAGGCAACTGTTAGTGTTGTCACTGATCTGACTGAAATCACAATGGAGTTTGTCTGTCACTTTGCGTCTTGCCTGCGGACTGCTGCCTGCCAGTCCTAGGTGAACGTTTCAGTACTTTGTTTAGTGAGTTACGTGACTTTCGAGGTCACAGGTCCGCAAATAAATGAAAACTAACCTTAATCAATATAAATTCGCGGAAATATTTTGTTATTGTTCTTTTGAAATGTTTGATTTGGTTGACATTGACAAGCAACAATCATCCATGTTTTCTGTTCTTTCTTTCATGTTGTACGTCAGCTCCCCCCAGGGGCGAGAGGAGGACACAGGAGCAGCAGGCGGCGGATGCTGTTCAACAGGGCCAGGATCGGGCAGGCGAGGGCTCCTCTGCTGGCCCCAGTAAGTTTTCATTTTAGACAAGTACCTATTTTTCCTAGCGTTCCTCATTTGACTTTTTTCAAAATTGTCTTTGCTCTTCTTGTAGACTGTATCTAAATTCTTATCCTGCCTCTACTATGACTCCCTGTGGTATTACTAGATTATTCTTATTAGTCTGTCTGTGTAGCTAACTAAGATTGCACGGTTGGCGAAACTCCCATGATTCTAGTCAACAATAGCACTATCAACTTAGTGCAGTCCTCTGGGATTGTCCATAATGTCTTTTGAAGTGTTCTATCTGGACTCATGCTTGCAAAAATTGCAAAACCTTTCGCTCAGTCACTCTAGTCTGGACTTAAATACACAGATTGTATTTAAGTTTAAAAGCTTTATTAAAAGTAAACACATTTATTAAAATGAAGTCATAATAAAACTAAACGTTTAACTGATAATGGAAAAGTGGTTAGTGCTGACGATTAATTGAAGACATTTCTTGTGGTCGAGCCGAGCTCTCACCTGGTTTCAACTTGATCTTGTTGTTAGAAGTCCATCTTCTGTCTGTGTGGAGAAAAATGGTGCGTGTTAAAAAAACAGCCTTCATCAGTTGTGCCAAAAAGTGCAGCAAGACAACCTTCCCTGGAAAAAGGGACATTTTTTTTAACTTTAACGTAGACAGTCACAAATTACATTGTTTTCACATGTCTTCATTCCTAGACCAAAGACTAGTGAGTGCTTTATTCTAACATTCTTAAATGTACTTTGTAGGTGGAACATCTGGTGGCGGGGCCAGTGTGGAGGTGGTGGTGCTCGACACGGAGGCGGAGGGCGATTCTTCAGGGGAGGAGGCGGCGGCTGTGAGAGTTGAGACGGTGGTGGTGGCGGCCAGAGGTAAGCTCTTATATATTCCTTACTTATTGAGATTGAAGACTAGCTGGGAAGGCAAGAATATGAGATGCATGGCTGGGTGAATGATGAAGCAATGATGGGTGGAAGGACAACAGCCTGGGTGGGTGACACAGAAACTGTATGTGTCCATATACCTGGATCATGCTACTATCTGACTCTTAGATAGCATATGTGTATCTAGAGCAGGGGTACTCATAGTACGGCCCGCGGGCCGGTGGTGGCCCGGCAAGCCTTCCTTGGCGGTGCGCAGACCTTGCAGACAATCACTGCTCCCCCGGCCCCCACAGAGCAGAGTGGAGATGCAAGGCCACAAAGAGGTGAAATAGAACAAAGCCTCTGTGGGGCCGGGCAAGCAGTGATTGTCAGGGTGGAGAAGCAGGGGCGCTACAACAAACAAAGCCTCAATAATATGTTAATGGTCTTTTAAAGACCTGTTAAGTACTTTGGTGTTGTTGTCTGTGTGTGCGCGTTGAGGAAGCGGTCTCAACCCGGGCTGAAGGCTGACACAGATAGACACACACACAGTGAGATGACAGAGGGGGAGGTAGAGGGAGGGCAGGAGGGAGAGAGAGATGGCAGGAGGGAGAGCAGGAGGGAGAGAGATGTATGTAAATGCTGGGTCTGGTGGCTCAGTGGGTGAGGGCATCTGCTGCAGGGACCTGTGTGCAACCTCATGGTCACAAGTTATCGTTTTGCTTTAGCCCCGCCCCCTCTGACTCCGCCCCCACCAGTGCGGCCCTCGGCCCCAAACTACACTGTAAATGTAGCCCCTGAGAGAAAGTTTGTGAGTACCCATGATCTAGAGAGAGTAGACGGTCAGTGGATGAACTAAGTGTAACTTTGAAGAGCATGTAACACTGCACCCGCACGTCCGTTCCAGTGTAGGAAAGGGAAGGAAAAGAACTTTTAATTTTGTCCAAATACTACCATCAATAGTAGCAGTAGTTTGTATTGCAAGCACTGCATAGATCCGGTTATTACGGTGGCCACTCCCTACCTCTCTTAATAAGTTTAGTAGTACTCAGTCATTCATGTGTGGATGTATCACTGGTCACTCAATAAAAAGCAAAGCACCAAAAGTCATCCCATATATAAGCAAAAACATCCCATTTGAAGTGATAGATAATCAGATTATTTATCTTCTTCAATTTTCCATTTCTAGTACTCATTTCCACTGTAGGGTGAAAGTTAAATTAATTAAGGAGTAGCCCTTGAGTTGTAACAGAGTATTCTCAGTGCCACCCGTAATAGAAAAGTAAGAGCTTCACCACCTGCATGTACTGGACGGGTACAGTAACGCAACGCAAGTCTAGGTCACTCCTCATGGCGTGCGTCTCTTTTTCTCGGGTGCAAGTTTACTGCGCTGGCATTATGCCGGCTTGCAGAAGATAACGTACCAATTTTCCAAAACAAGAGACAAGAAGAAGAATAAGACTGGTGTACTTTCATAGTCGACTCTAATGGAAGTCCATAGTGCTCGTTGAATTTGTTCTTAAACTCCCACTAATGTTAGAGCAAGGATCAAGAAGTGTGAAGTTAGATAGATACTGGCCTCAATAGTTATGTAATGCGTTTGCAAGTTGCTAGTTGTAGTGCAACACAAATTTCTGCTGAATGATTGAGTTAATCTTAAGGAGCATTGGTTACAGACTATGTCTTTCTTTCTTCATATAGGTTCTCCTTCCAAACGAACAAGGAGGAAGGAGCTGGCTAGAGCGGCCCGGCAACGGAGGATCGATGCCACTGTGGCCGAATATCGGCGGCTGGTGGCCCTGGAGGACGAAGAAAGTGTGCAGTCGACCACAACAACTACGTCGTCTGCATCGGCCTCCGTTCCCCCACGGGCTGCCAGTGCCACCCAGCACAGTGGTCCACCCAGACTGAGCCGGGCTGCCAAAGCCAAACGCCACCGCCGAGTAGCAAGGACAACAGCTACAGCTTCCTCTCACAGCCGTTGCACCTACAAGGCATTGAAGGCACGCCTGCGCCGCAGTACCCTGATGGTGTCCCGCCTCCAGCAGGAGCTCCACCACTTTTCCAACCAGTTGGAGGGGCTCCGCGTAGAGCACGCCTTGCTCCACCAGGAGCATGATGCCCTGGCCCAAAAAGTTGACAGCATCCGCCCATAGTGTCCCTTGCCCCTTTTTTAGAGACTTTTGGGGGGTGGGAATTGGGAGTTGGGTTTTTGGGGACTTTTGAAGGACAATCGTTGGGGTTAGGGAGGGTCTTGCGGGAGATTATTTTGTTAGGGATATAAATATACTTTTTCAAACTTTATCTGAGCATACCCGTTTCTTACTGCTTGCCTGGTGGGTGGGGGTTTAACGTTGACTTTGTTTTCCTGAAAGTTTAGTTCCATTTTCTTCCTTTAAGTGTAAATGCCCAAATGTTTTCAACACTAAGTGCCTCTCACAGACGAAGTGAATCCAAGAGTCCTAGGACTTTAGTAGTACTACCTTCAGTCTCTCGTCTCTCGTACTAATACTCCATTATACCCCCAAACCACCAAACGCTTATCTTACCTGTAATTTGTGTTTGAAAGTAGGGCTAGACCCAGGGCTGGCTCCACGGGAGACAGCGAATATGGTTGGCAATCTTGGTCGGATAAAATTTCCTCATAGCGGTGGTACTAGTGGTGTGACACAGTGGCAGTTGCATGCCTATGAAAAAAAAGAAAATGAAATCTGGTTTGTCCTCCTGAGCAATTCAACGGTACAACTGAGAATATAGCAGGTGACAGAAGTACAGTAGAACAGTGCCACATTGTAGCCTAACAAATGGTAAAGTATAACTACTAATTCGGTTGAAGTTCTTTCACATTAGCAATGGTTCTTTGTCAAGCAGAGTAAGAATATATCCTCGGATTTCTTCACCAGCCTGTTGCTATCACCTTATCCTCCCCAGCAAGTGTGTGGATTTATTGCTGTCATTTAGTCACACATCAATCAAAACCACACAGCCCGGGGGAAGAGGGTTAGGGTTTGAAAAATGGATGGTTACGGGGGTTTTTGGGAAAGGTTTTGGGAGACAAGAAAAAATAGCACAGCATACACAAACAATTGTGAACATAAACAAATCTTTGGGTACAAACCTATCCATCAATCTTTAAAAGTGCATGCACTACTGCATACATGTCAGTGAAAAGTAAGTAGTACATTCGACAACTGTGGAAGAATAGAAAGAATGCGACAGTACAGGGCCTGTGTGGAATTATTGATAACGATATTCAACATAAGGTCTCTGTACTTAGCCAGATACCCGAGCGAGAGCCTTGCTGGTCACTATAAATCCATTCACAACAACACTCAGTGGGGTTGGTCTGGAAGGTATAGTAGATAGAAAAGGAGAAATTGCTTGTTTTCTAGGTGTCCCCTCACTCACCAGGGTTGCCCCTTGGTGACATGCTTCATCATTGGGGCCATCCCAGTCCTCTACGGCCTGGGGCGTGCTGCGACTTGCGAATTACGTAGGAGCACTTACAAATGACTATGTGTGGTGCAGATGTGATAGTGGAGTGGACTAAGTGATGTGTTAAGGGATCAATTTAGAAGCAGAGAGAGATCCAAGAAATGCAGTCACAGTCAGAGAAAAAGGCAAGGGATACTGTATCTATGTGGTTGTAGTGGTCCTGTTGGAAGTGGTAAGTAAGTTGCCTGCAGAAAAAAAATCCTCCTTTTAGCGGCACTCCTCCTTTGCAGCCGACGCTTCGTCCATCGATGTTGGTCACCAGAAGACACCCTGTAAAAAAAAGCACAGCATAGACAAAGAATGGAACATAAACAATTCTTTGGGTACAAACCTATCCATCAATCTTTGAAAGTGCATGCACTACTGCATGCATGTCAGTGAAAAGTAAGTAGTACATTCGACAACTGTGGAAGAAAGAATGCGACAGTACAGGGCCTGTGTGGAATTATTGATAACGATATTCAACATAAGGTCTCTGTACTTAGCCAGATACCCGAGAGCCTTGCTGGTCACTATAAATCCATTCACAACAACACTCAGTGGGGTTGGTCTGGAAGGTATAGTAGATAGAAAAGGAGAAATTGCTTGTTTTCTAGGTGTCCCCTCACTCACCAGGGTTGCCCCTTGGTGACATGCTTCATCATTGGGGCCATCCCAGTCCTCTACGGCCTGGGGCGTACTGCGACTTGCGAATTACGTAGGAGCACTTACAAATGACTATGTGTGGTGCAGATGTGATAGTGGAGTGGACTAAGTGATGTGTTAAGGGATCAATTTAGAAGCAGAGAGAGATCCAAGAAATGCAGTCACAGTCAGAGAAAAAGGCAAGGGATACTGTATCTATGTGGTTGTAGTGGTCCTGTTGGAAGTGGTAAGTAAGTTGCCTGCAGAAAAAAAATCCTCCTTTTAGCGGCACTCCTCCTTTGCAGCCGACGCTTCGTCCATCGATGTTGGTCACCAGAAGACACCCTGTAAAAAAAAGCACAGCATAGAAATAGAATGGAACATAAACAATTCTTTGGGTACAAACCTATCCATCAATCTTTGAAAGTGCATGCACTACTGCATACATGTCAGTGAAAAGTAAGTAGTACATTCGACAACTGTGGAAGAAAGAATGCGACAGTACAGGGCCTGTGTGGAATTATTGATAACGATATTCAACATAAGGTCTCTGTACTTAGCCAGATACCCAAGAGCCTTGCTGGTCACTATAAATCCATTCACAACAACACTCAGTGTGGTTGGTCTGGAAGGTATAGTAGATAGAAAATGAGAAATTGCTTGTTTTCTAGGTGTCCCCTCACTCACCAGGGTTGCCCCTTGGTGACATGCTTCATCATTGGGGCCATCCCAGTCCTCTACGGCCTGGGGCATGCTGCGACTTGCGAATTACGTAGGAGCACTTACAAATGACTATGTGTGGTGCAGATGTGATAGTGGAGTGGACTAAGTGATGTGTTAAGGGATCAATTTAGAAGCAGAGAGAGATCCAAGAAATGCAGTCACAGTCAGAGAAAAAGGCAAGGGATACTGTATCTATGTGGTTGTAGTGGTCCTGTTGGAAGTGGTAAGTAAGTTGCCTGCAGAAAAAAAATCCTCCTATTAGCGGCACTCCTCCATTGCAGCCGACGCTTCGTCCATCGATGTTGGTCACCAGAAGACACCCTGTCCACTGCCTGCCTGATGCTGAATTGTGGCTCGCTACTGTGAAGCCTGACTCCATCTTTTTTTCCCCATTGCAGAGACTGAAACCCGGCCTGTAGTTATTCAACGAAAAACAGGAAGTGATGTAATATTACAACACCACTGATAAATAAATATAAGGTATGTAGGCTGTGGAGTGCAAAAAGTCACAATTTGATTTTCCTAGTAGACAGTACAATATTTTTGAAAGTGCGTACTCTGAGTCACCTTTTGAAGGATAAATAAGTATGGGCAAATTAATGTAGCGGATCTTGCCCCTCAAGCTAGGTGTACTGTAAACTGTGTTTTAGAACAAAATTAGATCTTCCTAGCAGTGCTCCCACCCAGACCCTTACTAAAGCCAGTCGCAAAAATGTAGAAGACCCCCAATCAAATCTCAAAAAACGAGGCCTAGCAGAAAACTGGTGACAAAACTTACTTTGAAAGTAAAAGTAGGCCGAAGTACCCCCTTCCTAATTACCCATTACCCACCGTGGATTGCATTCAAACCACTTGCAAGCAACCAAGCAAAAGTAGCCATAGCCAGCATCGCTCCAAGACTCGAAATCCCCCCCACTCAAACACATGCAGTAGAAATACTGCTAACCCTAACGAACCCTAAGTTAAGAATAGTGGCAAAGGCTTTCTTTAACTATGCCAAATCCCCCCTTTCCCACACAGGATTTTCTTCAAATGACTTGCAACCAAAATTACACATTCTCACAAGTGCTCTAAGACCCCAGAACTCAGTTGGAAAAATCTAGAACACCCCGAAACACATGCAATCCTGCTGCTAGGGCTAACCCTAACGAACCCTAAGTTACAAAAAGTGCCAAAACTAAAGGCTTTTTCGCGAGGATTTTGTCCCAACCACTTCTACCCGGTATTAGACCTTCCCAGGAATGCCCCAAGACCCGGCAACCCACCCGCCAAGAAGCATAACACCCCCAAACAGGCCAAAAGCAAAATCTCATACTTGCAATATTTCTGGGCCTTCGGTCCAAACGCGCTGCGTAGCTAGGCCATAAGTCGGGGTTGGCACGACGGATTTCCTGAAAAGCAAATGCAATCAAGATTAGAGTGTCCCAGCAGTGCTCCCAGACCACGAAACTCACCCACAAACACCAGGAAGCCCCCCAAACAGGCCCCCAAAAACGCTACATAGAGCAAAATGTCAGAAATAGCCAAAAAAAAATCGGCCTGGATTTTGTCCCAACCACTTCTACCCGGTATTAGACCTTCCCAGGAATGCCCCAAGACCCGGCAACCCACCCGCCAAGAAGCATAACACCCCCAAACAGGCCAAAAGCAAAATCTCATACTTGCAATATTTCTGGGCCTTCGGTCCAAACGCGCTGCGTAGCTAGGCCATAAGTCGGGGTTGGCACGACGGATTTCCTGAAAAGCAAATGCAATCAAGATTAGAGTGTCCCAGCAATGCTCCCAGACCACGAAACTCACCCACAAACAGACGGAACCCCCCCTAAGAGCACCTCAAAGGCAAGCAAGTCATCAAAAACACAAAAAATGTTCCGCCTGGGATTTGGTCCAAAACACTTTTATCCGGTATTAGAGCTTCCCAGCAATGGCCCCAGAGCCGTCAATCCAGGAGAAAACGAGTAGAAGACCCCCAAACAGCCAAAGAGCAAAAGTACAAAAATGGGGACTTTAGTCAATTTTTCACAAATTTCCCAAATCACTCCGCGCGCGCTCTGCAGCTAGGCCCTAAGTCCCCTCTGCCACCATGGATTTGCTTCAAACCTCTTGCAAAGTAAAGTATATATAGCCAGCAGTGCTCCCAGACCACGAAACTCACCCACAAACACCAGGAAGCCCCCCAAACAGGCCCCCGAAAACGCTACATAGAGCAAAATGTCAGAAATAGCCAAAAAAAAAATCGGCCTGGATTTTGTCCCAACCACTTCTACCCGGTATTAGACCTTCCCAGGAATGCCCCAAGACCCGGCAACCCACCCGCCAAGAAGCATAACACCCCCAAACAGGCCAAAAGCAAAATCTCATACTTGCAATATTTCTGGGCCTTCGGTCCAAACGCGCTGCGTAGCTAGGCCATAAGTCGGGGTTGGCACGACGGATTTCCTGAAAAGCAAATGCAATCAAGATTAGAGTGTCCCAGCAGTGCTCCCAGACCACGAAACTCACCCACAAACACCAGGAAGCCCCCCAAACAGGCCCCCGAAAACGCTACATAGAGCAAAATGTCAGAAATAGCCAAAAAAAAATCGGCCTGGATTTTGTCCCAACCACTTCTACCTGGTATTAGACCTTTCCCAGGAATGCCCCAAGACCCGCGGCGCCAACCCACCCGCCAAGAAGCATAACACCCCCAAACAGGCCAAAAGCAAAATCTCATACTTGCAATATTTCTGGGCCTTCGGTCCAAACGCACTACGTAGCTAGGCCATAAGTCGGGGTTGCCACGACGGATTTCCTGAAAAGCAAATGCAATCAAGATTAGAGTGTCCCAGCAGTGCTCCCAGACCACGAAACTCACCCACAAACAGACGGAACCCCCCCTAAGAGCACCTCAAATGCAAGCAAGTCATCAAAAACACAAAAAATTTTCCGCCTGGGATTTGGTCCAAAACACTTTTATCCGGTATTAGAGCTTCCCAGCAATGGCCCCAGAGCCGTCAACCCAGGAGAAAACGAGTAGAAGACCCCCAAACAGCCAAAGAGCAAAAATGGGGACTTAGTCAATTTTTCACAAATTTCCCAAATCACTCCGCGCGCGCTCTGCAGCTAGGCCCTAAGTCCCCTCTACCACCATGGATTTGCTTCAAACCTCTTGCAAAGTAAAGTATATATAGCCAGCAGTGCTCCCAGACCACGAAACTCACCCACAAACACCAGGAAGCCCCCCAAACAGGCCCCCGAAAACGCTACATAGAGCAAAATGTCAGAAATAGCCAAAAAAAAATCGGCCTGGATTTTGTCCCAACCACTTCTACCCGGTATTAGACCTTCCCAGGAATGCCCCAAGACCCGGCAACCCACCCGCCAAGAAGCATAACACCCCCAAACAGGCCAAAAGCAAAATCTCATACTTGCAATATTTCTGGGCCTTCGGTCCAAACGCGCTGCGTAGCTAGGCCATAAGTCGGGGTTGGCACGACGGATTTCCTGAAAAGCAAATGCAATCAAGATTAGAGTGTCCCAGCAATGCTCCCAGACCACGAAACTCACCCACAAACAGACGGAACCCCCCCTAAGAGCACCTCAAAGGCAAGCAAGTCATCAAAAACACAAAAAAATTTCCGCCTGGGATTTGGTCCAAAACACTTTTATCCGGTATTAGAGCTTCCCAGCAATGGCCCCAGAGCCGTCAACCCAGGAGAAAACGAGTAGAAGACCCCCAAACAGCCAAAGAGCAAAAGTACAAAAATGGGGACTTAGTCAATTTTTCACAAATTTCCCAAATCACTCCGCGCGCGCTCTGCAGCTAGGCCCTAAGTCCCCTCTGCCACCATGGATTTGCTTCAAACCTCTTGCAAAGTAAAGTATATATAGCCAGCAGTGCTCCCAGACCACGAAACTCACCCACAAACACCAGGAAGCCCCCCAAACAGGCCCCCAAAAACGCTACATAAAGCAAAATGTCAGAAATAGCCAAAAAAAAAATCGGCCTGGATTTTGTCCCAACCACTTCTACCCGGTATTAGACCTTCCCAGGAATGCCCCAAGACCCGGCAACCCACCCGCCAAGAAGCATAACACCCCCAAACAGGCCAAAAGCAAAATCTCATACTTGCAATATTTCTGGGCCTTCGGTCCAAACGCGCTGCGTAGCTAGGCCATAAGTCGGGGTTGGCACGACGGATTTCCTGAAAAGCAAATGCAATCAAGATTAGAGTGTCCCAGCAGTGCTCCCAGACCACGAAACTCACCCACAAACACCAGGAAGCCCCCCAAACAGGCCCCCGAAAACGCTACATAGAGCAAAATGTCAGAAATAGCCAAAAAAAAATCGGCCTGGATTTTGTCCCAACCACTTCTACCTGGTATTAGACCTTTCCCAGGAATGCCCCAAGACCCGCGGCGCCAACCCACCCGCCAAGAAGCATAACACCCCCAAACAGGCCAAAAGCAAAATCTCATACTTGCAATATTTCTGGGCCTTCGGTCCAAACGCACTACGTAGCTAGGCCATAAGTCGGGGTTGCCACGACGGATTTCCTGAAAAGCAAATGCAATCAAGATTAGAGTGTCCCAGCAGTGCTCCCAGACCACGAAACTCACCCACAAACAGACGGAACCCCCCCTAAGAGCACCTCAAATGCAAGCAAGTCATCAAAAACACAAAAAATTTTCCGCCTGGGATTTGGTCCAAAACACTTTTATCCGGTATTAGAGCTTCCCAGCAATGGCCCCAGAGCCGTCAACCCAGGAGAAAACGAGTAGAAGACCCCCAAACAGCCAAAGAGCAAAAATGGGGACTTAGTCAATTTTTCACAAATTTCCCAAATCACTCCGCGCGCGCTCTGCAGCTAGGCCCTAAGTCCCCTCTACCACCATGGATTTGCTTCAAACCTCTTGCAAAGTAAAGTATATATAGCCAGCAGTGCTCCCAGACCACGAAACTCACCCACAAACACCAGGAAGCCCCCCAAACAGGCCCCCGAAAACGCTACATAGAGCAAAATGTCAGAAATAGCCAAAAAAAAATCGGCCTGGATTTTGTCCCAACCACTTCTACCCGGTATTAGACCTTCCCAGGAATGCCCCAAGACCCGGCAACCCACCCGCCAAGAAGCATAACACCCCCAAACAGGCCAAAAGCAAAATCTCATACTTGCAATATTTCTGGGCCTTCGGTCCAAACGCGCTGCGTAGCTAGGCCATAAGTCGGGGTTGGCACGACGGATTTCCTGAAAAGCAAATGCAATCAAGATTAGAGTGTCCCAGCAATGCTCCCAGACCACGAAACTCACCCACAAACAGACGGAACCCCCCCTAAGAGCACCTCAAAGGCAAGCAAGTCATCAAAAACACAAAAAAATTTCCGCCTGGGATTTGGTCCAAAACACTTTTATCCGGTATTAGAGCTTCCCAGCAATGGCCCCAGAGCCGTCAACCCAGGAGAAAACGAGTAGAAGACCCCCAAACAGCCAAAGAGCAAAAGTACAAAAATGGGGACTTAGTCAATTTTTCACAAATTTCCCAAATCACTCCGCGCGCGCTCTGCAGCTAGGCCCTAAGTCCCCTCTGCCACCATGGATTTGCTTCAAACCTCTTGCAAAGTAAAGTATATATAGCCAGCAGTGCTCCCAGACCACGAAACTCACCCACAAACACCAGGAAGCCCCCCAAACAGGCCCCCGAAAACGCTACATAGAGCAAAATGTCAGAAATAGCCAAAAAAAAAATCGGCCTGGATTTTGTCCCAACCACTTCTACCCGGTATTAGACCTTCCCAGGAATGCCCCAAGACCCGGCAACCCACCCGCCAAGAAGCATAACACCCCCAAACAGGCCAAAAGCAAAATCTCATACTTGCAATATTTCTGGGCCTTCGGTCCAAACGCGCTGCGTAGCTAGGCCATAAGTCGGGGTTGGCACGACGGATTTCCTGAAAAGCAAATGCAATCAAGATTAGAGTGTCCCAGCAGTGCTCCCAGACCACGAAACTCACCCACAACCACCAGGAAGCCCCCCAAACAGGCCCCCGAAAACGCTACATAGAGCAAAATGTCAGAAATAGCCAAAAAAAAATCGGCCTGGATTTTGTCCCAACCACTTCTACCCGGTATTAGACCTTTCCCAGGAATGCCCCAAGACCCGCGGCGCCAACCCACCCGCCAAGAAGCATAACACCCCCAAACAGGCCAAACGCAAAATCTCATACTTGCAATATTTCTGGGCCTTCGGTCCAAACGCACTGCGTAGCTAGGCCATAAGTCGGGGTTGCCACGACGGATTTCCTGAAAAGCAAATGCAATCAAGATTAGAGTGTCCCAGCAGTGCTCCCAGACCACGAAACTCACCCACAAACAGACGGAACCCCCCCTAAGAGCACCTCAAAGGCAAGCAAGTCATCAAAAACACAAAAAATTTTCCGCCTCGGATTTGGTCCAAACCACTTTTAGTGCTTCCCAGCAATGGCCCCAGACCCGTCAACTCACCTGCAGAGAGGTAGAACAACACCCCCACAAGTGCTGAGTCTTTCTTCATTGGGCGTAAACCAGCCCTCTGCTTTGATGGAAATAGGAGTCTGGAGGAGGAGGATAGAGGAGCATGTTCTTCTGAACTTGTGAACCTGAGGAATGCAGACTGCGGCACCTTCAAATCAATTAGCAAACAAGTGAAGACAGTTCTGGTGATGGGCTTGTTTTTGTGATTATCTGATTAAAGTTTGAATTATATTAACTGTGCACAACAAAGAAAGACAGACACACAGGAATAAAAGTGAATAAGGATGAAAAAGAAAGTTATTGATTTGTTGTCTCATTTTCAGGGCTCGGTATCACGGTCCAGGAATAAGAATAAGGCTTCGTCATCATACTCTGCGAATTCAGGCAGGGTGAGCTCAGTGTCACCTGACAGAGTAGAAATTCCCTCATCTATGTTGCTGGCCACCTCCTCTTCATCCGGCACGCTCTCTCGTACTCTGAAATCTGGTGGTATGAGGTGCTGATTCATCTTGATCATTGTTAACCTCTCCACATTTTTGGGCGAGAGGCGGCTCCGTTTGGGAGTTACAATCCCACCAGCCGCACTGAAAACCCATTCAGAAGACACGCTTGCGAGTGGGCAAGACAAGTAGTTTAAAGCCAGGTTGGTGAGCTGTGGCCACAATTCTTTTTTCCCATGACAATACGCCAATGGGTCAGAATTAACATAGACCTCTGTTGAGTCATTCAGATAGTCCTTCACCATCGACTCAAGGTCCTCATCCAAGGTTCCTCCACTTTGCTTAGCTCTTGCTGTGCCTCTGACCTTTTGAGAACCAAACCCACGCAGAGCTAGCCAATCCTCTTCAGCCTCCAATGTTTCTGTTGTCTTTCGTGCAGATGACCCGGTTGCCGGTGTCTTTAACGGCTGAGAGGTCACTTGTGCCACAGCCACAGGTGCAGAAGTGGATTGTTTTGACTGGGGATGGCCTGCTGATGTACAGCCATTTCCTTCAATTTCCAGCCGTTCTGTTTCAAACTTCTTGGCTGACAAGGCTAGCCAACGTTTGTACTTTGGAACATGTTCATCATCAAAAGGAAAGAATGCTTGGCCTGCCAGCGCCTTTTTGTAGCGTGGATCCAGAATAGTAGCACAAATGTAATGCTGTTCTGAGTGGATCTTTTTAAGACGTTCATCACCTTGTAGGAGCTCTAATAATTGCTCAGCCAGAAGCAAAGAGTCTTGGTTTTTGTCATCTTTTCCAAACACAGAACACACCTCCTTCAGTTGGTCCTCCAGCATGTACAACAATGGGATAGCTTTTCCCAAATTAGAGTCCTCCTTGCTGACTGCACGCGTGAAGAACTCAAAAGGACGAAGCATGCGTGTCAGGCTTTCAACTATGTTCCATTGCGGCCCACCCATCCTCAGCTCCTCTGTACCCTCTTTAAAGAAATATTGATCGAGTTCCGTATACTGCTCATACAGACGCTCAAGCATGTAGAAGGTTGAGTTCCAACGTGTTACCACCTCCTGGATGAGTGCTTTCACTGGCATTTGACGTTGATATAGCAGGCTCCTCAGCTGCTTCCGGGCCTTAAAAGAATGCCTGAAATGCTTGCACATTTTTCGGCAGGTCTCCAATACACTGTACGCTGCACTGCCTTTATTACCCAAGAATTTTTGGACAACCAGGTTTATACAGTGCGCCAAACACGGCACTCTGAAATAGTAACCGTCCCTCATGGCCTTAACTATATTGGCGCCATTGTCCGTGGAAACATAACCAACCTTGCGTTTTAGTGGGGACAGCCAGTTAAGGACCTTTGTGTTAAAGACATCCAAAATGTTTTCTGCTGTGTGACGTTTCTCCAAACCAAACATGGCTAGTGTTGCATGTTTCCGAGCACCTTTAAAAACAATGTTAGTGTCAACACCTGCGTTTAGCTTTGCTTTAGCCCCTGAAAAAGAGACCCAGTGTGCAGTGATGCACATGTAATCAGCGCCTGCGCCACTGGTCCACATGTCTGTTGTCAGATGTATAGTGTGAACAGCACTCTTCTGCAAAGCTGCCCCAATCACCTTCAGAACATCTTCATGTAGTGCTGGAACCGCAACTCGGGCAAAATAGAACCGGCTAGGAACCTTCCATTTAGGGCAGAGCGCTGTCATTAATTCTAGAAAACCAACCCCTTCTACAAAAGAAAAAGGGAGAAGGTCCAGAGCTAGCATTTTAGCCAGCTTAGTGTTATACAGACGGGTCATTGGGTGGTTGCGTTCATATTGCGCTTCTGTAAACAACATCTTTTTAATGTTGCCCTGGACCAAGGATTTACGGGATGATGATGATCTCTTCGACCCAGTTACGCTCGCTGATGAACTTTTCCGCATTGATGTCTCACTCTCTCCCACACTCTTAGTGTGGCTCCCATGGGGTGTGCTGCTGACAGGGGAACTGGGTGTAAGTGAAGTGTTTGAATCGTCTTCTACCTCCTCGTCATCACCAGATGAAAAATCAACGTTTTCATTACGTGCAATTGCGGCTTTCTTGACCGCCTCTAGGTGCGGAAACCATTGGACAGGGTGCGCTCTCTCAAGATGACCTCTCTGGCCTCCGGTACCATAGTTAGAACCAAGCTTACCACGACTAAATCGAAGCTTACAAAGGCTACAAATGGCTACGTTTTCCTTTTTTGGGCAAACACTAAAGAAGTCCCAAACTGGAGACTTGAAATGTCTTCGGGGGCCGGAGGAGGCGGCGATACTGGTGGTGGTGGTCCTGCTGCTAATGCCAGATGAAGTGGAGGATGTGGATTGCCGAACTTCAGTACGTTTTGCACTTTCACCACCACGAATTGAGGTTGAGGACGAGGTGGGTACCTTCTTGCGAGGAAGAAATATGGAAGCGGTAGGTTTTGGTGTACTACTTAACTCCAAATCTAATGATTCCATTTCCATTGCCTCCTCGCCGACATCATCATCACGCTCAGCAGCTTCTCGGGATAGGGTCAAAATGTCTCTTTGCTGCATGCCCGGTGGGGCTGCAGTGACCTTTGTGATGACTGGCTCGTCGTCATCGTGAGAGGCTTCATCACCAGCAGTATCTGTCACTTCTTGTTGAGCCTCATCACACTCCATAGGTTTGAGTTTTTGGACGACCTTCCTTTTACGCTTAGGTACCGGTGTCAGATCATGGTGTGCCTCACTGTCAGACCGCAGTTGTGGTTCCCAAGACAGATCACTTGCATCAGAACGAGGTGGGCTTGAAGAAGATGTAGACACCCCCCTTGATCTTTTCCTTGCTAGGGATGTGGAAGACAATGAATGATCATCAGGAGGAGTGGCTTCCAATGATACCTCGGCTTCATTGTCGATTTCCTGATGTGCCCCTACTTCGGGAGGAACAACTATTGTGGGCACTTGTGAACCTCCATGCACCTTTGCTTGCGCATCTCCTTTTGCTGCCTCTCCTTCCACATGTACTTGGGCGTGTACTTGCACATGGTGTTGTTGTTGCGGCTGTGGTTGTTCAACACTTGTCAGATGAGTTACAACAACCTGTGTTGATTCAGGGACATTGCTGCTACTTTCTTGCGATGAGCCAACATCACTGGTCGATGGTGATTGGAGAAGTACACTGACTGCCTCTGAAGCACTCAAGGGCTTTGACTTAAGTTGGTGTGGTGGTGGAGGCACTGAACCCAATGGAGCAGGGGTGCTGCTCCCAGCTTGGTCCCCAGCAGATCATGCTGCTGCAGGCGTACTTTTTTTTTTGCTCCCAAAAAACGTGGCGGGTGGCACACCAGCCTCCTTGGTAACTTGCTTCTTCTGCTCCTTACTAGCAACTTTCTTGCTAGAGGAGCTACGGAGAACTTTCTTTGGGGGCGGGGCCATCTTCTTCAGAGCAGGTCAGACAGCAGGCCGCAGTTGCACGAATTGTAGAGTTGTCTGAGGCCAGACGTGACGTCGCGTGACGTTATGCTGCATATACACACCGCTGCAGGACTTCTTCCTGGCACTGGTGTTTCTCTTGAGTCTTGTGCACCTAAAAAAAATGGAAGACAGAGGAACATCAGTTCAGTTATAGAGCACAAAAAAATCGAAAAACACTGCAAAATCAGCACAATCCCAATCCATCCATGCCCTCCATAATGTTTAAATTCAAGACAACCCACAGAAAGACTAGGCCCATGCAAGACTCACTACCCCTGGGCATAAATAAAGGTTGAAAAGTAGGCAAAATGGTTGGAGGCCTAACAACAAAGCCTGCATTCAAAATGGCCACTTGCCTCCTAGCACATGGCCAGGGCCTGCCTGTACCAGCACTCAAAATGGCCCCCACCCACATGGCCTGTCCCCATGAACACCCCCAAAAATCGAAAAACACTGCAAAATCAGCACAATCCCATTCCATCCACGCCCTCCATGATGTTTAAATTCAAGACACCCCACAGAAAGACTAGGCCATGCACCACTCACTACCCCTGGTCAAGGCCCCAACAACAGGTAAAAATCGAAAAACACAGAAAAATCAGCACAATCCCATTCAATCCATGCCCTCCATGATGTTTAAGTTCAAGACAGCCCACAGAAAGACTAGGCCCATGCTAGACTCAAATACCCCTGGTGAAAAGGCCACAAGTACAGGCCCAAAAAACGAAAATCACTGAAAAATCTGCACAATCCCATTCCATCCATGGCCTCCATGATGTTTAAATTCAAGACAACCCACAGAAAGACTAGGCCCATGCAAGACTCACTACCCCTGGGCATAAATAAAGGTTGAAAAGTAGGCAAATTGGTTGGAGGCCTAACAACAAAGCCTGCATTCAAAATGGCCACTTGCCTGCCAGTGCCAGCACATGGCCAGTGCCTGTAGCTGCACTCAAAATGGCCACCAGCCACATGGCATGTCCCTCCCCATGAACACCCCCAAAAATCGAAAAACACTGAAAAATCTGCACAATCCCATTCCATCCATGCCCTCCATGATGTTTAAATTCAAGACAACCCACAGAAAGACTAGGCCCATGCAAGACTCACTACCCCTGGGCATAAATAAAGGTTGAAAAGTAGGCAAAATGGTTGGAGGCCTAACAACAAAGCCTGCATTCAAAATGGCCACTTGCCTCCTAGCACATGGCCAGGGCCTGCCTGTACCAGCACTCAAAATGGCCCCCACCCACATGGCCTGTCCCCATGAACACCCCCAAAAATCGAAAAACACTGCAAAATCAGCACAATCCCATTCCATCCATGCCCTCCATGATGTTTAAATTCAAGACACCCCACAGAAAGACTAGGCCCATGCACCACTCACTACCCCTGGTCAAGGCCCCAACAACAGGTCAAAAATCGAAAAACACAGAAAAATCAGCACAATCCCATTCCATCCATGCCCTCCATGATGTTTAAGTTCAAGACAGCCCACAGAAAGACTAGGCCCATGCTAGACTCAAATACCCCTGGTGAAAAGGCCACAAGTACAGGCCCAAAAAACGAAAATCACTGAAAAATCTGCACAATCCCATTCCATCCATGGCCTCCATGATGTTTAAATTCAAGACAACCCACAGAAAGACTAGGCCCATGCAAGACTCACTACCCCTGGGCATAAATAAAGGTTGAAAAGTAGGCAAAATGGTTGGAGGCCTAACAACAAAGCCTGCATTCAAAATGGCCACTTGCCTGCCAGCACATGGCCAGTGCCTGTAGCTGCACTCAAAATGGCCACCAGCCACATGGCATGTCCCTCCCCATGAACACCCCCAAAAATCGAAAAACACTGCAAAATCAGCACAATCCCATTCCATCCATGGCCTCCATGATGTTTAAATTCAAGACAACCCACAGAAAGACTAGGCCCATGCAAGACTCACTACCCCTGGGCATAAATAAAGGTTGAAAAGTAGGCAAAATGGTTGGAGGCCTAACAACAAAGCCTGCATTCAAAATGGCCACTTGCCTCCTAGCACATGGCCAGGGCCTGCCTGTACCAGCACTCAAAATGGCCCCCACCCACATGGCCTGTCCCCATGAACACCCCCAAAAATCGAAAAACACTGCAAAATCAGCACAATCCCATTCCATCCATGCCCTCCATGATGTTTAAATTCAAGACACCCCACAGAAAGACTAGGCCCATGCACCACTCACTACCCCTGGTCAAGGCCCCAACAACAGGTCAAAAATCGAAAAACACAGAAAAATCAGCACAATCCCATTCCATCCATGCCCTCCATGATGTTAAAGTTCAAGACAGCCCACAGAAAGACTAGGCCCATGCACCACTCACTACCCCTGGTCAAGGCCCCAACAACAGGTCAAAAATCGAAAAACACAGAAAAATCAGCACAATCCCAATTCATCCATGGCCTCCATGATGTTTAAGTTCAAGACAACCCACAGAAAGACTCAGTCCACCCACCACTGAGTACCCCTGGGCAAAAGGCCCCAAAACAGCCCAAAAATCGAAAATTCCAAAATTTTAATTGCAGCAACTGTAATGCCCCAAACAAACTTACTTGTAAAATTTCAAATCCAACAGTGATCCAAAGAAAGTCAAAAAGGCCTCAAATCCAAATATCCAGCAGCATCCACAAAAAGTAATCCTTCCAGCTCCAGACCCAAATGAAAAGTGACCAGGAGATGGACAAAGCACTGGGAGGAGCCTGCTGAACAGGAACAGGAAGTTGAAGACTGTGGGGCACTTCCTTCCTCCCACCCCCCTGCCCCCCTCCCCAAAATGGACTCCTCGCTAAAAAAGTGCAGGCAAATGTCAAACTAAGGAGTTATTCAGATAAAAATCATCATTTCTAGAAGGTTTATGCTGCTTGCTGGTGGATTTCTTGTGCAGAATTGCAAATTTATATTTTCGCTCGCCGCATCTTAAATCTCGCAATTGCGAAGTACCGCGAGACGTCGTCTCGCCGTACTCGCGTTGACAAACTATCGCTGGCAAGCCGCGATGACGTAATCGCGCTCGCCAATTCCCGCGAGATCACACAGCAAGATCCAAAATGGCGCAGCACTCGCAAACTATCGAAAAAAACTACTCGGCAAACGATAATAAACGCCGCGCGCCGCAAAAATTGTATCACCAACGCCGCGCGCCGCCAAAAAAATCCGCTGCGTGCGAATTTGCGGATTTTGCGGGAAATTCGCAAATCTCGCGGATTGCGAATTTCCCAAAAATCCGCAAAATCCGCGAGCGTAACGGATTTTCCGCCCACACCTAGTTGGCCGTCATCCAGTTCACGGTAAATTTTAAGATGTTTTGCATTCTATGATATGCCATTGGACAGTTGTCAATTTGGATGATGATCTGCGTATCATCGGCGTAGTTGTATATACTGCAGTCCATCTGATGTAGTGCTGAAATAAGGGGCTGCAGGTAGGCGTTAAACAGTAGGGGTGACAAGGCTGAGCCCAGAGGGACTCCACATGTGATACCTGCTGCCTCCGATACCAGGTCAGCCAATTGCACTCTCTGAACCCGTTCGCCAAGGAAGGAGGTCAGCCAGGCATGGGCGGTGCCCTGGATACCGAGATCCCACATCCGCGAGAGCAGTAGGTCATGCTTGACCGTATCAAATGCCGCGGAGAGGTCTAACAGCACCAGGGCACACGTTTTTTTTTATCTGCTCTGAGTCTCAGGTCGTCCAGCACGGAAAGCATGACCAATTCCGTGCTATGATGGGCCCTGAAACCGGCCTGGTTGGGTTCCAACAGGAGGTTGTTTTCAAGATGATGTGAGAGGGTGGGCAGCACATGTTGCTCCATAATTTTAGCTAGGAAAGGTAGTTGTGAGATGGGCCTGTAGTTTTTTTGTATCTTTGTATCTGCCCCTGCCTTTTTCAAGAGGGGGATCAGCCGGGCTTCCTTGAGGTTGGAAGGGACCTGTCCAGTAGTAAGTGAGCTGTTCAGGAGCGATAATATGTCGTCCTCTAGCCCTGACCAGGCTTGTTTGTAAATCCTCGGAGGACACGGGTCTGCCGGTGAGCCTGATTTGACTCGACCCATCACTATTTTCACGGTTTCCTTAGTGAGTAAGGGTAGTGAGATTAGGGGCTGGGTGACTGTTGGGTTAGTTTTTATAGTAATTCCCGAGCAGTCCAGTCTGGGGGTGGTCTCGATTTCTGTCAGGAGGTCAGCTATCTTGATGGTAAAAAATGACTGAAATTTTTGGCAGTCTTCTTGCGAGAAGGAGGGGGGCTGTTCCTTCTTTTTACTCAGTTCTGACAGGACCTTGAACATTTCTTTCTGGGGATTGGGTGCTGTCGCAATTTTATCTTCATAAAACTCAGCTTTCCTGGCCCTGATAGCTTCTTTATAGATGGTGAATTCTTTGGCATATATGGCTTGAGTGTTGGGATCATACCCCTTGCGCCAGGCTCTCTCAGTCCGACGCAGGGAGCGTTTCAAAAGCCTCAGTGCTTCATTGAACCAGGGAGCACCTTTGCCCTTATCTCAGATTTTGACCCTTTGAGCTGGTGCCACTACCTCAATGGCACTTCCTAGTTTTTGTGACAGTTTGAGGCTAGCCATCTCAACGTCATCCTCTGGTAGTCTATTAAAGTGAGAGGGTAGTTGCTCTAGAGTGGAGAATAGTGTGTCAGTGTTAATTGTATTCCACCTTCTCACGACCTGCCACTCAGCGGTAGGAGCTATGCTTTGCCCCGGGAATGATATTCTACCCTGCAACAGGTGATGGTCCGACCATATACAAGGCGATATGGTGATAGGGCTCAGCATCGGGACTGATGTCCAGATCAGGTCCAGTGTGTGGCCCTTCTCATGTGTCGGACCAATCACCCTCTGGATTAGATCTAGCGAGGTCATGGCTTCTTCTAGCTGTTTAGACATGGCGTCTTTGGGGGACTCCTTCCAGTGGAGATTGAAATCTCCCATAACCACGAGACCCTCATACCTTGTTCGTAGGTCGTGGACCAATCCCAGAAATGGCTCGATGAAGGCAGGGGGAGTCCTAGGGGGACGGTAAACAAGGAATATCACCAGGCAATTGGTGGCAGAAGAAAGCTTAACTCCCAAAATATCCGCACCCTCCAGACTTTCTGCACAGATGGTCTCAGTTTTAAAGGATTTATTATAGAGAAGGGCGACTCCCCCCCCTTTCCTACCATCTTTCCGGTTGTGAATAATGGCGCTGAAGTTGGGAGGCAGTGCTGCCACCAAGTCGGGCATGGACGACTCTTCTAACCAGGTCTCCGTGACCCCTAATACATCCAGGTTGCCTTCTTGGAGCAGAGAAAACACCTCCAGATTATGTTTTTGGTGGGAGCGTGTATTGAGCAGAGCAAGGCTCTGTGATGTTACTTTCCCTCTTACCCTCCTTAAGCTAGTCTTGCTAATAAGTGGCTTAGCTGTGAGTTTCAGCAGCCTCTCCCGCCTAAGTGTCTCCACTGTTTGCAGGCTTATGTGACAGGTTTCATTATTTAGCGCAAGCAAGGCTTCCCTAGAGTACCAAGGCCCTGGGCCAGGGGTTGTGGCCCCTGGTCCCGGCCAGGCGCGGACGGGCGCAGACGGGCCTGACTCTGGCGCGACTCCGGCGCAAGTCAGGCGCGCCCGCTGTGCGCGTTCGCTGCGCGAAAACATGGACATCCCCTTTTATGCGCAACTAGAGCGCTCTCGATCCACCCCACACACAAGATGGTCGCCGCTAATTCAATGCCCGGGACCGACTCCACAGCGTCAATGCTCGGCAGGGAGTGGCCCAGGGCAGCTGGAAGAGGGGGAACGAAGTGGGCGACTTAAGGCTTATTAAATCAAGCTACTTAGTTTTAATTTCCAGTACAAAGGATAAAGCGTCGATTTGGCAGAAGTGTAATTAAAAAACAAGTAAAAACAATCACAACGCTAAGTAATACAACCTCCGGGCTTCCGCCTCAGGAGGTGCTCAAGCAGTGTTAATGTTAGCCAACTCTGTGCTGCTCAATTTATTTCCTTTAGCAGTGGGCCCATTGAAATTCAGACTTGTAGCCATGAGGTGAAATAGCATTAGTAGAGTGACTGTATGCATTAGCCCACTGAGCTGACAGACCTGCATAATCACTCTGTATGTGGTGTCATTAGCGCCAAAGAACTAAAAGAAAAAACGTGCCGGCTACTTTTCAAAGGCCGAAACCAAGGGGCTGCGTTTCTTGTTTACAATGTGTCAGTCCTATTATATTTACTTCAAAGGCCTCTCACAGTCAATCTTCCTTCTGAGGAAGTTGGCAAATTAATTAGCACTTTAAATTCCGCTCTTCCCTAATCTCTGCGTTGCTAATGTCATCCAGGCGCTTGCTCACAAGTGTGTGCCACGTGTACACCATGTTTGCAACTGGCAATGAACCCAAGACGGAGCCCGTTGGCACTCCCCTGCTTGAAAGGCCTCCCGTAGAACACAATTATCGCCTCTTTTACAAGCAAATACTTTGCAAATATTTTAATGACTTCACAACCTCGTTACTTTCTTTAAAGTTTTCACATTATTTATATTCTATATTGTAGCCCAATCAGGAAGAGAAAACATATGGCTTACTGGCTCATCTCGGAATGATGGCTGACAATACAGGGCCTGATTCACAAAGGTGAACTTAGACCAAATGTCTAAGCTCAGACCTAAAGTCTAACTTTACTGCTAGTAAAGTTAGACTTTTGGTCTAAGTTTGGACCAAAAATCTAACCTAGACCAAAAGTCTAACTTTAGTATTAGTAAACTTAGACTTTTGGTCTCAGTTAGATTTTTGGTCTAAACTTAGATCAAAAGTCTAACTTTACTAGTAGTGAAGTTAGACTTTAGGTATAAACGTAGACTTCAGGTCTAAACTTAGGGCCTGATTCACAAAGGTAAACTTAGACCAAAAGTTTAAGTTTAGACATAAAGTCTAAGTTTAGATGTAAAGTTTGACTTTACTACTAGAAAAGTTAGACTTTTGGTCTAAACTTAGACCAAAAGTCTAACTTTACTAGCAGTAAAGTTAGACTTTAGGTCTAAACTTAGACTCCATGTCTAAACTTAGACTTTTGGTCTAAGTTTACCTTTGTGAATCAGGCCCATTGTGTCTCCATGCTGATTCTGTCAGGAATACAGGACTATTGGGAGCATTCACGCAGTTCGCTTATGACATCATCTCGGTGCCTGCTAGAGTCACCATTCCATTTTCTTCTGCACAGCATTTTCGAACCTTCTTGACAAGGCACTGCCAGCCTTTCCCTCTCCTTTTATCTATCAATCAAACTCTTCAGTGCCTCACAGTTCATTTCAGTCTCCTTAGCTTTTCATTGCGTTAGGCCAACTTCAACTATTCCAGGAGGTCACTGATTAATACCTATGATTATTTATATGTCGGTTTATGTACTGCTGACTACATGCAAATGTGTGACAAAGGACCTTTGCATGAGAACAGTTATAGTGCTTAAAGACTTTAGGTTTGTTACATGGCAGTTTACTGAGAACAGATGCCTGGTTGCTGGTCACAGTCAAGTCAGGGAGGCAGGTTGTGATCGAATTCCAAAAGGCCAAAACAGTACGATGATCAATATGGATGATATCTAGATCTGCTCGATGTTTGGGAAGATGCAGCCATGCATTTTGCTTGAGCTCAGTTGTAGATGCTTTATATAGCATATTGTATGGTCCAGGCTTCTCCAATGAGCAGCTCGTAAGCTACTGGTAGCTCTGCAGCTACTTGTTAGTAGCTCTTTTAGCAGTGGTTAATTTGTAAAATAAAAAGTGCCGGGGCTCACCTCAGGAGGCAGCGCTAACAGGACACATGTGCTGGTGCAAACTGACTCCTGACTAGAGCCCCGGCACTTATTAACCTGGAGAGGACTTGTCTTAATGGGTAGAGCTGCTGATTTCAGAGCTTGGGAACCCGGTTCGAGTCTCGACGTGGCTTAACATTCTGTGAGTCTGGGGAAAATCGTGCATTATAAATGAATGTGTCTTTAGCTGGTGCTATAAGCACCAGTGCCGAGGATTAGGTGCCGTGCTGAGCACCGGAAAGCACCCCCTCAAATTAAGCACTGTCTTTTAGTGTTTGCTTGGTTGAATTTTCAGGACTCACAAGTGGATGTTTTGAGGAAAAATGTTGAATATCGAACTCATCAATTCCGATTGTTGACCTGGGTTACAATTAACATTATTATTTCAGTTCGAAGATACCCTTCAGGAGGAATGTGTATTTTACAAATACACAATATGTTATGTTATATTTAAAGCTGATCTTTGTGTAATAAATCATGCTGTGTTGCGGAGATTTATTACAAACTTGGTGCACTCCAGCGTTTTGTACCCAGGAAGAGGCATTCCAAACTGATAAAGCCTTTTTAGGTCGTGCCGAGAGGCAGAGTTCATGCGCTGCTCTACAAGCCATGCTGTAATCCCTCTCGGGGAGACTTGAACACGCCCTGCTTTTTAAACCGAAAGATGATAGGCAATACAATTTTGGCAGGGTGCTTCCACGTTCAATAATAGTTCTTTCACTGTCTTCTTATGTGTGCTGAATGATTCTTTATTTCCTAAACCTCTTTGACAAATAGGCACAGTCAAATCGTTTCACCCTAGAAAGGGCTTCTTCAGGGCTGTAAGTACATACACAAATATTGATTGTAAAAAAGAGTACATATTTCCCCATAGACAGGTTTACTCATAAGTACACCCAGTGTCATTAAGGGGATCACATTTATTAAGAAAAAAGAGCCAGATGTGAAAAGTTGTGGAAAGAAACGAAAAGTGCCAAACATGTGTGATATTCAAAGACTAAGCTCCACCTTTAAAAGCAAAAAAAGTGCTTTTTAACAATGAGAAAAATATCTTTTAAGAATTTGGTGGACTTAAGTCTGAAGGCGTACCTAACAGTTATATCCCCCATTCCAGTGAATCTACCAGAATTAGTTGAGGTACCATAAAACCCCTAAGAAGTACAACGCATCAAGTGCTTACCAATGTACTGAGTAAGCACTATACCAAAGTCCTGGTGGGAAACCCCAGCATTAAACTGCACTTAGACCATTCCTTGGTCACTCATGGAGTTTCGCTAGGTCATCATCTGTTCCACAATAATACCTTAAACACGGAAGACATTTTGTTTAGGTGAACGTGGGTCACCATAGCTAGATTCTCTATAGTCCCAAAATTGCATATCTGACCTCATTAAAAAACCAACGTGCGTCGTATACCGCACTGTGGCATTTGAACTGTTCCAATATCACATATTCAAGTGTGGAGCCTTACAAATACGAAGGTTCCATATTCTCTGGTTTGTGAGGCTAAAGCCATGCTTCATATGCAGTGTTTCTGTACTGTGAGCTATTTGCATTAAAAGTATTGTAGGATAACAAAATCATAAACAAAAAACACTGTTGTTGCAGACATAAGCAGTGATATAACCGCTAATGAGTGTCTAAGCAGAAATTTAAGGACATACAATCCCAGGGAGTTAGGGCACTGTAAAACATCTAAAAACGCACCTTGGGTTAATGAGTTACAATAGAGATCAAACTACGTTATTTTTTATATTAACCAGTGTTTCCTAGTACGTAGTTCATTGCTGAAAAGTAGGACGAGGAAAAATTGAGGTGCGCCTACTGCAGTCACCTTACATAAATCATACCAACCCTTGTAGTGGTTTCAAGATAGTTGTCTATATTCAATGTTGTTTCAGGAACAGACTAAGTGTCGCCTTGAGGCCCATTAAAACTGGGATGTAATTAGCCTAAACACGCGTGTTGCGGTTGTCCAGGTATGTTCAAAAGAGCACTGTTATATAAAAGAACTTTTTTAAATGATAAAATCTAAGTATTAGTCCAAAATGCGTGATTCAGGGAGCACATATAGATTTAGGCAATTGATGTCATTGTTGACAAATTTTCACCCCACTGTGGCAGCCATAACGTGACCTCTGCTGTAATGCTGATCTTCACACCCCTTAACTGATTAGCAAAACCAAGATCAGCTCTGACAACGCTATCTGTACAGATGGGTACTCACGAGTAGGTATCTGGTTAGTCCCACGTCAAGAGAGTCGTCATCCAGCTTCCACTGTCTCACTACCAAATTTAAAAAGTTTCCATCTACTGTAAGTCATTTCACGCACATAAGCGAACACCCTCCAACAACTAGACCGCTAACAACTGTTTATAACATGTGGTGATCCTTATCCCACCTCCGTGACTCCTCCTGATGATTTAGTAGATCCTAGACCTCTGAGAGACGACGAACAAGGTTGTAGCTGCATCATTAGAATAATTATACATACAGATTTTTGCAATCTCGAGAACAAGATTGAGACTTAATGTCTCACAACGCTATTTGTATACAAACCTACAATGCATGCTCGTGAAGGTAGACTATAAAGGATAGAAAAAGACAACGTCGCTCATAATGGAGACAATATTAAAGAATTATACATACTGCTTAATAATACATACAAGTGTCATAAATCTTATTTAAGGCATTAAGCCATTAGGCTTATTACACATGAAGCCCCATCAAGTCTAACAAATTATAATAACCTAGAACATAGAGATTACTAGTAACCAAGTCACTACATTTTATAGAGCTTGCAAAAGAAAACACCAACCGGCGTAATACATCATATTACTACTTATATAAAGTATGTAAATTACGGTGATATTACACTATTTATAAAAAAAATTATATTGAATAATCAAACCTGCAGATTATTATGAGTTATGCCTCATTAATAAATATCCACATTTGATATCATCTTTAAAACAAGAGATTATTAAGATTAAGTCACTCAATTCCTGTTCTTCAAAGAAAGCAGTAAACAAAGTTCAATGTCCTAATCGTATTCTGAATATTTTTGTTTAACCTTATGGCAGAGGGAGAGGATTTAAATGACGTAACATAGTTTCCATATTAAAAGGAAAATTGTACTCCAAACCGCATAACCAATATTTACAAAAAGTAATGAGGAGTGCTAGGGCCCATTGTTTGTACATGAACCCCATTTGTAGTGGTCGAAAATAGTATTTTCAAGCATTGATTAATAATTACTAATTAATATTCACAAGAAATATATCATGGAGTGCTTGGGTTGTCAAGTACAGAGCCCTTTTTTTGCACATTAAACACGTTCTGGAGAACAACATCAGTATTGTTGAGAGTTAAGTGGTTACTGTTTGTCAGTTGAAATTTCACAGCAATTTCAAAAAAAAGATCAATATTTAGAATGAGTGCTTAGCTCTTAAGTAGTCAAAACTGGCTTACAGTGAATATAAATCAACCAGCCACAGACATAGGTAATTCTGACGAGACATCATACCATGTAACTACAAAATTGAGACATATACCCTGCAAGAAATAGTGCATTTCATTGTCCATATTCAGACCCTCCTTCACAGACCTTAGGTTACAAATCCACCTTGCCTCCAGTTGTCTCAGGGATTGCTCCCTATCACTCCCTCTTTTGTTAGGCAATGCCACGTCGATACCATGAAACCGAAATTTGGATCTGTCAGTGCCCCCTTCACAATCATGGGACACTAGAGCATACGCAGTATCCCCGTTCAGGTATGCCCTGCAGGGCTCATGGATTTGCATCTTAAGTTGACGTGTTGTGCTGACAACGTAAATTGTATTGCACACACAGATCAATACATATACCACATGGCTGGTCAGACAGTTTCTAAAGTGTTGAATAGTGTGTTGTCTCCTGGTGTTATAGATGAGGCCCTATGCTTTGTTACACCCTTGATGACAAATGTTGTAGTCCCCACAGATAGAGAAGCCCAGCGGTTTCTTAAGCCAGTTTTGTGTACTCTGGGTTTTCAGAAGTGTGTAGCTGGGGCATAAGGTATCTTTAATGGTTTTACTCCTCTTATCGTAGATATCAAGTTACCTACTCCTGATACCCCCTTCAAGAGAGTCCAATGTATGTTTAGGACTTTGAAAACAGTGATTTAGTGCAGCATGTGTATTGATGAAAGACATGCCTTGATTCTCCCCCTCCTTTCTTTTTTTTTGTTTCTAACCAGAGTGTCCTTGAGAGTCACATTTCTAGATCATTGCTCAGCTAATCGAAGAACCTGTGAGTCATAACCCCTTCTTGCTAGTCTGTTGGTGGCCAATTTAGCTTGAAACTCAAAGTTAGCCTCGTCAATTCAGTTCCTACAAATGCGTAATAGCTCTCCAAATGGGATAGCTTTTTTTTAGACGGGGATACGAACTTCCATTATGCAGTATGCTATTCACCACTCTTTCTTTTCTGTACAATGTACTTTGTACCCTGTGGTTGGTGATGTAGAATTCCAGATCAAGGAATCGTATTTTTTTTTAGACATATTGAGTGTGAAGGAGACATTCAGAACATTGTTGTTAAGGAAGCCAAAGTATTCCTTCAAATGTACATCAGTGCCAGTCTAGGTGATGATAATATCATCGATATCACAACCTCCAGAAATATGCATGTTTAGTCAATTCCGCAACTGCCATGAACCAAGCAACACCCAATTCAATAATGATAGTAATAGGGTCTATAATGTCCTGCGTAAACACTGGCATTTACTAATGGAGATACCAAGTCTGAAAGGAACTCTATCAGTGAGACCTAAGGTTACATACAGAAAAGGACGGAATTTACGCAATCTACTTTGTCCTAGTTATGTGACTACATCCAAGCCTCAAATGTGGCTATCGACATCTATCAAAGGCTTTTACACATGCAATGACTGCAATGTATGTAATTTTGGCAGAAATAAGACGAAAACTTTCTGCTATAACACCAAACGTACACATACGATTAACCATCTGATTAATTGTAAATCTAAATTTGTGACATATGTATTGGGCTGCCCATGTGACAAAATCTACGTGGGCAGTACCTAAAGACCCCTAAAGATAAGGATTCAGGAGCACATACGCGCTCTTCGGAATGGAGATTTACGTTATCCTTTGATGTTTCACATGGAGGAAAAACATGAAGGAACTGATATGATCTGGTTTATGGGAATAGATCATACCCCAGCCATTCCAAGAGGGGGTAATAGGGAACTGGCCCTGAGGAAGAATGAGGCAGGGTGGATAAGCAAACTTCGGTGCGTGGAATTGGGGCATAATAGTGATGATGAGATACACTATTTTTTGTGACAAACTAGACCATCCACCTTCACTTATGTGTATCACTCTGACTATGACTTTCTGTTTTTCATGATGCAACATGAGATAATGCTTTAGGAAAGATCATCACTACTTGCATTGCTGGCTAATCAGTCGATTCATTTTTTTAAATGTGGAGGTATCTCTGCTTGTTGAGGCATCTTAAATGAATTATGATGAGCTTTGATTGATGTCAAGAAACCTCTATTAATATGTCGACAATGTTAACTATGAGGGGAAATATAATGATATCTGGGCCACCATGTGACAACATGCTCTACTGGCTTGAGCTTGGAAAAATGACACTGTCAATTTTGGGGAACTGAAATGTAAATTCTATTTGATGTAACACTGATTTAACAATCCCTAGGATGTTTTATAACTTTAGGACATCTGTTGTTGGAATTAAGTTTTTATTTACTGAATTAAGGTTGCCCATTGCAATCCCTCTTCTCTATTCTTTTGTCTTCTTATTAGTATATCTGGACTCTTATTCCTATTTTCTTCTCTTAAGGTGGTCACTATTGTATTTTTTGTTATTCTTCGATTTACCATGGTGTAATGTACAATTGCGCTATTCATTGTGGGGGAATTGTGGTTCGTAGATTTTTTACTGTTACTAGTCTATGATGGCCGTCAGTTTCTTGCCTGTCGTTTGAACATTTTAGCGGGGACCTAGAGAACTTTGGATGGATCCTTTTGAAGGCGGGTAATTTCTTTGCCTTTGCTTTCAGGCTCCTGTGCGTTTATAATTTCCTCTGACATGTAAGTATGGATTTTGGCGGGTCACTTATCATTGTGGACCCGTTTTCGTACGTGTTGGAGGTATAGTTTTTTTTCTTGAAATACGTTCTGAATTACTAAATATTGTTACTGAATGATTTTCTAACTTATATTATGGAAATTGCAGTTTGACAAGCATATTCGAAACTTATTTTGCTTTTTCTTTCTTTTTTATTTGGATGGGAGGACATGCAGTGTTTTAGAGAACTTCTACACACTAGCCCAAGATGGCTGCCTTAGTTTTGCAGTATACAAGCACATATGCCTGCAGTGGCGGCCCACAGGTGTTGCGGTTTTTCCCTTTTCAGTACGAGTATTTAAACCAGGTTTCAAACATGGTAGTTCTTGTTTCCTGCCCTGTTACTTCGATGAACCCCAGAAGATATGCTCGATAGTGGACTTTAGGTAAGCTGGCCATGGGGAACTGTATTCGCTGGAGTTGAGCCGTCTATTTATTGAGTGTTTACTTTCTTGAATCTTGGGAGTAATCCACCTGTAGCGTTTGCCCCTCTGAATTGGATGGACCTGACTGTGTCCATTTTTAAATGCAGGTGATACAGTGCGATACAGGTCACTTTTTTCTTAGCACCTAAGGATATATATACTTAGATCAGGTATATTGACACTGATCACATATATTTACAATACTTTTTTTATCGCGTTTTAATATTTGTTAGGGCGCGTTATTGGCTTATATTTAACTTACTGTTTCTGCTAGATATTCACCTGGGTGCCTCAATGGGATATTTTCGACAGTTACATTGAATGATTTTTGCCGATTGTATGTGCATTTATTATTCACCTCGGGAATCCCCTATGGTATTTTTTCCTGTCGTTTCTAACTTTCTTTGATCCCAATCGCTCTCATTGTGGCGATTTTTTCTTTATACTTTGGAGTGAGGTGCAGGGGATATATAGGTTTGTAATGAGCAGTCGTTTGCATTATGAGGACTTCGGTGGACAAATGAGTGAGCTATGAGTTTTTATATTTTCTCCCTTTTCTTTTTGTCCACAGGATACGGATTAATCATAGACAACGTGTAGCCTTAAATATTTATGAGGGACGTGGTCGTGTGCTATCGATTTTTTGTTGCTCCAACTGTGAGTATAAAAAAGGTGCTCTCTATCTTTTGACCAATTTCTTAACATTCCCTACTAATGATCTTGGCTCTCTGTTTGTATGCCAGATTAATGGTACTGTAGTGTAGTTCCTATATTCCCAATAGGCTCTGCGCATTGGAATAGTATATACTATAGATGTGACGTGGGACTGAGGTCTACTAGGTCTCTATCGAATATACTAAACTTAATAGTGAGTGCCAGCTATCTCAGCTGTCACTAGAAACTTTCTCGAATAAACAAGAAGGTATTAGTTTCTGACAACTTCATAAACATGCCAACTTTGTATAAAAAATATATCTCTAGAGTCGCAGAAACAATAGATAGCTATTTCACTCCTGGTGCTTCTAAAATACGCCTACCCCGGTGTACCTAACCTAAGTCTAGTACAAGGGAAGAAGTAAGTACAACTACTAGAAGTAGTTTTAGTATTGTTTGCCAATAATCTATTCCAAGAATTCTCTAAGGGTCTAATCAGCTTCGTACCTTGGTTTAGAATGAAGAGGTCTGGTATCTCTCTCTCTCTGGACTCGATTTCCCAGCAACCCGCAAGAGTAACCTGGAAACACTGGAGCTGGATTTCTTGACAGGAGAAAAGACAGTGTCTCTCTCAGTGCGTCAGCAGGAGGGTTGGCTTTCTTCGGCACTTGCTGCGGCGAGCTGTGTCTTGTAGGTAGATAGTCGAACCGCTCCAAACCACTGTGTGTTTGCCTGGGCAAGTGTGCCATATTTATACCTTGAAGGTGCCAAGTTTGACGTAAGGTTGGACATAATAACGTCATCAAAGACTCAGTTCTTTGAAAACTCCATGATTTCTTGGATAAATTAATGTTCAAGCAAGGAGAAGTCCCTGACTGCTGAAGGTGGGTTTTTCCAAGAAATCGTTATGGATTTTCGGAACTAGTGGAAGTAGCCATGCCGTATTTGGACTGCATGGGCCAAGTCTAAATATGGTTATGGTTATGATTTCTATGCCTATATAAGGATAGGGTGATTTATACCTATATATGGGCATGAATCTGGAACATTACACTAGGGTCCTAAATTCATATGCAACACACTATATGAGAGTCTTAGGTATTTAGTGTTTCACGCATTAGTTTATCTGAGGTCTGTTATTATCAAGATAGGCTGTGTACATATAGGGGCTTTACTTGTATTGTTCTGTGCAACTTTTTTTTATAGATCACGGCTCGTTGTTTGTACACCATGTTATTGGTAATTTACATCACCTGAGGGTTCTTGTTACTTTAAAATCACAGACCTTCCTATTCCAAGCAATGACATATTAGCCTTGAAGCTAACCTGTAAAAATAACCATGACATTTTCCTGATTAATGTTTATGCAAGGGGGCGACCTGGTGGGAAGCCAGTGAGAGCGGTAGATGATTTAGATTCCCTACTGAATAATATTGGCAGAGAAAAATGTGTTATGGTGGCAGGGGATTTTAACTGCTCATTTGAACCGTTTCCGAATCTGGATAATGAGGGATATGGGGAAGTCGATCAAATTTGGAATATTCCCCATTTAACTATTCCACCTGTTAAAAAAGTAACAGAGGCTGCGATGCAGTGGTTAGGTCTTTGTCTTGAATGGGATCTACGAGCAGCGAATGGAAGGACAAAATCAGATTTGATGGGAAAGGTTACATTTGACAATTCCCTCCATTCCAGCCGTATTGACTATTTCCTAATAAGGTTAGAGTTTTGGAATTTACTGGAGGATATGGAAGTAGTCACAAGACCAGAAAGCGATCACAATCCTCTGGTAATAAAACTACTAATGAATGGGGGTTTTCTTATGGATACTGTCACCAATCTTGTCACTGCCGAGGCTGTTCTTACGAACGACTGTAGAAGGGTACGTTGGGCTAGGTTCTTAGATAATCCCACCAACATTGATAAGGTCACAGTTGAGGTTCTAGCAGCTACAAATCTGATGGTGCCCATATTAAACGAAGGCACATCATTGGATCAAATAGGGATGATCCATGAGTCTCTTTTTAACAAAATTAAAACTTTTTTTATTGAACCTGTAAAAGGAAGAAAAAATGGCCCAGCTCAAACCGGGGCAAAATGGTATAACAAAACATGCCGCCTTGCCCATAGCTCCCTGATAGCTGCTATCAAATCCAAGTCAGCCACTGATATAAAACTAGAAAGGGTTAACTACAAGAAGGTGCTTAAAGAGGCAAAAGCTAACTGGGATGAACAACGCTGGTTAGATTTATATCTTGCAAGTACCTCCACTAACCAACAAAAATTCTGGGAGGTTGTTAAATGGGGAGGGACTGGGGTCCAGCAAGTTCCTGTCAACCATGTCCCTGTAGAGCAATGGGTCAAGCATTACGCGGCACAGTTTAGTAACACGGAACGGATCTCCTTACTATTAGGGAAGATACCAGTGTACTGACTGTGGTGCCCCCACTTGACCAGATTGCTTTTACCGAAAGGGAAGACACTATAGCCTTAAAACAAGTGCCGAATGGTAAAGCCCCTGGTATGGACTGTGTCCCTGCGGACATTTTTAAGTTTGCCCAAGTACACTGGGTCCCTTACATAACCAACTTAGCGAATGCTATAGCCAGAGGGGCTAGGATACCAAACTCGTGGAAAGGGGCTGAGATTCTACCCGTGTACAAAAAAGGGGATAGAACTGATGCGGGAAACTATCGACCCATCAGCCTCATCGATGCCCTTCAAAAGGTAATTGCCAGAATGCTGCTAGGAAAAATCCAGTCATGGATGACAGAAGTCGATATCCTGTCTCCATTGCAGGCTGGTTTCAGGGCAAATATTAGCACAGTTGACCAGATACTAAGATTTGTTATGATCTACTGGAAAACTGTGTTATTGAGAGGAGGCACTATATTCGCAGCATTTGTGGATCTCAAATCTGCGTTTGATTTGGTCCCCAGAGGAAAGATGTGGGCAGCTCTGAGAAGGATGGGTGTTCCGACTGCACTCCTAGAACTGACCATCAGGATGCATGAGGGAAACTTCGCTAGAGTCAGATGGGGTCGCCAGGGTCAGGTTACAGACTCCTTCCCCGTGACTCGTGGAGTGAGACAGGGCTGTGTCCTGGCCCCCACCCTATTCATACTTTTTATTAACCAGGTGGTTAAGTTCCTCTCAGCTACCCCCTCTGATGCACCATCACTGGGCGGGACCAAATTTCCCCTTTTAATCTTCGCTGACGACACCCTAATACTGGCTAAAACTCAGAAGGGCCTTCAGGTGGCCATTAACAAATTTGTGGACTTCTGTAATGATAATGACCTTGAAATTAATATTTCTAAAACCAAGTTCATGGTTCTGACAAAAAATAAACCACTAAGGGGCCATGTTACGATGAATGGGTCTAGTTTAGAACAGGTTGAAGTCATGACATACCTTGGTGTTACAATGGACTATAGGTTACGCTGGAAAGAGCAAATAGCGGCGCTCAGTTTGAAATTTGCTCGTTTGTCCGGTTGTTTAGTGAAGGAGCAACGGTGTTCTTTGACCAAAAGAGTTTTACCTGCGCTTAAAATTTACAGCGCCAAAATTAGCTCAGCCATACTGTACGGGGCCGACATATGGGGGTGTGTGGATCTGGCTGTCCTGGACAGGATCCAGAATAAATTCTTTCGGAATTTAGTCAGTCTTCCTCCCTCAACGCCAGCACTACCACTCATGATGGACATGGGCTTTCACTCTATTAAACATCAAGCCCATTATAGGATGGTGGCGTTATGGAGATGCATATGGTCTACCCCGGAACTTGCCATGTTTGCCCAGGAGATACAGGATGTAAGAGCGCAACAGGGGGCAGTTGAAATACCATGGTTTAAGCTAATCAGGAATACTCTTAGTGGAATGGGCCTTCCTTTGCTTTGGTCCGAGCCGGGCTCTCATATCTTTCCCTCAAAGAAAGATTTTAAACTTCTCTTCTGGTCCATGGTAAAAGAAGAACACGTTGCTCTTTCGGAGAAACCTAACCTGACAGGCCTGTTTTTGCTCCACAAAGTAGTCCCACACACAGAGATCTATTGGGATGTAATCCTTAAAAGTTTAGACAGGAAACTATACCATCAGTTTCGTATAGGTACACTACCATTAAGGACTTTTACTAGTGGTTGGCAGAAGTCGGAGTCCACTTCTTGTCCCTGTTGTACCGAAAGTAAAGAAACAATAGGTCATTTTCTATTTGTATGCACTGCTTATCACGTGCCACGCCATAAGTGGCTGAAGCCAATATGTAATAGATTAAACACCCGGGTGAGCAGAGAAGCATTGTCTATCCTGAGATTTAACACATCCGAATGGTTAATCATAGGACTGGCTAAATTCCTTGGGTGGGCCCGGTTAATTAGAACTAGGTATGTTCGTAGCACTGCGACCTGAAAAATCTAAACAGTCTGTTGTTTACTATATTTCGGGCAGTATTGATGAATTGTCTTTTTTTCATATTCAAATGTTTTAAAAATGTTTTTATAGACGTCTTTCTATGCATATTTAATTGAGTTTTTTAAACAAATTTCTCCTTGTCTGTTTAAAAATTGTCATGATTTTGTCATATGGTTTGTATTACTATGTATGTATGTATGTATGTCTTTTATGAAGAAAATTCGAAATAAAGACGTTAAAAACTGAAACTGTTACTTTGTAGCCCTTTTTAATGAAATATCTTTTCTGATAACGAACATGGCTCTCTATATTTACACCATGCTATTGGTATTTCACATCATTGGAGGGTTATTACTTTTTAGTAGCCCATTCAAGTGGATATTTAAGATATACTATCATTTTTTCAGGCTGAGCACACATGGGGATTTCACTCATATTGTTGAGTATTATTAAAGAAGTAAGAATTGAAATTCGTGAAAGGAAGTCCTCATTGGATGAGATATTGCATCGGGAACTATGATTAGGCAATATTAGATAAAGTAACTATGTCCTAGTTTCAGATCGTTTTACATTCGCATTTTAGGTGGGGGGGTCAACTTTTTATTGATGGTTCCCCTCATGTTTTCCCAGGCTCTACAGCTGATCACTTTGTGGATCATTATCCATTGGAAACTTGAGGTTTGAATCATTGCCTCTTACATTTGGACCAAGACATCTTTTTTATAAAACAGTCCCCCTAAGGGGTAAAGTGGTGAATTTATCGGTAAGTGGACAGGGTTGCTTTGGGGCCATACTAATGAATGTAGTGGTTGTTCCCTTTCCCCATGAAGAGGTTTGCGTACGATGTGTTAAAAGTTAGGCCGCAAACGTCAACATTATCGGCACCATCTTGCTCTTTTCGAGCCCATTCGTGCGCGTAAGCGGCAGCCATTTTGAGCACCATGGCCTCCCTGCCCCTCGCTAATAGCCAGCGCGTCTCTCTCTCTCCTAACCTCACAAGCATCCCCCGCACGCTGACAGCCCCCGCTCTCTCATGCCTTGGGTCATAAACCCCTCTCCAGCGCAGCTCTGCCTCGGAATCCCATCCTGTTCCCAGCGCGACACCTCCCTTCATTCCTTTCATGGTCCCGGGTCCTTTGATACAACCCCCCTTTTCCTGTGTGCCCGTTTGTCTCCCTTGTTCCCAGGCCGCCACCTGGCCCTGCGGATACTGTTTATTGCCCCCCCCCCGTACAGTAGGAAGCTTCCCCCCATCAAAGGACCCTCGAGCTGATCAAAGCCCCCACCCTATGAGATCCGATCAACCCCACACATTCCGTGAATCGGCGGAATGTCCAACTGCGCGATAATCATCACCTGTTGTGACCGGGGTGGGGACTTCAACTGTAAATGTGTGTGGGAACGGGCCTGAAGGGGAGATTCCGAGGATGTCCTTTCATACTTCAAAACATTGCAAGAATGTGTCACATGCAATAAAGATCATAAACCTGTGTATAAGAGGCCAGGCCTCAGAGATGTGGTTAGAGCACCTCGAGAAGATACCCCTGTTGTCTGATTTGATGTGTTCTGCTCCGTCGGAATAAAACTTCTGTTTCCTGCCTTCCGATCTCCAGCGCCTGCCTCTGTGTTTGGTAACTTGAATGGGTATAGAGGCGGTTAACGCCGGGCAACTCTGAAAAAGGTCATCTGCCGGTACCTTTTTCTACAATTGGCGTCCCAAACGTGGGGCCCATCAGCGATTCGTGGATCCAGTGGGAGAGGTCCTGACGACAGAGTGAACGACTGCAACGATCGGGAGAGCTCCTGTCCGATAGACCCTCGTCTGACAGCCGATCATCCAAACTTCACTGGTTCCGAACAGACCTCTCTCGAGTGATCTACGGTCCTGACTGGGAACCATCAGGAGTGCCGCGAGGACTACGAAGAATAGAGGACGATCGGGCGCTGGATTCGGAAGACAAGAAACTGTCCATGCGGTCCGGGTAAGGTTGTGTAAACACGACGAATTGCGAAATGATTGTTTGATTGTTTGGAAAATACTAGTATTACTCTTTGTTGATTTGTTTGGAGATTCGCTGTCTGCAAACGGAGAAACAACAGGCTCTCTCTTTGCAAGCAGTGAAGGATAGGTAACGCTGACCTTTCCCCCCATTGTAATCCGTCGTGCCTATCTTTCTCCCCCACTGATTGATTGATTGAACCCGAACTACTGTTCGCGGATTGTTTTCTGGAGATTCTCTGTCTGCAAACAGGAAAGAACAGGTTCCCTCTTTGCAGATAGTGAAAGGGTAGGTGACGCAGACCTTTGCGGGCCTACTTATTCTCCCCACTGATTGTTTGATTGACCGAACATTGACTGTTCGATATTGGTTCATGAGGTATTCACTGCCTGCAAACAACGTAGAATAGAAATATTCTGTCTAGTCTTTGCACACAGTGATAAGATAGGTAGTACTGACTTTTGTCCCCATTGTGATCCGTCATGCCTGTCTTCTCCCCACTGATTGGTAGCCTGTTTAGCCCGGACCGCTTATTAGAGATGAACCATCCGGCTCCACTGGAAGGCACCCCTAATAAGGACATGTTCATGAAGCATGGATTGATCGCTATAGCCTATAGCAAGCTGTGGCATAAATATACGAAAAGGGATCGAGAAAGTCAATGGCCACTGATAGGATCCTTCGATGATGATAAAATAAACGCGCTAGAAACAGCCCTTGGTAAAAACAAGACAACGCCCACTATGCTTGATAGTTTCGGCATGTGGCGCAAAGAAACTGAACAACGTAAAAAGAGAACTGAGAGTAGGTTGGGAAAAGAGCTGCGAAAAGCAGCCCACCTAGCTGCTCAGAAACTAGAAGAAGAGATAAAGGAAAGAGAGGAAGCCAAACAGAAACTAGAAATGGAAACATCAAACCAGTGTCCGGTTAGAACACCCTCCACGCTCTACCCTGAATTACCCTCGAAACAGCGAGCAAACGATGATCTTTTGTTAGATCCTCCGATCACCTACATGCCCCCTCCATATGCCCCTTCCCAACCCTTAGCACAGCACCCACCACCCCCAGGTACAAACGAGAGTAGCACCACAGCTTCGGCCCCCATGGCCTCTGTGCCGGCCGAACTCCTTGTATTAGATACTACACAAACGACAACGTTAGGTGACCTCGGGGCCCGAAGGGTTGGTACTGCAAGAACAAGTAGACTAGGCAAAGATGAGCGAGCAGGGGTTGACAAGATAGCAAGGACACTGGTAGAAAGGAAGGAAGATGAAGAATACATCACGGATATGTTTAACTCGTATACAGGAAGTCACAGACGACATTTTACCGTACGACTGTGTTACCATGTCTTGAACGCATACGAGGACCGATATCAAGACAAAGGTCCCGAGAGCCTAACGACTCTGTACCGGAAGGTCGATATCGGGGATGAGGGCGAGTGTGATGTGACGGACCTCCTTATGCGTACGCTTGAGGTTTTCCGCCACCTCACTGAACAAGAATCGGGAGCTAAAACCATGACATCCGTAGCGACCGAATCACGAACTGAGCAATCTAACGCTATGATGCCGATACGAGAGGCTGCCCCTTACTGGGTTCCTCCACGAGGTGAAGGGACTAACGATGATGCAAACCACAAAGATGCAAAAGGAAGGGTAGTGTACAACTGGGTCTACCAGCCATGGGACCGGCAAGAGATTCTGACGTTCCGGAAATCTCTGCCTGACCTACGTAAAAACCCCACTGCCTTCTATACTGAATTGGGTACAGCCCTAGGTTCAACGATTATGACCCTGGCTGACATCGACTTGTTCTTCGGGTTATGTCTACCAGCTGATGTGTGGGAGCAAATCCGGAAAGTCGACCACCTTGAGCTGTTTGGACATACCTGGTCACAACTCGATGGCATTGATAAACAACGAGAACCTGGACAAAAGCCTTTGAAATCCATCTTAGACCTCCCAGATAAAATCGTACAGAAATTAAAAACCCTGATTCCAGAGAAGAAAGTGGACTGGTCGATAGTAACGGCCTGTCGCCAGAAACCCCAGGAGGATGTATCGGACTACTTCTCCCGGTTTGAAACGGTGTTCTCCGATTACAGCGGCCAGGACATGACCACTGCAACCGGACACCATCTGTTTGTCCAGAATTATGTTAAGGGTTTGACACCAGAGGTCTCCCAGAAACTGCAGGCCAGCGAGAGTAGTTGGGCAGCCTCCAAACCTACGGCTATCCTCCAGATGGCCCAATATTATGAACATCAGAAAAATGAAAACGATAGAGCAACAGACAAAAAGAAGAAGGACTTGAAAGAGAGGGTGATGATTGCACAACTGCAAGGGGTGACTTTAGGACGAGACCAATACCGGGGAAACTATCAGACGAACGTCCCTAAGACTGCACCTCCCAAGGACCGCACTTTGACTCCCCACATTGGACGTACAGACATTAGAGAGGACCAGTGTGCTTTCTGTAAAGGAACTGGCCATTGGAAATCCCAGTGCCTGGTTCTTTTGGAAATAATCAGAAACAAAGACCCCAAGGACATAGCAAGTGGACCGAGAAATAGGGGACAGCAGCGAGGGCCCCTAGCTGACACGACTAACGACAGATCAGGCAGACTAAATACATTTGATCGACCCAGACAGAACCAGTGCCAGCAATCTGACTACGATGACGCCCACGACTTTGCATAGGACTGCCAAGGGCAAGGGAGGGATCCAGTCGAGCTCTATGTTGACCAGCAAGGCCCTTATGTCACTGCTAAGGTCTTGGGTACAAAGTCTCCATTTCTGGTAGACACTGGCGCAACACGTAGTGCGTTATCTAAATGACTGATTCCAAGGGCACCCTTGTCTGGCTCACTTATAACATCGACAGGTTTCGATGGAACGCCCTCCACTAACCCTTTGTCCGCTCTGATACTCTTCGACTTAGAAAACAACACCACTGACACCACGTTTTTGCTTTCCTCCAATAGCCCTGACGCCATTATGGGACTTGACTTATTGAAACACTTCCGAGCGACAATTAGATGTTCCCAAGACGGAGTTCGAGTTTTCCTTTACGACAACCCCGTTCTGCTTAGACATTGCCCTTCCCGACGCATGTTTTCCATCACCGACGCTGACACATCCCTGCTTGACACTCTGCCTCCGTATCTGTGGGCCAAGACGGATTCGGACGTAGGGCGCATGATGATTGACCCAGTGCACATTACTGTCCGACCAGACGCAACACTCCCAAAACTTCCACAATATCGGATATCGCCCGAGGGCTAGAAGGCATTGGTAAAGATTATTCAGTCACTGATAGACGCAGGAGTGGTAGAGGAAGTGGTTAGCAACGTTTGCAACAGCCCTATCTTGCCCATCATCAAGAAACAAGGAGAGGGAGATGAGAAAGCGTACCGCTTCATCATCGACCTTCGAGAGATCAACAAAGTAGTTGTACCCCAGTACCCCGTAGTCTCAGACATCACCACCATCCTGACTTTGATTCCTTCTACTGCCACCACCTTCACTGTCATTGACCTCAAAAACGCATTCTTTTCCATCCCCATCCACCCAGACAGCCGATATCTCTTTGGCTTCACCCTAAAAGCCCGCTCATATAGGTTCTGCCGAGCACCCCAGGGCTACACAGAAAGCCCTAGCATCTACAGCCAGGCCCTCAAGAGACAGCTGGATCAAGTCCAGTTACACGATGGAGTGGTGTTAGTGCAATACGTCGATGACATCCTTTTGGCCGCCGACACCACTCCATTAGCAGTCACAGCAACCATTCAACTCCTGCACTTCCTTGCGGAAAATGGCCACAAGGTCTCCAAGAAGAAGTTGCAATTCTGCCAACCCCAGGTCACTTACTTAGGACACCTTTTGTCCAAAGACGGAAGGAAACTTACTCCCGACCGGATCCAAACCATTCTCGAAACTCCTGTCCCTAAGACTCAGAAACAGGTCCGCTCCCTACTAGGCCTCACCTCCTTCTGCCGACAGTGGTTACCAAACTTTAGCCTCATTGTGAAACCGCTGCTTTCTCTGCTAGCTAAAGACGTCCCCTTCCCACTCCCTTGGACCCCTGAATGTCAAACCTCCTTCACGGAACTACGAGATGCCCTTTGTTCGGCCCCTGTCCTAGGTACCCCCGATTACACAAAGCCCTTCTCTATTTACACTCACGAAAGGGAGGGGTGCGCTTTATCTGTCCTGACCTAGTCCATTGGCCCAAAGCAACGACCGTGCGCTTACTTCTCTGCCACTCTTGACCCTGTAGCCAGAGCCTTGCCTGCCTGTCTTCGAGCTGTAGCTGCCGCTGCTATCTCTATCCGACAGAGTGAGGGGATCGTACTCTCGAATCCCCTCACGGTACTAGTACCCCATGCAGTTGACACCCTCCTGAACCAAACCAAGACGCAACACCTGACGAGTGCACGACTGACTGGATACGAGCTGACTTTGCTTGCACCCCATATCACCCTGAAAAGATGCACCACACTGAACCCGGCAACTCTGTTACCCTTACCAGAGAACGATCCCAATGTGCCCCCTGTACATGACTGTGTGACTCTTACGGACGAACAGACTAGAAGTAGGGTTGACCTCAGAGACACGGCTTTTCCTGACCCTGACGGAGAGCTGTGGGTGGACGGTTCTTGCATCAAACTCCCCGATGGCACCACTTCAGCTGCCTATGCAGTCACCACGGCTCGAACTGTAGTCGAGACAGCCCGCATCCCGCAACGATCTGCCCAGGCAGCAGAACTGATTGCCCTGACACGAGCCTGCATTCTAGCAGCAGGAACCACAGCGAACATTTACACCGACAGCCAGTACGCCTTCGGGGTGGTTCACCATTTTGGGCTCCTTTGGAGGGAAAGGGGATTCTTGACCTCACACGGCACCCCCATTTTACACGGAGATCTAGTCTCCGCCTTGATCGAAGCTGTCCTTCTCCCCAAAAAGCTTGCAGTCATCAAATGCCAAGCACACAAAAAGGTGACAGACATTATTGGACAAGGAAATGCGCTAGCCGACATCACTGCTCGAACGACAGCTGAAAATAGGACGACAACACGTATGTATGTGACCAGGTCACAAGCAGAAAAATGGACTGACGCTAGGGACACTATTAGAGACATTCAAATGGCTAGCACACAACACGAACTGACTGAAAGGACACGGGTGGGATTAAAAGACGACGAAGGCTGCTGGCGGACAAAAGACACAAACAAATGGTTGCTACCCGACTCATACCTGATTCCCATACTGACTATGGCACACTCCCCTGCCCACATAGGATCAGCCCCCATGATTGAACTTGTCTCCAGAGTTTGGCACAATGATAAAATCACAGACTCCGCCAAACGACTGGTCCAACAATGCTTGATATGCCTGCAACACAACCCCGGGAAAGGAACTGTAATACCCCGGGGAGGGTTTGGGGTCCCAAATCACCCGTTTGAAGTCCTGCAGATGGACTAAATCCAGCTAGACAGATGCCAAGGCCTGAAATATGTACTTGTTGTGGTATGCGCATTTAGCAAATGGGTGGAAGCATACCCAACCCGTGACAACACTGCTATGGCCACTGCAAAAGTACTGTTAAAGGAATTTTTCCCCCGTTACGGCCTTTGTCGAATTTTATGGAGCGACAATGGCCCCCACTTCATAGCCAAAGTCATCCAGCTCATTTTAAAGGGGCTGGCATCAAGCAGAAGTTCCACGCAGTCTTCCACCCCCAGTCTGCTGGACTTGTTGAGCGACACAATGCCACACTAAAGCTAAAGCTGGCCAAGATAGTGGCTACCACGGGTCTGAAATGGCCAGACGCCCTCCCACTGGCATTGCTATCGATGCGTTCCACCCCCACCAAACATCACTTGACACCTTATGAGGTTGTTTTCGGTCGACCCATGAGTGTCTGGTCTGCACCGAAACCAACTTCCATTCATGACGTCCCGGACGTCCTAATGTCTGATTATCTGTATAAATTGACTGAAACTCTGTCTGTCATTCATCAGCAGGTGCAGCAGGCCATCCCCGATGCTTCCAGGGGTCCGGGTCACGCCATCCAACCTGGGGATTTCGTGCTGATCCGGAATTTTCAGCGGTCGAAGAGTTTGGAACCCCGGTGGACGGGCCCCTGGCAAGTGTTAATCACCACCCGGACGGCTCTTCGTGTGGAGGGGAAACGGCACTGGCTGCACGCACACCACTGTAAGAAAGTCTCCTCGACCCTGGCCACGACAGAAAACATCGACAACCAAGAAGAGCTCCTGAACAAGGACCGACCGTCACTAACCTGCTATCCTGACACCGAAGCACTTGAACTTTCAAAATTCTCTGATCCCACTGTGCCATCCAGAGAAGGGTATTTCCTGCGTCGAAATGAGGGAGCTTCGGCTAAGTAGACCACGGACTAAGTTAAATCTCAGAACGGTGACCTAAACACCATCAAGGGTCACCCGGAGAGAAGCTAAACGAAGTCTGTGGTTCTGCCTGCTACCGAGCGCCTTGAAGATGATGGAAGCGCCAGATAAGAAGATGATGGAAGCGCCAGATAAGAAGATGATGGAAGCGCCAAATAAGAAGATGATGGAAGCAACAGGAAATACCCACTACAGAAACCCAAGAACAGACAGACTCCACAGCTCAAAGACAATTGCACTCTTCATCACAATCCTTTTCTGCTTTCTCCTCATGACCACACTCTGGATTGTGGAAGAAAATGCACCTGCTCACGAAACATTCCTGACCACTGCTCAACCCACCACCATGAAGGAACATTATCTGATTTCGCTCTCTCCTCAACTCAGAGAGAGGCGAAAGGAGTTTTGGAATAACTCTTTTGTACAGCTACTTCACCAGCACAATCTCGCCACCAATGCCACCAACTGTTGGATCTGTGGGTTGCTACCCCACGCCACTGGACACTCGATACCATTCATCCCTTCACCCTTCTCAGTTCATGGCTCCTGCCTTGCTTGGCTGATCCTCCTGCAAGAAAGCTATAAAGACAATGCCACCTCCAGCAAACCATGACGCACTTCTATCATGGGGTCTGGCGAAACAAAACAAAGACACACTTCTGCCCGCAGACCTCCAACGACTCAATCCACATGGACATCCCTGCTAAAGAACGAATTGAAATGCAGGTGTTCAACAATCCAACCAGACCCACCTTCTCCTACCTGCGGAAACGAACGGCTGCCACTCTGACTGTGGCCCTGTCAGTCATCAACGTCACAGGCCACATGTGCATAGAAGGCCTTGGGACACAGCTAGTAGGCCACAGCGCCTGCCGTTTCACCAGAACTTTGGACTCCACCGATCCGCCTTCCTTTGTATCCTCTCCAAATATGTATTTCGTCTGTGGCACAAAGGCTTACACCTGGCTCCCCAAAGGCTGGGGGGGCACTTGTTTCATCTCCTTCATCCTTCCTCCGACTTATGTGGCTCCAGCGAATCATCATAGACAAAAACGAGCCAAGGATATTGAACAGGCCGACTCAACAGGAGCGCAGTTCCTCGATGCTATGAAGGGACTTGTTCCACTCTGGGGCCCGATGGCAAACAGCCGTGCCATCCGACATCTGACCCAGGCAGTTGAGACAACAATGAACATCACAGCTGGTATCCTTGCTAACAACACCGCCGAGCTTCAATCGGTCTGCTTGGTGGCACTCCAGAACCGCCTTGTCCTAGATGTGGTTCTTGCGGACCGTGGTGGAGCATGCCGCATTATTGGGTCCAGCTGCTGTACATACATACCGGACAATTCACCCTCAGTGTACAAAGCCATCGAACATCTCCACAGACTCTCTTCAGAAGTCCACCAGGAACAGGAAGAATGGTCGCTTGGTGGTTGGTTCTGGAACACCGTTAAGAACTGGGGCTGGAGACTGTTCACCATTATCCTGATTCCTGTAGTTGTAATATGCGGCCTATGCTTAGGAATTCAATGTCTGCCACCTCTGTGTTCATTATGTACAAATTGTATTTGCCCTAAGACCATGGACTTTGGAAACGAACGCATGGGAGCATTATATGATGCCGAGGTTAGGAATTTGATTAAGATTGACATTGAGTAGGCAAGTTGGCTAGATATGTTGAAAAGGGAGGACTGTTAAAAGTTAGGCCGCAAACGTCAACATTATCGGCGCCATCTTGCCCTTTTCGAGCCCATTCGTGCGCGTAAGCGGCAGCCATTTTGAGCACCATGGCCTCCCTGCCCCTCGCTAATAGCCAGCGCGTCTCTCTCTCTCCTAACCTCTCAAGCATCCCCCGCACGCTGACAGCCCCCGCTCTCTCATGCCTTGGGTCATAAACCCCTCTCCAGCGCAGCTCTGCCTCGGAATCCCATCCTGTTCCCAGCGCGACACCTCCCTTCATTCCTTTCATGGTCCCGGGTCCTTTGATACAACCCCCCTTTTCCTGTGTGCTCGTTTGTCTCCCTTGTTCCCAGGCCGCCACCTGGCCCTGCGGATACTGTTTATTGCCCCCCCCCGTACAGTAGGAAGCTTCCCCCCATCAAAGGACCCACGAGCTGATCAAAGCCCCCACCCTATGAGATCCGATCAACCCCACACGTTCCGTTAATCGGCGGAATGTCCAACTGCGCGATAATCATCACCTGTTGTGACCGGGGTGGGGACTTCAACTGTAAATGTGTGTGGGAACGGGCCTGAAGGGGAGATTCCGAGGATGTCCTTTCATACTTCAAAACATTGCAAGAATGTGTCACATGCAATAAAGATCATAAACCTGTGTATAAGAGGCCAGGCCTCAGAGATGCGGTTAGAGCACCTCGAGAAGATACCCCTGTTGTCTGATTTGATGTGTTCTGCTCCGTCGGAATAAAACTTCTGTTTCCTGCCTTCCGGTCTCCAGCGCCTGCCTCCGTGTTTGGTAACTTGAATGGGTATAGAGGCGGGTAACGCCGGGCAACTCTGAAAAAGGTCATCTGCCCGTACCTTTTTCTACAGATGGTGCAAATTTCGAACCCCTTGCAGTCCCTTATTGTTTGTACCAGGTTTTCTTAGGCCTTACTGCCTTCCCTGCTTTTTGATTTGTTACAGGGTCTGCCATTACAAATTCCACTGCTTTTGTTAGTGAACATTATTCATTTGTACCGAGTTGTGGCTTTTTTGTTAACACCCAGGCAACTGACCTTGCCACATTGATCCTTTGACCAGTGGTCATATGTTTTGTTTTACAGCACTACTTTTTTTCTCCTCGCCACTCGTGGGTGCATAGCTCTGCCTCCAGACCCAGTTGCCTTAATTTCCCCATGCCTTCGACCAACTCCTGATGCTTTTAAAGCATCTGTTATTAATAGGTTAATACTTTACACGGGCCGTTATTTATTTCTAAAATATGCCGCTTTAACTTTTTACATTTAAGGAGCAGTGCTGAGCAGTTCTGAGCTCAGTGCTCTGCACAACGCAGTGCAATTCCACCCCTTTTACTTCTCTGCATAGTCCTGCAGCTCATCAGGTTTCTTCCGGGGATCAGGATCTCTACCTTCTTTGGTTGGAGCTCTTTGGATCCTCTCCAGGTAAGGATTTGTATGCACCCATACCAGTGTCTTGCCCGACACCACGTGTGATCCACGGCAAAATGGATAAGTGTTTTTTATGACCTTGTATTTTTTGGTGCATTTTGCTGCATTTCTATTTTCCATTAGGCACTTTACAAGAGTGCAAGTGTTTTCCAGTGTTAACCTCATGCGCTTCTCTGCCTGTCTCAATGTTGCGCTGTCGCTCAGTGAGCTTCTGTGTTACCCTCTCATTATTGCACTGTCTCGCTGTGTGCTTCTCTGCCCCTCCTGTGATGTTTACGTCCCCTGTGTGGTACTCATTCCTACACAATGATGTTGTCGTCCACATCAAAAGTTATCTTTTACTTTTTTAGCCATGCTGCACTGCATCATGGGTGCTGTGCAACATGACTAAAACCCATTGACAAAGCCAACAGGTCCTTACAGTGAGACCTGTTGGCTTTGCCAATGCTTGTTTTCATTATTGCTGTTGACCCAGTCTAATACACTGAGGTGAGCGACTGTTGGTAATCTTGCATGCTTGCCCATTAATGTGATCTTCTATGATGTGGTCACTAGAACAACACTGCTAATATTAGTAGCTTGCAATGATTTTCACTGAACATAAGTAGCTCCTATTACAGAAAAGGTTGGAGACGCCTAGCTATGATCTATAATAAAAGTGCCTCCTTTGTAAATGAAAATTATAACTTTATCTCCCTTCTAGAATCCGCTGTTCAGAATCGTAGTGTCTTCTAAACCTCCTTTGACATTGATTGATTTGGTAGCTCATCCTCTTGGACCATATCTGCTGAACCTTGAAAGCAATTAAGTGCATTTTTTCCTCCTCTATAAAATATATTTTATTTTATATTCCTCTCAGTCTTCTGGTGCAATTCTCAGCTGTCTAATGATTCTGTCTCCGTCATGTCAAAAGTGGAAGAGGCACTACAGAAATGGATGGGAAAGAGCTGGCTGAGCTTGTCAGTATGGATCACTGCTAGCGCAGGTCACTGCTTCTTTTTGGGTGTCTGAACTAAAATTCACTATGGAAATATCTTGTTGGAAAGGTCACCAAAACAAATGTCAATAAGCTACAGTTGTTGAAAAATTCAATAGCAAAAGAACCACCTACCTTGTCTAAGACAGGTTATTTCTCCACTTCACAGAGGACTATGTATTGACTACTGGTGGCCATGCAAAATAGATTCAAGGCACTTACCTTAACATACACACTGCTATATGTGATCATTCTGGATCAAATGAAGCAAAGTCCTGCCCTCACTCACCCGAAATGACTCTGGGATCAGCAAAGAATCATCCCTAGCAGTGCCAGGAAAAGGGCAGAGGGTAATTGTTTTCCAGTTATTAAAAACTTATTCTAGTACTCCCTACCAGATCATCCTAAATACTCACAACAGCTGCTTCCATTCAGGAGACCCCTATACACCCACTTGTTTGGTTTAGCTCCATTGGATCATTTCCAATGTAGTGTTTGACTACCCTAATTTGTTGTTTGTGCTTTATAAAACTAATAAACCCTCTCAAACAGTTAGTGTCTCCTGCTGGGCACCAGTCATTCCACTGGCATCCAGTCATTGTGGCCTTTCATTGTTTCTAGGTAAAATCCTCCTATTTAACACCATGCCTGACTATGTCATGAAAAGTAATGCTCTAGAAGATGAAATAGATGGTCCTAAACTGTTGCTGAAGGAATGGGAAGCCTTTGTGCCAAAACAGTGTCTTCTGGAAGTTATAATAAAAGGTCTATTTAATTATTTGTTACCACTTCTCCCAGCTCGATCTGTTGCAGGGATTCTGCTCAGACACAGAACTGTGTACAGAGACTCAGGACCTCAGTGAATTAGGGTGTGCCAAAAACTCAACTTAGTACCCAAAATCCCCCATCATACTAGCATCAGTGTCTCATTAGCTCTTCGTCCTGTAGCAAAGTTACCAATGATTAGACAACCCAGAACATGCAACGTAGGATACCTCAGGTAAGGTGGGAAACATGAGCACTCTTTCATTATACTCTCATACCAGTCCAGAACAGGGTGTAAAGGGAGACACAAGCAGGTTTAAAATGTTTATTTTAACGCCGTGATCTCAGGTGCAGCATCTTAGCTAATACAAGCAGACATATGATAAGAAATAAGATTGTCAGCATAGTTACTATTCCATAAAATACAAAGGGAGAAAGCATGTTATAATGCTAAAAGGAAACAGGTTAAATATATACCTATATTTCACCCTCCCTTGCTAGTAGGTTATTTTATAACTAAAGAAGGTCTCTTAGGCTTGCATAGGGGACCCCATACCTCAGAGATTAGCAGGAGTGAATCACATTGAGTTCAGCACAAGCTCTCAGCATACAAATGTTCTCCAAGTGTGTTCAATCATGTCTCCACATTGTATTATTAAAGGCGCCAGTATCTGAGCTGTCCACAGCTGCATATATGTTATGTCTAGAATGTGCACTGATCAGTTCGAACAACAGCAACAGTGTTAATATAACCTTGAAGACCTCAGCACTCACTGTTCAGACTAATCTTACAAAGCAAGTCTAGCAATGTAGAAAAGCAAGTTATTCTCATGTGAAGCAAAACTCTCAGTCTAACTCGAAACAATATCTAAAGTGTGTGCCGTGTGTAAAAGAAAGCAAAAGGTGAAATGGAGTTTAAACTTCAAATAAGCTCATGCTAACTTAACACTGTATAAATGCAAGGCTCAGCCCCACTATAACCTCCCTTGATCGGAGCACAGACAAGTAATGGGGGCAAATCAGGAAAGCAGAGTTCAAGTTCGAGAGATAGAATCAAGTTCAAATTTGCCATGATGGTAAAACGGGAGAAAACTCCAAATTTTGAAAAGACTCCAAATTAGTAATCACTTGTGGGCACAGTAAAGACAATAGGCCAATTTTTTATTTTTTTCAAATCCGATGTCCAACATGTGACGTCGGTCGGGAAAAAGAGAGAGAAGGAAATGCACCGCACTCCAACAATGTATATGCACAGCACGTTGCAACAGTCTCCAACAGGAAGTCATCGTTCTCATCTGAACACATTTTAGAAATCCAATTTAGTAACGGGAATGAACATACATGTTCCTCAAGAACTTGAGCCTCCAGTACCATCAGAGGACAACTCGGATTTACTTCAATATAACTGCGTGCCAAGAATTCATGCGCTGCTTCAAAAACATTCCAACGTCCCAGGACTCAATGCATCGCTGAAAAGGCCATAATCCCGCCGCCAGAACAAAGCAATTCATGAGCAACTAAGGGGCTCATAAGTTGATCATAATCTGCGTTGGGAGACACAGTACTTCAGAGACACAAATCCAGAGCCCATTCGAAATCGCAGCTCAGGCAATGAAAGACAGGCTGGACACATGTGAAAAAGGAATATCGAAACGATAATCCATAAGCTGCACTCAATGTAGCCAGAGGCAGAGCTCCATAGTAATCAAGCATTCGGTTGCGGAGCAGCAACAGCTGGGGCAAATCATCTCATGGCACAGGACCTGCATCCATTCTGAAATAAACAAAGTAGTAGAAGTACTCCGGCAACCGGAGCAAGCATCAAGGAAAATCCACCAAAGAGGCTGGAGAAAATCGAATGAAAAAATGCCGGGAACACACCGAATATAGTTGGGAAAGAAGTCACAAGGCCACTATTAACAACTTTAAAAAAGTGAGCCAGCCCCGTGGTCGAGGAAGAATTAAAGATAGTGTGAATTACCTCCCCAAAATGCAGGGGCAGATCCGTATTTAATAAAGCATGCACTTCTGTGCGGGTGTTTGCCACGTGAAGGACAAATGTTTCATGGGCATATGTAAGGGTGACTTCTTTCAGGGACATCGGAGCTCTTATTCAACTTGTCTTGTTGAACTCTGCTTTCAAGGTCGGAATCGACGGCCAGATTGAAACATCCAGCTTCCCATGTGGAGGAGAAAACGTTACTTTTTACAACAAACTACACGTTGGGAGACCATAACGATGTAAGGAATTCCAGCCAGCATCCCACAAAAATCTTCATTGTTTAAAAGTAAACAACTACCGTTGGCTAGTAATGTGAATGTGGGTGTGATAGCAGGCATCAGTGTACCTTTTAATACACAGGCCAAATTGGGTGCATTTTGATTACACGAGCCATGCAATTGGATATTCCTACACACTAACGAGTGATCATGTGTTGTTGTGCAATCTTTGTCATTCAAATAAACCTTTTTTCCCTCCATTAGGCACCTATAGGTAAATGGTAGTGACCAAGCTTCATGGAGATAAGCGGTACCCAGAGGTTCATACCTGCCAATAGCATAGTACTTCATGCAAGCTTCAAACTTGAACAGAGGGAAAGGTAATGTTATTAGCTCATGTAAAAGCCACACAGCAGAATTTGTCTCGGCCACAGAAAACGGTAAAGGTTCTAACTTTTCAATATGTAACATAGAAAAAGTTGCATCTTTCATAGACATAAATTGCTGTTTGTCAGTCAAATTAAAAGGGGCAAATAATGAGGACTTGTTCATGTAGTTGTTAATGCTGTTATCTACAACTGCTAGCACTTTTTCTAAATTTGCTTGATCTATAGCTCTTAAGAGGGAAGCAGCTTCAATCTGGAACAGTTTCCAAACTTCGTTGTAAATAGCATATATCCACCTTTTGGATCTGCCAGAAGCAGGGCCCTTGACAAAGTCATTCAGATCAACATTGTCAGTCAATTTAGACAAATGAAGCTTAACTGACGCTAAAGTGGAGTGTTTGAGCCAATTCTGACACAGTTTGCCTACGGAATAGGTAGCCACAGAATGGTCACTCTCAAAACGGGGATCCACCCTAACCCGTGTGTAGCCAGGGGCTAAACCCAGAAAATGATGTTGGCAAGAAACAGCACACAACCAACCCTCAGGATCCAAACTGGATATGTTAAAAGCAGAATTCAGCAACAGGGTCTGCAATTCACTGATAGAAATACTGGTATTATTATCCCAACCGGGATACTCTTCCAATTTTGGAAAAGAAGGAGCATTTAATTTTTTAGTAGTAGCCAATCCATAGCAGGTGGTTTGTGAAATAGTCGAATTCAAAAACAACATATGGCTTGGAATGAGACATGCACGGTGCAAAGCCCCAGTGCCTTGCACTTGCCAACTTTTAGAACGCCAAACAGTTTTATGATCAATAGTATCTTTTCACAGTTCATAACCCCCAATAGCCAATTGGTCAAGAAAGGACTTGGAATATAATAAATTTGTATGGGTCAGTCTAACTTAGGAAGAGAACTTATCGGTCATCTAAAAATAAAATGCATCAAGATTTGACTGATTGAAATCAGTAAAATAAGTGACACTCTTTAAAAGAGAATTTGAGCTGCCTTCCACAGGAGCGGGGCAATGTTCCCATTGCGTATATTTAACCATATTCCTCTTTGTGTTTGCCTTATGCAGGTAGTGATTGCCACAGTGTTGATAACAGAATAAATCACCATTATTTTCAGAATCTAAATATAAATCCTCAGCATCAAAAGCAGCATATTTCAAATCTTAAAACAAAGCCTCTACGGCTCGAACATCCCAATCATCAGAGCGCATATTTTGTTTAACCACATCCCCCATAGAAACTCTTAGTACGTTCGGGACTTTTATAACCTCAGTGGGACCATAAATCTGAAATTTAACAGCATCCCATACAATCCCATCCAAGACGGGCCAAGCAGTAATATTTACAAAACTCAGGTCCCTCTTCAATCTGTGCGATGAGGAATGGGGTGCCAATGTTCCATTATTATGTTGAATAGCAGTGTCCATTTACAAGATGGAAAAAATGCACCACAAATCCAATTGACATAAACAAAAACATTGAATAAAAGCACCAACCAAATGTAAGTCTAAGGAGGAATAAAAAAATGTTTTTTAAACCATGTTGCAAAAACAGAAAGTCTTGAAGGGGACTTCGATGTGGTAAAGTTAGTGTCAAATGAAAATCTGGACTCAGTGGCCAAACAGGTTTGTAAATTGGGCATCGACAAGTCTGTGGGGTAAGTATACTCTGTATCATCAAGTTGAGCATCAGGTGGGGTATTCAATAAAGGACTTGAAACTGCAGGCATCTCGAAGACAACGTCAGACCTGTTGTTAGGAGCCGGAGTCAAAACAGAATTTTTCAGTATCAATGAACAGGAGACCGCAGGTGTCATAGTAATTAGAACCGGCCACTCTGTGTAATTTGACATTGCCAATGAAGATGTAAATTGTTCCTTTTGACCTGGAAGTTGTGGTAAAATGACTGTTCTTGTGCCCTGCACGCCAAGTACAGGAAATGGAGCTCGATATGAGGGACCAAATTCTTTCTTGTTCTCGATCTTCTCTCGGACCAGTCCACTAACTTGGGGTAGCCAGCCAACTACCGGAATCTGCAACACAGCATCAGATATGGATGGCAAATGTTCATTTGCAAGACTGTCTCTCGTCTCTTGTAGGTTCAATAATACATTACAATGTTCATCCATGTCAAAGGGGACAGCAGCCACCGCCTGGTCTAGACCTTCAAGGTCCGCGACAAACATTTAGATACCAAAGAGCATCTCATATGGGGTCCGCCCACACACAGACTTTCTAGGGAGATTATTAAGTGCACGCTGTATGTTATTGAGATGGGCTAGCCAGTTCCGTCCGGTACCTATAACCCTAGCTGTCAATGATTGCTTTAAGTCATGGTTCATTGGCTCCACAACACTATTACCCTCAGGTCTGTATGGAGATGAAAATTTGACTTGGATCCCAATGAACTCATGGCATCCTTGTACGCCTTAGAGGCGCACGCTGGACCCTGGTCCGAATGGAAGGTGCCACACGCAAAAATTCCCACAAAGACACGCAAATCCCTTATGACAGTTTGTGAATCAGCACTTCGGTGGGGCCACACCCATACAAAGCGCGTGCAAGAATCAACAGCAACTAAGATGTGATAATACGTAGTATCTGAAGAAAAAGGACCACAGTGATCCAAATAAACACAACCAATTGGTTTATTTGAAATGTACAACTGTGTCTGGGGCGGACACGTAGCAGTCGAGGGTTTGCTCTGCTGGCAAATGTCACTTTGAAGGACATAATCACGCATCTGTTTATACAGTCCCCGCCACCAAAAGCGAAGTTGTAGCTGGGATACAGAAGCCGAAACGCCCGCATGCGCGGACGCAACACCCTCGTGGGCAGCTGTAATCAGCCCAGACCTGCGGCCGCTTTGGGAATCAATCTTTCACCAACGTCTGGTATTTTCACATAAGGAACTTTATCAGGACTTAAATGATACAAATACTTTGAAGGAAATCCAGTAGATATTTACTTCCCTTCTCAGTAGCGGCAATTTCCGCCAAGATGTCATCATCAATCTTACTTTTGGAAAGTGTAACTGCTGCAACCATATATGTCGAAACTGCTGTTTTTGCTGCCTCATTGGCCAAAAAATTGCCAACAGTGTTAACTCCCATACGCTGATGACCAAGAGTATGAATTACATACACAAGTGGCAGTTGCTCTTTCAGTTCAGCCACTCGAACCCAGATGGGGTTGTGCTATTTGGTCGCGAGGCACTTTTAGAACCACGCATCGAAAAAGAAAAGATGAATCAATTGACCTTTGTCAGCACTTTCAATACAAGATCCAAACAAGTGCAGAAGATTGTCCTCAAACATTGGTCAATCCTTAACACTGGAGGCGACCAAATAGCACGACCCCTATTTGCCTTCAAAAGAGGCTCTAACCTTAGGGATAAGTTAGTGCACACACGACCTAATAATAAGACCCCTCCGTCCATTGGACGCCTTTGGGATCTACCTGTAGTGGAAGGTCACCATCCTTGCGGGACATGTGCGGCATGCCCACAGACTTCAAAATCTTTGTCTGTGGACATTGGCACCAACAGAGCGTGGCAACAGCAGAGGTTCACAAACTGTAATAGCCAGAATCTCATATACTCGATTACGTGCCCTTGCCAACTACGTTATGTTGGCATGACAACCAGACGAATAAAACTGAGGATCTCAGAGCATAAGAGCACTATTCGTTGCTGTCAGCAAGCAACGCGACTGACAGCGCACTGTCTGGAGGTGGGCCATGGCCCCAACAATTTTCATTGGACAGTTTTGGAGCAACCGAATATACTGGAATATGTCGCAGACATTGCAAAATATTTATTAAAAAAAGAGCAGAAATGGGTCTACAAACTGAACAGTAACAAGATAGGCCTGAACTAAGACATACCTTGGATGTCCCTCTTTGAGGGTCATAATTAGTATAGTCCAGGGTTTGCCCTGTTCAAACATATAGTCACTGTCTTATCAGAGGACTCTTCCCTAATATACAGATGTCTGATAATCTATATAATACATGACACTCTTTATAGAGACACGCTTGCAAGAGTATATCGACTTCTAATTATACCTGATATACAGATGTCTGACAATCTACAAACTAAAGGAATATACTGTGCTTTTGCTATATGCTAATCTGAAAGTACAGGATTACAAAACTATGCTTCATTTTTATTTTATATTGGTAAAACTATTTGAATAGGGATGCTAATATGATGAAGATTGTCCCTGCTGTTTTACAGCCCCTGTGAATGACTAAATGCTGTGCACAGCAGAGAGTTGCCCAGACAAAGCCCTGCAACTAACCCCACTGCCACACCCAGCCAAAGGCCTTGTGCAATTGATGGCTGATTGCCCATGGGTGTTTAGAGCAGGATCTTACCAAAGGCCTGGCCCTGCTACCAACTCCCTCTCACCCATGGTTGAAGGTTGCCATTCATGGTAGGGGGTTGGGCTCAGTACCTGGCCACAGGCCAAACCCTGCAACCAATCGTTGATGCGCACAGGCATAGGCTGTGCCTGGCTGGTGGTTGGCTGACAATGGGTGTTAAGCACCTGCCAACTCCCCCACCGCGCACTGCTGAAGGCTAAGTAATTTAATAAAGTGGTAGCTTCTTTAAATGGTGTTGGACAATTAATTGACAAGAAATAGTATTGTACAATGTTAAATTGTAAGGGGCAAAGTTATGTTCAGTTTTTAATAAAAGCTCCTCTAGTAATTTTCCCTATTGTCGAGAAGTACAGCTTCCCCTAGGCAAAGGAGAGGAAACATTCACGATAAAAGTCTGATAATCATCATTCATGCCACCATGGTTAGTGCTCCATCGTTTATAATAGATCTGCAGACAATGCTTTTGGCTTTGAAGATGGTAGCTCAGTTAGTGTTAAGGGTTTAGTTCAAGCCACTGTTCAAACGTTTCCTGCATTGGAAATTCTTTCAGAAATATTGTTACTGGGAGGCTAATAAGATGATGAGATCATGGTGCAAAATTCTACCAATCAGATGATCTTGAGAATAATTTTTTTTCTCATCAGTTTCACACTACTATTGATAACCAATGATGGCATCCATCTGTAACTGCCATCACATTTATGGCCAGAAGTACATGGAAGTGTGCTCACTTGTTCTAAAGAAGGTATTGGTTTGATTAATACATCCTACTCGATGTAAATACATTGAAAACATTGATAACGCTATCTATTTATGTTTGAGGGGAAGTACAGCAAAGGGGTTATCCTACATGCTTCCTTACCATGACAATGAAAGAACCAGGGAATTATAGTGCCAATCTCCATGGATAAATTCAGTATCATCACTCTCCATTGACAAACTTCTATTGGGTCATTTTTAAAATGACAAAAGTCTTCTGAAATTTCAGCCCCACATTCCTAAGATCTCCAATAAATAAAGCTTCTCCTGGTTGGGCAGCTGATTTGGACAATCCCTTCCCGGAAACATTAAAGCCCAGACTGCATAGTCTATTTAATAGGGTCACTAGAAAGGTGATAGTGAGTGGCTGTTTCACAAGTGTAATGATAGTTATACCAAAGTAGAAGAAGGTCTGACAACTTTTGACTGATCTTACAGGTTGAGCAGACAGACCTGTCTCTCTGCTAAACCCAGATTTAAAACTGTTTTCAAACATCTTGACACTGCTCTTCTTCCTCACAATCTCCCCACTCCCCGGTTATGTGCTATTCTGCAGGCCATCGACATTTATGGCATCTAACATTACCCAAGAGATATTTACTGTGCAGATTAATTTGTTTTAATTTTTTCGAGGTTAAAAATCTCTGTTACAATGATTTTGGAAGTTAAGAGGGAGTATTCAAGGTTGCTTCTACTCGAGGATAACATTCATTAGAAACAGAAATACAGATTTAGAACTCAAGAAAATTTGGAGCTGAGCATTCAATGGTTTTCTAAATACCGAACAAGGTGAGGGATTGCTGAATCTCTACTGATCTACTCTATTTGCACATTTGGCCGTTGTTCATTAGTGTAAATAAAGGGGCTAATCTCCATAAAATAGCACCATAAGGAGAATAGTAGGACCCATCAGAGTGTACATAAGACCTACTGGTGTACTTTCAGTGTATTTGAAAAAACTTTCCCAATACCATTGGTTCCATTACAGACAGTGAGTGTTATCTTATTAAATATAGAGCACTCTGATCATAAAGTTTTATGCATAGGTGTGTACCGTTTTGTTATATATGAAGGCATGTGAGCTGTTAGGTTGGGTGGGGCACCTATAAAGGCCCTGTGATCTGACTGGTGATAGAGGGAGCACAGGTTGTTTAATTGGCCAATGATCTTGATGTATATGTTTTTTTGTTTGTTCATGTTATCTGATTATGGAATACCCAACAGTATAAATGATGAACACATTAGATATCAGTGTATACAAACTGTTTATGTATAAGAAATGTTTTATTGATGTGATTATATTGACCTGCATATGTACATATATACCCTTTGTGTTTTTTAGATATTCAAAGTGCTGTGATATGATTAATATCATTTTTAAAGCCTGAAGAAGGTGGTTGGACCTGTGAGACCACCGAAACGCGTCGCTTCTTGGTCACTCTTAAAGAGAAGTTGGCCCCTTGGGGATATGATCGTTTGTGATTTACTCTAAAAAGGTTTTTAATTTCGTATGAGTATTGATTGTTCATATTGTCATGAACTTTTATTGGTATTTTTAATTTGGGAGGTCGTATGTCGCTATGTTTTTAATTGTGTTATGATGCACAAATAAATAAAACAAACTTTACATTTTGATTAATTGGCCAATATATTAAGCTCCTATTGGGTGAGTGTGTATTAATACTTGGGTTATGATAGTAGAGTTGAATGCAGAAATTCCCAAAGGGTTCTAGTTTATAAGACATTGTGTCAAGTGGTGTCCTGTCCCTTTGGCAGAGTAGGACTCCTCTCGCTGGTTTTTGGTATCTATAAGAACGGTCTGTGTGACTGGAGAGTTGCTTTTGTAGACTGATTTGTCTATCCTAGCAGATAGTAGTAGATGGATCAGTTTAAAGCATTCAGGGTTAATGATGACCAATATAATAAAATCATTAATACAAGGAAAGGCAATAAAGTAACAGTCATCACAAGCAAAAATGAAAAATGGGGGACGTTACTTAATCTAAAAAAGAAACTTATTAGGACTGAGGCACATGCAGATTTGCTGATTGATTATGTGAAGTCAGGAGTTATACCTATTGGTTTGCAAATTCGTAATGAACCAGGGGTGTTCATTGAGCACAGAAAATTCTTGGAAACTTGGTCCCAGATATCCAATCGCTGCAGCCAGGATTGGATGCTCTTAATAATTGAGACTGCGCATGAAGTTATCATTTTAGAAAAAGAGGCAATAAAAAAATTGGAAGCATAATTAAAAAGCCAAATGGCTCTAGATGATGCGAAAGCCAAACTAAATGAAATAAATAAGGATTTAGATGAGTATAGAGACAATCTAATAAAAAAAAAAAAAGCTGAAGAAAGACATTAACAGATTCAGCAATGAATTGGCCTATCCCTTCCTTAAAGAGAATTATTATGAGCAAAAGAATGATCAAACATGGGCCAGAAATAGTTATAGGAGGCCAATATATAGACGTGGAGGGAAAAAGGGATTTACTTTCTCTCAGACATCGGGCTCTAGCAGTGAGGATGACCAGGGACCCAGAGAGGATCAGAACGGGAGGGGACCCTCTTTTGATTATGGTGTTTTTTTAGAACAGAAGAACGGGAGAGGATGGTTCAATGGCAATCAAGTGAGGTCCCAACAAACTCATGGGCAACCTCCTCAGGAGTACAAAAGGACCAGGAGCCAGAGGTATTGGTGTTAGACAAAATACCCATCATTAATTTGTCTAATAGAAATCTGAACCCACAAGAAGTAGAGGTGCTAGGAAAAGGGTTTAGTTTTGTACCTACTGCTAATTTTAACAAGTTTCAGTTAGAAAAGGACAAAAAAAGTTTTTTAGAAAAATAAGACTGAAAAGATTTTTTGAAAACAGACCACCTAGAGAATCTAATATTAGAACTGGATTGAAACCCAAATCCAATTTTACTCCCTCACTAACTCAGGTAGGAGGCAATATAGAGATATTTGAAAAGGCAGTTGAGATAGGCATTCATGATATAATTCAAAATGAGTTGCGTCAAAATCAAAATCTCAATAAAAATGAAAGAATAGCCATTAGTACTCTTAAGATGGACATTTCAATCACCATTAAACCCGCCGATAAGGGGGGGGGCGGGGTTGTGGTGTTTGATACGCCTGATTATGACAATAATATGTACACATTATTGAATATCAGGGAACACTATGAGAGAGTCAATATGTCAGAACTTGTGAAACTTACTAAAAAATGTGTGGATCTCTTGGCAGTAGCCATGGAACAAAATTGGATATGTGAAGAATAATTCAGATTTTTAAATAATCAAAACCCCAATATACCTGCCCTATATGGGCTTCCAAAAATTCACAAAAGTAGTGTAGACCCCCCAATGAGATCTATTGTTGTTTTTGGGTTCCTTGCTCGAACCATTCAGTAAGTACGTTACTTTCTTTTGAAGCCATTGGTGAGTAAGCTTAGATCCTATGTGAGGGATTCCTTGCATATTATTGGGATGGTTGAGAACAAACCATTTGTGGGGGAGACTCAGTGTCTAGTGACTCTGAACATTGAGTCTTTCTACACAAATATACCCCAGAAAATGACAGTGGATGTGATAGAAAGAATTCTGAATTCTGGATGACAGATTGCCAGAGGGAGTGAGTAGGGAATTTATAGTTCAATGTACAGAATTGGTCCTATTTAATAACATCTTTTTATTCAAGGACCAATTGTAGAATTGAAGAAGGGCACCAGCATGGGGGCCACCTGTGCCCCAAGTATGGCTTGCCTATATGTAGGTGATTTTGAGGAACATCATATATATAACGAATTAGCACCCTTCAATGAGAACGTTGTGGAGTGGCATCGTTTCATAGATGATGTATTCTTCATTTGGGATGGTCCTATTGAATTATTGTCTGAATTTCTAGATTGGCTCAACTTGTGTGATGTAAATTTGAGATTTACTGCCCATTACAGTAAAGAAAGAGTAGACTATCTAGATATTACCATAAAGGCAGAAGGGGGAAGATTGGCGGTGGAACAAAACCCATGGCAAAAAATACCTTGCTCCATTATTCCAGTTTCCACCCCAAATCTCAAAAAGATAACATTCCCTTTAGTCATATCCTCCGATTAAGGAGGAATTGTACAGACCTGGTAGATTTTTATGCCCATTCAGATGTACTAAAAACCAAACTGAAGGACAGAGGCTACCCGAAGAAACGAATTTCCCACTATTTTAAAAGGGCTAGATTCTTTGATCGTGAAGCTATGTTAAATAAATCCAAAAAAGACAAGACTCATACAAGAGTACTATTTGTTAGCCAGCTCAATGATTTCAGTAATAGAATCAAAAACGTGGTTAACAAAGATTGGAATATTTTGAATGACCAAGAAGAGGTGAAATTGGAAAAACCACTGTTTGTGTTCAAGAAAAACATGAACTTACGCAGCCAGTTAGTCCACACTTATAGAGATGGTTGTAAATTGAAAGAAAGAAGATGGATAATACAACCGCTACAGGTAATGTGCGGTGCAGTAACTGTCAGATGTGTAGACAGTTTTTGGTAGCCAAAGAAATAACACACAATGGCAGGACAATAAAAGCTCACACCCTCAACAACTGCCACAGCAAAAACGTAATTTACTTGCTGCGTTGTCCATGCGGTTTGGCTAACAAAGGCGAAACAGGTCGCGAAATAAGGGTGTGCCTGGCTGAACACAAATCAGCCATCAAGACAAAAAAGTTAAATGCTCCTTTGGTTTCTCATTTTAATGAATGTGGCCATACAGAAGTTGAATTTGTGTGGTTCATACTCGAAAAGGTAGTTATGAACAAAAGAGGAGGTAATTTAGAAGAAAAACGGAAAGCAAGAGAACAGTGGTACATATCCATTTTCAATACAATTCGAAATGGCCTAAACACGAGAGAAGAATGGGACAGATTGTTAAAATAGGGCACTTACCAACAGACCAGTGGGCGCTTTCATGTAGAAAATTGAGGGTATGCAGATTAAACAAGAATTATGTCTACATCTCTTTTAAACAAAAGGTTTTTGTACAAGGGCGTATAATGGCTAATGGGTATCTAGAGTTTTTTTATATTACAATGATAGTCGGGATATGTGACGGGCCGGTTTGACCAATAGGAGGACATACATATGAAAGATAACCGAACTTCGGCCTGTCGAAAATAATATGCAGCTGTACTAGAAAAAAAAAATCTTTATCCCCATGATTTACAATGGTTCACAGCATACGATAAATATGGATATTTAATGCTATGAGTCTGTTAAAATGTATAAATTGTGCAGGACATGATTAATATCAGACTACATACGTATAAACAAAAATCAATGCCTTTTCCCCTTATCTGCTAGAATTTGTCGGATTTGAATTTTTTTTTGTAGCTGGCATAATTTAGGTGTGATTATATATTTTTTATAATTCCACTTATTAACCCTTCACCCCTAAAGAAACATCGGGGTAGTTTGGGCTCAACGATAATAAATATCGGGGCTAACACCAGTCTAAGATGTCCGCCATCTGTGGGAACCGGATACCAACAAAATAGTCCGGTTTCTGTGTTGACACGATCACGGTTTGGCGCGAACGCAAGACACATATATAGATGGCCATTAAGGAGGAGGACTAAATATGAGAAGGACACATTTGCAGATACAGAGATTTTTAAATCCCGGTAAGCATGCCTATGAGGAGGGGATTTTTGTTGTTCGAACATCGCGGGGCACTGTATTAAAGGGTTTTTGGGGGGTTTTGTTTAATAACAGGATTCAGTTTCCCCTGTGTAAGCCCTTGCGTGCCCATACATATTTATTTATTTATGCCGCAAGGCTTACAGATCAGTTAAGGGCGTAAGCGTTAGGGATAGGCAATTACTATTCCGGTTGATATTTCTTGTTTGCAATGCAGGCTTATTGTGAATCCCATGCATAAATAGTATAGAATTTTTGAAAGCCCCACTTATAGTTTTATGTTGGGACATTGTATCCTTAGGGAACTTGCCTGCTTTGATTGTTAGAATAGCTGACTGCATATACGGCTTTCAATAGCTTGAGGCCCATTTTCCGTGTTGTTCAAATATCCATATGCAGTTTGTGAATATCTATTTTTGTAAATGTAGACGGTCTGCTAGTCCTATGAAAAAACGATAGAGTCGTTGAGTGCTCCATTTATACTTCATGTTTGGACATCGCATTTTAAGGTAAATTGCCGTCCTGTTAGACAAATTGGATTCCAATAAGGTAATAATAGTTTGAGTTCCATAAATTTTGTTGTTATATTATATTTAGGGGATAATAAACTCACATGAAGTTGAACCTGGTATTGGACCTGGAACCTATAAATTCTGACGGCGGTATTCTTCCTTCAAACCGTTAATTAGTTAGGTTATGAAAGTATGTAGGCCAGGAATGTGCATGAAGGATAAAACTTTGTACAAAAAAAAAGTTTTGTTGTGTTTTATTTAATAGAAATTGATACCCTCACAGGATATTTTGGAGCAAGCTTGAAAATCGGGAGTCTTTTGTCCCCGCATATGTATCACAAGCCCTGATCAAGGTGGGTTTCGAGTGAACCTAAGCTATGTTTTAGGCACTCTGGGTTAAAATTAGAGACCATTTGATAACGGAAGATGATAGCACCTCAGTATACACTTTAAACAGGTCTCTAGATTATCAGAAGTTGAGATGGCCATTGGTCATTAGTTTAAACAAAGGGGCTAATCTCCATAAAATATCACCATAAGGAGAATAGTAGGACCCATCAGAGTGTACATAAGACTATTGGTATACTTTCAGTGCATTAGAAAAACCTTTCCCAATACCATTGGTTCCATTACAGACAGTGAGTGTTATCTTATTAAATATAGAACACTCTGATCATAAAGTGTTATGCATAGGTGTCTACCGTTTTGTTAAATATGAAGGCATGTGAGCTGTTAGGTTGGGTGGGGGCACCTATAAAAGCCCCGTGATGTGACTGGTGATAGAGGGAGCACAGGTTGTTTAATTGGCCAATGATCTTGATATATATGTTTTTTTGTTTGTTCATGTTATCTGACTATGGAATGCCCAACCGTATAAATGATGAATAAATTAGATATCAGTGTATAGGAACTGTTTGTGTATAAGAAATATTTTATTGATGTGATTATATTGACCTGCATATGTACATGTATAACCTTTGTGTTTTTTAGATAATCAAAGTGCTGTGATATGATTAATGTCATTTTTAAAGCCTGAAGAAGGTGGTTGGATCTATGAGACCACCGAAACGCATCGCTTCTTGGTCACTTTTAAAGAGAATTTGCCCCCTTGGGGATATGATCGTTTGTGATTTACTCTAAAAAAGTTTTCAATTTCATATGAGTATTGATTTTTCATATTGTCATGCACTTTAATTTGTATTTTTAGGTTGGGAGGTCGTATGTTGCTATGTTTTTAATTGTGTTATGATGCACAAATAAATAAAACAAACTTTAAATTTTGAATATTTGGCCAATATATTAAGCTCCTATTGGGTGAGTGTGTATTAATACTTGGGTTATGAGAGTGGAATTGAATGCAGAAATTCCCAAAGGTATCTAGTTTTTAAGACATTGTGTCAAGTGGCGTCCTGTCCCTTTGGCAGAGTAGGACCCCTCTCATTGGTTTTTGGTACACATTGTTTGTTGAGCAGGTTTCTTTAATATATGTTGTCTTTTTTCATTAGAATGATTGTTTGCATATTAAAACAGAGGTCTGAATCTGACAACAGGAGTTACAAGGGTAAACAAAAAAGGGCACAATCCTACCCAGATTTTACAACTACCAACCATCCGATTACCTTGAGTGCCTGTCACGAAACAGCCAGAATCTTATTGAGTTTGAACGAGATCTAACTCACTCTTTTGTGTGCCATATTGTTGGATAATTAACAGGACTCAATTCGCGGTAACATGACAATCCTAACGGGGAATGGATTCAGAGCACCAGTAGAAAGTAAACGTGTGCACATGCGGATGATAGCCATCTAGTAATTAAGGTTCAGCCCATCTTTATTTAGGCAACAATGAAGGCAGATTGACAGGAGCTAGGAAATTAAAAGTAGGCTTCAGTAAGTAGTTTAGTAATACTCTTTCGTGTCTTAACATGCACATTCATTCTTACCCGCTTTTTCTTGGTAGACCACAAGAAACTTATGGATGAAGTGATGAAGGAGATCAAGAAAATGCCAAGAAGATCTCCTAGTTGACAATAAAGTTGGGAGCAAAATAAGGAAAGGAAGTTATATGCAGGAAAAAAATATCAACATCTTCAGCAATGAAGCCTAAACTCAAGTGCACCAAATTCAAACAACAAAGGTGCTGGTTGGGTAATGCCGGTCAACACATTTAGGGACAGCAAAGACTTGCAACATGCTAAGTTGCCAGGAGTTTGTCATCTTGTGTTCATGTGCTAAGTGCACATCTGTCTAAAGTGACCTGTAACTCCTTCTCACAGCTCAGACGTTATGTGGGAAGATGTCCGATACAGCGACATCCCAGCGGCAACTGTCCGGTAACTCAGCATTGAGAAGGAACCTGCCTGACAATCACCTTCCCAATGTTGGCAAAAGCATAACTCCCCATTCCTAAAAGTACATTGAGAGTGTCCTGATATAGGATTTTAAAAATAAGAACTTCTGCTTAAGTTAAGCTTGTCATGGTCCCTTCATGCTTTAGTTACAGCACTCTGCATGTCTCTGATAGGATATCCAATCTTTGCATGTCACTGAGAGGATATCCAATCTTAATATTAAGGGTGAACTGCTTTCATGGTTAATATGGAAAAGTCAAGGTTGAGTCTAAGGGCTGATCAGCACAAAATTATGTTTTGTTACTTTTAGTCTTGTCTCTCAAAACTCACCTATCCCTGCAGATGAAATTTGAATTTATAAATTAGCCATGATTAAAAGTGTGAGCATCCAGAAGCAATATTGCTGATACACTGAGGGGCATATTTACAGTCCCCTATTGACACCACAACGTCACTTTTTAGGTGTTGTGGTGGCAATAGGGCCTATGCCTTATTCACAAGGGTTGTGAATAAGGCCCCCTTTCATGCTATACTAAGGGCTAGATTCCGATCTCGCTCGTTAAGCCCTTTGGCCGACTAGGTCAGATAGAGCTTTTCAACCGACTTGTGCTCCTGGGCTCGAGTACGATGCAAGTATGCGCGGATGGACTCGGGTTGCTCAGAGCCCCATTGAAGTCAAAAGGAGCCTGTTGAACTTTGCGTACATAGACTTCCATTGTGAAAAAAGGGCGTTGCGCAAATGGGGACATGTTGTGGCCCCCGCACCGAACATGCATGTGTAGGGGGGTCCCTTGGGTCTCCCTGTGACTGAGTCTGTTAGCTACGGCTGAAGGGGGACCCGCTATGGCCCCCCCCAAGTCCGCTTCATGGAGCTTTTTTGAGTTGGAGGTTCTGATTCGATCCGGCTCCTCGACATGCACATTATACTTGGTCGCTCGTAAATCTGACCCATTGCACTGCACGAGTCGCCCATGTTGTAGTCATCCGTAGGGCTTTGCTGATGGGTACGAGTCGCTCAGAGCGCAAGGGAATATTCACATCATACTCGCTCAATCGCTCACTTGCTCACTCGTACGGTGGGATGAGTCGGTCTGAAATCGCACTCACGACTCGGACTAGCTCTTGACAGATGCCGTTAGGAGCCCTTACAAGCGAGATCGGAATCAGGCCCTTAGCGTGAAAGGGATCACTGATACATCGACTCCTATAATATCGAAGAACAAAAATATCAAATATCAAATCAACAATATTGTACATTAAAATATATCGACACCCAATACACAAAACAGAAATAACACAAACATCAATTAAAAAAAATTGTTTAAAAAATATAGATGAAAAAAATATCGACAACAAAAACAAAGAACACAAAATGATCGATAACATTAAAATGAAATTAAACACAACAAAAATATCAATATAAATAATATCAAGATCACAAACATCGATAAAAAATATAAAGTATACAGAAAATTACATTTAATCATAAAAAACTATTTTCAATAATGAAAAAGAAAAACATATTTCAAACATTTTAAACATACACTATATAAATTACAAAATGAATACCATTAAATAAAACAAATACACTAAAATTACAGAAACAAATAAATAAACAATACAACATAAAAAATACTAGAAGTACCAAAAATAAACAAACATAAATATATATCATATGTAAAAAATATATCACATATAAATGCAAATATATTTAAATAAAAATAATAAACAAAATAAAACCAAACATTAAATAAATATAATATATATTAAACAATTTAAAAGGTAACTGCTGAAAAAATTCTAAAAAGTATATTGACCAATACATTTAAACTACACCAACATTAACCAATAGAAAACTGTAACTAATTAAATAAACACTATAAAAACAATTAATTAATTAACACAAAATATACTGTATAACGGATGAACACGGAGTAAGAACGAACCTTTACAAGACAGAACACAGAACTAAAAATAAGTACACAAACAACTGTTCTGAAAATCTCTCATTAAAGGTAAGACGTGGGGGTGATTACGATGGCGGTGAAATTGCTGTTGGCAGTTTTATCGTCACCGACAATCACTTCTCCACCAGCCACATAATGATGGCAGGCAGTGTGCGGACGGAAGCAAAGTCCACCGGCCTTGGGTCAGCCACAGGCAATCGTTTCAATTGGCTGGCGGACCCGGCCAGCATCCATAAACAGATTAGGATGCTGAAATCTGCAAGCGTTTGAATGGCAGTTTCTCTGCCATCCAAAAGTTGGCTGAGATTGACTTTGGGGGCTAGTTGCATGCCCCCCCTTGAGGAGGGGCACTTTTGTTTTGTTCTTGCAGGGCACCTATGGTGCCCCCCTACATTTCCCTGTACCATGTGACAGGCACCGCACGGTGCCTGACACGTAGTGCAGGGAAAAACAAAGCGTGCACTTTTAACATTCGGGACGGTGCTGCAGCCAGCAGTACCCGCTGCAATGCTCAAACTGTAATTAGTATTGCAGAACCGCCGGCATATAAAAGGATGGTTCCTATCCCCGGGACGATGGCGGATAGATTGTAGTCTGTATGAGCCCCTTTGTAAGTAACTAAATAAAATTAGCTTAAAAACATAACTAAAACTATAACATGTATTCCTTTATATGTCACAGATAAAATTTCCCTAAAAACCCACCTACAAAATTTACATCCACAACACCAATAAAATAAACATTACAAAAAATATATAAGAAAGTAAATATGTGACTTAACCAATAAATAAAGTAAAGAATTTAAAACTAATAAATGTAATAAAAAAGCATAACATATCTAACAAATATTTTTTTAACAGATTCTACAGAAGTCAACAAAACTACAACATCACTAAAAGGAACTTCATCATCTAAAAAACGTAAGGGCCCCATTAGGATGGTGGGCGGATCGCCTCGCTGGGCCTGCAGTAGCCACCGGCCGGCCCAGCGGGGGCGATCCGCCGCCATCCTCGCTGCAAAGACCGCCCACCATATTACCATGGCTAGGGGGTCCAGGCAGACTGAAAGACCGTCCCCTGCTTTTCCGCCCGGTCGACAAGTCGACCAGGCGGAAAAGGGATCAATATGGTGGCGGTGTCTGTTAGACACCGCCAGCCATATTAAGATGTGGGCAGGAACATGCCTTTCCATGGCGGCATTGCCGCCATGGAAAGGCATGCAGGGATTTCTTGTGGGGGCCCCTTGCGGGCCCCCAGGTACTCTGGGGGTGGGGGGTACCTTTGGTACCCCCCCTGCATTTCAATGTACAGTGTGGCAGGCATCGCGCGGTGCCTGTCACGTTGTGTATTAAAAAGCACAAGATGCATTTTTGGCATTGCGGCAGGCGGTGCTGAAAGCACTGCCCGCCGCAATGTTAAAAATGCAGGATGCGTCCACCAGTGTGGCGGGCGCATCGTAATGGGATGTGGGGGACCGCTGCACCCTTAGCGGGCGGTCCCATTTCCCACTGGTATGGCTGGCGGACAAAGTCCACCCACCATACTAATGTGCCCCTAAGTATCTTTCTTTTATAACAAAATAATAATAAAGTCTAGGGGCCCCATTAGGATGGCGGGCGGAAAACCACCCCGACCATCATGGAGGCGGGAAACAGCTGCCCACCGGGATCGCGGAGAAACATGCGGTCAGATTAGGAACAACCGCCAAAAAAGACCGACCGCGGCAGTAGCGGGCCAACAAAAATCACCCTACGCGGGAGGTGACATACAAAAAACGACTGCGGTGGTTGGAAACGCAGAGGAGACACCGCACAGGAAATTAGTATATCCCCGATGGTCCCGCAGTAGGAACCGCTGTTTCTGACCGCCACGGTCGCACACTGCAGTGAATGGGAGAGCCAACGGGAGAGATGCAGCCTGGCCACCGCTGCGGACAATCGTCATAAAACATGGCGGACAATGGAAAAACACCACAAAAAAGGAAAAAAGTGCACACAAAAAATGTAGCCATGCCCCACCAAATACACAAAACACTTAAAAATGATAAAAATCTCTGAATGCCAAACAAAAACATACAAATTCCAGGATAACTCTCACAACACACCTGACAGCAATACCCCATCATGACACACCCACACAGCTGAGTATATAACCAGCCCCTTCACTGGCCACAATCCTTTGCAACACTCCAGAAGCAAAGGGCACACACCAGACCTGACAGGAGAGGCAAGACAACACAAAACACCCACCACCACCAGCATCACACCAGCACCAACAATCCCCTAGCACATAACACATCTCACACAAAAACACCACACCCAGCACCTACACCCTGGCACTCACAAACACTTCAAACACCACACACCATGGCATCACATAAAATGCCCAAATTCACAGTGAGTGAGTTGACAATCATGGTAAATGAGATAGTCAGAGTGGAACCACAACTATTTGGTAGCCTGGTCCAACAGACACCATTAGCTACAAAGAAACAAATGTGGGACACGCAGCTAACAGAATACTTGCACAGTGCCCAACACTGACCATTCCCCATCTAATCCACAGGTGATGAAGAACTCACTGCTGAGGACAACAACGACCAGCAGAGCCAGTCTCCATCCTCGGTACATGGACTCTCGGATTTTGACTCCCAGGATAGTTTGGACGATGAGCTCCAGGCCAGGCCATCTGGTGTGCCAGGGACCAATAGGTCCCAGGCCCCCATCCTCCCCACCACCACGTCTGCTGCAACAACAACAGCACAGCAGACCCCTGCAGTCACAACCTGTGCCTCCGCCGTTGCTACCTCCACCACCACCACCACCAGCACCACCTGCAGCACCCTCCCTATCCCCAATTGTGGATGGCAGGGAGTGTGTGCAGGGACCCACAGTGGTGAGGCAACAGGTCAGTGGCATCAGGGCAGGTGGAGGGCCAGGGTCACCCCCAGACCTCAGGAGGTTGGCACACCATCCCTGGATGACTTCACCAGAGTCATCGGGCATATGAACAGTTCCAGGGACAAAGTGGCCGGTCTGACGAACTATTACGTGAGCTCATTCTGCTGATGAGGTCCATCGACACACGCATTGGACAAATGGTGGACCTCATGGCCCAGGGAGTGGCGTTACTGAGGGACAGGCCTGCGTCCCAAACAACACCTCGGCCCCCCTCTGTTGTGCTGCAGGATGACAGTGCACCATCCTCCCCTGCAGCCACAGAGAGGGGTAAGTCCTCAGACGACGCTGGCCATGCAGCAGGCCCCCGCCAAAGCGACCCGGGGGCATCCAAAGAAGAGCCTGGGAGTCTCTGGATGCAAAGCACCAGCCACACTCCAGTCACGGAGCCAGCCCTGATGGCAACCCTCTTTCCCACTGCATTGACTTTTTGGAATGTCCTTCATCACACTACCTTGTGAATGGCACCTGTCTGTTGGACTGAGTCACCACATCGATGTGGTGTCTACTCTTGCATCTCATTTACCATGAATGTCAACTCACTGCTCCATCACCACCTTCATGTAAATATGCCCGCACCCCTCACAAGTCAACTTTGTAAATCAAATACCTTACACACTTCAATTGTTGCAGCTTTGTCTTTAGGGCAATATTTACAGTGTTCAAAATGTCCATGATGTATCCAAAAGATGTACAGTATGTAGGCCTGGATCATTTTGAGACACCTAGAGAGACACAACAGAACAAAAGTCACTGGCGTTAGTGTGGCATCACAGACATAACACAACATCAAACATCCACATAAGTCTACAGGCAGACAACACAATGTGCAACAAGTGTCAACAAACAGAGTTCTGTATACGTTCACATGTGAAATGTCACTGCCACATTTATTTTCCAAACACAGGTGCTCCAACATGTGCCTGTCTGTACCACCAGCACATAGCCCTTCACAAAAACAGCAATCACACCAGACAATGTACAAGTCGTACCTCGTCACCCACTTTAATTTGAAGTAGTGGGAGATGAGCTGCTGACGTGTGTCAACTCCTTCCTCCTCTCCATTGTCCTCATTACTGGACTCAGGGCCCTGAACAGGCGGGGGCCTTGTGTCCTCACCATCATCCAGGAGCAGGGGAATCCCCATGTGAATGGCCATGTTGTGGAGCATACAGCTTGCCACAATAATCTTGCAGACCTTCCCAGGCGAGTATGACAGTGCACCTCCAGTCCTGTCAAGGCAGCGGAATCTTGATTTGAGCAGGCCAAAAGTCCTCTCAATGACAAGACATGTCCTGCCATGGGCCTCATTGTACCTGATGTCAGCTGGGGTCCTGGGATTCTGTAGTGGGCTCAGCAGCCATGGACGGCTGGGATATGCAGAGTCACCTGTGAATGAAAAACACACATTGCAATGTTGTACAGGCAGAGGGCAGCAGGTCACACACACAGCACTCCATATCACTAGGCATTCTCACCCACAATCTAAGCACGTTCGGGAAGCAGATTAGCCATCAGCCTGGGCACAATGCTGTTCCTCAGGATGTAGGAGTCATGGGCTGAGCCGGGGAATCTGGCACAAACATGCGATATGGTCATGTCCGCAAGGCACACCACCTGCACATTGATACAGTGATAATGTTTTCGATTCCTAAAAATTTGCTCACTTGCTTGTGGTGGCACCAGACCAACATGGGTGCAATTGATGGCACCAGCAATATTGGGGATGTTCCCGAGCGGATAGAAGTCTCCCTTCACAGCGGCCAATTCTGCTCCCCTGGGGAAATGTATGTATCTATCCTTATAGATCATGATGGCTGCAAGTACATCCCTCAGCACCAGGCTCAACATGGGTTGCAACATCCCTGCAGCGCTGGCCATAATCTCTTGGAAGGAACCAGTTGCAAAAAAATGGTAGGCGGGCATCAGTTTGTACGTTGGTGTGAAAGTAGTTGGGTAGTGGCGACGAGGCTGCAGGTGGGGCTCCAACCGATCACAAAGGGTCTTCAGGGTGGGTCTGTCGAGGCAGAATTTTCGAATGATCGTAACATCCTCCATGTCCTCCAGCAGTGTCAAGGGACGTAGGAGATTAGGCCTCCTCCTACTTGAGAAGAACATGGACACATGTCAATGACAACCTTCATGAGATGCCCACAGCACATCCCTTCAAGGCTTTCACGGAAAAAGAAAGACTGACATGTGAAATGCGTGACACTCCAGGTTACATGGGTGTACATTTGTGACACACAGAGGGCCCACCTCTCCATTTACCATGCACAAGTGCCTCAAGCAACACATTGGTCAATGTGAATACACACATACTGAACCCTACATTTCACATTTGCATGCCTTGTAGCATACCATCCAGCCAATGTGTGTAAAATTAACATGAGTGTTTCATATTAATCTGCCTTACCTGTCACACTTCAATGCATCATGTAAACTTGGCACACATCCACAACACAATGGTCACAGTAGGCGGCGAACTGTCATTTGTGTGCATGATCAGATATGAAAGCAAAAGTAAGTAACAACACCATACAGTGAGACAAGCCTTGCCAAGGTCAGCAATCACACATAACTCATTGATTTGTTACACATTGTTGAGTCCACTACAACACTGTCACGCATCATCAACCATCAAATGCATAATTGACAAGGCAGGGACCACAGACCAATGTACGTCACACATAGCCAACCATGGCACGTGCGTCAACCTGTGGATTTGATGGAATAATGGCATTGTGTGCACAATGATGTGCCCTTAACCATGTCTCCGCTGTGTACTGTAGAAGTTTTCACGATGGACATTGCCATTGCATGTGACCAAAATTGGGGTAGCTACCACCTGGCCCCGGCGGTGTGACACCAGCACCACCTCCTTCACAAGTGTGGTAGTCATTGGCATGGAGACATGGGTAGATGCGGTGGGCATGCTTCGCCACCCAAATCGCGGTAGCTACGGCCTGGCCCCGGTGGTGTGACACCAGCACCACCCCCTTCACAAGTGCAGAAGTCATTGGCATGGAGAGACATGGGTAGATGGCGGTGGTCATGCTCCGCCTCCCAAATTGAGGTAGCTACTGCCTGTCCACGGCGGTGTGACACCGCCATGGGGCTTTACCTACAGCCAATGAGAGCGACGATTGTGGCAGGATGCAGTTTTGAAAATCTCAGAAGGCCTGCTCCGCCACCGCGGAGGAGGTCATTGGATGGGTTGGAAAGATGCACCATCGCGGTAGCACACCCCGTGCACCTGTGGTGCATCACCGCCATGTTGCATTGCCTACAGCCAATGGGAGCGACAATTGTGGTGGCAGGATGCAGTTTTAAAAATTGCGGAAGGCGTGCTCTGCCACCGCAGAGGCGGTCATTGGATGGGTTTGAAAAAGGCAGACCTGGACAACTAATTGTTGCAGCTTGGCACCTAAGAAACCAGCCCAGGGGGCTATAAATCTGTGGGAGTGAGCCTCACATTTCCACTACTCACAGAGCGTGCTGCCGGTGACCCTCTCCTGCTGCTACCTCCAGACCGTGCTGCCTTTAACCCTCTTCTGCTGCTGCCTCCAGAGCATGCTATCTTGGACCCTCTCCTGCTGCTGTCTCCAGAGCATGCTGCCTGGGACCCTCTCCTGCTGCTGCCTCCAGAGCGTGCTGCCTTGGACCCTCTACTGCTGCTGCCTCCATTCCGTGCTGCCTGGGACCCTCTCCTGCTGCTGCCTCCAAAGTCTGCTGGCTGGGACCCCTCATCACCCACTTCCACCACAGATGTTCCATGTCCACAGGGATGGCAAGGACAGAGAAGATCTGTGTGTGTGTGTCCCAAATTCACGGTTTACCCTGCCTGCAGTTGTATGTCTGAGTGGAGTGTGTTACATTGTCAGCCATACAGAGACACAGGATGTTGGACAAGCAGGTGCCAGGACAATAATTGCTTGGGTGATCGTCTCTGTGTGCCCCGGTTGTCCGACTCAGCGTGAACGCAGAGACTATGCCCAGTGCCCACCAACCAAGACGAGATGACATCACTGTACTTCTGTGTCCTTACTCTTGTTCATTCACACTGAAATAAAGATATGCACCATCGCAGTCCTGTATAATTGCACACAACCACACTTGTGTAGATGGATATTTTGTTGGTGAATCCATGTACCTCGATGCCACACACATTACAAACACATATGTTCACAGGCCATGCTTATTGAATGCTGCCCAGTCATGCACACAGTGATTCTACATACCGACACAGGTAGATATGTGACATATGTAGTGGCCAGACGTGCATGGACTGGAGATGTGTGCAATCCACTGAGGGGGTTCAGTGCAGTCATCCTGCATGTGTGTGAGATTATCAGAGACCCTGTACGCCCTCATAAATGCATCCAATCACATCTGTTTGGGCCATGCAGAGTGCCCTTGTGAGGTATACCCCAGTTTGGGATGGTAGGAGATTACAATTGGTAATGAGTCTGTGTCTTGCTACTGTACTGATAGATGTCGGTCCATGACACTGTCTCACTGATCATTTCCCCTTCTCTTCTCCAATGCCTTCAGCTCAAGGAACACCAGCATAAGGCCGTGTGGAGGGCCATTGCAGCAAAGGTGCGAGCCCAGGGGTATCCAACCGATGACACACCCACTGCCACAAGAGGTAGGACGACATCAGCCAGCTGGCTAAGAACGTGGCAGAGATGACCTTGGGGCTGCAACCAAGCACTTGGGCGTTTGGCAAGGCACAGCATGACACCACTGAAGGGCTGCATCTTTGCTGTGACTCATCCTGAGTTGGATGCATGTCTGAAGGAGCATAGGCAGCAAGGCAGGGGTGAGTATTTGGGGAGGGTGATTTTGGCTGAGAGCAGATACATTGTCATGTTCTATCTTGGAGCCCGATCAATATTGTGACCTTATGCCCCTATACGGCTATAATCCATCCATACCCCTATAATGGCATAAACGATCAGAGCCATATTTCAGAAACTCGCCTCTTCAGCTCATTACAGTATATGACACAGCAGAAGCCACCATCTAAGATTCCTAGATTACACACCGAGTTCTTTCAACAGATAAAACTCCCAGCAACATGGGAAAGCCCCGCTTGCTATGTTTTGATTAGTAATAGAACTCTAATGAGCACTGTAAGAACGACCGGTTCTTAGTGACATCTTTATTGACGTCTTATGTCCAAACACTTACGTCAAACAAGGCACCTTCCAGGTATAAATAATACCAACGTTGCCTTAAGCAAACACAGAGGTGGTGGTAGAGAATACAGGAGCAGAACAGCTGTCCCTTGCAGAGCCCAGCAGATACGAGAAGCCCACGGACGCTGCCCCTCCTCCTCCTTGACGTGCTGAGAAAGACGCTGTCTTTTCTCCTACCGAGAAAATCCAGCCCCGGCGTTTCCAGTCTACCCATGCGGGTGACTGGGATATCGAGTCCTGAGAGGAGATACAAGACCTCCAACATTCTATTCCAGAGGTACAGTGTTGACTAAACCCTTAGAGAGAATTCTTGAAGCAAACACTTGGCAAAACCAACTTAACTTAAACTGCTACCTACTTACTCCTTCCACGTATTAGGCTTAGGTCAGGTGCACTGGGGTAGGCGTAGTCAGAAGCACCAGTTGAGTACGTTAGCTAAATGTATAAATGAATGTATATATTTTACTCGTTTTAACTATCGTATGGCTAAGAAAGCATATCAATGCTTTTACAGTGTTATTTCGCAATACTCCTTTTACTGTACGCACTTTTTATAATAACAAGTCTTGCAATTGTGGCGATTCATTTCTCTTGCATGAGAAGAAAGACTGTTCAATACATAATACCTTTTATTGAAAACGCCCGTCTCTCTAGTCTCTGCATACTGGTGAAAGTAATCTGCACAACTGACTGAGTGAAATAGCTGTCTATTGTTTCACACGACTCTAGAGATTGACTCTTATTCTAAGGAGCAAAGTTGTCATGTTTATACAGTTGTTGGAAAACTGAATCCCTTCTTGTCTGAGCCAGGGGAGCTGATCACTTCCTATATAGTCAAGAAAGTTTCCAGTGACCTCTGAGCTAGTTGGTACAAACCCAATTAAGTCTAACATAGTCAGTAGAGACCTGGAAGACTGCACTTCTACGTCTACACTGCTGTTTATGTTATTTCAATGCGCAGGGCCTATAGGGAAAATAGGAACTACACTACATGGCACCCAACGTTTGGTAAGGTGATAAAACTAACGCAAGACGTTTGAGTAACTCAGTCGTGATTTTTCACACAGACCCTTTTTACCGTAAATACTCCAATAGACGTCTGGAGTGGGTGAAAGGTTAAAATCCGCCCGAACCTAGTAGGAAGAGATTCCTATGTAAAGCTCTGGTTTATTCAACGTTGAAGGATACAGTGTTCCAAAATATTGTGCACCTAATCTTTGTCTCCTCGGAGACCTGCTCTGCAAAAAACTTTCATTTATACAAGGTAATTACTAGACAACAGGACCGCTGAAGCCGCAGTAGATGCGAATCAACGGGACACCGATGTTACAGGAATTAATGAACCGGGTGCGATTATCATTCCGGTCAACATAAGAAAAACTATAACGTTAAAACTTATAGAAAACGGACTGACCACACAAGGTGGCACAGTCGTCTCCGTGATAGAGGCGCACGAATATCGGCAGACAAAGGTATTCTATTCTTGGATAAAATTTCCAGCGGCAAACGCTGCAACACACGAATTCCACTATTACAAAATAGAGGAACCTCCGGAAGAGTACGCTCCTTTTGAGGAGATTGAAATTCCATTAAAATACCAAGAGCATCTGCTCTGGTTTAAAGGCGCCCTAAAACACAATGATCATATTACCAGGCTCGGTCCACTAGGTAGACCAGGAGCAACGTGGCCGGTTCTAGCCACCTACACACCACATCCGGACATTGCAAAAATGTCAAAAGAAGAACTTTTAGCACAGCTAAAACATTAATTAAAATACATAGACAATTAGTCCAATATGTAATGCGGACTGCAACAGTCCAAACAGCTGTTAATGTTCCACAGCTGACCCCTCATCAGGGGAACACATATAAAATTACACCACAGAACATACAATCATGTCTTGGTAAAACACCCATAAAACGGGAACAAATTCCTTTCTGGTTAGCGCAGAAAATTACTCAAATAGAGGCAGTATTTCTGAATACTAACCCTATTGACAAACACAGAATTCTGACCATCTGCCTTCCAATGGGGGTCGCACCACACGTGGAGGACTGTGACACTTGGGGTACAGTCTTTGCTTCCATCTACACAAAAACACATGGTGTTCCGTCAATGGCGGTAATACCAGATGTGCTAAAACAGATTCAGAATGAATACGGTCCAGAACCTGCTTTAACTCATGGTATGAAATTACTGAAAGACTTCAAGCAGGTTTCGGCTATATAACTAGCCAATATAAAAGGAGCAGCAGCATCTGTGGCCAGAAATTGAAGGAAACAGACATAACATATCAACCAATTGAGCTTGCCAGAATTATAGAAAAATGTTATGAAGAATTAGGTAGAGACAGCTTGGGTGGGAAACCAGTAAAACCCCAACTACTCGAAAATCCTGAAAAATTATTTATTAAAAATAATTCAAACACTAAAAAGAGCTGGGATGGAAATAAACAATCCACTCCCAAGGAAAAAGTTTTCCAGTCCAGATGAAGGTCTCCTCGATGGAGGGAAAGAACTCCGACTCGAGAACACCAGTCTCCCCAGAGGGAGCACTCTGAGAAAAGATATGACCTTAGAAATAGGGATAACTTGAAGAAGTCTGATAGATATCAAAGTATTGATACACGTCCCTCTCGATCTTTTTCGCAGAAATCGGAAAGAAGAGGACGGTCAGACCCAGGAGAGCACACCAAGTCCAAAGACAAGGAACCTGCTCAAAGTAAAAAATCACAATTTCCAAGAAAGAAGGTAGCCAGTATTAGAGTAATCGAACATGCAGAGAATACTGAGGACACAGCTGAAAAACGGGGAGTGGGCACAGACAATGCTAGACAGTGCAGCAGAAATCACCATAGCTCGCAAGATCCTGATGAGTCATCTGGAGACAGTGGACACGAATGAATACATTCAAGTAGAAACTGCCGACACCAGAGTTAGCGAACCTCATAAGATATACGAAATAACACTGCGTATAGAGGGTGATAAGACTAGGAAAATAAGGGGTCTATTTTGGGATAACCTCTCAAAAGGCTATGTCATCCTGTTAGCTGAAAAAGATTGGCCCCCGGAGTTTGTCAGGGAGTGCCCTCGTGGCGAAGAAATAATTATAACCTGCCTTCTCGAATCACATTCCGATTCACACTAAATATATATATGCAAGGAAATGGGCAGTAGCCCAGGCACCAGCATTATATAAAAATCATATAGGATGGGATGAGGACTCTCCTCCTCACAAAATCCAGTTAAAAAGTCAACCGACTGCACAAAGGCAGTATCCAATTAAGCAAGAAGCTAAAAAACAGGTCAGGGAGATTTTAGATCAACTTGAATACCAGGGGGTGATTGAAACACGCACCTCTCAAATGAACAATCCTTTGTTTCCTGTCTCCAAACCGGACGATTCATATCGTCTAGGCTTGGACTACAGACACCTTAACTCATGTTGCAAAACATTTGCAGTACAAAATTCGCATAGTGCTGCACTAATGAATAACATAGTTCGCAAAAAATACAAAACGACATTAGACGTATCTAATGGTTTCTTTTGTCAAAATATTGCACCAGAAAGCAGATACTTGACCGCTTTCTCAGTAATGGGGTCTCAGAAAAATTTCTGTAGGCTCCCACAGGGATTCAAGAACAGCCCAGGATTATTCTCAGCCAGAGTAACAGAGTTACTACAAATATATGTTGATGAGGCATTATCTTATGTCGATGACATCTATCTAACAGATGATGACTAGGAGACTCACTTGAAAAGGGTGAACACCATAATACTTGGGTTCGCTGCAGAAGGTTATAAATTCAACTTTAAAAAGTCTTGAATTGACCATCTGACAGTCTTATTTTTAGGATACGAATTATCAAGTGAAGGAAAAAGCCTAGTGGACAACTTCTTAAAGAAGTGCGCTGTACTCCAAGCACCTAAAATGCTGAAGAACTTACAATCGATTCTAGGCTTCCTGAATTTCGGAAGAACTTACATTCTAAATTATGCGGAGAGGGTTAAACCTTTCTACGAACTAATTAAACCTGATTTTAAACTAATCAACTGGACTCAAAAACACACAGAAATTTTGAGATCATTGCAAACAGACATGTTAGCAAAAACAAAATTAGGTACACGTGACAATACACGCTATCTTGTAATCCGAGTCATCCCAGGAAGATGCGGATTCACGTACCTGACCTCTAATGAGGGAGAAAAGGTACAAATAGCTTACAAATCGCACTTGTACACACAAGCAGAAAGAACATTCAGTCTCACAGAAAATACTGTGAAAGCAGTACAAACTGCAATAGCGAATGAACGAGAACTAGCACACGGCAAAAGGATCATTGTCCTCACGGCGGTATCCGCCTTTGAGACGCTATTCAGCCCAGTAAACCTGCCTACAGTGTCACTGGATCCGAAATGGATACAGTGGGAAAATTCTCTTGGCGCGGAAGATGTGAAATACTATTTCGCCCCGCACATGAAAAAACTGAATGATTTAACTTATGAACAAGAATATCCTCTGCCAATCGAAATTCTTCCTCTACAACAATACTCTTGTATAATCTACACAGACAGATTTGTACAGCATTACAACGTAGAAAATAAATCCTACGATGCAGCCTGCGCGATTGTTAAAGGTCGCTGGCTGTGCGGTAAATTCAGACCAAAAATAACAAAAACTGAATCACTGAGAAACTGTTCGGCTCAGCAAGCTGAAATCAGATCTTTAAAGATGGCGCTTGAAAATTCGGAACGTGAATTCCCGACACTAATCGTGTGCGATTCGCATTTTTGCGTCAACTCTTACAATAATAAGTTGCAGAGCTGGATTCAAAATGATTTCAAAGATGACACAAGTGCCACAATCAAGCATAAAATGCTTTGGAAACAGGTAGTGCTTTTACAGAAAGAACTACAAAAGACTCACGTGATACACACTCTGAGACATCAACGTGATGGCGTTCACGTTGCAGGAAATTTATTGGCCAACACAGCCACAGCAGAAGCAAATAAACCGGCTTCCGTAGCCACAAATAAGCGTTCCGAAAAATACATAGACGGGGAAACCATGCTGGCAGTGAAAATGTCCTTAAAAAGCGACTGCGCAGCGCTACCCATGAACTATCCACTCAATTATGCATACGTAATTGATGCAAACTCTGTTCCTTTTGCTTGAATCCCTGGAGTGGGGGATAGGGTAATTCCAAACAGGAACCGGAGAATCTTTTTAATAGCAGACACACACATGGGATTGGGTCCGAGGCACACAAAGATCAAGGAATCTCTGACCGAATTACAATCAGTTTACTGGTGGCCGGAAATGAATCTGCACCACTATAGATATGTAAAGCACTGTCCAGACTGCGACAGAGAACGCAGCAGCGAGTCAAGCGCAGTAATGCCATGGCCTTGTATGTAAATAGCAGAATGCTGTCTATATGCAAACCAGCGTCCTATTCATTGTTTAAGACTAAAATTCACTTAGAAAATGTGGCCCCAGCGCTCGGCTGACGCCAAAACTGTTATAAAAGATCTGCGAGTCTTTATCGGCACATACGCAATTGCCATGTTCCATTCTGACCAGGGTCCTGCTTTCAGCTCTCGAGCTTATAAGGAAGCCATGGCCAGTATGGGCGTTGGGTTGCGATACTCTTGTCCATCACACCCTGAGGGGAACAGTGTAGTGGAAAGAAAAAACCGAGACAGAAAGCAATCTATAACAGCGAAGTTATTAGGTTCGGGTGATGGGTGGGTCAAACACTTAATAAGTGTCCAACTTAGTCTAAATAATTTGCCAAGAAATTCTTTAAAAGGTTTCAGCCCGTACGAACTATTGTTCGGAACTAGAATGCATGTTCAGGACCTCGATAGTCAGGCTTCAGTGGTAAAAGATAAGAATAAAGACTTTGACATCAAAGATCGTTTGGCTGTTTTACAGGACTTGAATGAAACAAGAAAATCCTTAAGCAACATAAAGTTAAAGCAACAGCCAACTACCACTGAAGACACACCACCTGTCCCAGCAAGACCTCTCTGGATTCCAAAGATTGGGGATCTAGTCAGAGAGAAAATAGAGGTGAAGAAGGTATTTGGGCCTTCTTACAGAAAAGCAGTACCTGTCTTGGCAATCAATGGAACAAGATCAGTAGTAATATCGCCTCTTGCTGGTAAAAAGGAGAACCGAGTTGTATCAATTGACCTGGTAAAACCACAAGCATGTGGCCTTTAATCAACAGTAGGGCAAGTGGACTCCCTAGAAATAGCAGAAGACCCAAATTTGCAACAATCCAAGAGGTTCAAACTGAAAGACTAATCACATTTGATAAACCTGCAGTGCACAGAGAGGGACTATGCAACAATGCCGCTACACGGCGGAGGAGGGCACTGGACATCGAATGCTGTCTCATACTATGTGACCTATTGTTCCACCTGTCTGTCTATGCTCCCCCAGGTACTTCTCTTGTAAAGCGCTCTGATATCCGCAAGGATCTTGTCCGCGCTATATAAAACTTTCTAAATAAATGGAACTCGTGCCTCTTGAAACACAGATTGAAACAGTTCGTCATGAAACAACAGTCTACAATGATGTGGCATCAGAATGTGCTAATGAAAGACAAATTGAGAAACAAATTCCAACAATTGACAGAACTGCCTCTGGCTACTTCATCAACTTCGATACCTTTTCTGAAGATCAAAACGACCCTGAAGTGACGCCAGAAACAAAGACTTTTAAAGAAAAAGCAACAGAACTCTTTCATCAACTCAAGGAAACTTACCTTATTTCTCCATGGTCAGAATTTTGGTTTGGGTTAGGCGTATTTTTCCTCCTGCTAAGGCTCATCATGGTACTTTGTTTGGGAAAATTCATTGAGGGAAACTACAGTTAAATGGACACAGCAAGTCAGAACATCAACTTAGTTCTAAAACCACACAAATCATCCCACGTGAAGAAAAGAGGACTATCATCAGTAAATGTCACAGCCATTCCAATACCCGGCGGGGTAGTATGGGACAAGACTGACTATGAAGTATATGGCCCGGTCGAAATCCTGAAATATCCTCACCAGTTCAAGGTTTCATTAAGTGACTTTGTAAAACCAAGTACATTCTCTGATGATTGGGATTTTGAAAGTATAAATAATATGATGTCAGATTTAGTGTTGTCAGCAAGATTTACAGAACATGATTATTTGCAAGGTTCGTCTAATTATGAACAGATGTCCGGCTTCTCACATTACGGAGACCATTACTTACATAAATCTGCTCAACCTAGAAATGTTTTTAAATATAACCAATGGGAACATTGTGCTACTCCACCTAAACACAAGTGATGCAGAAACGTTTTATTATAAACTGTTGGATAAAACAGGGTTGAAAACAATCCTGACAAATACTAAATTGATATATTCAGAAGCATTTTATGAAAAAATGATGACATTTGGTTTTGATTTTTGGAAAAACAACATTGAAACAAAAACAATCTGGGGTACAAAAGATTGGCAGATACAAGGTGTAGAAGCATTATTTCGAGCCTGCATGATCCCAGAACAAATAATGTTCTTGAACGACGCAATTCACCAAACATCCTGTCTTGGCCTAGCTAAGATTAAAGACCTTAACAAATCGTCTATTCCAAAGCCAATACCTGATAATGCAACCACAGAAGTTGAAATAGACGTATTTAAAATTTTACATCTAAACAGAACACATCCTGATTGGAAAAAATGGTTAATCTGGCCTACTGACACAAATAACTGTCAAGATAGATCCCAGAACAAAACACAGGGGTTAACAGTGACCAGACAAGACCCTAGATACTCCCAGAGACAACATCCAGGGATAGTAACAACATACAGTGTAGGGAAACTGTGCCTTGAATGGCTAGAATCATCCACACTGGCAGAAATTAAGCAACACTTATCTTTACTTAAAGATGGTGCTGATTTGCGCGATTTCATTCTGGGACCACGCAAACAGCGTCAGAAACGTTTCATAGCGGCAAGTATATATGCGGCATACAACGAGGCTTGGAAAGTAACACAAATTGAAACAGCTGAAAAAATACGAAAAATTGCTCGTATTAATTTGGAAAAATCACTTTCTGTTGTGGACAATGGGTTAATGACTCTGTCCTCCAGAATATATTCACTGGACAGTATTGTATCATCTGCCACCGATATAATAGATAAAGACTTGCTAATGTTACAACATGGCCAGTCGCAATTGCGTTCTATTGTACAGCTAGGCTGGACGCTGCAAAATCTTCGTTCAGGCTATGTGCCATGGCGTTTAATCAACACAACGTCATTGTTTTCCATCTTTAACCTTACTGATAATCATCTTGGCACAGAAAGGAGCAGACTATACAATCCTGAGCATCGAAAAACTTGAGAGATTACCATTGACAATGTCAGAAAGACCTGTCATTGAATGGATAATACACAGGATTATCACAATTCCGATAACAACTTTCCGATGTAAAAATTGCCTTGAATATATACCGACTGGCCAGTATGAACGATTGGGTAAAGGGTACATTAAGTCAGCATGGAAATTACCATATACACACACATGCTAAAGTGACAGCAACAAAAATGTATTTCTTAGTGGTGAAAATTGCAAACATTCACTAAGCGGTATACTTTTGTGCCAGGGTATTAATTTACAAGGGGCCTGTGAAGGAACTTCAAACAACCTTTCATGCCACCAACATGTCACTCTGCAACGCAGATAAAGCCCTTCTTTAGGCAGCTTTCTAACGGGAGTTACATTCTAATAACGGATAACAGCTGTTGTGGCTTGCTGCCAGGGAAAGCATATCTCGTAAGCGTAACTTCCATGGTCACTTGCTGTATGCAAGCATTGTTTCCAAACGGCCCTGAAGATTCCGAGATGCCGATGTGGCCTCCTTTGATAGTCTCTTCTATACGAATTGATACTTTAAGCAGAATGAAGTCTGTGCTTTTACAGACAACAGTGCCCATAACGTCATCAAAAGAGACGTATGATCTCCAAGTTGCAAGGACAACAGCAGAGATAAATGACCTTTTATCAACAAATTGCCCCGTGCATTTCACAGAAATGCTTAGCCAAATTCTAAATATGTCAGATGCCGTAGGTATCTCAGGCGTATTTAAGACGATTTTTTCGGGACTGTTAACACCATTAAAAGCAATCCTAGGAATTATTCCTAATTTTGTCCATTCAGTCTTTGGCGTCATACCCCTAACTTTGGGACTTGTAGCAGGCATTTTATTTTTGACCCCCTGCTCCGATATGGCAAGCCAAAACACAGACATGACTCCTGCAAGGATGGAAGAAACGATCCTAGCAGTACGCTACCGGGACTGCATAACTAGAGTCCTTGGATTGGCCAGGCTGAGAGATCTGAACATGACCTGGTTTCTTTCATTCAGACCTATATGGCAGACTTGCATCTTACCTGTGCTTCGATGTATGCTATGCGGAGAAGAATGCGTGTTAGACACCTGTCTTGCACTACCATCAGCAGTACCAATGGTTCTCACACATGCCAAGTTACAGCATTATCGAACTTGGTCGAACTGTCACCTGAATATGTAGACCTGTTCTTTAAAAGCCTGTCTGATATGATGTTCTCGCCTGAACAACAACAAATAATTTTTGGAAAGCATTCCGGCGCACAGCGTTCCCATGAACTCTGAATTCAGCCTTCAGTTTTGATCAACAAAAACTACTAAAAAGCGTTTGGAACTCTATTCCCCCGTTCACCATGATTTTTTTTTTTTTTAATTGAACACTTTTTCAAAATATTTACCTTTTTTCTGGCACGAAAACCTTTGCTTAAAGTAGAATTATTCATAAAGAACAGAACTTCTATTTTTAGATAGATCTAGAGACATAATAACTTTACCTCAGCCTCTAGCACATGTTACAGCAAATGCATCTATATGTGATGAAATAATCTCGCCCTTCTTTTCTGTATAAAGAGATATTTCATGTGTAATTTTTTCGCAAAATCGTTCAACTGATTACATATGCTATAATTTTTGAATGATTTCTATGCTTAAAGACGTACTGTACCAATATTTTCATGTATTTCAAATACGCCATTTCAAATGCAAATATGTATTTTGGGGTGGGAAGTATTACACACGCATCTTATTGCTTTAGTTTTTAGTATTTTGATGGACATAAATTCGTGGAGTGGGTGTCGTGTTCTATCTAGGACCCCGATCAATATTGTGACCTTATGCCCCTATACGGCTATAATCCATCCATACCCCTATAATGGCATAAACGATCAGAGCCATATTTCAGAAACTCGCCTCTGCAGCTCATTACAGTATATGACACAGCAGAAGCCCCTATCTAAGATTCCTAGATTACACACCGAGTTCTTTCAACAGATAAAACCCCCAGCAACCTTGGAAAGCCCCGCTTGCTATGTTTTGATTAGTATTAGAACTCTAATGAGCACTGTAAGAATGACCGGTTCTTAGTGACATCTTTATTGACGTCTTATGTCCAAAAACGTACGTCAAACAAGGCACCTTCCAGGTATAAATAATACCAACGTTGCCTTAAGCAAACACAGCGGTGGTGGTAGAGAATACAGGAGCAGAACAGCTGTCCCTTGCAGAGCCCAGCAGATGCGAGAATCCCACGGATGCTGCCCCTCCTCCTCCTTGACGCGCTGAGAAAGACGCTGTCTTTTCTCCTGCCGAGAAAATCCAGCCCCGACGTTTCCAGCCTACCCTTGCGGGTGACTGGGATATCGAGTCCTGAGAGGAGATACAAGACCTCCAACATTCTATTCCAGAGGTACAGTGTTGACTAAACCCTTAGAGAGAATTCTTGAAGCAAACCCTTGGCAAACCAACTTAACTTAAACTGCTACCTACTTATTCCTTCCACGTATTAGGCTTAGGTCAGGTACACTGGGGTAGGCATAGTCAGAAACACCAGTTGAGTACGTTAGCTAAATGTATATATGAATGTATATATTTTACTCGTTTTAACTATCGTATGGCTAAGAAACCATATCAATGCTTTTACAGTATTATTTCGCAATACTCCTTTTACTGTACGCACTTTTTATAATAACAAGGCTTGCAATTGTGGCAATTCATTTCTCTTGCATGAGAAGAAAGACTGTTCAATAAATAATACCTTTTATTGAAAACGCCCGTCTCTCTAGTCTCTGCATACTGGTGAAAGTAATCTGCACAACTGACTGAGTGAAATAGCTGTCTATTGTTTCACATGACTCTAGAGATTGACTCTTATTCCAAGGAGCAAAGTTGTCATGTTTATGCGGTTGTTGGAAAACCGAATCCCTTCTTGTCTGAGCCAGGGGAGCTGATCACTTCCTATGCAGTCAAGAAAGTTTCCAGTGACCTCTGAGCTAGTTGGTACAAACCCAATTAAGTCTAACATAGTCAGTAGAGACCTGGAAGACCGCACTTCTACGTCTACACTGCTGTTTATGTTATTCCAATGCGCAGGGCCTATAGGTAAATAGGAACTACACTGCAACATGTGTACATGGCCTGTGGCAGCGGTGGCCCATGTGTTATTCGTGGGGTGGTGCTGTGCTGTGTTATGTGAATGGCTGCAGAGATGTGTGCCAGTGTCATGCATTGGGCCAAACTGGCCTTACAAGGGTGAGCCTCTCTGCTGTGCTTTCCCATTGCCAGATGTGTTAGTATCTACATGGTCATTCAGCATTGGGATGGTGTGGGGAATCTATTAGGGGGTGAACAGCAGTGTCCACTATCTGACTGTGACTGCATGTATGCCTACTTTGCATGCATCATGATCGGTGAGGCACACACATCAGACAGGAATGTGCACCAGAGTACCACATGGTCTTTGTTATGGGCTATTTGGCCATTGTGGACTGTCATGTCCTAATAGGTGTGTGTGTGTTGTCCCCTTCTGTTCCCTCAAGGTCTGTCAGTGGTAATAAGTGGTGTCCCCACATCATGTCACTAGGTGTGTGCAGAGCAAGTTGTGTGTCTGGTACACTTCATACATGGGCAGGGTGTTGTGCTGTGTGGCCTCAACATGGCAGATATTCAGGGTTACAGGCACTGTTGTGGTCTATGTAGTGTGTAGTTGTAATGTGATTGCAGGTTGTGGTGGTCACCATGTAGATTTGGGCATCTACTGGACTGCATTGATTGTTTTGCTTTGTCCTGCTGGTGACACTAACACAACCCTGCATCTCTCACTCATGCAGAATCAATAGTGGACACGGAGGAACAGGAGCCAGAAACTAGTGGTTGTGAGGGTAGCACTACAGCTGTACCAGACACCAGTGGCACAGAGCCCACCAGCGCATCTGAGGGGGACCGTAGTATGTAGGAGGAATGCCTGCCTGAGACACAGAGTACAACATCATCTGATGCCAGCGGGGATGCATCCATGTTGGAAGGCACAGAGAATGGGGACTCTGCATCATGGAGAAGTGGAGAAGTGTGGCTCAGGGGTTAGAGGCGGCAGACCCGGAAGCTGAGATCGGTCCTGGACCAGGGTTCAATTCCCCGCCTCGGCGGGTCTTGGGCTCAAAAAATTCGGCGGACTCGATAATTCTCGTTCCGGTGCCTACTCGACTCACGGGTTCACACTCTGCGACTCTGGGCAATAGCTTGCTTAATCTCCACTACGGCCCCTCGTGGCGGGATGCCTGGCTTTCACCTTGTGGATACCCTGCTGGGGTTATCTCACAGGGGAATACCAGGACGGGTTCCCAAGGCAAGCGCCTTGATGCCTTCGGGTGATACGTGCGCTATATAAATCGCAATACATTTACACATCATCTACTACCACACAGCGGCCAGTGCCCACCCTCCCATCCACTTCCTCTGGTGCTGCCCGTGTCCGTGTCAGTAAGAGTGGACGAGTTACATTCACACCTGGCACCACTGAACCTGCACCTGTCCCCCCTGCTGCCCACAGTGCTGAGTCTGTAGAACTCCTGCGCCAGCTTTGTGTGGGCCAGACAGCCCTGCTCAATGCCTTCAATGACCATGACAAAAAATTAGGCCAGGTGGTTGCCTACATGGAGGGCATACACTTTGACATTGGTGGGCTACACCGTACAGTCCAGACTTTGTCATCCACAGTGATGTCTGCCCTTTAATTGTCACATGCTCCCATTCCTGCTCCAGTGCCTTTGTCCACCCCCCAGTCAGTGGCCACATCAGATGATAGTGACCATGGTTCCCAGTCATGATACAGCACAAGAAGCACCCAGCAGAAGCAACCCAAGCGGTCCCGCCCACAGACACCATCCCCACAGAAGAGCAGAGCCTGTCCAGAATGCAAAGACGAGAGCCCGTCAGGGAAGAGCAAGGCAGAAAAAGCAAGAAAGAAGGCAACAGGCTCCCATGCCTCAGAGGCATCACCAGCTAAGGACTCTCCAGGCCCTACAACTTCACAAAGAGCTAGGCGTGCAGTGTCTATGCCCACTGAGGGGGTGTTTTCTGGCAAGGGTACACCTAGGAAGGGCTCAGGGCCACATTCCCCCACCACATCGACTCCAATTCCAAGCCCAGTGAAGCAGGTGAAGGAGGGCACTGTGGGGGCTACCCCTGACAAACAGGCAAAGGAGGGCACTGTAGGAGCTACCCCTGACAAACAGGCAGAGAAGGGCACTCTAGGGGGTACACCTGGCAAACAGGCGAAGGTGGTCCAGAGGCGTAGCCAGACAAAGTGTCCCACACGATCCAGCACGTCACCAGAGCGAGTGCCAGTGTCTGCACCTGGAGTGGCTCTGTTCGTGTGTGTGCCTGTTGTGTCCCAATGAGTTCCCAATAACCCCAGTACAGGAAAGCCATTTCACATTCCCAAGAAGTGGAAAGGCACCCCTCCAACCTCTAACACCCACACTGTGTCGCAGGTCTGCATGACTCCGCCTCCACGTGCCACTACACCACCTGGTCCAAATAGCCCTCAAGCTTGCAAATCCACTGATAGCCCTACATCACCTGGGCCTCTGTCTCTCCAGTCAAGTGGTCCTACTGTCCCGCACACACAGCCAGCTCCAAGTCCGCCTGACAGCCAAGAGTGTGCTAGTCTTGCCCATTGATTACAACCTGGGTGTGTTGCTGGCCATGGAAGGGTACAGTCAAACACACTCACTGTGCTTCTTCTCATGTCCTGACTCTGCACTTTGCCATGCCCACTGGCCTTCCTGTTGTGGCCTTGCCTGTGCAGGTTCTCATGTCCTGACTCTGCATTTCTCCCTGGCCACTGGACTTGTCATTCACTGCTGTTCTGGCCTTGTCTGTGCAGCTTCTCATGTCCTGACTCTGCACTTCCCCCTGCACACTGGCCCTGTTGCTCTGCTGTGTTGTACTCTCATCTGTGCCATGGACACTGGCCCTGTTACTCTGCTGTGTTGCACTCTCACCTGTGCCATGGACACTGACCCTGTTGCTCTGCTGTGTTGTACTCTCTCCTGTGCCATGGGCACAGGCCCTGTTGCTCTGCTGTGTTGTACTCTCACCTGTGCAGCCTCTCATGTACCTGCTGTGCCACCTGCCCTGGACACTAGCCCTGTTGCTCTACTGTTTTGGACTCTCCCCTGTGCAGCCTCTCATGTACTTGCTGTGCCACTTGTCCTGGACACTGACCCTGTTGCTCTGCGAAGTCATACTCTCACCTGTGCCCTGGACACTGGCCCTGTCGCTCTGCTGTGTTGTACTCTCACCTGTGCAGCCTCTCATGTACCTGCTGTGGCACCTGCCTCGGACACTGGCCCTGTTGCTCTGCTGCGTTGGACTCTCCCCTGTGCAGCCTCTCATGTACTTGCTGTGCCACCTTCCCTGGACACTGGTCTTGTTGCTCTGTTGTGTTGTACTCTCACCTGTGCCCTGGACACTGGCCCTGTAGCTCTGCTGTGTTGGAGTCTCCCCTGTGCAGCCTCTCATGCACTTGCTATGCCACCTGCCCTTGACACTGGCCCTGTTGCTCTGCTGTGTCGTACTCTCACCTGTGCCATGGACACTGGCCCTGTTGCTCTGCTGTGTTGAACTCTCACCTGTGGAGCCTCTCATGTACCTGCTGTGCCACCTGCCCTGGACACTGGCCCTGTTGCTCTGCTGTGTTGTACTCTCACCTGTGCAGCCTCTCATGTACCTGCTGTGCCACCTGCCCCGGACACTGGCCCTGTTGGTCTACTGTTTTGGACTCTCCCCTGTGCAGCCTCTCATGTGCTTCCTGTGTCACTTGTCCTGGACACTGACCCTGTTGCTTTGCTGAGTCGTACTCTCACCTGTGCCCTGGACACTGGCCCTGTTGCTCTGCTGCGTTGTACTCTCCCCTTTGCAGGCTCTCATGTACTTGCTGTGCCACCTGCCCTGGACACTGGCCCTGTTGCTCTGCTGTGTCGTACTCTCACCTGTGCCATGGACACTGGCCCTGTTGCTCTGCTGTGTTGATCTCTCACCTGTGGATCTTCTCATGTACCTGCTGTGCCACCTGCCCTGGACACTGGCCCTGTTGCTCTGCTGGACTCTCCCCTGTGCAGCCTCTCATGTACTTGCTGTGCCAGCTGCCCTGGACACTGACTCTGTTGCTCTGCTGTGTTGGACTCTCCCCTGTGCAGCCTCTCAGGTACTTGCTGTGCCTCCTGCCCTGGACACTGTCCCTGTTACTCTGCTGTGTTGGACTCTCCCCTGTGCAGCCTCTCATGTACTTGCTGTGCCACCTGCCCTGGACACTCGCCCTGTTGCTCTGCTATGTTGGACTCTCCCCTGTGCAGCCTCTCATGTACTTGCTGTGCCACCTGCCCTGGACACTGTCCTTGTTGCTCTGCTGTGTTGTACTCTCACCTGTGCCCTGGACACTGGCCCTAGAGCTCTGCTGTGTTGGAGTCTCCCCTGTGCAGCCTCTCATGCACTTGCTGTGCCACCTGCCCTTGACACTGGCCCTGTTGCTCTGCTGTATCGTACTCTAACCTGTGCCATGGACACTGGCCCTGTTGCTCTGATGTGTTGAACGCTCACCTGTGGAGCATCTCATGTACCTGCTGTGCAACCTGCCCTGGACACTGGCCGTGTTGCTCTGTTGTGTTGAACTCTCCCCTGTGCAGCCTCTCATGTATTTGCTGTGCCACCTGTCCTGGACACTGGCCCTGTTGCTCTGCTGTGCTGGTCTCTCCCCTGTGCAGCCTCTCATGTACTTGCTGTGCCACCTGCCCTGGACACTGGCCCTGTTGCTCTGCGGTGTTGTACTCTCACCTGTGCCCTGGACACTGGCCCTGTAGCTCTGCTGGGTTGGATTCTCCCCTGTGCAGCCTCTCATGCACTTGCTGTGCCACCTGCCATGGACACTGGCCTACCTGTTTTGAGTTTGCCTTTGCAGATTATCTTGCATTTGATCAGCATTTTGTGCTTTGCTCTTGTCTATGGTTGTTCTACTGTCACATCTGTGCAATATGTGAATAAAGACAGTTACTCCTGCTGTCTGTTTTGTCAGTGTCCTTGCTGATTAAAGTTATTTTAGTGTGTGCATTTGGTTGCCTGTGCCCCATGCCCTATGTGTCACTTCAACATTGCCAAGATCTTTGCCCGCTTCAAATTTTTATACAGGGGTGACAGGGTCTTCGGGCCATTCAGAAACTGATACCAGTGTTATCTGTGATGGCTCTTTTACCTGTCATGCAGTTCAATTTTTAGTGGTTTGCTATTGTTAGGTACATTGTTCAGATGTCAGGTTGGGGTACACTGCCAGAACAGGGTGTGATGCTGTGCACAGGTTTGCATGCAGGCTGGGCACTCTCATGATGTATGTGTGTTATTCCTTTATGTGTGCCCAGCTGTGTATGTGTATGGTCATCCTTCATTGGCCCGTAGTCCTGGTCCCATGGCCTACATGAGATGTGTGCTCTTGAGTAGTCAAGAGGTGTGCAGTGTGAAGGGTGTGACTTTGGAGTGGGTGTGGATGTATGTGTGCCCCTGGATTGTGAAAGACACACATGTGTCACCCAGGTGTTATGTGCCTGTTGTTTGTATTGTTGTGCCCTGTGGATATGGTTGTATGGACATGTGCGAGTTGTCTGTTGTGCACTGTGCAGAGTGTTGGTGTGTCCGTGCTGTTCTGTGTGACTCCTCCTTGTTGTTTTGGTCACTTATGAGTGTGAAAAGTGTGTGACTTGCCCTTCAGTGTTGTGTTTGTTTGATCCTCAATGTGTCTTGATTGTGTTTGTGTGGACTGTGTGGCCCTGATGCTCCACACTGCCATTGTGGTTGTGTTCCCCATGCATTGCATGCACATGGTGCCCTTTCTCCTCCTGTGTGGCATGGTGTGTGTGGTGTGATGCCATCCCATATGTGTGCCGCTTATGGCTACCCATTGTGAGTCTGCACTCCCTCTTTTTGTGTATGGTACACCGCTTCCATGTCTACTACTGACAAGCAAGTGAGTTCACTTTGATGTCAGCTGTCCCCTTGGTTTACATGTGTGTGTGCCTACCCAATCCTTAATTTGTGACACTGTGCTTTGTGGTGCAGTTCTTGGGCCAGGGCAACTGTTCAACTCTTGACATTGCCCCAATGGTTTATGTGTGGTGTTCTTGTGCTATTGATCAGTGAGGGTTGCTCATCTGCACTTCAGTTGTGTGTGCTGCCAGTGCTCCTGGTCAAGATGGTTCTGTTCTTGTGTCCCAGAGTGGTGCATCTGTTGTTGTGGTGTTGGATGTATGTGTGTTGGCTGTGGTATTGCTTCACTTCCTGGGTGTGCTGTTGTGTTTGTGCCATGCCGATTAGTGTTGTGTGTGTTGAGTTGTGTCAGTCATGTCTGTGTGTGACTGCTCTGCTTGTTGTGCACACACTGCTTGTTGTGCATACAGTGCTGTGTGTATGTGGCCTTGGCATTGCCTGATGTGCATCCCTGATGTCCTGTGGTGTTTGTTCATTTTTGATTTGATGTGCATCTGTGGTTGGTTTCAAGTGGCAGTGTAGTTATGTGCTGGTGCTCTTCTTGTGTGATTTGTGGTATGTTGTGTGTGTTTTGTTCATGTGTGATGAGGTTGTGCACTCCTGTTGTGTCTGTGCTCAAATTGCCTTTCCACAGTTTGGCTGACAGAGTATGTCTGTTTCTGATGTGGTTCTGTGTGTGTTCCTGTACTGTTTGTGTGTGGTTTTTGGGCAGGCATCTGTTCAGACATCCCTGTTTCTGGCTAAACCCAGAGTGTGTGTTTTATTGTGTGTGTATGTGCTGGCAAGTATTGGCAGCCTTCAGTGTGTGAGGCACTGGTGTTGTGTGTTCCTTGTCAGCCACTCCTGCAGTGGCTGTCTCCCTGGTTGTTTGCTGTGTGGTTCAGGGTGTGTATTGTGCTTGCTTGTTGCTTGTTGCTTTGCATGGGTGTGCCCAGGATGGGCACCTGGCCTGTGACTTGATGGGGTGTGTTGATATGTGGTTGAGGGGGTGTGTCCCAGTGGTGTTTATGTCCTGCCCATGTCTTGGACTGGCTTGTGCATTGTGCGCATGTGTTGACCGCTGATGTGACGTGACCGGGACGTTGCTGCAGGTTCACGGTCGATGCGTGTCCAGGATGCAGTGGGGTGACATGGTGGCTGCCCTTCTGGATGTGTTGTTGCCCCCAGCAGGGTGTCTGTTATGGTTTTGGACCCTGTGTCAGCCAGTCTGTTGTGTGTTGTATATTTGTGTATTTGCCTACCTGCGCCGGCGTCCGCTGGTGGGCCATTAGATGATAGTGGTGTAGCAGGTACAGCACCGTAAGCTGGGTCCATGGCCGTCGTGACCGACTGGTGTGGACCGGCTCTCTGCACTCAGCACCGCTGTCGAGTTACTGCCGTCTCTGGTTGGGTGGTGTCTCCTCGGCAGTGCGTCTGCCTGTTTGGCCCATACAAATTTGTAGAGCAGGGCGGACATCATTCCGCACGTCGGAGAGTCTCCATTGGCTCCCACCGCCGTGGTGCCGGGTGCACTTTGATGACGGTGCGTGACGCTCCGCGGCGGACGGGAAATGACCTATGTTTTGCTATACTAATATGTCGGACATGAGTACTGCTGCTCGCGTGCGGAAAAAGGCGTTTTTCTGCCCCGCCAGCACCACAGTGGTGCCACCACCCGACATCCTAATGGACCCCTAAATATAGAAATAATAACTAAAACTATAACGTTTTCTTTTATGTTTCACAGACTACACTTCACTTAAGCTCCACCTAAAAAACTCAAAACAAGGATTAACTTAAAAAACAAGGACAACATCAACATTTAATAAAAATATAAAAGGAAGTATATTATATATATATTATATATAGTATATTAACCAACAAACAGAGAAATACATTTAAAAAAAAGCGAAATATAACTAACAAATACTTTTCTCTTCACATATTCTACAAACTTCAACATATAACAACATCAAGGAAATAAACTTCATCAACTAAAAATAGTAAGTATTTTTTCTCTCATCTAAATAAAAATAGAAAATAAATAAACAAAATAATAAAATTAAATGTAACACTTTAATAAAATTAACATTTTGCTTTTAAACCAACACAAAAAAGAAACCAGTGTATCAACAATGACCATCAATAAAATATCCAACAGGAAAATTAAACAAAGACAAATGTACGTTTATTTTCAAATAAAAGAATTATGCAAACATATTTACGCCAACCTAATGACACCCTAAAATACCTACAACATAAAACTCGATTATTTCCAAACACCAAAGGGCTAGAATACCTAGACATGATTGCTAAATCGATACTATGAGCAAATAAAACCCTAATCATCATAAGCATTTATAAATGACAAAACATTTGAACTAAACAATTCTAAACACTTTTAAATTAATAATTATAATTATGTAATTTACAAATTATAAACGTACATATAAATATATGACATAATATAATTATTAAAATAAAAAAGAAACAGTCAAAACAAATATAACCAAAAACATTTCCCATCAATAATAATAAAAAGTAACTTACAGTTATGATGCAGTAGACGGTTCTTGAAAATGAATAAATCCATTGTTGATAAATCGAAAGACAAATCCATTTGAAAAGAAAGCCCAAATAAAATGCAAAAATACAACTGTTGAAAAAAGGCTCCAACAACGCAATCTTCTCAATAAGGAAACTCTCAAAACGCCAAAATTTTGCTTTAACAAAAACCACAAAAATAGAACTGAAGAAAAAAAGCTCCAATGATGCAATCCTGTCCATAACGAAAATTAAAAGGAAACTTAAAAAATTTACTTGTTTCAAAAAAATAAAATACATTTGCCTTTTATAAAAAAAATAAACGCATCGTCAGCACCATCCGTTCACCAAACGGAAAGCCTGTAAAGAAGAAAAAAAAGAACACCCTCCCACAATAACATGTAAAAACACACAAACACTAATATGGACATTAAATGCAACATAACATAATTAAACAACACATAACTAACACTACATATCACTCTACTTCTATCCAACACTACGTCAAACACATAAAACAATAAGAGACTAATTGCGATGGAGCCCTTCTGCCATCGAACGACGATTCACCGCCCGCGGGGGATCCAGTCCGTGACCGTGGCAGGTGCAAAGACCACCCACCACTTATCTGCCACAAGTATTTGTTCTGATTGCCTGGTGGAGCGGTCAAGCTGCGCAAAATAGTTGCAGTGCCTAGCAGGCAAGGTTCACCAAATTACGACATGCCTGTGGCCAGCCTTTACATGGTGGTAAAACCGCCATGGAAAGGCTGGTGGGGATTGGTTTGGGGGCCCATTGCGGGTCTCCCTTGTGCTGAGGGAGGTGTTGGTGCACTGGGCTGTACCCTGGCAGAGCTGTCAAGCTGTGCATAATGGTGGCGGTGCCTAGCAGGCATTGTCCGCCAAATTACGATGCCGCCTGTAGGCAGCCTTTACATGGTGGCGAATCCACCATGGAAAGGCTGGCGGGGATTGGTTTTGGGGGCCCATTGCAGGCCCTCCTTGTGTAGGGGGGAGGTGTTGGAGCACTGAGCGGTACCCATGGTAACCCTACATTTCACTACACGAAGTGGCATGCACTGCGAGGTGCCTGCCACATACTGCAGTGAAATGCACAACATGCACTTTTGGCATTGCGGTGGGTGCTGCATCCAGCAGCACCTACCGCAATGTTAAAGTGCAAGATGCGCATAATACATTACTATTTCACCTTCAAAACAAAATAAACTCAGGGAAAGTGTTAAATAATAAGCCATAATAAATTACTATTCAAACTCCAAAACCAAATAAACTCATGGAAAGTGCTGGATAATAAATCATAATAAATTACTATTCCAACTCCAAAACCAAATAAACTCAAGGAAAGTGCTGGATACTAAACAATAATAAGTTACTATTCCAACTCCAAAACCAAATAAACTCAGGGAAGGTACTGGACAATAAACCATAATAAATTACTATTCCGACTACAAAACAAACTAAACTCAAAGAAGTTGCTGGATAATAAACAATAATAAATTACTATTCCAACTCCAAAACAAACTAAACTAGAAACAAAATGCTTGATAATAAACCCTAAAAAACTTACTATTCCTAACTCCAAGACAAAAAAACTAAAAGAAAATACTTCATATTGTAAAAATGACAAACGCGTGAAAGTATAAAATAATTCAAAACTACAAATAAACTTTAGAAAAATGTCATTTGTTTATAAAATAAAAAACTATTTTTCTTAAATGTGTAAAAAAATTCAATAAAACATAAAAAAATATTAAATATATAATTATTAAATCATATATTATTAAAATATAAACACCCCTTCTCACAACAATGATAAAATATAAATATTACATTCTAAATCACAATTAAAATTTAACATTTGAAATGACACAAACTTTATTGAGACAAAATAAAATACAAAAACAATCAAATAATATGCAAAACAATTTAAAATAATAAACCAATCATATATGTATGTACTTTTTTATTTAATAAAATATTTATAAAATATTATACACAATTTACACCAAAATCTTATCCTTCAAAAGAAATTCAAAATTTTAGAATATTGATTTTTTTTATTTTTATTATTTATATATTTTTAATAACATGTATTTTTAATCAACATTCTTAAATTACTCCCCTCACTTATCCCCTATAAACTGAACATCCCTCTCCTAGATTTTTACATAAAATTGAAAAATATGAAAAATTTCAAATAAATATTTTTTAATTACTCCCAAACCCTTACCCCCTATAAATCCAACATCCCGCTACTAAAAATTTACAAATTATTTGAAATTTAAATAAATATTTTTAAATTACTCCCCACCCTTAGCCCCTTTAATCCCAACTTCCCACTCCTAAAAAATAAATTAAAATATAATAAAAACAAACATTTTTGCACAAAAAAGAATTAAATAATATGAAATAACCACAACAAAATGTATACAAAAACAAACATTAAACCAATACAAACAGTGAATACTATTTGAAACAATATATTTGCAATCAATATTTACAAATTCAATATTTCTACATTGCACAAAAATGATATTTTAAATAAAGAAAAAAGTTTGCTTAATATTTTCCATCATCGATATTCTTGACTCAATATTCATGCAATTCGATATTTTGATGTTGATACTCTGTCTCTGCACCGCGTGAAAGGGGTAGGCAGTGGGTGTTGCGGTGGGCATTCCAACACAACCCCCATTGATTTTGAAGCTGTCCCATATTTACAAGGGCAGCATAAATATGGGGCAGTGACAAAATTAAGACCAGGGTAAACTTGGTCTTAAATGAGCGCAACAAGGCAACTGTTTCATTGCTCCTCATTTTATTGCTGTTTCCATGTGTGCTGCGTGGTGCAGCACACATATAAACAGCAAAAGGCCATTGATTGTTTATCTGCAGGAAGGTGACCCTTCCTGCACATAAACAATCCAAAAAAATGACGTTTTGCAACTTATATGTGTGTTGCTATAAGCAGCACCCATAGAAGTTACAAAACTCCATCTAAAGATTGTTTATGTGCACATAAACAATCGTCCCCTCAACGCAGGCACCCTTGCACTATGGTGCAAGGGTGCCTGTGTTGGCACTAGGCGGCTAAATGTTGCACCAGTGCAGGGGAAATGCAGGGCTGAATCATATTGCTGTAAATATGGTTCAGTCCTGCATTTCAGAAGTGGCGGACCTCGGCATTAAGCCAAGGAGGCTAACGCTGCGCTCCGCCACTTTGTAGAAAATATGCCCCTAATTGTGCTAAAAAAAGTATCCAATCAAGTCTTATGATGCATTATAAGTTGGAAGTCTCCAACCCAAGTTAGGGAAAGATTACTTCAGGGAGGCAGACTGAAGGTTCAGTAGCAACGTATTTCCCAGCAATTAAGCTAAATGCAGGGCCTTTACTTTTGAGATAAGTGTTTCAACAAAAGGACAAAACAAATGTATAATTCCTTAAAGAGTACATTTAAAGCCTGAGTCTAATAAAAAATTTTTTTTTGTCATTTTGTGGATAGTTTACTTTTATAAGCTACCAGGAAGAAGGGTGCAATATGATGTGCATCGAAAGTGAGTGCCACTTACTGAAATTGTGTTGCCTAAAATATAGACAGAGCTGCTTAAATAAGATTTTTTTAATGATTGCAATGCAGTGACTACATGGATAGTAGTGGAACCTTGCAACCCGATGGGTTAAGGGCAGGGCAAGGATTTACAAATGCGCTACATTCTCTCATCCCAGTGTTTGAAAGTGTCATGCCTACATATAACAGGAAGCCATGGTATCTGTACCCTCATTGTGGGCTTAGGTATGAGTAAATGAGTTAGTAGATTCCCCAGTTACATCAATTGCATCCAATAGTTGCCCTAAACTACAGACAAAACCAATATGAGCATATTCCAAGAAAACAGGTGGTTGGAGTTTAGTATGGATGGATCAGTAGTAAGAAAATTCTTTATTTTTGACTAACAGACATCTTTCAATTTGAAGCATTCTTATCAGATAAAAAACAATCCCTCTGTCAGCTAAAACAAAATGTGACATGTTAATTAACTAGGACCTTTTTCATTTCCCTTAATTCGCTAATTAATATGCAACTGTACATAAGAAATGCTTCAATGGTTACATACTGTACTGGGACATTGATATGAGATATACACATCTTTATCACAGTTGTTCATTGGTCATAGTGAACGCAACATATAATGATCAAGTAGTTCCCTAAATAATACGCTAAAAACTGTACTCAATATATACCATATACAGAGGACAATAAAGTGCCTAAGTGCTTATACGTGGTCTATGAAATCTAATCACATAAATAACTAAAAAACTGACCACCATAGGATCATAATGTAGCAGGTCATAAAACAATTCAATAAAGCTATAAACATTATATACCATTGTGCAGATGAACAATAATGTGCCTCTATGCTTTCACATAATCTGTAAAACCTAATTCCCAAGGTTACCAGAAACAGAATCATTGATACAAGCTGCATCAAAATTCAAATAGCAGGTGCGGAAAAACAACTATCCTTCTATTATGCAGTGCTATAAATTTGCCTTTAAAAAGGACCCAAATACATTTAAACTACATATGCCTGTAGTATGTACTTCATAATAGTTATACTAGCTCTTTAAGGAATGTTCTTCTTAGGTTCTTATTCCATGGTCTTAGAATGCTATGATTGTATGTCTTGACCATTGCAAACCTGATATTCAACTTTACTGGTCGTGGGTTGATTTACTCAGCTTGAATAAACCACCTATGTCAACCTTTCTATCTGGATTTCCATCTTTATTTTATCTACAACCATACTACATTTATTGGCGACGATCGGAAGCTGGTAGGAATCAAACCCACCGACATGAGCAGTTCGACCATGAACTTTAAGGTCACTGGCTCCAACGTTTCTTACAAAATCGGATTTTAATTTTGGAATTTCGTTCTCATCATTTGAGACCATCTTCACAAAATCTGTGAGTTATTGTTTTAATATTTATTACCTGAAAGCCGCCTTTAAACGCTACCTGCTTCATTCCGTTTTTTTTCAAATGCGCGAAGCATTCTACGCTCGTGAGGCAAGCTGTGGATTTGTTTTCTAACGCGCTTCTGGTACGCGCGCTGCACGTCTACGGCGTCACTCTGGAATACGCCCAGCGTATGCTGTAATCTGAATGCGCTCCAGCTTGGTTTACGTGCTCAGCGCTCGACGTCAACTTCTAAAAATAAAACGTCACTTTCAGCGCTCATCATCTGCTTGATAAAACGCTGACAGGCATTGCTCATCTGAACCTCTTGTCAACGCGATCTTATCTTTGAGGTTTTGGTCGTTTTCTGTCTACTTTTAAAAGATCGTTTTACCGGACAGTTCTCTTTCAAAGGCTGACAAGTAAGAATTTATTATAATATATATATATATTTTTTTGTGAATTTATCATGGCTACTTCAGGTAATAACAACAATGGGATTGTAGCACCTCCATCGTTTTTAATTGTTCCTGGCAAACCTCCTACACCATGGCACAAATGGCTACGTGTGTTTACAAACTATTTGGAAGCTATAGATGCTCTAGATTACCCTGCATCCAGAAAAAGAGCTATCCTTTTCAATCACTTAGGAGATGCTGGCCAACAATTATTTGACAATTTAGCAGTTGTTCAAGCTCCTGCTGATGATGACTCATGGAATGTATATACCGAGGCATTAACACGTCTGGGCAAACAATTTAAAGATGATCCATCAGTCATGGTTGAGAGACATATGTTCTTCAAAAGGAAACAGTTACAAGAAGAGTCTATAGAAGACTATGTAGCTACTCTACGAGTTCTTGCATCAAAATGCGAATTTGGTACCTACCTGGAGACTGCTCTACGTGATCAGTTAGTCTTTAATTGCTTTAATAAGAAAATCCAAGAGCGGATTTTGACTTGTAAAAATCCAACTTTAGATGAAGTTATTGTAATTGCGAAAAGTATTGAGTGTTCTGTTGTTTCCTCAAAAATTTTAGCTGAACATGCCGCTTCTTCAAGTGTTTGCAATATTTCACAGGCATCTGGTGACAATTGTAATGTTAATGTTGTTTCTAACCGCAATTCTGGGAAAAAAGTTTTTGAATCTAAAGCTAATGTATTTTGTTACAGGTGCGGTTCAAAGTTTCATGTTGCTAATAATCCAAAGTGTCCTGCACAAGGTAAAAGGTGTTCTAATTGTAAACGTGTAGGTCACTTTGCTGCATCGTGTCGTTTACCTAAAGATAAGTCTAAAGTTAATATGGTTTATTCTGAGGAAGAAATTTGTGATGCGTTAAATCTTTCTTCTATTTCATTTATTCAGGTTAATGCTTTATGTGATTTCAGTATCAAGGGTCCTATTTGCACCATTTCAATTGGGATTCAGACCATACAGGTTATGGCTGACTCCGGATCCCCTATTACCATTTTGGATGAAACTACTTTTCAGTGCTCTTGGAATGACAAAGAATTATTTACTACTGATGTTAATCCCAAAGCTTTCGGGGGTTTTGACATAACCATGCATGGATATTTTCCCGACAACATTGATTTTAAAGGTCGTGTTATTTATACTAAAATTTACGTTGCACACAATGGCCGTGATATTATAGGCTGGCAAGACCAGGCCAGACTTGGCATTATTTTAAAACCCGGTCATCCTGAACCTGTTGCTTTGGGTGATCTTCCTATACTGTCTGTTTTTGATTATTGTAATGACCCCATTCTTTGCAATGTTTTAGAAAAATACAAGGTTGTTTTTGAAGATAAGATTGGGTTGGTAAAGAATTTCGAGCATAGTATTAAGTTAAAAGACAACGCTTGTCCTGTTATTCAAAAGGTACGGCCTGTTCCTCTGTCTGTTAGAGAGGACTTAAGAAAGCACATTGAATCTCTTATTGCTCAAGACATTATTTGTCCTATTGAGTCTTCAGAATGGGTTTCTGCTGCCGTCGTAGCACGAAAACCTTCTGGGGAAATTCGTTTATGTGCAGACCTGCGAGTACTCAATCGCAACATTGTCATTGATGTACATCCCTTGCCTAAAATCCATGATATGCTGGCCAATATCGGTAGTAGCAAATATTTTTCCACTATCGATTTGCGCTCAGCGTACCACCAAATTCCTTTATCTTTAGAATCTCAACCCCTCACAACATTTGTTACACCTTTTGGTGTGTATATGTATAAAAGGTTACCATTTGGGCTTGCTTCTGCAGCCAGTATATTTCAAAGATTAATGGACTCCATTTTTTATAATTGTCCTGGAATTCAGGCGTTCCAGGATGACATTTTGGTTCATTCTGAATCCCTGGATCAACATTACATCTTGATGGAGTATGTTTTAAAATCTCTACAAAACAATGGTCTTACCGTCAACAAGAAGAAATGTAAATTTTTGGCTAATGAGGTTGATTACTTAGGCCACAACCTCTCAAAAGATGGCATTAAACCCAAATCTTCTTTGTTGGAAGCTATTAAAAATGCTCCTCCTCCTCTAGATAAAGACTCGCTCAGAGCATTTTTGGGGTTGAGTGAATATTACGCTCGTTTTGTTAGGAGCTATGCTCTTGTAGTTCAACCTCTTAGAGATCTGTTAAAAAAACATGCTAAATTTGTGTGGTCCTCTGAATCTCAATCTGCTTTTGACTCCGTCAAAGATTTGATACTCTCTGCTCCTGCCATCAAGCCCTTTTCCCATGGTGTTAATAGCATCATTACCGTTGATGCTAGTTCCCGTGGCCTAGGAGCTGTTCTTAGTCAAATGATTAAGGGTGAGGAATGCACCATTGCATTCGCTTCTCGTTCGTTAACTTCAGCTGAAGCAAATTACAGTACCATAGAGCGAGAAGCCTTAGCTTGTTCATGGTCTGTTGAAAAATTTAAAATGTACATTTGGGGCACCAGATTTCTTTTATACACGGACCACAAGCCGTTAATTTACATGCTTGGCGAGAGTTCCTCCAATAGAGCTTCTTCTCGCTTAGTTAGACTATTGGCACGTCTGCAAGAATTTAATTTTGAGATAAAATACTTACCTGGTGGCAAAAACATTTGTGCGGATTGTTTGTCACGCATTCCTTTATCCACATGTAATTTAGTCAACTCTGACTTAGAGTATGTGTTTGCTGTTGATGATGCCCTTCAAGGTACAAAAATTACTAAACAAGACTGGTTAAAGGGTATGGATCACGATTTTTGCTTACTCAATGTTAAGAAATTTTTGATTAAAGGTCGGCCCAGGGATAGAAGCATGTCAACGGAGGAAAAACATTATGCACAGGTTGCATCTGAATTGTCGGTGTCAGGTGACATTTTGTTCAGGCAAGACAAATTTGTCCCACCCGTTGGCATCAGACAATCCATTATTTCTCTGGCGCATGAAACTCATCCTGGTATCACCGGTACCACCAATAAGATTAAAACCACTTATTGGTGGCCTGGTATCGATAACCAGGTTAGATCCTTTGTCAACCAATGTCCACAGTGTCTATGCTCTGATAAACATTGGAAGCTGTCCAATTCACCACTTGTTCCTGTAGAGTGGCCTGAGTCTCCTTGGCAGAAAATTGCCATAGATTTTTCTGGTCCATTTTCTGTTTTTAGTGATGACTTTAAATTCTTAATTGTGACAATTGATTACTTTTCTAAATGGATCTATTTTTCTTTAGTCAAGAACCCTAATTCTGTTGCTGTAGTTTCATTTTTAAAGGGTTTGTTTGTCATCGATGGTACTCCACATGAAATTGTTTCCGATAACGGTTCGCACTTTGTCTCACAGGAGATGAATTTGTTTTTAAACAATTTAGACATTAAGCACATGTTAGTTCCTCTTTACAGTCCTGCTTCGAATGGCCTTGTAGAAAGAGCTAACCGTTTATTGAAGGAATCTATTCAAACAGCCTGTGCTAATAAACTTAATGTTGCTGAATTTCTTAGCGAGAAAATTTGGAACTATAATTGTACCCCGCACAGTACCACAGGAGTGTCCCCTTTTGTTTTACTGCGGGGTAGAATTCCCACTGATAGGTTGAACCCTTCTTGGTTGATGAAAAGTTCTCTTGTCAATGTGGATTTAGCTAAAATTCGTGAACATGTCAAGAGCAAACAGGAGAGTTACAAAGATAATTATGACAAACGCATGCATGTCACAGAAAAACCTCTTATTTCTGGTGATTGGGTCATCATTAAGAAACCTGTTAAGATAACCAAGGGGCAATCCAAATTTTCTGCTCCCGTTAAAGTGTTGAAAGTTTCTCGTTCTGCAGCTCTTTTATTTGAAAGGGGTTGGTGGAACAAGAATGCTCTTATTAAGATCTCTGATCAACAAGCAAAGATTATTTCTTCCAACAAGCAGACCTCAGATTTATCTGATGATCGCTGTTCTGACTGGTTTGGTGTTGGTGAATCCTCTATCTCTCCATCTGTTCCTTCTGTTCCCGTCAATCGTCCTGGCCTTGATGCTTCCCTGTTAGCACATGGTGATTCAAACGATCTCACGCCTCCTCCCACTTTACAGCCTGTTTCCAATTCCATTGGTGCTGGGGATGGTAGGGATCTCAGTCGCAGAATCAGATCTGTTCCTGTGAGACTCCATGATTATGTTTTGGATTAATCTTGGTTTTTTTTCCATGTATGCATTTGGTTACTTTACTGTGTTTTCTTTTATCTGCTCTTCCTCTTTATTTATTAGGGGAAGGATGTGTAGTATGTACTTCATAATAGTTATACTAGCTCTTTAAGGAATGTTCTTCTTAGGTTCTTATTCCATGTTCTTAGAATGCTATGATTGTATGTCTTGACCATTGCAAACCTGATATTCAACTTTACTGGTCGTGGGTTGATTTACTCAGCTTGAATAAACCACCTATGTCAACCTTTCTATCTGGATTTCCATCTTTATTTTATCTACAACCATACTACAATGCCCGCATTTTTTCGGCAATTGTAAAAAACTTTAGCATTTGACAAATCAATGGAATCAATACACTTTAGACATAGAATAAGGGCCTGGTGAGCAGATCTTACTCCAGCTTTATGAGATAAAGGTTTAGTAATGCACAATGTGTTTTAAACAATTTTTGACACACACTAACTATGTGTTGTACGTTTTGACACGGGCACCTACACAGTATACATTCACTAGTTGACCATGGTTGCATCCAGGTTGGCGTGCTCTCCTTAGAGGGGTATCTACCAAGTCTTAATTGTAAAAATGTATCCCTCATATGGACTGAAAAGTAAGCAGTCCAATATAGCTGAATTCGCAAAGAGGGATGGGAATTAACCACAGACCAAGCATGTGTTTTTGCCACTAAAGTCTCCTTATCCACAATGAATGAATTCATTTGAATCTTTTTATTTATGAACTGTTTAAAGCTGAACTTTGTAATTTCTGGAAATCATGACAGTAGATCAAAACTCTGAAAACATGATGAAATATGAGATCTCCAGGCGTCTGTATCAACAGAACACATTTTTTCACATCAGCATTTGTGTGCTAAAGACTCAGGATCAGATTGAAACAAGGAATACATACATTTTAAAAATGACCCTTGCTCTAACGTAGACTGTCTTGGGAGACCAAACTCCAAATGAACTTCGGCTTGTCAAATTGACCTGGGAATTCCAAAGACCAATTTACGGGTCTTAATTATTAATAAATCCAACAGGTTAGCATCTTTTCCCCTGATGATAGGCGGGACATATGCAATTATTGTCTGTAGCTTGGCTCCCAAAACTTTAAGAGGTTATTTGTACCGTTGACACCTCAGTTATTTATGTAAAGGTTTAACAGTGTAGATTAAAGATGATGTGTTTGCCCTTAAAACAATAAAATCGCTTTTAAACGAGACTTTATTATCGTATGAGTAGATTCTTCCAGATGAGAACTTCATGGACCTCAAAATGTCTTTTCCCAATGTATTGGTATTTAAATTGTGAGTTTACTAACAATTCAGCATTCTCTGACTATAGCAATCTAGTAGGTTTGTAGGTTTCCAATTTGTTTTTCAGGTATGACCTCTTGTCTGCTCTATGGATAGTGGTAGACTTTTAAAAGTAATTGTTAAGAACATTGTCACTCTTCTTGTGTTTGACTCTGTTTGTTATTTTTGTAGTGAACACGACAAATTATTAAACAAGATTTAGTGCGGGTTACAAAACCAGTCCCTCATCAGGGGTTGACATCATCTGACCAATAATGTCAAAGATCAACACACTGTCAGCATGGGTGAATACTTGTCCCTGCAACATCAATATTCACAAAGTGTAAGCCCATAAGTTCAAAGGAAGCAGTGAAAAAAAACAATCTGACCACTTCTATTAATCAGTAGATCTAATAAACAGGTCTTGGTCAATAAGAGGGTAGTGTACTGTCCTAGGTCAGGACAAAGAGAGCCATTATCAATAATAATAAGAACAACTCAATTTACCCACTGGGTGGGTCTTCCCAGAGTAATGAGTAGCAATAACCATACTGGATACACCAAGAAGAAATGGCCACCATCATGGATGTTAAGTAAGGAACACACTCCAAATGTGCTTAAATAACTGAACCTAATTATTCAGTCTATAAAACAGTTGTTCATGGGGTGCCATTATGGTCATGGCCTTTATCGAGTCAGTGTGTGTGGGATGGGGGGGGAGTAGACATTTTCCATCCTCGTAGAAGGCAGATTTGCACTGTTGCGTTTCATGTGGATATTGAGTCCCCAAATATCTCTTATGTTGTGGTGAAGTATTGCCATTGCTTGGGAAGGGCAGAATGGGATTCCACTTGTGTCTTTGAGGGCGCTCTGCATATGTCTCGAATAAGTCTGAATGCGATGGCAAGACCACAGGATGCATGAAAGGTCCCCACCAGAGGAGGCACATCTCCAACACTCATCCGTGGTGGACATTTAGGCCTGGTATAGTTGACTTGATCCCCAATGTCAATTGTGTTAAATTTGAAAGACGCTTCATTTAATGCATGATTCGCGCAATCCTTTGTCACGTGTTTGGAGCAGATAGGACCATTCTTTGTGAGATATATGACCCATAGTCGATCTTGCGTTCTAAGGACCCGATTTCGATCTCACTAAGAAAGCCCTCCGTACGATTCGGATCCAGAGGGCTTTCTGAGCAAGATGTGCTCCCGGAGTCCGAACGAGCGTGTGCGATGCACCCATATGCTGACTTCCATTGAACTCTATGCCTGTGTACAGACGAGTACACAGGCTCTCTTAGCAAAAAAGGGGGGGATGAAAAGGGCACACCCTGTGGCGGGAACCCCATTGTGCCCGCCACACTGTGCATGCCTGGATCAGAGGGATCCATGGGCACACCCCTGTTGAAGATTTGGAGGGTCCTCCTGCGATGGCCCCCCCAAAGTATGATTCTGGCAGCTGTTTTGTCTCGCTGAGACCAAGGCGAAGCGGCTGTCCAAATCGTGCATCGTACTCACTAGGTCAGAATTCGGCTCCATTGCGCGGCACAATTTCACTACGAACAAGTCATATGGATAGGTTTGGGTCCCAGAAATGATTCGGTCGACGCTTACACAATCTTTTCATCGTACTTTGTCGTTTGGACCTGTGTACGATTCGGTCGGAAACAAGGGCTACAAATCGGATCTGGGAGAGCCAAATCTGATTTGGAGACCTTCTGAACAACATAGGAGTCAAGCCCTATGTTGGAGTGGTCTTCCTGTTGGGTCAGAGAAAAGTTTTCTGATCAATAAATTGTGCAGGCCAGTGATCAGCTTTTTACAATGAACCTTTTGTGACCAGGTAGTCTTGGCAGGGTGAGGTGAGTGTAGGCCAGGGTTGTGATCCCAGTTAGGAGATCAAGCGGTGCCAGAGCTGTAAATATATCCAAAACTGGTGTTGTGGCAGGTAGAATGCAGTATTTCACTCTTCTGACAGCTGGCTGGTTGCTAAACGAAATTTCATGAAATTGGATAGCACAGACAAAGCACAGCCATCTTGGTTCTCTGGACCCCCGACTGATGGCGCAATAGACCCTTTGAAATTTAAATCTTCTTTTTGGGTACCTGCACACCCTTTCTGTGGCACGCCAGCTAGCGATACGATTGGCTACGTCTTATAGAATATTTTTTAGAAAGGGGGTTTGTCCAAGATGGCAGCGGTGTAGGACGTACACCTCGGAGCTCCACTGGATTTTTAGGCCCAGCCACAACAGATCGAGGGACGTGGGCGTCTAGAGCCAACAGAAAAGACTGCCTGCTCGCGGACTCCAGGCTGGAGTGAATCAGAGGGCCAGTGGCGGCAAAGGTTCAGGGATGGACTTGATCTTGGCAGCCAAAGTGAAGTTGGCTAGCAACGCATGGTGGCCTCGGGCTTGGGGCTGCCTGGAGTGGGACGGGCCACACCTGGCCCCACTGAGCAGATTATCAAGCCCTGGCTGTGCAGTCAAGGAACGGCTGCCCCTTCGGACAATGTCTACCATGGTGAGTGGAGACGCTGGGGTGAGGGTGCGGGGGAGCAGCCCATCGACTATCGTGGTGCAGGAGTGTGTCTGCATCTACCGCCGCTCCCCTGGCTCATGACTAGAACCCATACTCAGGGTGCGGCGGGGGCCCAAGACACTGCTGCCTCATTGACCTCTGTCAACCACATTCCCCCTTGTTTGCTGGCAGCTGAAGGGACCCACACTGATACCTCCTGGGCCTCGGGCTAGAGTTGGAGGAGAGGGCACTGTCCGGCTGGCCTTCTGCAGCCCACTGGTGTGTGCCGGCGAACCTCACTTTGACCCAACACAGCATTGTGCTCAGCCTTCCTTTTCCACTAGGGCCTGTGACCACATGAGGAACAATAATTTCAGCGGGCCCCTTGGTGGTGCTTGCGCAGCAGGAGTGCTGTGGGCCCCCTGGGGCTCGGGTGCAGCATCTGCAGGAGTGACCAATGAGGAACTACTGAGGTCTGCATTGAGGTGGGTGACAATGGGCCCTGGTTGTGCATCCAGGCCCCCTCACACATTTAGAGATGTGCTCTGAGGCCTTCATCAGCCCAAGCTACCGGGCGCAACATTGGAATTGAAGGTGAGGGCCCTGGCCTTCTGCGGCCCACTGGTGGTGGACTGACCCTCCTCGCTCTGATTGAGCCTTAATATTGGGAACTGCCCCTCCTCCCTGCTGGGGGCTGTGGATCCAGAGTTTGTTTCAACCAGCGCCAAATTACCCGCCAGTGTCCACAAGTGGCAGCCCGTGGGGAGGGTAGGCCAACTGATACACAGTGGGGGAGCTACGCCCCTGCAAGAATGTCCACCCACCGTCAATCAAAGAAAGACTCCTCAGTAAAGGACCTGTTTGCCCGGTCCAACGGGAAAACACGGTGCAGGAGGCTGAGGATCACGGGACCCTCGGATAAGTCCAGTGGGGAGGATGGAAGCGGAGAGAAGTCCTCACTGACACAAGCATTCATGGAGCACCTGTTTGGCATCCTCCACATGGACTTCGCGGAGCTCAAGCGCGACATTGCCTCAGACATCAAGGGAATCAGGAAAGATATCGCCACCCTCAATCAAAGATTGCAGTCGGCAGTGCAGAACCAGGATGCTTGAGAGGAGGTTTTATGTACAAAATGATGGCAGTGGTTTCAGAGAAAACAGCCAGCACCTCTTTTAAGTTTTGAAAATGTAAATCTCAATACGTCTTCTGGTGTGCTCAATGCAACACTGTGCCACCCACAGTGTTACTCAGTACATAGAGAAAAGTTCCTCCATACACATTAACTATAGAAATTCGAACAACAGAGCACAGCTTGAGAGAAGGTGTTGGAGGGCCACTGCTGGGAGCTTCTGGAGCTACGGGACCAGAACTTAGAACTACGCTACCAGACTAAAGATTTAGAAAATCAGTCCAGACGCTCTAGCATACGTATCAAAAGAGTGCTACCTCAGGCCCTCCCAAACAATTTAGAGGGGTTTGACTCTTCAAACATGTGACGCCCTCATTTCAAGACCAGGAGGTTGTCCTGGATCGCCTGCATCGGGCCGGGAGACCAGGGACCGCGCCGGGCCAACCCCAGGATATACTCACGTGTATGCATTACTATAAACTGAAGGAAGCTATAATGTCTGCGACTGGAGACCTTAGAACCATTGAATTCAAGGGCTTCAAGGTTTGGCTTTACTAAGACTAAGACTTATTGTTGACCACACTGCAGTGTCGGAAGTGATTTTCGGTACAAGTGAGACACGCTTTCCGCCTACAGTTTATATGGAGGTCTGATTGTCCGCACTTTAGACGAAGCATGTGCACTGTCAGAGATGTCAGAACAGTGCCAACCCCCTCTCCCCCCACCCCAGGGTTGCAGACATTCGAGCTTGCGGGTGAGAGGCAGAGAATACCGCACTCTTCTAGATGGGGCAAAAAACGCTGACCAAACCTATAGAAGCCGATAGTCATGAGGAATGCTTGCGACTCCTCCAACATCTCCAACATGAGGGTGCCTCCGGGTCCTCTGCTGGCGATCATTTAGAGCGCAGGATACCTGGTCTCCAACAGTCTTCTGTGCTTATTTATTTTATTTATAAAGTTTTATATAGCGCAAACAAGATCCCGAGGGATACCAGAGCGCTTAACAGTAAAATGGGAGGAAGTACAAAAGCAATATTCATATCACATAGGAGGGAGAAAAAAACAGGAAAGTTGCATATTACAGTACAATTGCATCCAGGAGGTTAATGTATTAGAGAGGTTTAGGCGAGCAGCAAGGGGGAGTCACAGTATGCAGTGGGGGGGCTGAATGAGATGGAAGTACAATGGTAGTAGGAGCAATGTCAACAGGCACTTGAGTCTATCCCTATTAGGGTAAGAATTTGTTCATTAGGAATCTTTTAGCTTCCACTTTCAACGCCATAGATGAGGAGATTCTGCGTGCTTCTGGTGGAAGAGAGTTCCATATCTTAGGGGCAGGGCCGGAGAAGGCTCGGTGACAACTTTTCTTTTTGTTATGGATGAGGGGTTTCAGGAGGAAGGTAGAGGCGCTTCTTGAGGCTCTTACACCACAGGATAGTTTACGTTTTGTGCAAGGTACGTAAGAGTGTTCAAATGAAGGGCTTAGCATGTAAGAACAGCAATCTTTCAGTGAATTCACGCTTCATAGGACAGCCAATTGAGGGATTTTAGGACTGGGGATTTATGCTCTTTTCGTTTGGTGTTTGTAACCAGTCTAGCAGCAGCCTTCAGTGAGGCCCTTAGCGGAGCCAGGGCTTAATTGGGAAGGCCGCAGAGGGTATCACTGCCGTAGCCTAGCCTCGGCTGGATGAGCACTTGGACCACCTGCTTGAAATCCTTTAGAGGAAGGAAAGGTTTGATATTTCTGAGTGACCTCATCAAGTGGTTTGCTCCTTTGCATACATTGCTGATGTGATTTTTCATGTTCAGGTGCTTGCCCATGGTGATACCGAGAGATTTGGCTGAATCTACGATGAGAGGAGTGCAGTTGAAAGCATTGAGGGGACTCAGCTGATGTGGTTCGGATGGGAGATGAGCAGAAATTCTGTTTGGAAGTGTTGAGCAGGAGATGGTTCTTAGCGTCGACCTCCAGGACGAGAGCCATTGGGCCTACCCAAAGCCGATCCCCAATACCCTAGCTACAGGGATACTCCAGCGGACCTTCACCAAGACAATCTCTTCAATTCCAACTCGCACACCCAGCTTCGACATGGACCTCAAACCTGCACCTGTGAGGACTCCCGGGTGGGAGGGGTGGATAGACTTACTGTTCCTTATTTTCTGTGTTCTAATTTTTACCTTCTCTTTTCCCTCCCCCTCCACGTTGTCTATATTAGTCCACCCTGCATCCCCCTTGGGGGTGATGCAGGGTGGTGGGCACTTGAACAGACAGACAGAGAGGTGTGATGGCACTGATCATGGAGTCCATGCTTTGCCTTAATGTCAAAGGCCTTAACTACCCAACAAAGCGGCTAGTAGTACTCTCATATCTTAAAGATACAAAGTGCGACATTTGCATGTTGCAAGAAACCCATCTACTCCAACAAGACTGGCAATGGATGCGTTCCCACTGGTTCAACCATGAGTATTTCTCTACCGGACTTTCCAAGAAGGCAGGTATCCATCCTGCTCACCACTCACTTTGCAGGGAAGGTGGAGGGAGTTTTCATAGACATGCCAGGTGGTTTGTTAGCTCTACACATACAGATACAGGGCTCCCCGTACACAATGGCCACGGTCTATGCCCCCAGCGACAAACTGAACTCTTTCTCAGGGATGCCCTGGGACGACTGATCTCCACTCCAGCAGGTAGATGGTGGTGGGGGGCGACTTTAATTGTCAGCGGGACACATGACTCCCTCGGGCGGGCCAGGACAGAGGTCGCACTCTAGGCATTAAGAGCTGGCTGGCCCAAGCAGGCCTAATCGACATCTGGCGTAACATGCACGCCACAGAAGTAGACTACACATTCTTTTCAGCAGTGCACCAAACATATACACAGATCAACTACTTCCTCGCCACACCAGGGATTAAGAGGGACACACCGACTGCGGATATAGGGGAAGCCGCCCTTTCCGACCATTCCCCCATTAGCCTCAATTTTCCTCCAACATCCCAACCAACAACCCCCACCACTGGTGCCTTAACACAAAATTCCTCACATATGATAAGGTGGGAGACACTAAAGGTGGTCCTATGGAGCTACTTCATTGGCACTATTTGGCACAGCAACATGATACAACAGGGAGGAGTTGGATAAGCACTGTCAGCTAGAAACCCAGATTAAGGAATTGTAGACAGCACAAGACCAATCAGGATGGTGCGTCGACAGCTGACGGCAGCACAGAAACAGCTACAGGCCATAGATAAGGGAGGGCAGAGTACGCATTACTGTGAAATATTACACAGGAGGCAATAAGGCACAGGTGATAGAACGTCGGACACCCGAAATACAAGGGGCTGATGGCTTCGTTTTCACTGCAGATGAGAGAATTGCGAACTCCTTTGGAGCATTCTGTAGGGCCCTTTACACTGCCGTTCCTTTACACGAAGCAGAAGTGGAGACATACCTATCCCGGGCCTGCCCATCTGACATGGAGATACCCGTACACACGGTCTTAGAGAAGGACATCACGGTAAAAGAAGTCCTCACTGCTGTACATATGCTGCAACCCCACAAAGCACTAGGCCCGATGGCTACAGTAGGGAATTCTACAAAACCTTTGCCACTCACATGGCCCCGATACTCACACGTCAATTCAATTCCATTGACACACAGGGAGCGCCACCAGAATCAATATGCAATGCCACCATCACAGTAATACCAAGCCTGGCAAGGACCCTAAAAACTGCGCATCGTATCAGCCAATCTCATTGCTGAACGTGGATGCGAAACATTTTAATAGCATTTTAGCAGTCAGATTGGTACCATACATGCAAGGACTGGTCCACCCGGACCAGGCTGTGTTTTTCCCAGAAGCGGGTGTAGTGACAATACAAAGAGGCTATGCCACATACTGGACAAAACGTAGCACTCCCAGACCCCAGCACTCATGTTGACAATAGGCACAGAGAAAGCATATGACTGTGTGCACTGGCCATATGTATACCTGGTGCTTGAGCTGGTAGGCCTCGGTACCCCATTCTAAGGTTGGGTGCAAGCTTGCTATGCAGTTCCCCAGGCTAACATCTGTGTAAACAGTGTACAGTCACCCACTTTCCCAATAGGGCGAGGAGCCAGACAGGGTTGTCCCCTGTCTCCTCTCCTTTTCGCGCTCTATATGGAGCCACTGGACGAATGAATAAGGGACAATGTAAAGGTAACCGATTCAGATGGGAAGAAGGGAACATAAGATAATGCTATGCACAGACAATGTGCTCCTGACACTCACAAACCCGTCTAATTCTCTGACAGCCGTATTGGTCGAGCTCTTGGAATTCAGGCGAGCATCGGGATTTAAACTCAGCCCACAGAAGTCCCAGGTCCTGGACCTGACACTACAGAGCCTGAGCGAACCCAACTCCGTGAACTGTTTCTGTTTCAGTGGGCAGAAGGTGGGTTCCCATAACTAGGATTACAAATATTCCCCACAATCCAGGCTACTGTAGAGAATAACTATGGGAATTTACTCGCCATGGCCCTATCAGATCTCATTAAATGGAAGTCACAGAGCCTCTCATGGCAGGGGCGGCTGGCAGCCATCACAATTAAGTTACTTCCCAAGATACACTGCATGATGCAAACCCTGCCGCTCCAGCGCCTAACATGAATATTAGATAAGCTGCAGGCCCTAATTTGTAACTTCATCTGGGAAGGTAAGCGGGAGAGAATGTCCAGACCACAAACTTTTCTTGAAGTGGCAGAGGGACGACTGGGGCTCCTGAACATGTGCAAGTACTATCAGGCATCCCAGCTGCGATATATTGTAGAGTGGTCCCGCACACTCACTGAAAAGCACTAGTGCTTTATAGAAAAAACCATAGCAGAAATACTCATCTGGAAAGTGCTGTGGTTACCTAAGCCACATAGACTAGTGGGTGTGTATATCTCACTGGTCACAAAATCCACATTGAGAGTCTGGGATAAGGTACAGCGGAGACATAACCTTTCTACTCCGATATCCTGCAGACCCCGTTGATAGGCAACCTGGAATTCCTCTCTGCATTGGAAGGCTCAAGTTTTAAGGTATGGCAGGATGCCAACTGCAAGTGGGTGGGGGACCTATTTGACTCCGATGGGCTCATGGATTTTGCCAAACTGCAGACATGCTTCCCACTCCTGAATTCGGCGAGATGGCAGTATCTGGCAGTGGCAAATTGGGTGACCCGACAGCGGGTCCAACCACACGCCAGCTGATCCCTACTGTCCTTTGAGAAGTGGCTCATTACACGAAGCTCAGACAGGAAGCTGCTCCCCGATATATACTCGTTACTGATGCGGCCGTGCATCCCTTGCCTTCTCCTGCCAGGGCTAGATGGGAAAGCGAACACAAACTCCCCTTCTCTGATAAAGAGTGGAGTGACATTCTACACTGAGCACGAACATCTACCACTAGTAAAGAAATGCTCCTCCAAATAGCTCACCACTGGTATCTCACACTGGCCAGAGTAGCTACATGGGACCCTAGGGAGGGCGGGTTGTGCTGGCGGCAATGGGGACTGCAGGGCACACTCATGCACCTCCTATGGCAGTGTTCCAAGATAGAAGCATACTGGGCAGGAATCTTAGATGCTATTAACACAATGTTTAACACAGACATACCCAAAGTCCCTAGTTACATATTGCTGGGTCTTCCTAACCCGCTCACCTACTCACTGAAATCGCCCAGAGGCACAGCCATTACTCTTACCTTAGGGGCGGCTAAGCAGCTTCTTTTATACAGATGGGGGACATACAAGATCAGGACTAGTTGCACAAAGTGTGGCAAATCCTGGGAATGGAGAAGTTGACGGCAGCGATCGCACAGCAATTGCCCCGGTTTGATAAGATGTGGCAACCAGGTATACTGTATTTGGCAGACTAATTTCGTGAGCTGACCTGCCCCAATACCTGTGGATCCTGCGACTAACAGCCACTGAGCTTACCACACCCACCTAGGCCATAATTACTCTTCAAGATGCTCAAGATGCAAGCGCACCAGGAAAGCAATGCCCCCTATCCCCTTATTTACCCACTCCCTTATCTTACCTTCACTCTCAACAGCACTGTTAATAAGTTGTATTCCTTCTTTTTTACTCACTGCCTACTAAGTATGCATCCAAATGCACAAACCACCGGCCAAGGGTTGTAGGTGGCTTATGTTGTATTGCTGTTACGCTACATAAAATCATTAAAAAATGATTTAAACTGAAAGCGGATAGCACTTGACTATCTTAGCCTGAAGCCTACTGAAAATAGCTTCAATTAATTTGACCCATTGGTATTTATTCGGGGTGAATTCTACTCCATTATTGATAATTCATCTCTACTATTGCATAGAGTGACCATCCATCTGTATCAGGCTCGGATCAGCTTTATAAGGGCTAGATTAACATGAGCTGCTAGGCCACTTCAACTTTATCTTTTTTATAAAGCAGGTGATCTGTGAGTAAGTAACGAGCTTGGGAATATATCTTTCTAACTGATATCCATTATATATCCTTAGGAACGTGTCTGGTCATAGCATTTTTGAGAGAGATTATAGTATGCTAAATCCAATATGATATTTAGAGGTTGGTGGTCACTAGAGTTGGCACCTCAAGTGTTAATGCTCCCTAACCCTTGGTTCCATATACTTATTATCACAATTATACCAGGGCCAACAGAACCTGAATTGTTTTATGATAGCAAACTGTGATAGCTGAATGCTGGGCCCATTAGGATGGCGGGCGGACTTTGTCCACACTCCATCCCAATGTAAAAAGTGACCGCCCGCCATAAGGGCAGCGGTCCCGTGGGGGCCATTAGGATGTGCTCGCCACACTGGTGGGCGCATCCCTCATTTTTTTTTTTTTCACAACAAGTTTATTGATAAAGATGAGCACATGTGATAGAGTGGCCCCCTACAAGCAGGATGGCACCACCAAACATACCGAGACAATCATTTAGATAGGACTAATCGTCCAGCCAAGAAATCAATGCAATGCAAGGATACAGGAAACATTAATCCCGTCTTTATCTTTTCATCTACCCAACAACCCAACTCCCAGAACCCTCCCCCGGATCCCACCCTAACCCCAGGCATGTGTGTATATACAGTATCAACGTAAGTTCCTAGTGCGGCAAGTGTAGGTGTGGGGGAGCGGGGTCACCAGGCCACATGGGGCTAAAGATCTTCCTCCGGTTCAGCAGGGGGGTCCAGGTGTAAGCCCCTGTGGTCTGCCCACCTTTTCCATATTTTAAAGTGTTTACGGGGGCATCCCCGAGCCTCGAAGATCGGGCGTTCCAAACCCATACAGAAGTCAATGTCAGCCTTCCACGCGCTCAGGGGGGGGGCCTCACATCCTTCCATGCTCGGGCCAGATCTCTCTTGGCCACCACCAGCCCCAGGAGGAGCAGGTGCCTCTTGTAGATATTTCCACCCACCCCCTCTAGGATGTGCAGCAGGCCCAAACGGTGGGTACGGGGGAGGGTCCAGCCCAATACCTCAGACAAACAGCCCCATACACCTCTCCAGAAGCCAATCAGTCTGGGACACGACCATACTGTGTGGAGTAACGTACCTATCTCCGACCCACACCGCAGGCAGTCCGGGGTCTCAATCAGTCCCGCCTTCCACAGGCGCTCGCGCGTATAGTAGGCCCTATGGAGAATTTTGAATTGTATGAGCCGAAAGCGCATCGCAATAGCCGCACCCCTCGGGGATTCTAGGGCCTCACGCCAATCATCCTCATCCAACTGACCGACGTCGGCCTCCCAAGACGCCTTCAGCGGGAGGAGGGTGGAGGAGCAATGGATGACCATAGTCTGGTAGATGCGCGAAAGTTTTCTATCTCCAAGGTCGCCCATGAAGACTTTCGCTTCGATCGGGCTGAACTCAGGGAGTGAGTCAAGGTTGGTAAGACTGGGCAGCAGCGCATGCCGGAGTTGTAGATATCGAAAGAATTGAGTTTGGGGCATACCAAATTCGGTGCGAAGGGCCTCGAAGGATTTGAGCGTCGTGCCGGACAGCACATGACCTAATTGCGAGATACCAATCGCGTCCCAGCCGTCGAAGCCCGATAGCTTAGACAGTTCCGGCAGCATGCCGTTATGCCACAGGGGCGTCTCCGCGGTCAGTCTGCCCCACCAGCCCATGCGACGCAAGGCCTGCCGCCATACCGCAAAAACAAGTCGCGTAACCCTCGGCAACGAGCGACGCAGCCTGGGTGAATAGAGGATGGTGGGAAGCGAGTTATCACCCATCAAGGCACGCTCCAGGGCATAAGCTGGGTCTCCACCATCGCCATACCACCAGTCATTCAGGATGAGAAGGTGCGCGGCCTGATAGTATGACAGTAAATCTGAAGTGGCCAAACCCCCACAGTAGGTGGACAGAAAGCAAATACGCAACGCAACTCTGGCAGCACCTCCAGCCCACAGAAAGCGGCCCAGCACCGAGTTGACCTGCCTAAACCACTGAGGCGGGATGGGATACGGATGGTTCTGTAATTGGTATAATAGGCGCGGTAGCGCCACCATTTTAAATATAGCGGAGCGGCCAAAGATTGATAGGGGCATCCGAGACCAGGTTTTAACATCTGACTGTACCCGCTCCCAGACTGGTATGAGATTACGGTCCCATGCAATGTCCGCCGAGTCTGAGAGAAACACGCCCAGGTACTTCAGCCCGGTCGTGGCCACTTGCAGCCCGGAAGCCCAGGGGTCAGTCACCTCGCCCCCCTCCAACACCCACAGCGTGGATTTATGGGGGTTTAGAAACAGGCCAGAAGCCTCCCCAAACAGTTGCATAACCTCCAGGACACGCGGGCCTGAGCGCCGCAGGTCTGTGAGGAAGAAGAGGACGTCATCGGCGTACAGTGCGATTTTGTCGGACAGGGTGGCAGTCCACTGGAAGCCCCGTATCAGCGCGTCCTGGCGCACCCTGGCAGCCAAAGGCTCCATGGCGAGTGCAAATAAATAAGGGGAAAGAGGGCACCCCTGTCTGGTCCCGCGGCCGATACGGAACATCTCCGACACTGCCCCGGCGACCCGCACCGAGGCCGTGATATCCGTATAGAGGAGCCGGACATACGACAGAAAGACTGGGCCCAGGTTGAGACAGCGCAGCAAGGCAAATAGGAACGACCAGCTGACGGAGTCAAACGCCTTATCAATGTCGGCCAGTAATAGTGCCGCCTGGTCCCCTAAGGTCCCGATGGCGTCGATCGCCGCCTGTGCGCGACGGATATTATGCCGCGTCGCCCTGCGAGGCATGAAGCCTGCCTGGTCCGGATGGACTAAGTCTGTGATATGCGGAGCGAGCCTGTTCGCCAGGGCCTTGGCCAAGACCTTGGCCTCAACATTAATCAACGAGATGGGCCTATAAGAGTCATGGCGATCCGGGGGTCTGCCCGGTTTCAAGAAGACCACTATCTCGGCATGGCGCCAGTCCGGGGGCAACACCCCTCGCCCACGCGCCACCTCAAGCGCCCGACGATACGGAGAGCCAAGCTGTACATGAAATTTCTTGAAGAATTCACTCGGGTAGCCGTTAGGGCCAGGAGCCCTGCCAGTGCTGAGCTGCCCCAGTGCATCACCCAACTCCTCTGCTGTGAGGGGCGCCTCTAGGGCCGTCTTGGTCTCATCTGATAGCTGTACCGGCGGCAGCTCTGCGAGAAAGCGAGTCAGCTCGCTGTCAGACAGGTGGTCGTGCGGGGCGTATTGGGTTGAATAGTACGTAGCAAAGCTCGTCGCCAGTTCGTGCGGGTCGGTCAGGACCTCTCCCTCACCATTCGTAAGGCCTGGCAGCAGGAGGGGTTGGAAAGTTTGGTGGCACAGTCGATGGAGCATGGAACACGACTTGTCCCCCCATTGATACACCCTACTTCTGGTGGCCAGCCATGCCTGTCTGGCTTCATCCATCAGGAGGGCCCCGTATGTTTGCTGTGCCTGTAGCAGCAGACGTATCCCGACTTCATCGCCGCCGTCGCGGCTTTCCTGTTCCAGGGCCGCCACTCGCGCGGCCGCTTCGGTAGTTTGCTCCTGACGCTTTCGCCGAGCTGCCGAGCACCATGCAATATCTATCCCCCGTATGGTAGGCTTCATGGCTTCCCATACCGTTCCTACATCGGCATCCCCAACTAGGTTTTCCCGCCAGTAGTGGTCAATGGATTCGCGCAGGTGATTAGCATATTCCGGTTGCAGGAGATGCCAAGAGGACATCCTCCAACGGAACGGCTGCCTCTTCCGGGTGAGCTCCACAGCAACAGATACAGGGGAGTGGTCGGACAGGCCCCTAGGCAAGATGTCAGCGCTCTTTACTCTACACAAACATTCCCCAGGCACAAACACACAGTCAAGCCTCGAGAACGAGCCGTGCACAGCTGAGACATAAGTATATTCCCGGGCTGCGGGGTGCATGTGTCGCCAAGCATTCACCCAGCCCAAACCCTCACTCATTGCACGTAGTCTGGTGGGTGAAGGGGATGGGGGCTGAACCTCGATCCCCCCTCGGCGCCTATGGCGATCCACGCATATATTCATCACATCGTTCCAATCTCCTCCAATCACAGCCAACGACCCGGCAATGTCCTCCCATACTGCAAACAACCTCTCAGCCAGGGCCCATTGGAGGGGGGGAGGGGCGTACACGCTGCCAAACACCACTGAGTCCGTGCCCACCATGCCTTTAACAAACAAGTAGCGACCCTGGGGATCAGCCCACTGCTTCTCATGGGTGTACGCCACTCTACGGTGGATCAAAATGGCCACCCCCCTGGATCCCCTGGAGAAACCCGCATGGAAAACTTGTTGAAAACCAAATCTCTGTAATCCCAGAGCCTTTGTACCCATCATGTGGGTTTCTTGTAGCAATAGAACATCTGCAGCCTCTTTTTTCCCCCAGCGTAGCACAGCCCGCGTTTAATTTTGTCCAATAAGCCCCTGACATTCCACGTAATCACCCGCATAGAGTCTTCAGGGAGTCTATGAGTCCGTTCAGCCATGGTCCATGAAGATCCACCACACAAGCCCTCCACACCCGCGCCACCCACCACACGCCATAAGGAACATGTCTACGACACACATGCACACTACCGCCCACCCCAAGGAAACAAGCCCCAACTCTACAGTCCCACAGCCCCAAACAATCTCAACCCCCAACTCAGCGGTCCCCACCCCGACCGCCCACATCCCACCTCCCCCCACCCTATACCTCAATGAACTATGAAGTACCTGTCGCGGCATGGGTGGTCCCGAGACCAAAACGCAGGGCCCGGGCCCATCCATACCAATGGATCCCAACATCCCCAAAGAGAACAGCAAGCTCACCCCCCTTCCCTCAGGTCCTCTCTCACAAGAGGGAGAGTGGTAGCCACTATCACGTAGTCCCCAACCCCCCACCCCACAACCCTATGTTCGATCAGGAGTCGGACGCAATGCAGTCCCAGGGCAGTAGCTGTGTCGGGCAGCCATTAAGGTCCAGACGACACAGTGAGCCCGACCAGGGGGCACAGAAGTGACCGCAGAAACAGAGAGTGAAGGTCCCGGAGTCTTCAGTGGTCCGTCCCAGAATGGTCCGAATCCTCAGTCCTACCACTGGTCTGAGTCCCATCAACCGAGGCCGCGCGTCTGCGCGATTTGGAGCGCTTGGTACGACCCTTCTTCGCCGTCTGATCTCTCCGTGCTCGCGGCGATCCTTCAGGAGAGCCCGAATGGAGTCCCGGTTGAGAATTTGGTCTGAGCCGCACCGTTTCATCCGTCCACTTGAAAAGGTCCTCCGGCGTATCAAAAAACAGTGTCCGTGATTGGAAGATCACCCTCAGGCGCGCCGGGTACAACAGGGAATATTGGAGCTTGAGACCTCTCAGTTTCGCCTTCGCGGCCATGAAAGAGTGACGCTGCTGTTGCACAAGTTTGGTATAGTCAGGGAAGACCATGATCTTACAGTTCTCATATAGGAGGGCTTCCTTGATTCGAGCTTCCCTCAGCACGGCATCCCTGTCGTGATAATTCAGCAGCCTAGCGATCACCGCCCTAGGCCGTTCGCCCTCAGGCGGCCTCTGCGCCAGGGCGCGGTGCGCCCTCTCGATAACGAAGCAATTTGAAAGCGTCCCTGGCGGCATCCACGACTCCAGCCACTGTGCGAGGAAGCGTTCCATGTTGCCCTTTTCACAGCGCTCCGGAAAGCCGATAAAGCGGAGGTTGTTGCGGCGCGCCCGCCCTTCGGCATCCTCCACACGGAGCGCCGTGATCCGCTGCGCAGATTCCATCGCCGCCATTCTTTTCTTAAGGGAGGTGACGTCTTCCTCCACCACCGTTACCCTGGATTCAGCTTCGGTGATCCGCGCCACAGCATTCCTCAGGTCTTGGCGCAGTAGAGTCACGTCCGCTCCTACTGCCCCTATCTTGGCGTCTAGTGCATCCCTCGACTGGGTGATGGCCGCCATAAGGGCTGCGTTGTCCGGCCCCCCTCCGGGCGGAGCCCCCCCGGACTGTCCAGAGCCCCCACTGGGCCCCGTGAATTTATCAATTGTCACCTGTTTGGCGGGGCCACCACCCCCTCTGGTCATGGCCGCCGAGAGTAGATGGGCTTCAAGATGGGACGGAGGCGCGGGACCCCGACCGCCCTTGATGAGATCTATGGAAGGCAGTGAGGAGGGGAGGGAAGACCGCGACCGGTCGCCAGCCCTCGGGCAAGTCTTGACTGACCCGACCCAGTGCGACTCAGTGTCCAGCTCAGAGCATGGTCGGCCCCGGCGGCCGCCAAGAATCAGGGTCTCCTCCGGTCAGCGAACCCCCCCCCGGGGGGAGGAGGTGGACAGGCCTGGTGGATCTCGCGTCAAAGCGCTGGTGTCCCCTCCGGTCCGGGTGGGGGGGGGGGGGGTTTAGCCACTACTCACAGTTGCTGCCAATCGCCTGCGCCGTGGGTTGAGCACCGCTGGCCGGGAACACCAGGGCCACCGACACTGGGCCGCGAAAATCAAGGTCCGGGCTGCACCCAGTCCGCCAGGTCGCTCCGGCCGCTCCCGGTCACCCGCAGCCTCCACGCCCCCTCAGAATGCTGCCGGGCTCTGGAAGATGGATCACACACCTTCCCCAGCGTCCTCGATGCCTCGGGTTGCAAGGTGATGCGGCCGCCACCAGGCCAGGCGGGTTAGTGCGCAGCTCCCCGGCCGGGGAGCGCCAAAATCGAGGCCCCGGCTGCACCACTGTCCTCCAGGCCGCACCTCGCGCCTCGCTGCAGCGTCCGGTCACGGGACTCCGGACCACCGCTGGGCACACCGGAGGGTTCCTGGCACACCCGGCGGCCCTCGCCCCGTTGTTGTTGTGGGTTTCGGGGTCAGGGACCAGGATAATTAGGAGGATAAACGGCGGGCCGGCGGGAGCTCTAGTAAGCTGCGACCGCCATCTCCGCTTGCGTAGCCACGCCCCCGCATCCCTCATTTTTAACATTGCGGCGGCCGGTGCTGAAAGCACCGCCCAGTGCAATGCTGAAAATGCATGTTGCGTACTTCAATGCACCACGTGGCAGCCACCGTGCGCGGGAAAATAATAATATTAATAATAATAATACGGAATTTTATAAAGCGCGAACAGCTACCTCACAAGGAGGTGTCCCGGCGCTATATGAACAAGATAATTTTTGACCATGAGGGCTAGGGATGGTGACGTCTAGCATGGTTGGGCAAACAGCCAGGTTTTCAGCAGACGCTTGAAGCATAACTCGGAGGGGGCCTGTTGAAGAGCAGGGGGCAGGGAGTTCCAAAGTGTCGCCACATTGGCCGAGAAAGTTCGTCCTCCCAGCCGAGCTCTTTTTGCTCTAGGAACTGCAATCTGAAAACGGTTGTTGGATTTGAGGGACCGAGCTTGGGAGTATCTTGGCAGTCATGCTTTCAGATAGTTAGGACAGTTGCCGTACAAAGATCTAAAGGCCAGTGTAAGTGCCTTAAATTTTATTCTACTTGCTACTGGTAGCCAATGAAGGGAGAGAAGGTGCGGAGAGACTGAGTGCTTGAAGGGGATTCGCATTAATAGTCTTGCAGCCGTGTTTTGGACCAGTTGCAGTTGCTGTATAAGGTACTTTGCTAAGCCCAGATACAGGCCGTTGGCGTAATCCAGCCTAGATGTCACTGTGGCATGTATTACAGTTTTTCGGCAACTTGCTTGTAAGAGTCGTAGAATCTTGCGAAGATTCCTCAGCTTACACAGACAGCAGCCAGCTACTTGCTGGATGTGTGAAGCAAAGGACAGATTGTCGTCCCACCGTACCCCTAGATTTTTAGCCGAGTGGCTAGGCGAGGAGGCTTGGCCCATCTCTGCCGGCCACCAGAGTTCAGATGGAGGAGGGGGGCCTTTGCCGAAGAAGATCACTTCCGTCTTATTGGCGTTAAATTTTAGTTTATTTGTGTTCATCCAGCAGGCCACATCTTGGAGACAGCCATTGAAGCTCAAAAAAGATGCTTCCGACACTTCTGAATATGGAAACATTATTTGGATGTCGTCGGCATATGAGATTGCCTTGATCCCCCAATTGGCAATCAGCGTGAAGAGCGGGGCCGGGTAAATATTGAATAAAAGTGGGCTAAGAGTGGTAGGTAGGTGGGGGTAAAGGATGTTGGGCGGATCGCCACTGCCCGAATGGCGGTGGCGATACGCCCGACATCCTAATAGGGCCCCAAATGTTTGTACTTCTAGCTCAATGGAAGGATTAATGCAATCTTTTTCACAGCCTCTAGTTCATGTCTATAGGTAATATCTTCCCCTTCGATTTCCATGCTTGCAGTCAAATTTATGTAAAATATAGGGGGAAATAGGTCAAAGAAACCCTTGTAAGCTCCCTCATATGAATGTGCTTTATAATACAGTCCATACTTAAGGCCTGATGACTAATTTGGGGGTGTGGGGGTGGACCACCACCTGCTCCCTCACTGCCAAAGCCAACTGCCACCTGTCCACCAGATTACGAGTTTTCTCATTTGATGGCTGGCAGGTTGCAGGGCAGTCCCACGGATATTCAGACAAAATATAGAAACCAAAATATCGTCATATCAAAATATTGTGTCTAAAATATTGTTACTTGGAAATACTGTCTGTAAAAATATTGCTGTCAAGAATATCGATTTAAAGGTAAGTAATATCGATTTTACAAATAATATTCATTATTATTGTTTATTTTGTATAATTATTGTGTATGTTTTTTAAAATAGTTGTTACATTTTTAGTAGCGGTTGAATTTATTTAATTATTTTTTTGTGATTCTGAGTACCTTAGCAGGTTGTGGGGTTTATAGGGGTACAGGGTTGGGAAGTAAATTAATTAATTGTTTATTAATATTAACGATTTAATCGATAATTCATTATGCTGATTGTGTAGTTATTATTTGTTACGTTAAGTTTTGGGATTTGTATTTGTAAAGGGTTGAAAGTTCATTCATTATGATTACTTAATAATTAATTTTTAAATAACGTTAATGATTTACTTGATAAATATCTATAAATTTTTTTAAGTTAAGTATCAGGTGTGGGTTGTGGGTTTTTAGGGGTATAAGAGGAGAAGTAAATTAATTATAATTAATTAATATTAAAATTAGGTAAGTGATAATTAACTATGCCATTTGTGCAATTAATTTTTTTAAATGTTAAGTTTTAGGTGCAGGTTGTAGGTTCGGCAGAGGTATAGGAGTTGCGCTGACTGGAATCGGAATAGTACATTTTACCTCTGCACAATTCAAAACTTTCCCTACTGTTGCACTGACTTGAGTGGGGATAGTAAATTTTACCCCTCTGCAATCCAACACTTTGCCTACTGTTGCATAGACTGGAGTAGGAACAATACATGTTACCCCTCCGCAATCACCACTTTCACTAATGTTGCACTGACTGAAGTAGGAATAGTTAATGTACTCCTCGGTAATTCAACACTTTCTCTACTGTTGTATAGACTGGAGTGGGAATAGTAAATTTCACAACTTCGCAACCCAATTCTTTCCCTACTCTTTCACTGACTGGAGTGGGTTGAGTACATTGTACCCTTCCTTAATCTAACACTTTCACTACTGTTGCACTGACTGGAGTGGGAAAAGTACATTTTACCCCTTTGCAACCCAACACTTTCACTACTGTTGCATAGACTGCAGTAGAAATAATACATTTTAGCGCTCCGCAATTCAACACTTTTCCTACTATTGCACTGTGTGCTGAGAAAATAGTTAAATTTACCCCACATGAATTCAACAATTTACCTCCTCTTGCATGACTAATGAGGGAATAGAAAAGTTTACCCCACTGCAATTAAACATTTTCCATACAGTTACATTGCGTGGAGTGAGAGTAGTACATTTCACCACTCCTGAGTCCCACATTTTTCCCACTGTTGTATAAATTGGAGTGGGAATAGTATATCAATCAATCAAGGAATTTTAAAGCACGCGACTCACCTGTGAGGGTCTCAAGGCACTCAGGAGGGGGATAGCAGCTCCAGTCAGTTGAAGAGCAAGCTCTTGAGGGTCTTCCTGAAGATCTACAGGGGGGGCGCGTCTGATGTTGATCGGTAGCTCATTGCTGGTCTTGGCCTGGATGTAGACAGAAGGTTCTTCCACCTGTTCTTGCTCGGTGGATGCACAGGTTGGCAAATCAGAGGTTCCTTTTGGGTACGTGGAAGGATATTCAAATGTTGAGATATTTGGATCTGGTGTTCGGGAGGCATATGTAGGAGTGAGTGAGTATCTTGAAAGTTACTCTCTTCTCAACGGGGAGCAGATGGAGGTTACGCAGGTGTTGGGTGATGTATTTGTGTCGAGAGATGCTGAGGATGAGTCTGGCTGTGGTGTTCTGTATGGTCTGGAGTTTGCGGAGCAGAGACTTGTTGATCCCGACATAGAGGGCGTTTCCGTAGTCCAGTCTACTGGTTATAGGTGTGTGGGCGACGGACTTCCTTGATTCGGGGGATCCATTTGAAGGTCTTTCCGAGTATGTGAAGGGTGTTGAAGCAGGTGGAGGCTATGGCGTTGAACTGTCAGGTCATGGAGAGGGAGAGTCGAGTACAATGCCGAGGTTTTGTTCGTGGTGGGTGGGGCTGGGAGAGCTGCAGAGGGTGGTGGACCACCAGGTGTTGTCCCATGTAGAGGGGGAGGGTCTTAGGATAAGGACCTCTTTCTTCTCTGAGTTCAGCTTCAGGCAGCTGCTGCTCATCCAAGATGCAACGTCCTTCATTCCTTCCTGGAAGTTGAGTCTGACGGGTTTGAGGTACTTGGTGATGGAGAGGATGAGCTGGGTGTCGTCGGCTGAGTTCCTGCTTTCTGATGATGGTGGCGAGGGGGGCCATGTAGATGGTGAAGAGCATGGGGCTGAGCGATGATCCTTAGGGTACTCCGCAGTTGATTTCCGATGGTCCAGAGAGGAAGGGTGGCAGCCTGATTCTTTGGGTTCTGCCGGTGAGGACGGAGTAGAGCTGGTTGAGGATGGTGTCGGCGTTGTGGAGTCTGACAGTCAGTGTGCGGTGGGAGATGGTGTTGAAGGCTGCAGAGAGGTTGAGTAGGATCAGGGCTGCGTTGTGTCCTTGGTCGAGGAGGGTGCGGATGTCATCTGTGGCTGCGAGTAGAGCGTTCTCGGTGCTGTGGTTACAGCGGAATCTGGATTGGGAGGGGTTGAGGAGGAAGTTTGTATTATTTACAGAATATTAAAGTTTTCTTTCATTTAAAGATACCTTATCATGTTTTTGTGTATGTAAAAATCTAATGTTTATAATTATTAATATTTAATATATTTAATAAAGTTTTTAGTAAATTAATAAATTGTTTTTGTTGTTTACTTTTTTAATTGTAATTGCATTGCTATATATTTTATTTTATGATGTTATTTGGATATATAATAATAATAATAATAATAATACTGGGTTTTGTATAGCGCAACAGCTACCTCGCGGGGAGGTGTCCCGGCGCTAATAGAACACAGATGACCTGGGTCTAATGATAGGAAAGCTAGCGGGGTTGGATAAAGAGCCACGTTTTTAGCAGAGACTTAAAACAGGATTCGGAGGAGCCTGTTGAATTTCTTGTGGCAGGGTATTCCACAGAGCGGAGACGTTAGCCGAAAAGGTCCGACCACCTAGTCGGGCCTTTTTCGTGCGTGGGACTGTCAGTTGAACACGACAATTGGACCGCAATGCACAGGTTTGGGAGTATCTGGGGAGGCGGTTTTTCAAGTATTCTGGGCAGGAGCCATGCAGGGATCTAAATGCCAACGTCAGTGCTTTAAACTTTATTCTGCTGGCAACTGGCAACCAGTGCAGGGATCGAAGATGCGGAGAGACTGACTGCTTGAGTGGAATTCGCAGTAACAGTCTTGCAGCCGCATTTTGAACTACCTGAAGCTTTTGTGTCAGGTATTTTGGTAGACCAAGGTAGAGTCCGTTGGCATAATCCAGATATCTTATCTTATCTTATCTTAACATTTACTTATAAAGCGCAAGGTCACCCCAGGGTTTCATGGCGCTACTCCTGCTTAGGTTATTGCGTCGGCCCCTACTAGAAAGCTAGTCCAAACAGCCACGTCTTAAGTGCCTTTCGAAAGTCCAAAAGGTTATCGCAGCTTCTCGTTGTTACAGGGAGGGAGTTCCAGAAGGTGGGTGCCAGATAAGAATATCTGCAAATATATTATATATATATTATATATATCTAAATGTGTTTATTTAATAAATTATTACATTTTAAATACATTTAAATTTAAAAAATATATTTAAAACATTAGTTTAAAAATATTTTAAATTATATATATATATAACTATATATACATATATATTAATATATAAATGTTTTTACATTTTTTGAATAAGTTTAATGGTTACATTTATTTCAAAATTAATTAAATATGTTTAATTTGTATTATATTAGTGTTTCTTTTAATATATTTATTGTTTAATATTTACACGCGATATATAAACATGTATTTCATTGAGGCACTTCACAGTGACTCAATTACTGATCTTATGTTCTTGCGGTTTGTCACTCTTCATATCTGTTTTCCTCTTTCAGGTCAGCAGGATCAGATTTCCCGGTGCAAGGGTCTCCTAAATACTAAATGTAGATGTGTTAGGGTATTTTAAAGTAGTAGCCAATGGGCTACTGACCCTTGGGGTCATTAAGACACCTATATGATCACTTCTGGAGGGAAGTGGGCATAACCCTGTCCTAGAGTTCCTAGGTTTGCCATCACAAAGATGGCAGACTCTGAAAATTTGCATACACTTCAGTTAGCCTACCTTAGGGATGGTACTAGCCTGAGGGTGGGCACGCTTCTCCAACTAATAGTTTTCCGCCTGTCCAGATGCCAAAGAGCGTCTGGACAAAGGGGGCAGCCTTCTCCCCTGTGATGGAAGTCAGATTTGCATACCAAAGGTGGTGGGCTTTTGAAACGCCCTGCCTTAGAAAGCTAATTTTGCAGGTCATCCTGTGGAATGGGGTGTAAACACCCTCTGCCTGAACAGGCTTTGTTCCTGACCCTGGGGGTCTGAAACTTGTCTCTGGTAGCATACTGGCTAGGCGAGTGGATCTGTTGGCTGAGGAGGAGACGCCGGCTCACAATGCGTAAATCCAGACGGAGCCAGTGTCTCCTCCTCAGTCACCAGATCCACTCAAGATCAATACCCAGCAAGGCGTACCCACCCCTCCCCTCATTCAGACACTGGACGGATCTGATAACTTTATCTCACGGCTTATACACATCCCCATTTGTACTCACCTTCGCCATCATATGTCACATCGAGGCGTACTACACTTCCTTTGAGGTCTACATGTAATTAGTGGCCAACCGCCCTTCTTACACGATAATTCAGAGGACTGCCGCATCGGGCACCCTTACCCCTGTAGTGTAGTTCCTATATTCCCAATAGGCTCTGCGCATTAGAAGAATATATCCTATAGATTAGACGTGGAACTTATGCTACTAGGTCTCTATTGAATATACTAGACTTAATTGTGAGTGCCAGCTAGCTCAGAGTTCACTAGAAACTTTCTCGAATAAACAAGAAGGGATTAGTTTCTGACAACTGCATAAACATGACAACTTTGTTTCCAAAGACAAAACTAATCTTCAGAGTCGTGGAAACAATAGATAGATATTTCACTCAGTCAATCGCGCATGCTTCGTTTCACCAGAGGTGCCGAGAAAATAGATAGACGGCGTTTTCAATAAAAGGATTTATTGAACAGTCTTCTTTCTCAAGCATAAGAAATTAACTGCTACAATCGTAAAACTGGTTGCAAAATATAATGCATACAGTAGAAAGAGTAGAATAAAATAATACAGTAAGAGCATTGTATGGTTCCTAAACCATAAAAAAATACATATATAAATATCAGAAGCTAAAAGTACTCAACTGGTGCTTCTAAGATACGCCTACCCCGATGTACCTAACCTAAGCTTAGTACGAGGGAAGAAGTAAGTAAGGTGTAGAATAAATACAGTATTCTTTTGCCAAGAATCTGTCCAAGATTCCTCTTAGGGTCTAATCAGCTCCGTACCTTGATTTGAATGAAGAAGGTCAGGCTCAGGACTCGATTTCCCAACACCCCGCAAGGGGAGCTTGGAAACACTGGAGGTGGATTTCTCGGCAGGAGAAAAGACAGCGTCTCTCTCAGTGCGTCTACTGGAGGGTCGACTTCCTTCTGCACTTGCTGTAGCAGGATGCGTCGGGCAAGTAGATAGCCGAACTGCTCCAAACCACCATGTGTTTGCTAAGGCAAGAATGGGCATATTTATACCTTGAAGTTGCCGAGTTTGACGTAAAGGTAGACATAATAACGTCATAAAAGAGTCTCAGTTCTTTGAAAACTCTATGAGTTCTTGGACAAGCCAGTTCTTGAGCAAGGGGAAGTCCCTGGCGGCTGAAGCCGAGTTTTCCAAGAAATCATTGTAGGTTTCCGGAACTAGTGGAAGTATCCCTGCCGTATTTGGACTGCATGAGCTAAGGCCAAATATGGTTATGATTTCTATGCCTATATAAGGATATGTTGTTGTATACCTATATGAGGGCATGAATCGGGAAAATTACAATAGGGTCCTAAAATGGTACACATTTTAGGACCCTACCAGGAACTGCAACGTGAACCATTGCTCCCTATTTGACTCCCTGGCCCGGTTGGAATTATCACCAGCCTCGCGACACCGCATTACATTTCTGCATTGCCACATAGCCCAGAAAAAATCACAGGATACTTCCCACTTGTGGCGAAACACGTGTTGGCTGGTTGTTTTTCGTTGTTGCGTCATTAAAAGCATTTGAATAATATACTGGTGTCCACCAAGGATATTCATTGAATACGAGACATTTCAACTTTTGTTAGACCCTTATTACATATGCCCAGGACTGTGTTTTCATTATTGGTGTGGGTATTCGACTCACACATTTATGGGGCTACAGAGTATTTCCCCCGACCTGCCAGCACCGTGCACACTCTGAGCAGAATAGACATAACCCGAGCAAGTCTGATTGCCATTCTTCCTGTCTTTACCAAAAATCCTACAGCGATATAGTACGACATGGCACACATGTTTACTATATTGTGTTTTCAGTTTGTAGAGCACCTTGTCATGCAACCTGCAGTGGTAATCTGGAGAATTTGGTGCTGGGTCCTTTAGAGTGGAACAAGATATGCTGCAGCTCGTGACCCTCTTTAGTACCTATGCCGTAGGTACCAGAGGTACCACTTACTTGGGACGTAGAGAGGTGCTAAAGCTGAGGGCACTTGGGATCAAGTGGCCAATTGTATTTTTTTAGGGAAGGAACACTGGCATTGGTGACCTGGTTAGCAGGCACCCAATGAACTTTAGTCAAAGTTGCGTCAAATACCAGACACAAGTGGGGGACTACTGTAACAAAAACCCAATTTCCTACTGCTACTATGAGTTTTTCTAATTTCTAAATGTAACCAGTTATTGGGAGAATACATGTTTTGCTGCAGAAAGAGACAAAGTGGCCTCCAATGGTTCACAAATGTTGTTGAAGAGGAAAGTTAATTTTAAAACAAGTCTTCAGAAACCGTACCACACAGAGTTTAAGACACAGTAATTGTTACTGTTTTGGCCTAACTAGTGCCCTAAATATATGAAAAGCTGGAGCTGCATTTTGTTATCATATTAGACAGTGGAAGATGGTTGGTTGCACAGCAACTTTTAAAGTGTTCTTTTCTAGCTGGAAAATGTAGCATAATTTGTTGACATGTATAAAGAAACCAATACAACATAACACAATAGCATGTACAAAGCAACATAGCTACAAAATGAAAATATAGCAGAAAAAAAACAGTCAAAACAAAATGTAACATAATAACTGCGGTACAACACAGTAAAATGTAAATGCAATAATGCAGCACAAATACACTATAGTACATAAAACAACAGAACACATCACAAGCACAACAAAATACCACACAACAATATGCGCAATAGTGTTATCACATACTACCAGAATCCTGTTTACGTAATACAGTGGGTAAAGGTGTTTGAAGTGAGCACTCCCTTAAAATACCACCAAAGACATGAAATTGCACGATTCAAAAAAAATTTGTGATCTGGCCTATGTCTTAAATAGTGCCCTAAATAGAACTTTAGAGAGTAGTAAATGGTTGCTCGTCACAGGAACTTTAACCGCTGCGTTTTTTTTGCCGCAGTGCTGGCGTTCTACAGAATGGGCGGGGCTCCTTCGGCCATTGGCCGACGGCAGTACCCGCGAGGTAGTGCTCGGAATGGGTTTAAAGCATCTGCTGCTTTTGGCTGGAACTGTAGCTGAGTTTGTTGACATATTTAATGTAAACAACAAAACCCTAACACAATAACATACACAAAACAACACACCAAAACAATCAAAATATAACAGGGCACAACACAAAAATGTTTTTTTTTTAAAGTTAACACCAATCAACAGTACAACAGGATTTCAGATTGCAACAATGCAGCACAAAATACAGCACAAAAAACTATAGTATGTATCATCACTGCAATAAAATGCCATACAACAAATATACACAAACTTTTTTGGACACACATTGCCACCTGCGGAAACATGCTTTCATAATACAGGGGTAAAAAGTGTTTGCAGCAAACGCTTTATTAACTTGCCACTAAGGACATGATATAGCCCAAGTCAAAAATGTTTGGTTATCTAGACATGATTTTCTCCTCTACCAACTGGACTCCACCCAAACAGTCTTAAAAAAGAACAGCTGTATGCAAATAAAAATCTCATTATTTTCACTAAACTAATGAGGTCATATTGTCAGTACCTCCGATGTTCAATCACTTGTTCTTTTGCACCCTTTACATAAGCGTCATTTTCAAGACAGATGTCACTGTGTGTCATACTCGAGTTGACATTACGGTCATCATTTGGCTGGCGTGGTCATTATGTAACAGAATATGCCTCATTCGTTGCTCATCGGATTAAAATAGAGACGTCTTTGTCTGCACACATGCATGAAGTAATTCATCCCCCTAGCAGCAGAGAGGTGGCGTTCCACACAGGTCACATGTGTGATGTGATAGTGTGTATTGGATGAAATCAGCTGCACTGTCCCCAAGGGTTAAAACAGGAGTTGTAAACACCTAGAAAACAATAAAATCCATCCGCTGTCAAAAAACGCAAAGCTTTAGTAACAGCTATCAAGCATGATGTTTTTTACAATGGTACAGGTTTCTGTGTTTCTTGGTGTTGAGTTCTGTTGTGTGCATGATGAATGCAGCAATTTTCTTCTCCTTGTATTTGTGTAAAATAAAACAAACATAGCCTGAGCAAATTACAAAGGTAAATCTACATGCAAAGATGTTTGCACAAGTAGCTTTAAACTTGAGACTGGTTGTAAACATTTCCAGAGGAATCCAGAGGCAATTCTTATCCAGCGAACAGAGATTTGCACATAAACAAATGTGTGTCCGCCTCGAAAAGAGGAGATGGGTATTCGTATGACTCAAAAATTGACTGAAAAGTCACTACTGGCAACTTTACAGTCGGATTTTTGATATTGGTTTTCCATCTATGTTAAGTAGAACTTGCAAATTGAAAAGGATAGAGAAATAGGCATCACTAGACAAAAACAGCACAAGCATGACATTCACCAAAGCACAGCCCAGGCCTTGGTTTATTGTCCTCTCCCCTTTCCTGTAAGACATCATGGAGTCAGACACAAGCTACGCGCATGTGTATGTGTGTGTTTGAGACATGCAGGGGCATATTCTCAAGGACTCATCGCCGATTTTGCTGCACTTTTTCTGCCACGAAAGTGGCAATAGCTTTATCACACTATTCACAAGCTTGCGCTAACAGCCGACATCGCCAGTTTACCTGCGATAGCTGCCGCTAAAAACATCGCCAAGGCTGACAGCGACAACTAACGCTAATCATATGCAGAGTAGGCATTCCGGTACAAAAACTCCCAATACCACTACTTCGCGATATTCTCAACGGCCAGCCAGATCGGCAATGTGGGCCAAAAACAGGCGATAAGGCACATTAGCAGCAGGGACTTAAGACCTGCTTTTTTCTGGTCTTAAGTAGGACAAAAACCTGCAGTATAAAGGGAGCCCAGCCCAGAGCCACATTTCAAGACCAACAGATGTCATGGAGCTACCAATCAAGCAGCTCGGAGACCCAAGAGGGCCACAACACCCACCTCCACCACCACCAGGACACCCCAACCCTGCCCTACCACCGAAGCAGCGCAGAACAAGACAGCGGACATTCCAGAAATGCACCAGCCTCTGAGACTTAACGCCAGAGGATGTCATGGCCCACTACAGACTCAAAAGGACAACTATCCTCCGCATCCTGACCTACATTGCCCACAGGCTGACGGTACCAACACAGCGGGCAACCAACATCCCTCCGCAGACAAAGCTGCTGGTTGTGCTGCACTTTTTGGCCTCTGGTACCTTCCAACCAACAACTGCCAGAGTCGGAGTCTCACAGCCTGCCATATCAAAGTTCCTCCTGTCTTGGATGCCATCATCAACTTGATACCCCAGCACCTTCACTTACCCACACTGCGCAGGAACAGCTGGAGACCAAGCAAGGCTTCTACACCTTAGCTGGCTTCCCGCATGTGTTGGGGGCAATTGACTGCACACATGTCCTACTTGTGCCCCCTGCCGACACTGCATACAATTGCATCAACAGAAAGCACACACATTCCATCAATGTGCAGGCAATAGTGGACCACCAGGGACTGTTCACCAATGTTGTTGCCAACTTCCCAGGCAGTGTGCATGATTCCTACATCTTCAGACAGTCCATCCTTAACCAGCGCTTTCAGGATGGCAACCATGGTAATACACTGCTCATTTGTAAGTTACAACGGAACACACCGCACACCTCAACTCCACAATCATACAACTCACAGCTGTGGGAATGCACACGTAACAAACTCACATACAACATGCCAACCAACATGCACACCTACCAGACACGACAACACAAGTAACTGTGGTAACATGTAGACAAACCATCCACTAAGGCATAGCCCCTCAGCCACACAATTGCAGAATGTGGGGAGAGGTGGGAACCAAGAATGTGCGAAGGAGGCAAGGGAACCATGAATAAGAATGTACACAATGCCAATGTTGAATACCATTAGCAATGATGTGTATGGATGCACTGATAATTAAACAAGGAGAATCCTACTTCCAGTGTACACCACAGGGTGGGGGACACTCAGTGTTGTGTAAAATACCCCTCACACACCAACAGGCCCCTTGGTGTCATGCTTCATCATCGGGGTCTTCGCACCCCGCTAAAGGGATGCGGTACGCTGCGACCTGCGACTATGCGACTAAACAGGCTTGTTTCAAAAGGAACAACGATGGGTGTTTCGCTTGGGAACCCACATCATAGGTCTCAATGACGATATTCCATGGAGCCAAGTCACTGGATAAACATCAGGAATATAATACACACAATGAAAAGGGCCTTTTATCTGTTTCATGAAAAGAAGGGACTAACAAACATGGATCAAATAGGTTTTTTTCTCATCATGGAGAATGAAACAATGATATCACAAAATGACCCTTACAGTACCCCCCTTTTTGAAATGTATGTATCTACTGTCTTATAAATTCCCCCTGACTTTATTTGTCCATTGCCTGAAGCCAAAAATAACCATGAAACCCCGGTAATTGAATAAACAAATTAATTACCGAGGCATGCGGTAAACTGGAAATGTGTCTGAAAGGCATAATGACTATCCGTCTAATTGCGCAAGCGCGATGAACATACAAACCGGGACAAACGCGATTTGCGCATGCGCGCGTCTGAAACGGAACACTTTTCCACCGGGCATGCTCAACAAACAACACTCGTCAGGAGGAACTCGTGTCCGGGCGCATGATAGGCAGAGACGCGGAAACTCCTTATTTGGTCTGTAAAACAACCCGGTAATTAACGAATGAGACGAGGCATGGCCAATACATGTAACATTTAGACCGTGAACATGCTCACGATAGGCTGTGACACGGATGTCCCATATATGGTCTACTGCCTATGTCCGCCAATTAACCAATCCAACAACACCTGAATGGCCAATATATACCACAATGCTTGCTGGCTAACGCATTGACAGCGGAGCAGCACAGGGTGGTAGAAGGAGGCCAATTCAGGCGGATTTCGTGAGTATATTACAGGAAACAACTCCCAGATATCCCTTTCTCAGTGTGGAGTTGAACTGTGAGTAAATAGAGTAAAAACACTGAAAACCACTCTTTACCCTCACAGATTGTGGATCCACCTACCTACCTTGATGTTCTGGATATGCTCATGATGCAATATACAACAGTGATTACAAGTATGTCTGACAGAACAAATACAAAAACCATAAGTGTGTTCTCTATGTTTGTGTGTTATGTGTGTCCCTTTTCTTACAGGTCTAATTAAATGTTTGGGGCTCCAGGTGACTGCACCTTATTGAGCCAATCCTGTGTGATAACCAAACTCAATTTGGGTTTTTCTTTTTTGCAGGGCATGCAATTGCATGAACCAACAAATACCGCTGTAGGCACATTGTTAGCCTCCGGGAGATTGTTATCACTTTTCATATTAATTTTGTAGATAACATTTTTTTATATAGAAATACGTGAGTAGGGTTGGGAAGTTGTGCCCCGTCCTGAAGAAGGAACACCAGTTCCGAAACATGTCGACGCACACCAGAGGTTCTGTCCCTAATTAAGACAACTGACCTCGCCTTTTTGCACACTTTTTAATAGCACCAGCTAGGGGTTCTGAATAAAGTTTTTTCACACCACCCACTAGCCAGGTACTTTTTAATTTTTCACCACACCCTTCACTCACATATATTCCCCCACCTGCACTTGACACACACCACACATAATCAACCTTGTCAACGCTCCCGCGTAGTCGCAGGTCGCAGCGTGCCGCATCCCTTTAGCGGGGTGCGAAGACCCCGATGATGAAGCATGACACCAAGGGGCCTGTTGGTGTGTGAGGGGTATTTTACACAACACTGAGTGTCCCCCACCCTGTGGTGTACACTGGAAGTAGGATTCTCCTTGTTTAATTATCAGTGCCTGTGGAGTAGGAATCCTATCTCTTTACTCTACCTCCCCCCGTTGTTATTTCAGTGTATGGATGCATACATGATGACTGTCAGGGTTAAAGGGAATTTTACCATCTTCATCAGCGGAGAAACATTGTGTCACCCAGATACAGATGATAGAAGAAAAGGACATGGACATTATGGCGACCCATAACACATTACATGATATTGAAAAGTATTATCAGAGGGTTAGCTTTCTCGCCATTCCACCATTTAAAGGTAGGCCTCGCTGAGGATAGCACTCCTGCGTGTTTTTGGGGCACTGTTTGGGGGTGTTCTCCATTTCTGGGGGTGGGTCGAGGGGTCTGGGAGCACTGCTGGGAAGGTCTAATTTTGATTGCAAGGGGTTTGAAGAAAATCCATGGTGGAAAAGGGGGTTAGGGCCTAGCTGCAGAGCGCGTTTGGAGCGATTTTCAGGTAGGCCTCTGTAGATTTTCTAAGTGTGGCATTTTCCATTTTTGCTTTTGGCCTGTTTGGGGGTGTTCTACTTTTTTGGGGGTGGGTTGAGGGGTCTGGGGGCACTGCTGGGAAGGTCTAATATTGGATGCAAGTGATTTGGAGAAAATCCATGGTAACTTTTTTTTCTTGTTTAGCTCACTTGCGTGTTTTTGTGGGGCTGTTTGGGGGGGTTCTAGGTTTTTGGGGGTGGGTTGGTGGGTCTGGGAGCACTGCTTGGAAGGTCTAATTTTGATTGCAAGTAGTCTGAAGAAAATCCATGGTGGAAAAGGGGGGTTTGGGCCTAGTTGCAGAGCGCGTTTGGCACGATTTAAAGGTAGGCCTCACTGAGGATAGCACTCCTGCGTGTTTTTGGGGGGCTGTTTGGGGGTGTTCTCCATTTCTGGGGTGGGTTGAGGGGTCTGGGAGCACTGCTGGGAATGTCTAATTTTAATTGCAAGTGGTTTGGATAAAATCCATGGTGGAAAAGGGGTGTTTTTGGTTTGGGCCTAGTTTCAGAGTGCGTTTTGGCTCGATTTACCTCATCCTTGAAAAGGAGACTCAGGGTACGCACTTTCGAAATGATGCTTGTATGTAATACTGTCACCTCTGAAACTGAAAGTGTTATGTTTGCACTGCACGGCATACCTTATACATTTTTTCTCTGTGGCGTTTTAATATCACTTCCAGTTTTTCCATCAACAATTACAGGCCGGCTTTTAGCCTGTGCCATGGAACAAATGATTACTTCCGGCTTACCATTATCGGTCCGGAATTCCGCATCAGGCAGGAAGTGGACAGTGTGTCTGGTCACCAAGATTGATCGACAGAGCGTCAGATGGAATGGAGGAGTAACGCGAAGAAGAGGAATGGCTGAATGCATTCAACAGGACAACTACAACATACAGTTACAGTATCCTTTTCACTTCTCCTTATCTTTTAAATGTTATTCTTGTGAACTTGAACTTCTACGAGTGTGACTCTGTGCGTTTGTTTGCTCTCTGCTTCAAATTCATCCCTCCAGCTATTTCATAAGTTTCTTTGCTATTTTTGTAACTAATTTAATGTACTAATAAGTGTTTATTCTCTCTGAGGGCAGAGAGGCAAGTGAAATTGCATAATTACTGCAGCCCTATACTGTCAAATTGTTTCTTCATAGTTACTACTAGTAATTTGTAGTTAGCACTATTCAGTAACCTAACAATCCATTTAGCAAACAACTTCATGCATGCAGTAGTGCACTTCCTTTATGTCCCTTAAAAGATTTATGGATATCTTCGAATCCAAAGATTGTTTTTTCTTCATTTATTGTTTGTCCATGCTGTGTTTTTTTTCCTCTCTCCACAAAACTTTCCCAAAAACCCCCATTCCCATCCAATTTTCAAACCCTAACCCTCTTCCCCCAGGCTGTGTGGTTTTTTCATTGAGGTGTGACTAAATGACAACAATGAATTCCACACACTTGCTGGGGAGGATAAGGTCAAAGCAAAAGAAAAATCATTTGAATCAGAATTTCATGTGCGCCATCGTGGATTGATCATCAACAACATCCTCCTCCTACACGTGACAAATCGAATGCTTAATGCTTACGTTGCTGTGTCCTTTGCCTTAATACTACTTCTTATAGTAGCCATACTCCACACAACTAGTACTTATATTTTTGAATACTTTAGCACTGCTTAGGCTACAATTTATGGCACTGTTCTCTACTGTACTGTTTCTAATGCTACGCTCAGGCCACTCAATGTTTCATTTGCTTTTTTTTCATATGCTGCTACTGCCAGTGTGTACCACTACTACTACCAGCACAACGATGATATTTCATCCGTCCAGGATTAAAGTCAACACCCAACATTAATCGCCATTTGCCATGCAGCTAGCCCTGTGCCTAGACCTATTCTAAAACACGAATCACAGGTAAGATAAGCATTTTGGGGAGGTAGAATAATGGTTTGGGCTAGGACTCGGAGGAGAGGAGAGACTGACAGTAGTACTAGTAAAGTACTACTAGGGCAATTGAATTCACTAACTCTGTTAGTGGCACTTTTGTACATTTTTGGACGTTTAGATAATTCATGCTGGTAAGTTTGAAGAAACCAAACGTACAGTAACCCCCGCCCACCACCACACAAAATAATATGAACGTGTATACTATGTTTAAGCATGTAAAATAAATGAATATATTTCCCCTAACAAAAATAAACTAACCCAACTCACCCCCTCCATAACCCCAAACAAGGTCCCTTTCCCCAACTCCCAATTGCCACACCCCAACAGTCTTTAAAAAAGGGGCAAGTGACAGTCACTTCCTCCGGCGGTGTCCTGTAGACAGGTGGTCCGACAGCTCTTTGCGGAGGTCCTGTAGCTCTTTGCGGAGGTCCTGCATCTGGTGTTTGTTGTTTCTCAGCCAAGCGCTCCAGGAGGTCCATCTTTTTCTGAGGCGGCGCACACGTGTCCTCCAGGCTCTGGAGGGGCAGCAGTTGTTTTTGCTGCTGTGCGGTGGCGGCGGGAGGCTGTCGGTCTATGGTGCCATGTAGCTGGAGGCTGCTGGCTGGTGGACCCGAAGGCACTGGAGGAGGATGCAGTAGTTGCCGCCTCCTCGTCCTGCTCCCGAGCCCACAGCCGCTGATATTCAGCGCAAATGCATACAGCTTACGGGCCCTGGCCCGGACAGCCATCTCCTTCCGTGTGAGCTTTTGTTGCGGAGCATCTATATGAAGAAAGAAAGAAAAATACTGTAGCCAATAGTATTTAACATTAACTCAAAATAATTCATCAGAAAGTTGTCTCACAGTCAGTAACACTAGAAACTTGCAAGCACTGTATAACATGTTGGCATGTATCTTTTCGCCGTCTTTGTAGGCCTGTGACATTAGTGGGAGTTTCAGGAATTCTGCTAGCAGCACTATGGACTCACTACTACATAGTCAGAGAGTCAGAGACTACACCAGTTTTCTTCTTTTTTTCTCTTGTTTTGCAAAACAAATTACTTGTACGTGAACTTGTGGTAGCCTAGCCGGCAGCATAATGCCAGCTCACTCAGCTTGCACCCAAGAAAAACAGACACAAGCAATGAAGACGCAGACTCGCATTACTTTAAGCAGTACATGGAGGTGGTGATAGGGAAGCTATTACTTTTCTATAGGGGTGGCACTGGCCATATTCGGTTACATCAAGGGCTACTGCTCAATGTAATTTATATTTCGCACTGCCCCCCTGGGCCTTGACTACTACAAAAGGAAAATTAAGATTATTCATTTCTGTTCCTATATCCTGCCGATTACATGATCTTTGCTTATATGATGGATGGCTGTAGGTGCTTTTTTTTGATAGATTGAGTGAACAACAGCGATAGTCCACCCATGACACGGCTGAAAGAAAATTAATAACATAGGGAGTGAGTGTGGTACCCATAATTGCCAGGGGAAGGGACTTTACTTGATATAATGTCAACTATACAATACATTGACAATATATGCTGTGCTTGCAAAGTAAACTACTGTACTGTTAGTCAAGGGAATATTTCTGAATAATCACAACTTCTAGTATTTGGATTTCCTCAGCTTTTCTACTCTGGCACGGACATGCTGTTCAAAGTAACACTCTTCATCCACTGAGCGTCTGCTCTACTACATACACCTCTGCTATCTATAAGGAAGAAGAAGATACCATCCAGGCTCCCAAAGTAAACATCTATCATTCTTCTTAATGTCTCAACTGTACCAAGTTTACTTTTTCTCAACAACCAACTAACACCCTTTTCATTTTATTTGGTAAACCACCGTCTTGACTTGCATTTGAGTTTGACACAAATGATATATTACAATGCACACCACACATGCATTTTCTCTGATTCACCCACACAGGCAGTCACATTTTCTTTCTCCTCCAGCCATCCTTGCTTCAAGCAGCCATGCATGTGATTTCTTCCTATCAGCCACCTCTGCCTGCATTCAAAAACACGTATCGTTCCTTACAGTCATAAATGTTACGACTCGTCCTTCCTTTCGCCCTTCTTTCCCTTTTCATTCTTCACATCCCTCAACTTCATCTGATATGACTTGGCTTCACGATAAAAGTTTCCCAGCTGAGTTGAAGTCATAGAGGAGGCCATTGCTTACCCGAGAACTACCGCAGCTAATGCGATGGCTAAGACAAGGTTGACTGTCTTCTCCGTGATTGGCAAAAATGTAGTTCTAAATTAGTAACTATTCTAAACAGTACAGTGTACTTGTACAAGTGTACTGTCTACTGTACAGTACATCATACACTCCTTTGCGAGCCTACTCAAAAATGTCAATAAGGAAGGAGTATAATAACTTACCACCGTCCGCCGCCGTTGAGCCTTCCTCCTCCTGGTGGCACTTGTTGTGGCGCAGCCGCATCACCTGGAGTGGACCCCTCCGCACTGCTGGCCCTGGCACTGGTGTTAGGTGCCGCATCCGATTTTGTGACGTCTAGAAAAAACATGTCATATTTTCAGATGCCATACACCACCCCCTATGTCGTCTCGTAATGAAAGAAAATGTTAATACATAACCAATTTTTAATTATTGGGAATGAAAAAAAGTGACGGTTTCGGGGAGGGTGATAACCTTTTATATGGTTAGCCATTAAATGCTACATTTTTTGGCACAAGTGATGAATGCTTGCTTTTTAACGTGCACCATTTTTATAATTACAGACAGAAGATTCCATTGCCCTTCTGCCAAAAGGACAATTCACCACCTACTCCTCATCACCAGCAGTACTTTAAGTACTTTAAAGAAGGTGGGGGCTCCCGCACAGTTATTCTAATAATTTGATGTGTTAAGTTATATTGATTCAAGGGAATGTTGTTTAAACTTTAACGTCATCTATCTCATCACCAGTGCTCGCTTGCAATACTGCGCTATTAAAAATGAAGAAAGCGTTTTTTTATTTCTTATTTGAAAATAAAACTTTAAAACTAACAAACACTGTGTGGTTTTTGTTCACGAGTAAGTGAGCGGAAGGGTTTGAACTTTGAACTACTGCACTGTGCAGGCATGTTTCCATGTGTTGTAAATAAAACAGCGATAATGTTAAGCATTAGCTACAGACATGATATTGTGATTTATTTGCGCGTTTCCCGCTCAAACTTTTGATACGACCAGACTCCATTTTGTTTTCTGCCCTCCATTTTGTCTGCTACATATTGCCATGTGCCCGTCACGTGGCGAGTCCTAATTCTATGCTAGTGACCCTTGAAGTTTGCCCAGCAACAAGCTATAAATAGCCCTTTGTGCGTCCAGCGCAGGCTCAGTACAAGTCACGTCTGTCTTTGATTAGCGTAGATAGGAATGTGCATTTCCGCGGGCCTCAAGAACCGTTAACTCCACCCATGTATTGATCATGTTCAGAAACGTTCATATATGGTTGTAAATCATGTCTTGAATTGTACCCGCCTACTTATGAGCCCTTTCTTTGTGTATAAAAGGGGACTGTGTGCTCGAGTTCTTTGTGCTACCTTGTACAATACTGTAGAGTGTTGTGTGGGCTGTAGCACCACCTTTAAACGTTTTTTAAACTATGTTTTTGTATTTTCAGTTTCCGTGCCAAATTCTTTGTATAGTCTGAGGACTTCGTGCACAGAAGGGCGAACCCATTGCACTCTCAGGCCTTGCTGAGGCCTGTACTCATCAATTGGCGCCCAACACGTGGGGCTCATCGGCGACTCGGATGCTCGAAGGATTGGTCGTGACGAAGGATTGGAACCTTGCCGGGGACGTGATCACTGCCAGCGGCGCATTTAGTCCTGGCATCCTGAGGTTTTCTTCCTTCCCTTCCGATCCGACCATCTGGGTGGCGCCGGTCCTCGACTGAGACCTCTTCTGTCGGTTTGCCGTGCAGTGGCCGTTTGGGCGAATTAGGAACTTGACAGTGGAATCTGGACGCTCTTGATTGGTAAGAACTGTTGTACGGTACTTGCTGCGAGCCTTTGGTAGTCTGGGTTGGCAAGGCAGTTTTAGGATACGCTTGCTGTGACTAATTTGTTTGGTGTGACTAGTCATATTTGTTTTTGGATTTGGGATATATGCGTTGCAACACATATAGCAAGGCAATGTGGAGATATTTCTCCTGACCTTTGGATTTGAGAGGCGCAACGTTTTAAGTGCCATTTTGATTATAATAATGCATATTTTGCACTCTTTTTGACATGCCTATTTTTAGCGCACTCCGTAAGTGGTGCTGCTGTTTTGGAAGTGACCGGTTAAGACTTCAGGAATCACAGCCGGCTCCCCCGGAAGCAACGCAGAATAGGGATATGTATGTGAAATTTGGTCTTTCCTCTATAATTTGCAGCACATTATGGAGAAAATACACGAAAAAGGATCCTGAGTTACGGTGGCCTCTGTATGGATCATTTGATTTGCAAAAAATCGAGTATGTGGAGCAGTGTATGTGTAAGCCACGAGCGATGCAAGACATGTTTGAATGTGTGCGTATGTGGGTGAAAGAAGTGCGTGAGCGCGAGAAACGTGAGAAAGCACTGATTGAGAAGGAACAACGAAAGAGTGAACGTGAGAGAGCGCAAGATTTGAAAAAGAGTGAAGCAAAGGACTTAGAAGAAAAACAGGAAAAGGAACGTCGATTGCAGATATCTGGCCAGTATGCTGTTCGACAGCCTCTTTATCCTGTCCTTAATAAACATGATGATGATTTTTCGTTATTAGATCGCTCTCCGCCTCCGTACGCTGGTCCGTCCGCTCCAAGAGGGGGAGGTCAGGATTCTGGATCACCCCCAGAAAAGGTGGATACGCGGTCTATGTTTTCGAACGATCGATTGACTGACCTCCGAAAGATCGCTTATCGAGCTAACAAGGCTACTGTTTCTCTTCCTGAGTTAATGCAGTCTTTTGAAGGATGGCAGAATAGGAAGAAATTATATTTTGCCGAGACTCTTTCTCATGAAGTTGTTACATCCTTTCGGAAATATTCCGATGTTCTTGAACCTGATGATGTGGTAGCTGATTCTAAAGAATTGCGTAAAGGTCTTTTTCTTCCTTCTCAGGTGCCTGACGCGGTTTGATGGCTGTTTGCGTTGCGGGACGAGATGTTGCGGCTATGGGTTGAAGCGCGCAAAAGGAAGGCGGAAGAGGAGAAAACGAATCCGAGCGGCGGCGGGAAGCAGTCATCTATTCTTCATTCAGATAAGACCGACCTAGTACATGTTAAGCCGATGCGAGAGGCAGCGCCTTTGTATGTTCCTCCTAAAGGAGCGGGTACTAGTCGGACAAAACTTCTCCTGATGCTAAAGGGTATTTCATTTATAATTGGGTTTATACTCCTTGGAATAGAGCGGATGTTATGGCATTAAAAGCTGCACTACCTGATCCACGAAAGAATCCTGCTGCCTTTTATGAGGAAGTTGAGGGGGCCCTAAATTCTTGTACTATGACCCTAGCTGATATTGATTTATTTTTTGGGCTTTTATTACCCCCGATATGTCGAGATCTGTGCGGAAAGTAGATGATTTCGTAATCTTTAAGGCAAAATGGGCGGATCTTGAGGATGAGGATAGAGACAGGAAACCTGCGCAAAAACCACCCCAGTCGATTTTAGATCTTCCTGCTTCCATTTTGACTAAGCTAAAAACGATTATCCCCCCCTACAAAGATTGATTGGACTATGTTAGCGTTGTGTAAGCAGAAGGTAGATGAATCGGTTTCAGATTTCTTTACGCGATTAGAGGAAACTTTTCATGATTTTAGCGGTCAGTCGCTTATGGACGACACGGGCCGACATCTTTTTGTTGATAAGTATGTTTCGAATTTATTGCCAGGAGTGGCAGCTTGGTTAAAAGCGAGTGAAAGCTCCTGGACGACTTTGTCTCCGGCATCCCTCCTGACGATGGCTCAGTATTATGAGCGTCAGGAATTAGAAGCGAAGAGTAATGAAGAGAAGAAGTCTAACGATTTGAAAACGAAGGTTATGTTAGCACAAGTGTACGGACCGCCCGTAGAGGTACTGATAAGGGTGGTCAAGGCTCTTTTGGTTCTTCCTTTGATCGTTCGGATTTGGCTAGGGATCAATGTGCGTATTGCAGGCAGAGGGGCCATTGGGCTAGGGAGTGTCCATTGTTGCGCGCACAGTGGCAAGAGCGTGGTCAAGGGCTGATGAGAAATAGAGGGGGCTTTTCAGGCCCCAAGGGCAACACGAATGATTGTGCTAGGTTTGATTCTAATATGCGACCGCAAGATGGGTCTAATGTCTTTGATCGACGGAATCAATGCCAAATATCTGATTATGCACGTCCTGAATGTCATGATTCACAATATGCATAGGATTGCGTAGGATGGGGTAAGGAATCAGTCGAAGGGCCAGTAGATCAGAGGGGTCCTTATGTTACAGCACATGTTTTGCGTTCTACTGATCGGTTTCTGGTTGATGCAGGAGCTGCTCGTACCGCTTTGTCTAAAGAATTGGTTCAGAAGGCTCCCCTGTCTGGCTTAACAAATGCATCTATAGGGTTCAATGGAATGCCTTCCCTTAGCCCACTATCACAACCTCTTGCACTTCACGTAGATAAGTTTGTTGCACCATATCCATTCTTGCTCTCCCCAAACACGCCTGATAACATTGTGGGTTTGGATATGCTCAAGCATTTTCGGGCCACAATACGTTGCTCCCCTGAAGGAGTACGTGTTATTTTGAACGACAACTATCCGACAATGGAGAGGGTGTGTACGATTAAAGAAGATACTGCATTGGCCTCTTTACCTCGTACGTTGTGGGCTACTTCAGATACTGATGTGGGACAGATGGTCATTCCCCCGGTGCACATTAGTGTAAAGGAGGGAGCTGGGTTACCATGCCTGCCTCAGTATCGTATCTCACAGGAGGGGGAAGAGGCGCTTACACAGATTGTGCAGGATCTCATTAAAGTGGGGGTTGTAGAAGAGGTTCCATACAATGTGTGTAAAATGTCCTATACTACCGATTTTGAAGAAAGACACTGACACTAGGATCTATTGATTTATTATCGATTTACGGGAGGTGAATAAGATAGTGATACCTCAATATCCAGTGGTTTCTGACATTACGACACTTCTTACTCTGGTTCCACCAACTGCAACCACGTTCTCTTTTATAGACTTGAAGAACGCTTTCTTTTCGATCCCTATTCATCCTGATAGCCGATATCTTTTCGGATACACTTTGAATAATCGATCGTACAGATTTTGTAGAGTTCCTCAAGGCTATACTGAGAGTCCCAGCATTTATTACCAAGCGCTGAAACGACAATTGGATTATTTCATTCTACCTGAAGGTGTGGCGCTTATACAATATGTCGATGACATCTTGTTGGTGGCTGATACCCCTGAACAATGTGAGAAGTGTACATTGTCTTTGCTTGCTTTCCTGGCATCACAGAATCACAAAGTATTGAAGAAGCAATTGCAATATTGTGGACCAAAGGTAACCTACTTAGGTCACCTTTTGTCTAAGGAGGGGCGTGCACTTACACCAGATCGTATTCAAGCAATTTTGGAAACACCAACACTCACTACGCAGAAAGATGTTCAAGCTTTCTTGGGTCTCACTTCCTTTTGCAGACAGTAGATACTGGGTTTTTCACACATAGTTAAACCACTGTTAGCGCTTTTGACAAAGGATACTCCAGTTCCCCTTCCCTGGACAAATGAGTGTGAGAATGCTTTCCAGCAATTACGACAGGCCCTTTGTTCAGCACCAGTGTTAGGCACTCCTGATTACACAAAGCCTTTTACATTATACGTACATGAGAGAGATGGATGCGCATTATCAGTGTTAGTACAGATGCACGGTGATAAACAACGCCCTTGCGGATACTTCTCGGCAGTACTTGATCCTGTTGCTCGAGCGCTGCCTGGTTGTTTTCGCTCGGTTGCAGCGACAGCTGTGTCAATACGTCAGAGTGAGGGGATTGTGTTATCTCATAAGCTGTTGGTGTTGGTCCCCCATGCTGTTGATGCCCTTTTGAATCAGACAAAGACACAGCACTTAACTAGTGCTCGTCTAACAGGATATGAACTAACGTTGTTGGCTCCTCATATTACACTAAAGAGATGTGCAACACTAAACCCAGCCACGTTGTTGCCATTTCCGGTGACTCAGCCTGAGGTGCAAGAAACACATGACTGTGTCTTTGTGACTGAGGAACAGACAAAGGGCGTATTGATTTGCAGGATACGCCCTTTACAGATGTGGATGGAGAACTGTGGGTGGATGGGTCTAGCTTGAAGTTACCAGATGGGACTACCTCAGCAGCATATGCAATTACTACGCTACACACAATAGTGGAGACAGCACACATACCGCAGAACTCAGCTCAAGCAGCAGAACTGATAGCGTTGACACGAGCATGTGAGCTTAGTGCAGGATTATGTATGAATGTCTATACGGACAGCCGCTATGCTTTCGGAGTAGCGCATGATTTCGGATTGCTGTGGAAGGAAAGGGGCTTTTTGACATCACATGGAGCACAGATAATGTATGGAGAGTTAGTGCATAATCTTTTGACTGCATTGACTTATCCAAAGAAGATAGCCATAGTGAAATGCAGCGCACACAAGAAAGTGACAGATAAAGTGGGACAAGGAAATGCTTTTGTAGACCGAGTAGCACGTGAAACCGTGATGCAGCCTGACTCCACTCCAATGTACGTTGTGAAGTCACAAGCCGAGCGGTGGCACGATGCTAGGAAGGAGGTGCTAGAGATACAGAGGACTGCTTCTGACAAAGAACGGGAGCAATGGTCCAAGGATGGAGAGTTGGATGATGAAGGTTGCTGGAGAAATAAACAGATGGATAAGTGGAAGTTACCCACAGCCTTTGTACAACCTATGGTTCAGTTGGCACATGGGCTAGCACATGTTGGAGCTTCGGCAATTGTGAAATTGCTTACGCAAGTTTGGGAGCATCCAGAGATTGCTAGCACGGCTAAGAGAGTAGTACAGACCTGCATGATTTGTCTTAAGTACAATCCAGGAAAAGGGACACGAACTCCAGCAGAAGGATTTGCCACACCTACTGCACCTTTTGAAGTATTGCAAATGGATTATATTCAGCTGGAACACTGTAATAATCTGAAATATGTCCTGGTTGTGGTTTGTGCATTCAGTAAATGGATTGAAGCATACTCTACGAAGGACAATACTGCAATGACTACGGCAAAGGTGTTATTGAAGGAATTCTTTCCTCGATACGGTGTTTGTAGATTGTTGTAGAGTGACAACGGGCCCCATTTTATAGCGGACGTTGTTAAGTATGTTCTGAAAGGAATGGGAATATCACAGAAATTTCATGCAGTGTTCCACCCGCAATCAGCAGGATTGGTGGAAAAGTACAATGGTACTCTAAAGCTTAAAATCGCAAAAATACAGGCTTCTACTTCTTTGACTTGGCCAGAAGCCTTGCCTTTGGCATTATTGTCTATCAGATCGGTACCGCACTCTCGGACAGGCCTTACGCCCTATGAGATAGTGTTTGGGTGTCCCATGAATGTATGGGGAGTGCCCAATCCAAGCTCAGTGTATGATGTACCTTGTGTTTTAATGAATGACTATTTGGCACAATTAACTGACAGTTTGGTTTCCATTCATCAACAGGTTCGAGAAGCACTCCCGGACCGGTCCACAGGGGCAGGCCATAATCTCCGGCCCAGCGATTTTGTCCTTATAAGGTCCTTCGAGAGGTCAAGCAGTCTGGAGCCGAGGTGGTGTGGTCCCGAGCAGGTTCTCCTTGCTACAAGAACAGCTGTACGAGTCACCAACCGGAAGAATTGGATTCATTCTGTGCATTGCCGGAAGGTGCAACCCGGACTGGTGGAGCCTGCTGTATTGACCGACCAACGAGAAATTCTGACTGCAGAGAAAGGCCGTGCTGTGGTACCTGACGAATCTGAGGAGTTCTTCCCGGACCCGACAGTCCCTGGAGTAAGAAGATATAATCTGCGACCAAGGAAAGAGCCTGCAATTGTGTGATAAGTTGTGAGAACGGTCCCTAGGTCAGTGAAACGGAGAGCCGATGAGGCAAGGGGGGATCAGCCCTGCATTAGTGTAGCGAGTGCGACACTCGTCTTGGCCTGCTGGTGAAGAAATCAACGGCTGCCTAGGGGGAAGAGTTCTGACAACACTTTAGTGTCAGGAAGATACTGTTTGTACATATGTTCAAATGGATAAGAAGAAGATTTTTTGTTCTGTAGGGTTCATTGCTGCTGTAGCAGTTGTTGCTACAATCACGTGGTTTGTCGAGGATGAAATTCCTGCCCGTGAGCTGTATGTTGTTTCCACTCCAGTCCCAGATGAGCATTTCTTTTATATACTCCTATATCAAGAGTTGAAGCATCGACAGTCGTATTTGAATAACACTTTCATTCAGATGCTGCACCATACCCACATAGCTACTAATGCTACCAACTGTTGGATATGTGGGATGATGCCAGCACATCAGAAGAAGGGGGGAACACCGTTCATACCTCTCCCTTTTTCTCATAATGGCTCTTGTCGAGCATGGTACACTTTGCTTTTTGCCACGAGAAAGCTTACAGTGGGCAGATTGCTTTTCAGACTGAATAAAGAATGCCATCAGGATAAAGAAGGCTATCCACAAGCCAACGGAACTATATGGGAGTGGGAAGAATATCGACCGGACAATGATTCAACGCCTTATATCTTTACGAACACTAGAGACACTGTTGGCAGCGAAAAATTTGTGATTTCAGTGGCCCAAGCACAAGCAGATTTATGTGTACAGAGTGTAGGCCATATCCCTGTAGGTGTTAGTGATTGTATTATTGTATTGAATATTGATGGTTTAAATAATAGTACATTTCTTGCCTCTCATAACACTTACTTTGTATGTGGAAATAGAGGTTATTACCGATTACCAGCTGGATGGTCTGGAGTATGTTATGTAGCGTTTTAACTACCACCTGTATTCTTGGCACCTACATCGTATCATAAAGATTTGAAATTATTGAATAATGTGACTGTAAAGAGATACAAACAGACTTTGTCTATTGATAATGTAGACCAGACTGGCACTAGTCTGCAACAATATATAGATTTCAATTTAGGATTATTTTTCTTTGTTGGAGCTGCTCTGAATAGTAGAAAGATACAGTGATTAACTAGAGTAGTAGAAGCCGTAACTAATCAAACTGCCGCAGCTCTTGGCAATCTCACCGAAGAGATACAAATTACTAGAATTGTTGCGTTACAAAACCGAATGGTTTTGGGCGTGATGTTGGCAGATAGAGGCGGTGCTTGTAGAATTATTGGAAGTAGCTGTTGCGTGTTTATCCCCGATCATACTCCTTCTGTGTACAAAGCCATCAATAAATTACATAAGATCGCAGCTGATATACATGTCGAAAATGGGACTTGGACATTTTCAAGTTGGTTCTCGTCTCTGATCTCCACATGGGGTTGGAAAGTTCCCACTGGTCTCTGTATAATTATTGCAATTATTTTTACATGTTGTGTATGCATTCAATGCAGTCTAATGATATGCTCTCTGTGTGTTTCATTTTATGTACCCAATAAAAGAGCTGTTGCTGAGGCTGTCCACCAGAAAAGAATTACTGGAGAGGTAGCTGAAATGATGAGCATCGATATTAACGATGAGTATCTAGATTATCCCAGAAAACTGAATGTCTTCAGCTAATGCTGAAAGGGTCGTCTGTTGTAAATAAAACAGCGATAATGTTAAGCATTAGCTAAAGACATGATATCGTGATTTATTTTCGCGTTTTGCCGCTCAAACTTTTAATACAGCCAGACTCCATTTTGTTTTCTGCCCTCAATTTTGTCTGCTACATATTGCCATGTGCCTGTCACGGGGCGAGTCCTACCTCTACGCTAGTCACCCTTGAAGTTTTCCCAGCAACAAGCTATAAATAGCCCTTTGTGCATCCAGCGCATGCTCAGTAGAAGTCACATCTGTCTTTGATTAGCATAAATAGGAATGTGCATTTCCGCGGGCCTCAAGAACCGTTAACTCCACCCATGTATTGATCATGTTAAGAAATGTCCATATATGGTTGTAAATCATGTCTTGAGTTGTACCCGCCTACTTATGAGCCCCTTCTTTGTGTATAAAAGGGGACTGTGTGCTCGAGTTCTTTGTGCTACCTTGTACAATACCGTAGAGTGTTGTGTGGGCTGTAGTATCACCTTTAACGGTTTATTAAACTATGCTTTTGTATTTTCAGTTTCCGTGCCAAATTCTTTGTATAGTCTGAGGACTTCGTGCACAGAAGGGCGAACCCTTTGCACTCGCAGGCCTTGCTGAGGCCTGTACTCATCACATGACTCTGATAGGTCGGGACTCGGCGGTAGTCTTCTTCTGTTCTTCTGGGTCATAACGTAATCATTGGTCAGACACACTAGATAGTCAGTCAGGGGATTGGGGGTTCAACTTCTGTTCGGACTGAGGTATGTGGAAAGTCGAACTGCACCTATCATCAACAATGTCCTATTTCTCTTGGCCATACTTCTGTATGTGCAGAATAGTCCCTGAAACACTAGCGGTATGGTATGTGCTTCTATCAAATCAAAAATGCCAACTACTAGCTTATTCTTGTTGGACACATTGACATTTTGTTGTTGGTTATTGTCAAAGCACTTACATTAAGAAGACTGGAATAGACAGCAAGGGCAACCAGGAAGACTGCACTCGGTGCCTGGATCAGAGTTTTGTTTAACACCGTTTGCCAACTGGGCAGGCTTATCTACCAACACAGACCGACTCATATTAATAGTAAATAACTAGCAGCCCGCCCCAGCGTTGCCTGGGGCAGAAAGGGGCTGGGGGCAGTACACCCGCTCCCGCCCGACCCCCTCCCACACCGACTCCCTCCCGCCCGACTCACTCACGCCCTGACTCACTCGCGCCCCCCCTCCCGCCCCGACTCACTCGCGCTCCGACATTTTCCTTTACTGCTGCCTCCTTCTTGCCTCCCCCTGCATCACACAGTCTCGCACTGGACTTTCCCTTTCCTTACCTGTGCCGCCACTCCTCAGTGCACAGCCGCTCGTTAGTGCACCGTCGCTCCTCCTTCGTCGTCATCACGCACGTCGCGTCATGGTCATCACGCACGTCACGTCGCGGCCAGCGCTAGGTCCCGGCCAGCGTTACTTTCAGTGGACTACTTTGTTTACAAACTTAATTTTTTTAATTTACTTTTTTTTTAAACTTTATATAGCCTATGTCCATCTACACACCCTGACATTTTCATAGATGTATCGGGTGTGTAGATTGGCGCTGTGGTTCCCGAGTTTACCTGGCCAAAAGGTGCAAGTTCTCTCTTTCTAATAGTAGTATAGGTAGTAGTAGCACAGAGAGTGATGGTAGGGGCAGGATAAGAATGTAGAAACAGTCTACAAGAAGATCAAAGACTATTTTGTAAAAAATTGAATTAGGAAACAATTTTGAATGAATAGGACCTGTAAAAGTTACAGAAATATAATTATTAATATTAACAACAGAACAACTTACTGGGGCCCTGCAGAGGACCGTTCCTACCCACCTTGTTCCGCCGGAGTTTCAGTCTACTTGCCACTGGGAGGTGCTGTTGATCATCAAATAAACACAAACATGGATGATGGTTTTTTTGAAATATTTGATTTCTTTGACCACAATCTAAATTTATCTCGGGGAAACAAATTACCAAAAATTGCACTACATGTATTGATTGACCTATCTGATCTGGACAACTAGGATAGATAGTACAGTATTGCTGGATTCGCAGACCGTCTACTTGGAAAGTTATGTAAATCACTAACTAAACCAACAACAAAAAGGTTCTACTATGACTGCAAGCACTCAACAGCACGCGACGTGACAGACACAGTCCGTCATCATGATTTCAGACCACGAAAAAAAGTCCTACTACTAAATTACAAGTCATAATATACTCAACCTATCAATCCACCACTATCTCTTCCTACTGGCAGTAGGATTACAAAGGAAGGACTAGACTTGAGTCTCTAGACGCTCTAGCATTAGCAGTTCTGCTCTCAAAGAAGCAGAAAGTTGCAAACAAGTAAGCATAGTAGCAACGCCACTGAGTAGTCAAGCACCTGCAATCACAGAAGCTATTTAAACATTAATTTACCTGCAATGTAATCGAATCAGCAGCATTCCTGCTCTTCTGGAAAAACATATATTAGCAATATAACACAGAGCAGAAGAAAACAAAGTAGTTATTAAATAGCTACTCACCAAGGCCAGGGATCTCCACACCTAGCAGGTGGAGCAAGTACTGCTTGCAGTCAACTAGGTCCGACCACCGGTGCGTCGCTTGATGGTAGGTGCGCCGGACCCTCGACTCCCTCCCCATGGCCTGGCACACCTTAGCCCACAGCTGGCGACGCTCCCGGAGGCCATACCCTGACGCGAGACTGCCCCCTGCTGCCACGGCCTTGGGGAGGTGGTGCTGCACATAAAAGATCATTGCTGCCACCTCCACCGGGCTGAAAATCTCCCTGGCTGTCACATCATCCCCTCTTAAGCGCCCGCAAGGGAGCTGGATACGGGGTGCAGGACCCTTCCCCTTCAGATCTATGCCGGCTCCCTTTGCCATGGTCCTGGACAGTAAAGTAAAATTAAAAAAAGGAAAGAATAGGGAAAAAGTAAAGAACAGAAATAAGAGTTAAAAAAAAGTCATTTTAAAGTAACCAAAAGTAGAAAAAAAACACAAAATATAGATGTAGAAAAAGAGAGGGATGGAATATGAGTAAAAAAGTTTTAAAAAAATGTCAAACAAAGAAATGATGGCAAAGATTCAAGCTGGATACAAAAAGCATGCCCAGGACCATAGAAATGAATGAAAAACAAGATGGCCGCAACCATTGAGGACCGCGTGGGTAAGTTTGCGCGATATTTCTCCCCCGAACACACAAAAACGGACGAGAACACGTAATTGAGATCCGCACGTAGGAATTGCACAACGCGAGCATGCAACTGGGGCCCGGAACCGGAAATACGCAACACAAACACGTGAAACAAGATGGCCACACACATGTTCGACCGCATGGGTAAGTTTGCGGTCATTGCGGTGAAAAAAAGCCCGTGAACACGCAAAAAAAAGAAAATCCGCAAATTCGCACGAATTCGTAGATTTTGCGAACCGCAAATTCACGCATTTTACCCATGCTTACACTAATTACACATTGTTTAACACTATAATATCCACAACACACACCTAAAATTAATTGCACAATTACAGTTAATAATTACTAATTAATATATGCAAATGAATTAACAAATAATTAATAATTCATCAATAAAAAATAAATTACTTCCCACCTTTACCACCTTTTACACCTATAAACACCACATCATACATCTAAAATTAATTAAACAATTACAATAATGAATAAATAATTAATTAATTTTAATTAATTAACAACTAATTATCAAACAATTACTCACAAATGAATGTACACATTTAACTCTATACATCCCAATGATACACTTATGAATAAATATAAAATATTGAATACATTTCAAATTCAAATAATCTTTATTTCGATCATAGAAGATCATAAAAGATGTACAGATGATTTTCATCATTAAAAACATTGTAAAAGTATGCTATAAATTTTAAAAAGTTCCCCAGACTCATGATTACAATCTAATTACTAGAAAGTGCATTTTGGTTATAAAAAAGAGAAGGAGATATTCATGCAGCTTTAGTGTCCCTGATAATTATTGCACGTAATCGCCACATTGCCGTCAGGAATTTTGCCATTACGAAGACTGTTGGAGCCGATAAATCTGTCTTGAGGACACTGTAGGCCGGAGCATAAGTTCGGAAGCCCAAATTCCTCAAGTGAGGGACCAACCAATATCTCCTGATTCTGCTGTATGCTCTGCAGAACAGGACCACATGGAGATCACTTTCCAGTTTATAGTTGCATGCAGGGCACACCCCTGAGTCCAGGTTACCTTTCCAGGATTTAGTAAGGGACCTCAGGAGGAGAGAACCGTATCTTGATTGCATGAAGATCTTCCGTACAGACACAGGCGACATAGCGTCTAATACATATTCGGGACTATAGGAGTCTTTTGTCTTAATAAATGTGTCCGTTAGGGATCCATCCCGTATGGAATTGATAGATTTCTGAAGCATAATGCTATAAAATAAATTTGAGAGTTCCTTTCTGGAAAGCCTTACGGCCGCTGCTTCCGGGTTGGACCATAGCTCTGAGACTCCGAGGAATGTGCACATGTCCCTAATGTACTTTATCTACGGGATTTTGGTGGCATAGGTTGATCTAAGGAGTTCCTGCAGTTCATTTCTGTAGTGTACCAGATCCTGGCTGCTCCACAGGCGCCTCCAGTAGGTCAAGGGTTTAAGGCCCAATTCCTCAGTGATTGGTCGTAATGCCAGGTCCATTCTTAGGGGGAGTAGAGGAGTGCTCGGGGGGAGTGCAGCCAGTTGTCTTATGAAATTATTTTCTGCAACCTGTACGGTATGTAGCGGTATGTGTCCCCATAACTCACCCCCGTAAATGATGCCCCACCGGGCTTGGACTTTGTAGATATGGATGGCGGGTGCCAGTGGACGGAGTGGTGATTTTTTGGCGATTCTTGTGATGGCACCTGCCCTCTGGACTAGTTTTGTGGTTGCTTTTGTTTTATGTGGCAACCAAGTCAGGTTCTGGTTGAGGGTTATGCCGAGATATTCTATTACATGTACTCTGTCTAGGGTTGTGGATCCTAGGCGGGGATTTGGGCAGCTTTTGGGTCTGGGATTGAGGATCATAAATTTGGTCTTAGCTGGGTTTATTTATAGCCCCCTTTCATTACAGAACCCCAGAAACCCGTTCAGAACCCTCTGAAGCCCCATTGGTGTTTTTGACAGCAGCAGGGTGACGTCCGCGAACATAATCGCTGGCACCCTGCTGCTGTTCAGTTGTGGCGCATCGATGTTAGGCATCCTATTCAAGTGCTCTATCACCCTGTTCACGAATAAGCAAAACAGGGTTGGCGCCAATACGCAGCCCTGCCTTACCCCTCTGCGAACGGGGAATCTGTCAGTCAACCTGACGCCCTTTCCATATCTCACTCGGGCATAGTTGTCAGTATGCAGCCTGATTAAGATATGGAGAATGTCTCCTGGGATACCCAGGTCAGCCAGCACCGCCCACAATCTAGCCCTGGGAACTAAATCGAAGGCGGCGCGGAGGTCCACAAAGACCGCATACAATGTCCCACCTTCTAAAAGCACCGTCTTCCAATATATGATATTCAGTCTTAGTATTTGGTCGACTGTTGAAACTCCTTTTCTGAAACCCGCCTGGAGAGGGCTTAAGATGTCAGTCTCCTCCATCCAGGCTAGCAGCCTATTGAGAACTAATCTGCCAAACAGCTTTTGGGATACGTCAATGAGGCTGATTGGGCGATAGTTGGCTGGGAGCAGGGGCGACCCCTTTTTAAATATCGGGACCACCTCCGCTCCCAGCCAAGTATCTGGTATTTTCATTCCCCCCAGCACTGCATTGAATAAAACCATGAGGTAGGGTGCCCAGATTCCAGGTTCATGCTTAAATAGGTCGCCCGGCACCCCATCCAGGCCCGGTGCCTTTCCAGAGGAGAGCCCAGCTATCGCCTTCCTAATATCTTTTATGGTGAAGGGATCAGAGGTCTGTCTAGCAGGGGTAATTGGCAATGCTGCTTCTGTCCCCTCATTCTCTAGGGAGTACAACTGCTGGAAATGTTTTTGCCAGACATTTGCAGCAATGTTGGGTTCGATTGCGGTTTGAAGATCCCCACATCCATGGTTTATTATTCTCCAGAATCTACGGGAGTCTCTTGTTGCTAAAGACTCCGATAGATTCTCCCAGTGCTGCACATCCCACTCTATCTTAGCATTAGCTATAAGTGTTTTGTAGGCCTTCCTTCTGGAGGAGATCTCTTCCCTCGGGCATCCTGCTTTTATGCTAGATAGGAGGTCGCGTTTTGCATCTCGACAAGCTCTATTAAACCAAGTGCGTTTATTCAGTTCCTGGGTTCTAGGTGCTCTGATACTGAAGAGGTCAGCTTCAAGCTTCCTAATTAAATGTTCGTGTACCTGTGCAAGATCCTCACTAACTTCCTGTGTAAAGCCTAAGTTCCATAGATCGAAGGCCTCCTCTAGGGTTGGAATGATTCCAGCGTATAGGGAGGCTATCTTATCTTCGCTGAAGGCAAGATTTTCCCATTTAATCCTCTTCCTATTGTTGTCCAGGAGGTGTCCCTCTCTATGCTTTTGCTCGCTTGGCACACTCTCCTCCAAACAGGGGATGGCAAAGTCTAGTTCTAAAGCATTTTTTATTTATTTATTTTATTTTGAAAGTTTTATATAGCGTGAACAGGATCTTTGCAGATATCAGAGCGCTTTACACGGCTGGGAATGCCAGCAAGAGAGTGGGGTTACACATAAGTAGTACAGCAAATCAATAATACAAGTATAACAGTTAAATGTGTGCATAGATAGTCAGTGGCATCAATAATACAGGTAAGATACATATTCATAGAGTTCGAGCAGCAAGTTAAATGTGTGCGTAGATAGTTAGTAGCGACAATAATTCAGGTGAAATACATAGTCGCGGTGTTACTCCAACTCAAAATGGCTCAAGGTGAAATACATAGTCATAGAATTCAAACAAAGTAATACAGGTCAGAGTAGGGTCTTTACAAATCCAAGCTAATAGGTCAAGTGTATTTGGCCATAAAAATAGCTTTTACTTCTTTCTTAAAAAGTGTGAAGGAGGAGATGAGCCTGGTTTCAGGAGGGAGTGAGTTCCAGATCCTGGGTGCCATTCCTGAGAAAGAGCGTTTATAGGTTTTTACCTTCCGGAATCTTCGAGGTTTTAGCAGAAGATTGTCTGTGCCTCTAGTGTTTCTAGAGCCGCCAGAGATTGACAGCTTCTGAGTGAGGTATCTGGGAGAGCTCAGATGTAGAGCCTTGTGTGTCATGCAGGCGATTTTCAAATGTATTCTGGCTTCAAAAGGCAGCCAGTCCAGCGTTTTCAGATCAGGTGTGATGTGCGAGTGTTTTTTTGATCCAGTGATGAGTCTGGCTGCAGCGTTTAGAGAGGCTCTTAGGGGTGCAGTGCTGGTTAACGGGAGACCGCAGAGGGTGGTGCTGCCGTATTCAATTCGCGGGATTACTAAAGCTTGTACTGCAGTTTGGAAGTCTTTGGCTGGTAGGAAGGGTTTAAGTTTCCTCAGTGTATTGATTTGGAAGTTCGCTCCCTTAGTGGCTTTGCTGATATGCTGCTGCATGTTAAGGTTGGAGTCGAGGGTTATGCCTAAAGATTTCGCTGAGTCCACTATGATGGGTTGGACATTGAGTGCCGTTAACTGTTTAAGCCAGGTTTGCGTGATGGGGATCTTCGCGGGAGGTGCGATCAGCAGGAATTCTGTTTTCAGAGCATTGAGTTTGAGATGATTATCAGCAAGCCAGGATTGGGTGCTTCTAATTGTAGAGTTCAGTAGTAAAATGTCGTTGGGGGATTGTAATTTGAGATATAGTTGGGTGTCATCTGCGTACATGTGAAAAAGTACATTGGATGCTTGAAGCAAGGTGGTGAGAGGTTCCATAACTAGGTTGAACAGGGTTGGTGATAGGGAAGATCCTTGGGGGACGCCTAACGACACAGGTATTGGAGAGGACATCAGGTTGTTACTCTTGAATTTCTGCGACCTGTTGTGTAAAAAGGAGGTGAACCACTTGAGAACAGTCCCAGAAAGACCAATTCTTGTGCTCAGGAGATCGAGTAACTTCTCATGTTTGACAGTGTCGAATGCCGAAGAGAGATCAAGCAGGATGAGGAGGCAGGTATCACCTTGATCTAGGATTTGAAGGGCGTCGTCAACTATGTGAGTCATAGCAGTTTCAGTGCTGTGTCCTGCCCGGAAGCCTGATTGATGCGGGTTGAGGAGATCAAACAGGTCGATATGTTTAGTCAGTTGTAGTTGAACGCATTTTTCCAATAATTTGGCGAGAGTGGGAATATTGGTAATGGGACGGTAGTTGTTTAGGTCGGAAGGGTCGGCAGTAGGTTTCTTTAGCAAAGGTGTGACTTGTCCAACTTTGAGGGAGTCAGGGATGGTTCCTTCTTGGAGCGAGCTGTTGATGATTTTAGTCCAGAGAGGAAGGAGCAGTGGGATGAAATCTTTGACAGCGTTAGCAGGGAGGGGATCCGTGAGGTGATTGGAAGGTTTCAAGGTGTTGAGCAGTTTGCCTATTTCTTCTTCCGAGTAGGTTTCAAAGGTTGACCATGATGCATTGTTTTTAGGTTCGGTGGGTGTTGTGCAATTGAGTGTGTTGTGGAGTCTTGCGTCAGCGCGGAGATCATTCTTTATGTTGTCAGTTTTTTGGGTAAAGAAAGTGGCGAAGTCTTCACAGGAGGGTGCTTCGTGCAAGGTACTGAGAGGTTGGGGTTGTTCCTTGGCTTGTGTTCTGATTAACTCAAAGAGTTTTCTAGGGCGATTTTTTGCTTGGTCGAGCTGGAGGCTGAAGAAGTTTGCTTTTGAGCGCTTTATTTTCCTGAAGTAGGCGTTTCTCTTTTTCTTCAGGGTTTTCAGGTGTAGTGCAGAGGGAGCTGTCCTCCAGGTGCGCTCTGCCAATCTCATGACTCGTCTATCTTCATTGAGACTCCCGTCGTACCATGGGTTGGAGATTTTAGCGGAGACTCTTTTTAGCTGCATGGGAGCAGCCTCATTAATTATTGAGGTCACGGCGCTAAGATAGTGGTCAGTCAGGGATTGGACATCTGTAACGCCAGTAGGGGGGAGTAGGAGGTCGCGACTGTTCGGGGGTAAGGATGATGGGTTGAGTTTTTTCAGGTCTCTTTTCCAGACTTTAGTTCTGGTGGGTTGAACCGAGTTGAGTTTGACTTTTTCATTGATGTGAAATGTAACAATATGATGGTCTGACCAGTCACAGGGTTGAATAGTCTCAAGTTGAGTAGCGCCCTCTTTGGCGATGATAAGGTCGAGGATAGAGCCTTTCTCGTGGGTCGGGCTGTTACATAATTGTGTGAGGTCCAGTGCGCTAAGGAAGCTTTTAAGACTATTTACCACCGCATCGTTAAGATCGTTCCAATGGAGGTTGAAGTCGCCCAGGTATATTTGGGTGAGCTGTCGTCCTGCGTTGGTTGAAATCAGGTCCATCATTTGCTGGGCGAAGATGAGGTGGTCTCTGGGAGGGTGGTAAATGCTATGGAGAGAGCATATCGGTTTGCCATCACTGATGATATCGAGGCAGATGTATTCGTAGGAAGTTGGGGAGGGTAGGGACGGCACGGAAACTGTCAGTACAGAAAGGCTGTTCCTGTATATGCATGCGATTCCGCCACCTATCTTGCCAGACCTGTCAAGCCTAATGATGTGGTAGTTAGGGGGAACCAGAATGTCCATTATAGGTGTAGAGGATTCGGTTAACCAGGTTTCAGTCAGGATGATAAGGTCAAGGTCCAATCTTAGGATGAGATCAGCGATGGCGGAGGAGTGTTTAGAAGCCGATCTGCAGCTTAGGAGAGTGCATTTGAGATGGGGTGTGTCTGGAGAGGATGAGGGTACTAGAGAGAGGGGAACTTTTCTAAGGTTATTTGGGACGGATGTTCTGTTGTTGAGAGTGGAGGATCTACGGGGATTTGAGTGTATTGTGGGGATGGGGAAGTGCGAGGCAGATGTGAGGTTTAGGGGAGCTTGGTCGTAGGAGCGGAGGAGGGAGAGGGTGTCGAGGTCTGAGAGAGGGTTGCATGTACGACGGGGGCGGTTGTTGCGATTGTGGGCGGGGATCGCGGTCCAGTGAGTGCGGCGGTTGTGCTTGTTGCGATTGTGGGCATGGATCGCGGTCCGGTGTGAGGGACGTGGCTTAGGAGCGTCGTCGGGACGGGAGGGTAGCAGGTCAAGAGGGGGGGTGGTGGTGCGTGCGGCGAATCTAGGGGGTGTGGTGAGCAACTCTTTGATGGTGTGCATGTCTTCCTTGATGGTGTGAATTTCTTCTTTGAGTTGTAGGAGGAAGGACATAATCTTGTCTAGCGTGGGATGAGTATTAGTGCTGAGGGTGGAAGTCATGGTTGGGTGGATGACCTGGGACTTAGCGTGCGGGTGAGGGGGAGGGTTAGTGTTCATGCAGGGCTCCGTGTTGTCGTCGTGCGGGTTGGTGTTAGGGGGAGGGTTAGTGTTCATGCAGGGCTCCGTGTTGTCGTCGTGCGGGTTGGTGTTAGGGAGAGAGGGTACGGGGTCGATGGGAGTGGATGAAGTATGGAGGAGGTTGGAGGCGTGGAGGCGAGGATTCATGGCAGGCGGAGAGAGCGAGGTGGAAGTGGAGTGTATGATGGTGGTGAAAGGGGAGCCTGAAGGGAAGTGAGGGCTGAGAGTGGGGGGGGGAGTTGAGGTTGGAGATGGTCCTGTCGTGGGAGTTAAGATGGTAGATGTGGTGTGCTCTGCATGATTAGTTAGCGTGTGGAAGTGGGGGCTGAGAGAGGGGGGGACAGGGTGTGGGATTTGTCACTATGTGTGGCGATCTGGTGCTGAACTAGGTTAGAGGGGTTGTGGGCGGGGTCTATGGTGTCAGGGGGGAGAGGATGGGTGTGAGTATTATGAGAGGGGGTCACCGGGGTAGGAGTGTGGGGTCGGCTAGTGTGTGATGGGAGGTTATTTATGTCTGTGATTGCGGGGTGTGGGGTGGTTGCAGCAGGTGGGTGAGTGACTGGTGTGTTGGGGGAGGAGGTGAGGTGCATGTCGTTCTGGTGCTGAGCTAAGTAACAAGAGTTGTCGGTGGGGGCTGTGAGGTCTGGGGTGATATTACTGGAGGGGATGTGAGTGGAGGTCCGATGGTTGGAGAGGTTCTCTTTGAAAGTGGGGAACAGGTTGTCTAGTAGTTCCAGGTTCCTGTCTGTGGATTGAATTAGGACAATCCTGTTATTGTAGATAGTAATAGTGGTTCTGCCTAGGAAGAGTTGAGAGGGTGTGATGGAGAGAGTTAAGCAGTGTGCGGATTTCCTGGTGGTGGAGACAGTGAGTAGGGTGAGGAACGTTTCTCTCCATTGAGCTCTGCGTGAGGTGTGGAAGATGATATCGATGTTAAGGGATCCATTGACTGGTGAGAAGTAGGTGTCAACAAAGGGGATTTCAGGGTGAGACCTCAGGAAGTTGTGTTTAAAGCGTTTAGCGGCTTTTTTGGTGAGTGCGGATGGGTAGTTGATTTTATATGTGTGCTTTCCGATGGGCTCCATGCTGGGATGGCGGTATATGTGTAGGTGAGGGTGGCGGCAAAGGTGGGTGTGGGAGGGTAGATGATAGTGTGACACGTGCGCAAAGAACAGTGCAGACAGTAGGTTACATGGTACACAAGTGACCTTAGTGAGTAACAGAAATAGCCAACATATAGGGGTAACAATCTGAGTAAAGCCCTATGCCGACAGTAAATTGCGTGGTACACGAATGCCACTAGTGAGTAACAAGATAGTCAAAATAATCAAGATAAAGATAAAGAGGTAGCAATCTGTGCCAACCAAAAATAAACAGTGTGAATGGGTGTAGCTTACACAGTGTACACTAATGAATGAAGAAATGTGAGGTAGCAGACGGTACAGCTTACACAATGTAACGAAATATACAAAAATATAAAAATATAAATGGTGTCAAACGGTGCAAATCGAGCAATATTAATACTAGTTATTCGCCAGAACAGTTTGAGGTAGCGCTCGGTACATATAAAAAATATAAAAATATAAATGGTGTCAAACGGTGCATATCGAGCAATATTAATACTAGTTGTTCGCCAGGACAATTTGAGGTAGCGCTCGGTACATTGACAGTGAAGAAAAGTGAGAAATGTGCAAGTTTACAAAAACGAAAATGTACACAATACAGATAGAGGTATAATGTTGCACTAAATGCAGGCACTTAGTCACACGAGTGTTTAAATACACAAGCTGATTGTAAGGAGCAAAGTACACAAGCTGATTGTAAGTAGCAAAGTACAAGATACAAGTTGAGGTAGAAGACTGCAAAAATAGGCAGGCACTTATGAGATTAGCAGTCCGTAAATTACATGAGAGAAAAGAGATAAGTGGGTGTAAGTTGCAGCATTGTGCAAAGTAGTGCAGAGTATACTTGGAGGAGTAGTTTTGATAAAATATCGACCTACACTATATGGGGTAGCAGTCGGTGAATTACAGGAGATAAGAGTGAGAAATGGGTGCAGGTTGCAGAATTGTGTAGAGTAGTGCAGAGTACAATTAATGTAAAGTAATGTAATGTAAACATATAATATAAAATAACATAGTATAGTAACATATAATACCACTGTAGAAAGGCAGACACTCAGTCCTGAGGAATGACTAGTCCATGATGGTCGTAAATAAAATACCACTGTAAGCATATAATATCATAACATATAGTATAGTAACATATAATACCACTGTAGAAAGGCAGACACTCAGTCCTGAGGAATGACTAGTCCATGGAGGTCGCCCAGGATAGACAGTCTACACTCATCACACGAGTGTTTAAATACTCAATGTAAGTAAAAATGTACAGTAAACAGGTAGAGGCGTAGTACTGCAAAATTAGGCAGGCATTTAATCACACGTCAGATTGAAAACAGAGCTATGTAAAGTGCGCTGTCTAGAAAGGCCAGGTCTTAGGGAATGACCAGATAGTGAGAATGACTAGTCCATGATGGCCGCCACAGAGAGAGAGGAACCAGTCTAAAATGGCCGTCCAATAGGGAAGATGGAGACGGTAGTCCTCTGTCTGTTGTGGTGGTTTGAGAACAAGGAAGTACAGATCAGTTTCTATTTGAGTCGTCCCTGTTCCTGGGAGGGAGTCTTATCTCTGTACTGGAGGACTTGTGTGGGGGAGTTAGGTTGAGGAGCCTCGTGAGCACCCGAGGTAAAGGAGGGGATTTATTACTACAGTTTTATGACCCCGGCCATTTTGAACAAAGGGGGATTTTCAAGTATGTGAATAGGCAAGTGGGGTGAATAAATACCTTCCTTGTGTGCTCTGCTCATCAAGTGCACCGATGTTGATAGCGAGGTTATTCAAGCCAGTGAACACAGCTGCCTTGTGCATCTATAGGTTGCTGGACAATGTTCGTGTATGTGAATGGTTCGAGCATCAGCACTCCCCATCTCCTCAATGAATGCTGCAGTGTGCTATCCGATGACTGTCTTCCCCATCTTGCCGTTCCCCTGTGCATCTCCTTCCACCCCAGAGCTCATCCAGGTATTCCCCCCCCCCCGAGCGACGTCACCTCAGCTCCCGGCGTGGCAAGGGCCGGCTCCAGCCGACCTCCGTCCCATTGATCCAGCCTGCCTCAGGGCTCCTATCCGCTAGTACGGCGGACCTCCGACCCACTGCCTCAGGGCTCCTCTCCGCTAGCTCCTCGGGCGGCGGCGCCACTCCTCAGATCGCCCCCAGCACTCAGCCTCTCCCGGCCCTCCGATGACGCCGTGACTCCCTGCTGCGGGTCCGGCGGCTCTGCTCCTCTGATCACAGCAACCAGTGTACCCGCCCGAGTCACTGCAGTGGAACGGGCGGTGGGGGGGGGGATCTCTCAGCCCCCGATGCCGCCGCAGATATTATGTTGATATTATATAACCCCTGATGCAGCCCCCGATGCCGCCGTGAGTCCTGTGAAGCCGCTCCGGTGGTAGCAAGCAGACCCCCGCGGCCAGGCGCTCTCCCGCAGATAGCACAGGGCTCGCGAATCCAAGTGATCCCCGACGTAGGCAGCTCCAGCAATGTCCAGCTGTGCGCAGCTCCTCAGAGGTCCGGTGCAGAACGGGCGCCTTCCTTCGACCTTAGGACGGTCTCGGACTCCAGCACCTCCAACGTCCAGCACCAGAGCGGCAGTCGTCCTCTCAGCCGCCGATCTCGAGGCAGCTCGTGGGATGTCCAGCGCCCGGGCAGCAGCCGTCCCCAGACCAGGTGTTAAAATTAGCTTTTGCATCCAATTACTTGATCCAGTTACTCTTTGTTGAATCCTCGAAGATGCGGGTGCTAACGGGGATTAAATCCAGAATTGGAACCCCACGCACTCGGAGCTCTGATCAGGAGCTCCCACCCGGCGGCCATATTCACTATCCTGTCTAGGCATTACTCTGAAGTCCAGGACCCTTTTCCACGCATGCAACTGTACCAGGAAGTAATGTAGTCTGGATTCCCTCCCCGCCTTGTTGAACGTACATTTGCTCGGAATGTCTGACCTGGTGCAGCCGTTACAAGCTCTCAAGCCGTAGGTGAGATTAAGTGTGTTTACTTGAACGGCCAGCGGTGTCCATGCTCTAGAAGGGGGGGCCTCTGTTGGGGGAACCTGCCAACTTGAATCCTCCTCTAGGGAGGGTCCATCAATTAATCCAGGTAACGGTTCGAAGTGCGAATTAAAGTCCCCCCCTATTAGGTATGGTATACCCTCTGGGATGGTTTCTAGAAGCCGGGACGTGCCTCGATGGTTTTGGAGGTTGCAGCTATTGGGACTGGCCTGGAGTAAATATTGATTACAAGTAATTTGTAAAGTACCGGCCATTCAAGTAGAACAGCCAGTATGTCCTCCGAGTCCACAGTATTTCGTGAAGCTGAGCAGCCTAAGTCGGAAGCCACCCAGATTGCCAAACCTCCAGACGGTCGGCCTCTCCCTCCCCAGCTAGCTTGTATCGAGAATGTCTGAAAACCCCTGTACATAGTCTCCTCCCTTGCCCAAGTCTCTTGAAAGAGACAGATACTTTCTGAGTTTATTAGTTCGCCCCACGAGACCGAGTCTATTTTGTTGGCTAGGCCTGCCAAATTCCATGAAAGCAGTTTTAATATTTGAGGGTCATGGTGCCCAGTCTGCATCGTAGTTTGGTTAGACGTTTGTGTTATATGGACTGGTCGGACTAACCTCTGTGTCTGCCCTTGGCCCCTAGATGGACCCTCCAGGTTAGTTCCCCTTTCTTCTCTCTGTTGGGAAGGACCTAAGTTTCTAACGGGAGAGTTCTCCTCCCCATAGGTGGGGTTGGGGGTTTATGAGTGCCTTCATCATGCCCTGATATTCGCCTATCTGCCCTTTCTTCAGGGGCCAATTGTCAGTCTACCATTTCGAGACAGTCGTATCGGTTGAAAAGTGGTAGAGACGGTGGCTGGTAGTGTCTAGGGGGCCAAGGTATTTCTCTTTCAAATCCACCCATACCCATTCCTCTTCTGTTTACAGTCTCCCACCCTTGAAGATCATCATAAGTTGGGGGGTAGTCAAGAGATGTTCGCATTTGGTTGTAGGGGATTCTCCTCCCTCCCTGGTTACCCCCCCAATTTCCCTGTGAGTTCTGTTGGTACCCTCGTCTCTGGTTATTGGTTATGTGGGTATTTTCTGGGTAGAAGAAAGAAAGAGGGAGTGGGTGGATGTTATTTCCCTCGTCCTCTAGAAAGGAGCCACAAATGTATGAGACTGTTCCTGGTTCTCTGAAGCTCACCAGTATGCAGTCACCACTAATTGTTTTAGGTCTCTTTCCTACCCACAAGACTCTTCTTACTATGCGGATTTCGCAGGACATGCCTCTAGGAAGTGGTCTATGTGTGGATAGCCAGTTGATTACTTTGTTTTTTAAAGATGCCCCTGTCTCGCGTGTAGCCGATTTTAGTTCAGGTACCCCAGCTAGAATGGCAGTGTATGGAGCTACCTCTGGTGGGAGATTAACAGTAACTGTTTTTTGCGCTATGTTATTGGAGTCCTGGGAATTTTGATTAATAGTAAATGAAGATTTTGGTGGACTTTTATGTTGTAAATGAGAATGCGTAGTGTCAGTGACTGAAGATGTTTGTTGTGCACTAAGAGGTTGCTTGTTAGGAGCTCCTGCTGGGGTCGCTGGCATAGGTGGTTTGGCTTTTGAATTCGGTGGTCGGTGGCTGAGTGGTTTGGAATTTTTGGTGCCGGTTGATGTTATTAGGGCCTCGTTGCTTTTAGCTGGTTTCGGAGGGACATAATTATTTTTGGGTTTCGGATCAATATTAGGGGCTGTGGGGCAAAGAACCCCAGATTTACAAGAATCCATAAACTGTGATGCAGTTTTCTCGATTTTAATTAATCTCGCTTCCATTTTTATCAGGCGGGCTTCTAAGGGACTTAGGATTGACTTAAGGAGGTTTCCTACGTCTGCTAATGTTATGTCCTCTTCAGCTGACTCGGTATAGTGTTCTGATGGAGGGACTAGCAGATCAGTGGTAGTGTTACTGGCTGGTTCTGGGGGAGGGCCATCTGATGTCACAGATGGCGGTCTATCCTGTGTAGTATTGCCAATGCTAGGTGCATTGTGTGTTACCCCTGTCTTTGGTTTTTTAGCCTTCCTTTCCTTGCAGCTCTGTTTCCCTATTTTTCTTTTTTGGATTGCACCCTCCCTTAGACCCCGATCAGTGTTTAGTAGCCCTGTAAAATTTGGGGTATTTGTTATAAGCGGAGGTTCTTCCCTCGGTAGAGTAGGGCTTTGTGTGGCTATTTCAGTATCTTCTCCCATGTTTGATATGTTTGGAGGTTGCGTGATTTGTGTCAACGGCAATGAGAGAAGACTCATGTCTTCGAGGTCGCTTAAGGTACCCTCTGAGAGATCTATACTGGTAGGCGGGTGAGCCCTTCCGCAAGCTCCAAGCTGGGAGTTGTCTATATTCCGCCTGTCCTCTGGAGTTTTTGCCATCGCTATGATACCCATCGAGGACCTCCGGACCCACTCTATTTCTTGCGAGATGCGTCTTTCTAAGAGAGTGATGTCATCGATCAACAGAGATCCGGCCTTGAGAAAGTAATTATCTATTTTACCTTGGGTAGGAGCGGTTGTCGTAGGACCAGCGACTGCCAAATTAGCTTTGCTCCTCGTCTCCATTTTACTCATAGTGAGCGGTATGTCTTAAGGGTGGAGGAAGAGGCCAAGTGATCGAATAAAGGGGACAATCAAGATGTAAAAGGGGTGGCCCGGTCCGGTCTCTAACGTTCTCGAACGGCCTCAAACGGCCCGCTCTTTGCCCGGTCTTCGCCCGCGCTTCACCCACGCGCGTCCCGCGTTCGCGCTGATGAATACATTTCATATAATGAAATTACTTTCCACCCTATTCCTCCATAAATCCACAACCCACTACGGAACTAAAAACGCAAAATTCAATTGAAAAAAATTATTAACTACTATAAATATTAAATACAAATGTATTTAAATTAATTACTTCCCACCCTATTCCCCTATAAACCCACAACCAGCTACAAAACTAAAAGCGCTAAATTGTATTTTAACACATGAACTAAAAATACAACCAATTCTCATACAATATACTAAAATGTATAACATTAATAATAAATCGATATTTTTAACAACGATATTTTTGTAAACGATATTTAACACTTCGATATTTTTGCAATCGATAATACTTACCTAACAATCGATATTCTTGACCACAATATTTTTACCATCGATATTTCTGTCCAAGAATATTTTTACCTCGATATTTCTGTATCTCGATATTTATGGATCAAAATTCTAGCTCTGCACCACTATATACATACTTATTTCAAAGCATGTTTAAAGTCATATTTTTGTACTAAGGGCCCAATTCTAATCCTGTTCGGAAAGAATACTGACTGACTCGGTTCTGGAATGCTTTCCATATGACTCGGATCTGGAGAGTCACCCGAACGAGTGCGATACATTTGCATGCATCCGGGTATGATTTGGTCGGGCTCCCATTGGCTTCAATGGGAGCCTGTGTTCCAAATGAGAGTCATTAGAAGATAACCAGCTATAACCCTCCCAGTTACCAGCTGGGGGCTAGCCAGTCCTTACAGGCAAGGGGACCAGTCAGCCACCTGAGCATGGGTGGCTACATTTTTTTACCCCGCTTCTTAGCCCTGCTACCCTTACAATTATATAAGGATCTTTCCACATTTATAAATGCCCATTAATCGCCCTAGCCATGCCTGAAACATAGGAGGTTCTGCACCTTTCCACACTGTTGCAAATAACAATCAGGCTACTGTCATAGAAATAAAAATGAAATAGGTCTGAATCAAACTTGTTCACTTCGGTTGTCATAGCTAAGAAGAATCATAAGTGCACTATTGTGTATCTCCGTCCCAAACAACGTTCTCCAATAAGTCCTGATACCCTGCTGAAGAAGCAGCAGTTTCTGACAACCATAAAACATGTGTAGTCAGTCAGCCAGGCCCATAATATCTTCCTTATTACCCCATACAAACAACTTCTCCAGGGTATAATATATTCTAAAAATAGTTTTTTAGTCCTGAGCTCTCAAATTAGATGAGAGAAGAACCTTCATTCCTAGCCCATTGACAAAAACAAATCCACATCCCCTCTCCTAATTTCCTTGCTCAATCAGATTTAGTCTTCTCCAGATCTTCTGGGGCTTTATCCCTTAAAAGATTATAGATTTGCCCTATTCTACAATCTTACCGACTTCTTACCTCTAAGGGGTCGATTCCGATCTGGGTCGGAAAGCTCTCCGGCCGAGCCGGAACCAGAGTGTTTTCCGATTGAGCCGGACTCCTGCAGTCCGACCTAGCAAGTACGATGAGGCTTCATGCTGCTGGACTCGGTTCAGTCGGACTCCCATAGAAGTCAATGGGAGCTGGTCTTATGACGCGTACATGGGCTTCCATTGACTAAATGGGTACGTCTCGCACAAGGGCGCCACCTACTGTGGGTACGTGTCGGTGCCATCCGCACCATACATGCCTGTGTTGGGGAGACCCTTGGGTCTCCCCCTTTGTCTGAGTCGTAAGGGTGCAGGTGATGGGGGTCCGTTGCAGACCCCCAAAAGCAGCTTCCCGCATGTTTTGCGAGCTAGAAACTTTGGCTCGATCCGGCTGTCCGATGTGTGCATTGTAGTGGCTCGGTTGGAAATTGTCTCTATTTCACGGTACGATTTGCTTGTGGACGATGCGAACGGAGCGATTCGGACTCGGAAACGATTCGGTCGGTGATTTTGCGTTTCTCACATCGTACTTGCTCGCTCGTACAGCTGTACGAGTCGGGCCGAGAACACGCATACGGCTCGTACTTTTTGCGGCCGGATCACGTTCGGAGCCCTTCCGAGCGAGATAGGAACCGTGCCCTCCAAAAGGAATTTATTTCAAGGGAGACTATACCAACACTGACTTGACTGAGAAATTCACTTAATACTTAATTATTTGATCTATAAATGGATCTTTATATAATGGATTTATATAAAGGGTGAAAGAAATTGGAGAGCAGGGACATCCCTGTCTTTTACCTCTTGTTATGTCAATTCTTCCTAATTCTTGACCTGTAATTTAAAGTCTGATGTAGGAGGTTGTATAGATTGCCCTAATAGTCTTTATAAAGAGCGTACAACCCCCCTTTCATTACAGAATTTTCCATAAATAACACCATGAAAATCTATTGAATGCTTTTTCTGCGTCTAGGATCATCAAAGCCATCCAGTCACCTGTTGTCTCTGCAATGTCAAATAGAGTTATAGCTCATCTGACAATGTCTGTTTTTCTTCTGCCAAGTATAAATCCATGTTACCATGGTGAGACCAGGTAAGCTATGATTCTCTCCAAGTGGACCTCCAGAATTTTAGACTACAGTTTGGTGTCAGAATTTATCAAATCGCCTAAAGGCTGGGTTATTGGAGGGCTAGCTAATTTCCTGAAAAATAACAATATTTTTACCTTGCTGGGGCAGAGGGGGTATCCCATCCTTCTGTACTCTAATGAACAAATCAAGTAAAACTGGTGCTGCCTCTAGATGGAGAAACTATATACAGTTTAAGGAGAATTCTGCCGGTGCCAGCCACCTACAAAGCATTCATGACTTCCTTCAATGTGATATCTGCCTCCATTTCCCTGTTTAAATCCGGTTCTATCAATCCTTAATCTTCCTATATCTCTGTCTCTTCTCCCCCAAGGCTACTGTGAGGGATATCTTCACAAAATATTGTTGTATAAAAACCCTCAAAAATAATAACGATGTCAGTGGGATTGATGGCAAATGACCCATCATTCTTTGTAAACTTTCTAAATGCTTTTTCACAGCTTTCCTTTGTATATTACTTTAAGCTAACATTCTCCCAACCGAATCACCATATTCACAACTCTCATTTCTATGTACCTGAAATACTTCCGCCACACTCTTAATATGATGACTGTTAATCTTGCCTTTTACTGCCATGATTTCAAATTTGATGTGCCCTCCTACTGCCCCTGAAATATTATCTGTGTGTGAATCTTTCTAGTATAACTAACTATTTATACAGCCCTCCAGTGTCACCTATGTAAGCAACAAAGCTAGAACCTCCCTTCACAGAAAAGAATTTGAGACCACCCTCCATGAAGCACTATATCTATGCGCACCAAAAAACACAACCAGCTATTTCCTTATATGCTTGATGAATACATTATTTAAGAGCAGTTTCTGACTGAGAGTTCATTTTGTCTAGAACTTAAAGCTGCCCTGGTCTGAGATTTCCAGTACTAAAGGACTATGATCTGAAAAAATCCTTGGTAGTTTCTTGATCTCTACCTTGCCTACTATTTGGAGGAGGCCAGAAAATAATCTCATTGTACAAACTTTCTATGCAGAGCAGAACAATTGATGAATCCCGTATCAGGGGCTTTCTTAACATCTCAAATATCAACGAACCTGTGACTGTTCATAAGTGATACTACAGCCTGGTGGAATCAAGTTTTCTTCTGTGGTATTTGATCATTTGATTACTTCCCACCTCATGCTGTATACTTAAATCTCCACATACTATAAGCAGGGTTGGCCAGCATGCTAACTCCACCTCCAGATCTTCTGATACTTTAGAATCATCCTGATGAGAGCTGCAAATAGAACATACTGTCACCCCCACCGGCAGCTCCACAATTGGACATCTACCCACTTGTTCACTTACCTCTGCTTGACAGGCTCCATGTTACTTTTAGCAAAGATACCAACCTCCCTAATGATAGAGCTCTGGGTCATACATGCTACCAAGGTACACCCTCTAATTGTCAACAATTTCCTCCTGCCCCATGGAAGACCGCAGTATCTCCGCCACCTTCTGCTGTTAAGCCCTGCCATTTAGGTCTCCCACATTAACTGAACATATTGATAATTTACCCATTTAATAACAAAAGACTTGTTACTATGCCTATTCCTTGAGATCTGATACTCCACCTCTTTGCCCTCTGTTTTGCCTAGCTCACTCTCTGGGATTTTTTGTTTGCCACCCCAACCCTCATCCCTTACTCCACCGCACCCCTCCCCAACCACCCATCCACCCCCACACGTCTGTCCCCCACCTCTCCAACAATGTAAAGCTAACTGACATGGTCTATAGAGATGAGAGCATACTCTCGACTAAGAAACCAGGCAACTGAAATCTATTCAAAAACAAACATTCCTGTTGCACAGTACAAACCCCTTAGAATCATGTAGAACTTGAAAAGAAATACTAGAAAAAAATCCACCTTATAACCTTATTGTGTCATAGCCTAGGATGAACCCTCCACAAGTCTACAGAAGTTTATGTACTCAATTCCTGCAGGTATTCTTTTGATTTTATTTCAGACTTGTAATGAATCCCAGATCATTTTAAAAAGTGCCGGATTCAATAAAAAAGCTTGGGATCCTTTGTCCTGAAAAGATTTGATTAGTTGTTGCAAGCTCCACTTCCTCTCAATGGTTATGTGGAAGAAGTTAGGCCTAACGAAGAAAGAGCAGTCCCCAACTGTTCGTTTTGCCTTCGATCTGGCCTTCTCAAATATTGATTGTCTCAGAAGGAAGTTGCCTATATACACCAGAATAGCTCGTGGCTTCCCAGCTTCCCTAACTGGCTGTTTCTGTACAAAGGGAACCCAAAGGGTTCTCTTAATATTGAGGGCCTAGTTCCATCCCTCTAGTTTGGGAAATGCCTGACAAAAGAAGTCCACCATAAACGAATGAACATTTGATTGGTCAATTCTCTTGTTCCTCCAGCTTCTACTGAATGTCAATTAGTTGATATTCGTGTGCCTTCACCTGACCGCAAGCTGTGGCGACATCAGATCCAAAAGCAGCGGCTCTAGTCTCGAGATCTGTCAAACACTCCACTGTGGCATTGCATGATTTTGCCACCTTTCGAAACACCCCCTGCAACTTGTGTATTGCTGCCTGAGATCTGCAACCATCCAGTCGAGTTTTCTCTCGAAGAGACATAATGCATTGAAAGATGGAGTCTATGATGGGGGGATTTCAGCTAAGAACCTCTTGGGAACCTTTTGAAATTACTCCCACCAATTGCTTGGTTGATGAGTAGTCCCACTTGAGACCCTTTGTGCTTGTAGCTTGCCATCAAGCCTTTTTAACAACTTACCGTGCCATAGAAAAAAGCACCACCAGTAAGGTTCTCAGGAACACTGTCACTATCGCTGGACTAAGTGAGGAATTCAGAGCCATCAACGGACCATTCGGCCCCGTACAACAGGGAAAAGAAGCATTCATTCGTATTAGGGGTCAGAGCTGGCTATGTGTGCTTGATTCTGAGTGCTTTTGCTGGGCCTTTGGGATCTGCCTGAGGGATACACCTTTTGAGGGGCTGCATTCCTGAAGTCACCATCATCCTTCATTAATCCCTCTCCAAGGTGTACTTTTGCCTTCATGCCTATGCCAGGATTTAGTATAGGACCTACATGTTCTTGTATGGGCATTCCAGAATCCCCCACATTGGCCTCAAGCGGTATTAAAATGATAGCACCCTTTACCTTGCCTTCGAAAGTCTGCACCCTTTGCAGAGGCTTCCCTTTTTATTTTCTAAAAAACTTTTTTTTATTGATTTTATCCCATTTTATGCAAGGAAATGCAGAGTACAAATCATACAAGTCAATTCAAATGAGCAAATACAGTCAAGAAATGTAGAAGAAAGAAAACAAATGCAGAACATATATGAGGTTGCTTAAATCCAATCAGTTACAGGGCCCCAAATCTTAACTCCCATAGTCCTCGTTCTTATTCCCATAGTCTTGTATATGGCCATTTCCAAATTATACATAGCTAATAGCCTCGAACGCCAGCTAAAGAAGGAAGGAGGATCCAAATGAATCCAATCATTGGTAATACAAGCATGTACTACTGCCATACAAATAAATAAAAATATGTCATAGTCTTAGATCTAGTATAAGCAGAGGTTTCTGAACTGACGCCAATCAATGACAATTCCCCAGTAATAGTCACTGGTAGTCCCATTGTTAATCCTAAAAATTGTTCAATTGAAAAAAATAATTCAGATAATTTGGGACAAGAAAAAAACATGTGAACAGCGTCCGCGGCAAACTGGTCGCATCTGTTACATTTGGTTCCGGCGGTAGTACTCCATTTGGATATCTTTCTAGGGGTATAATATAAATCATTACAGAGGCTTCTCAGCTGTAACATTTTCCTGGACTTCAGACTCTGTTAAATCCTTAGGCAGAATTTCCATTGTTTCTTGGGGTGTATCACTGATCACTGGTTTTCCTTCAGCCCCCACCAGCTGCTTCAGAATTACTCAAAAGCTTACTGAGCCAAGAAGAAAACTGTTGAGCTGACTGGACATTGAGATAGCGGAGGCTCACCTTTCCCCTTCTTCTTCCCAGACAAATCCATTTTCATTGCTGGTGGAAGGCTCCGCATACTCTAGCATGGAACTATGTTGCTTGTTGGCTCTGCTCCTGAGCCCACGAGATCCTGGGGCACAGCTGCCGTCAGGGAGGCACCATTTCTTTTCTAGATGCCTGCTCCTACTCCAGCCCCCAATCATGGATTATGTTTGCAACAGTGGCTGCAGAAGCAACAGCTCACCGTTGCAATTAGTAAGCATTGACAGACAAGTAGGAATTATCCCCCTCAACAATGTATCGCTTCATCTTCTGCCATTGAGTTCTTCTAACAGAGTAGCCATCCTCCAGAAATCCTTTACGACCTTCGAGAGCATACTTCACAAGGTTTTTCTTTTTTTTTTTTTTTTTATGTGGAGTGACATGTCCAGCCGGACAGAGGTCTCTAAGTTTACTCAATAAACAAATGATCCATACAAAAGAATACCTCCAACAATTCACAAGTGTGGTACACAAGCCTGTGCCCAACCACTAGCAGGTCAAATACAGAAGGTGGATCACGAACATAGAAGGGCTTTTAAGGCAAACAAACGTTTTCTGTTTAAAATTCAATTGTACAGGAGTGTCTATAAAGCACCATTACATTACATAGAAATCAAGTTTTGTATAGGGTGCTAGACAGGTCGACGGCGTTTCAGTCCCCCTACTTAATCATGGGGACCATCATCAGGACATACAGTTAATGACTTTTTTTTTTTTTTTTTTTTTTTTAATTTTTTTATTTTCCTTCATTACAACATATTGTTATGAGCATTACATATATCACAATTTTATACATTACTGTAATGTTAATTTATAATATAGTAATTTAAACACCAGCATTAATTACTAATAACATACCACTTATATAATACATCTACCTAAAGAAAGCTTACGCATACTAATATTCAGCTATAATAATCGATCAAACTCAAAAAGTAACACAAAAAATAAAGAAGATGAAAGCCACAGACAATGATGGTAACGATACCTTCAACATTCTCCTTCCCCCTCCCCTAGTTACTCCTTCTTTGCCTCTCTTTCCAGTTACATATTGGCTCCCAAATTCTACTCCCCAATCGTCTTCCATTTCTCCCCTTTCGAGCATACATTTTTTCCTCTATATTATATGCATACAGAGTATTTGCTAGCCAGCATTGCAAGCTCGGAGGGCTTTTATCTAGCCAGGCCCTAGCTATTGTGAGCCTATAGACCGCCATTATTAGAAACATAAATTCAGCATATTGAACCTGCTCCTCATTATTCACACCTAACATAATCCACGTCGGCGTAAGGGATATCTCAATACCCAGTGAAGTTGCCAGAAACCCCTCGATCCCACTAATCAATGATCGCAGCTTGGGGCATGTTGCAAAAATATGTACACTATCTGCTTCCAGCTCATTACATCTAGGGCAGTTGATACCTTGATTCCCCCCCATTTTGCAATCTTTGCAGGCGTAAAGTACAAAAAATACAGTGTTTTATAATGCTGAGATTGCAACGGGGCAGCGCAGATTATCGTACAGCCCAGGTTTAGAGAATCATAAAACAAACTACCATCAATTCCCAATTTATCCTCCCATTTCTTACTAAATTTATCTAAATCATCTTGCTTCTTTTCCACCAATGCTGCATAAAAAGTTTTAATAGAGCAATCCCCCATCAGTTTTATTTTCTCCATAATCCCTATTTTATTAAAGCCTGCTGGACCTCCGGCTTTGTTGTTAAGAAAGCTTCTGACCTGTAGATATTTAAAAAATCCCCTATTATCTAGGCCATATGTGTCTCTCAGCTCTGAGAATTGCTTAAAACCATCCTGTGAGAGTAAATCACCAATTTGCGTGACCCCCCTTGTAGCCCAGTCTGCCATAACATGATCAGCAAAAATTTCCTTAGGCAGTGAACTGTTATTAAATAATTGGACATACCTATTATACCTTCCCATCTTTACTTTCTTTAAGAATGCATTCCAAACCGTCACTGCCGCTCTTACGGTTTTAAACTTAGTCCTTTTAAAATAACTATAGTCAATACATTTTAAAAAGCAATTCTCAGCGTTTACCCCTAACGCGACAGCATAAACCTCTGTCGACATCTGCTGCAATCTTACATCATCAGAATTTCCGCCAATAAGGCCTTGAATATATTGGAGCACCGTAGCCATGTAATATAAACGAAAATCTGGTGCCCCCCACCCTCCTTTTTCTCTAGGAAGCGTCATGTACCTATAGGCCCTCCTGGTCTTACCTTGGGCCCATATAAATCTATTACATATTGCCTCTATACTGTTAAACCATCTGGCTTCGATCAACAAGGGTACAGCCCTGAACACATACAAAAATTTAGGTAAAATCATCATTTTGATTATATTTGTACATCCAACCAGCGAAAGGTGTAAGTTATTCATTCTTTCCAGATCTTTTTTCGTTTGAGCAATCAAAGGATCCATATTTTTTTCCACAATTCTACTTACTTCCGCTGTCATTTGCACCCCTAAGTAGGTTGCTATGTTCGTTACTCTATCATCGTTGCAAATAGCCCATTGATTTTTAACTATCTGTGTTTTTGTAGTGTTCAAGCTGTAGCCTGAGAACTGACCAAACCTCTCAGCTTCTTCTTCAATTACCCTAATGGCAGCTGAGGGTTCTGGAGTTAAGATAGCGACGTCATCCGCATAGGCTAACGATTTAATCCTACGACCATTTAGTACTAATGGTGATATCTCTTGATTAAATTCCAATTTCCTTACATAGGGGTCAAGATATAAAGCAAAGAGCAGAGGAGAAGAGGGGCAGCCCTGCCTTGTACCTCTTTGAATGCTAACTGCAGCCGAGTAACCTCTGTTGACTCTTATCCTGGCTGTCGGATCAATGTATAGTGTCTGTAAAGCCTTTATAAATCCTGGACCTATACCGTGCCACCTCAAAACCTCCCATAGATATCTCCATGAGACCCTGTCAAAGGCTTTTTCAGCATCGAGAAATACCGCTGCCATTGGATCTTCTAAAGTATCTGCAACATCAAATGCCGTAATTGCTAACCTCGTATGGTGGGTTGTTCCCTTACCTGGGATAAACCCATGCTGAGAAGGAATGACTAGCGATTCAATTTTTCTGGACAATCTTTTTGCTAGCATCTTGGAAAACACCTTGACGTCGGCGTTCATTAACGTAATAGGTCTGTAAGAGCCCGGAGCATCCGCCGGCTTACCTTTCTTCGGGATAACAATGATGTCTGCGCCTCCCCAAGAGTGCGGGACAGACTCACCTACTTGTGCTAACAGCATCATGTTAAACATATCTGGTAACAGAGAGGATTGAAAGATTTTATAAAATTCAACTGGGATCTGGTCCGGACCAGCGGCCTTCCCAGATGGCAGCTCTCTCAGGGCCTCAGTCAGTTCCTCCACTTTGAATTTCTCTTCCAACTCTTTCCTATCTGCCTCATCCAGTTTTGTCGACTCTATCTCCCTCAAGTAAGCCCTTATGTCCTCTTCTCCTCCATCTCCTTCTAATTGGTATAATGCCATATAAAACTGCCTAAAAACCTCTCTAATCTGTTCTGGACCCTTAACTTTAACTCCTTGTTCATTTTTAATCTCTTTAATGTCTGCAACCCCACCTCTTTGTCTAGCTCTTACCGCTAGTATATGACCAACTCTCTCACTGAGTTCATACGCCTTCTCTTTATTAGCCATGTACTTCTCCACTGTTTTTTTTGCCATCCCGTCCATAACTTCCGCTCTAAGAGCAACTAGTCTCAGTAAAATCTGTTCAAGTGGTAAATGCATATTTATAGCCATCATAAGCTCCTCTTCTACCTCTCTAATTAGTTCGTTGTCTCTCACCACTTTTTCCCTCTCCCTTTTCTGTGCAGAAATACCATAACTCAAGGTCATTCCTCTTATTCCGGCTTTGCAAGCATCCCACTCCATCCCTGGTGTTGAGGTACCTCTGTTAATTTCCCAATATTCCTTAATCCATTCAGACATTTTTTCCCTATATGTTTGGTCCTGAAGCAGCATTCTGTCAAATGTCCATTGTGACGGCTCCTTATTTCTCTTTTGCCCCAGATTTACACTTAGCACTAGTGGGCTGTGGTCAGAAATGATCCTAGGTTCTCTTTCTATCTTTACCCCATCTATTACGTCTCGTGTAATCAGAAAATAATCCAGCCTAACTAAGGTCTGATGGGGAGCTGAAAAAAAAGTACTCCCATCCAGATTCGGATGACACTTTATCCATGGATCCTCTAAGGAATTATTTCTTACCATGTCAGCTAGAGCCCTATAAGTTCTCTTTTTCCTCCCTGTGTATTTCCTATTGGAATCTAGAAAACTACTATCTGCATCATGCAGATTCAAATCTCCACATAGAATAATAGGCTCTGGCCACTGTGCAAGTTCTGCATCCAGAAATTGAAAGATATCAGGATCATCACCAGTGGATCCATACACTGAGACAAGGGTAAAAGTTTCTCCCATAAATGTTAATTCTGCTATCACCCATCTTCCCCATTGATCCTCCAACTTTCTCTTGACTAGTGTATCCTGCCTTTTGCCCAGGATTACCACCCCTCGTGTCTTAGTATTCAGATTGGTTTTTGCTAAAACATTAAAACCCAATTGATCTAGTAAGTAAGCCTTAGTGCCCTCGATGTGTGTTTCCTGAAGACACACTAGGTCTGGTTTTAATGACTTTAACAAAGCAGCGGCTTTTAATCTCTTATTCAACTCGTTAAGACCACATATATTTATTGAAACTATTCTACAGGTCATTATGTTTCAAAGATTTTCCTAATCCAAATTTCCATTTGCACCAACAAGCTTTGAAGAATATCCTTAACATTTCCCCCACATTTTCCTCCTTGGGTTTGTTTATATATTTTAGCCCATGCATCTTTTGGTGTATTTTGCGTACCTTCCTACTACTTACTCCCTCACCGTGTTTGTGCTCAAAACCAACCTGTTTGTCTCCCCCCCTTGCCACCCACCCCTCTCCCCCCCTTGCCCCCCACCCCTTAGGAGCCCCCCCCCCCTTGCTACAGGCAAATAGGCCAATCCTGGCCTATGTGTAGCCTCCTGTAGTCTGTAGAGTCGCTACTCTCTCCCATCCTGATTCCTTACTGTTAAGTCTTACCTACTGCTGCTTACGGGGACTTTGATGGAGTTCTCGTGGGAGACCTTGGTGGGGTTCTTGATCTGGTTCTACTCTCCATACCACTACCAGCTTCCGAAATTTCTGCTAGGTATTCTGCTGCTTTTACTTCTGAAGTAAACATTCTGGTGTAGCCTTTCCTAATCACTTTCAGCCTAGACGGGAACAATAGATATGCTTCTGCCCCTTGCTTTTGGAAAGGCCCTATCAGCTGCCTTAGCCTCCACCTCCTTTCCACAGTGACGTGGCAGAAGTCCGGCCTGGAGAAAAAAGTGTTCCCGTCGGCTATCTTCCTTGAATCAGGCCTAGCTTTATCTATTATTTCCTGCCTCGCTAGAAAGTTGCCTAAAAAAACCAACATTGCTCTTGGGAACCCCTTCTCATCCCCTCCCCTATTCTTCTTGAAGAGTGGATACCTATGTGCTCTCTGCACTTCCACATCCCAATGCCATTTTGACTCGGGAAAGGCCTCTTCCAAAATCTTAATCACATATCCCCTGGGGTCTTGCCCCTCCTTTCCCTCCTCAAGGCCCAACAGTCTCACATTGTTTCTCCTTTGGCGGTTCTCAAAGCTTTCTAGCTTCCATTGGAGATCTTCAACCACCTTCACTTGCTCCTTTTGGAAAGATTGCCAGTCTGTCACTTCATCTTCAACCCTGCTTGTCCTTTCCTCGACTTGCGAGACTCTTCCTTCAACCTCCTCCTGTTTTCTGCTTACTTTCCTTAATGACGCTTGAAGCTTTTTGGTGTCTCTTTTTGCCCTTCTGCTCTCAGTCCTTGCCTCTTTCTGCATCTGTTTTAAAGTCCCAAACAGCATTTCAAGTGTTACATTCTGCGTATTCTGCCTCCCCTCTTCTTTCGCTCCTTCCTGTTCGCCTTCATTGTAAGTCTCTGAAGTAGCGGCATAATCCCACGACAGTTTCTTCGTCATACTGCTCCTTGATCCTCTACCACTTCTTCTTTTGCCACTGCCAAGTCCTTTCTTCTTTTTCGTTGCAAGATCATTAGAACCCTTACTAGTATCTGAGTCAAAGGTGTGTTCAGTGCTTTCCTCATTCTCAGATTCCAATGACTCCTGCTCACTAGCACTAGCACTAGGACTTGCACTTGATGTATCTGTCTCCTCATAAACCGAAAAAAACTCAGGCGAGCCTCCTCTTGAACTTCTGTCTATATTTTTCGTATTCCTGCCAGTGACTTGACTCATAAACAGCCCTTTCTGCTCCGTTAAGCTCTGGGTGCTGCCCCAGCTTGGTCCTGCATCCTGTATAGAACTACTGCGTGATTCTAGCTCTACAGCCAACAGAGCATCAAGCATCAGTTTATTATTTTGAGCCTCTATCGGGTTTGACACAGTATCGTCGGGGCTGCTGTTCTTACCAGACTCCTTGCTCACCTTTTTACATACTGCCGCTTCTGTGGCTTCTGTGTTCACCTCCGCGTTCACCTCTGCTCGCAATCTGCCGACTTCTGCAGCACTCGTTGGTTGCCCAGCAACCAAGCCGACTCTGACGCTTGCGTCCTCGCGGTCCTCGCGGTCTGCCGATCCTGCTCCTGCTGCTACTTCCGCATTCTCCTCCAATGCATCTCCATGGACGCCGTCAATTGATACCGGCAGCACCACCTCGACCAGCGGTTTCTCCTGACAAGGATCAGCTTCCTGGATCTCAATCCGTGGTACCGCTAAAGAAATTCTCGGCGTAAAGGACTCAGGTAGAGTTGCTTGCCGCTTCTGATCTTTCATGAATGCTGATTGTGCTGTTTGCGCACGCTGCGCTTTCCCTTCCAGTGTAATCTCCCTCGCCGTTTTTGTTATTCCCGAGCGGGTCTCCGGGCCAGCCTCGGATTTCTTTTCTAGTTTTTCATTTTTCTTTGCTGCTGTGTTTTTTGAGGAACGGCTAGGGATTTCCGCTGCTTTCTTCAATGAGGTAACCTTCGGGACCGCTCCCTCTCTCGCTGCTGCTGCGGCTGAGGCTTTAATCGGTCCTGTATTTGGCTTCTCTCTATCTGCCTTAACTCTATGAGACATGTTGGCGGCGATCTTCACAGAGCTTAGCGCCCCTCTCCACCAAGTCAGCCACTTCAATACCTTCTTTGACACTTTCTTTGGTGCGAAGGTCCACCACCACTCTGAGTTGAGTGCGTCTAGCGGAGTATGTTGAAACTGGTTAACCAGACCCCACATCCCTGGTTCAGCAGTACTACAGCATCTTTCGGATGGGAGAGAGTGAGAGTGCGACTACTCTCTACAGAGCTGCAGCGGCCATCTTGCCCCCCACACCACTTCACAAGGTTTTTCAATACTATTTATCCTGGCGGCCTGGCGTTATGGCCGCCTCAAGCAGCCACCATCTTCCTTCCCCTCCAATACATTTCTATATTAGTTAGAAAATACATTTCTCCAACTAATAATATATTTATAAATTGGTAATAAGTAGGGAATTACTGTAAAATGAATACTAACCTATTTATTTTTTCTCATTCTGCTGGTACCTTACGAGTATTGTTTCATATTTCCATGGGAAATTACTTTATTGCACATGCAATAGGTGACAAGATTTGAGTTTACCTTTTTTCCCTCCAGGTGGCAATGAAAAAATCCAGCACAATGGATACCAATAATTTCTTCCTCTGCTCCACCTCTGTTTCCTCCTCTTGCAACAGCACAGCATCATCTCCTTCATCCACTGCGGTTCCACAGCTAAAGAGCACAACCCTCTCCTCTGAAGATGTCAAATTGAATGTGGCTAGGGGGTATTTGCTTCCTGTTTCTTACTATTTACATGCGAAATACATGTGATGTCACTGAGTGATGTAACATGTGACATCAGCAGTGCATTGCAGGGGCGCGAGTTATAGTTAGCTCTACTAACTATAACGTGCAAATTTCTCTTGTTTTGTACGAGTGAAATGTCCAACTAACTATAACATCCCTGAAACCTATGTTTTTTCAGTGAATTTCTAAGGTTTTTTAAATGCTAATTTCTAACTATAACGTCCCTGAAACCTACGGATTTTTCAGTGAATTTCTAAGGTTTTTAAATGCTAATTTCTAACTATAATGCACCTGAATACCTATGTTTTATTTTGTGAATTTTAAAGATTTTTTAAATGTTAATTTCTAATTATGATGTTCATTAAGCCTATGGATTTTTCAGTGATTTTAAATTATCATCCCATTCTCAACCTGGTGAAAACTGCCGATATCGCCAGATTCCCAGCGATCGCTTCCGCAAAAAAAATCACCACAAATGAGAGCGAAAACTAACGCTAATGATATGCAGAGTAGGCATTTCCGTGCAAAAATAACACAAACACACCGCTTCCCGTTTTTTTCAATGTCCAGCCAAATCTGCGATACGATCCAAAAACAAGTGAAAAGCCAAGTTAGTAGTAAGAATGTAACATCTACCTTTTACTTGTGTAAAGCAGGATGACTACCTACAGTGTGAAAGGGAGACCAGCCAAGAGCCACATCTGAGACCGACACATGTCATAGACCTAGTGATCATACAGCCCGACACCCAAGAAGGCCACAACACCCATGCCACCACCCCCAGGACCTCCCCTCAGGACCACCCGCCCTCCTACCACAGAGGCAGCGCAGAACAGAACAGCGGACCTTTCCAAAACGGCATGGCCCCTCAGCCACATAATAGCTGAATGTTGGTAGAAGTGGCAACCAAGTATGTGGGAAGGACATAAGTCACCTATCAATAACAATGCACACAATGCTAAGTGTAGTGGTGATGTGCTGGACAGACCTCACTATGTAGAGCACAGACCTCTCCATGTGTACATATACTACTTGTGCTTGTAGTGTTGTGGACAGTGGATGCAACCATGTTACCTCAGGCAGTGGGGAAGATCTTGGTCATGTAGATGTGTCGTCCCCCCCTGTAAGCGGCACTGGAATCGGAGCGGGCTGGTCCAGTGTACACCGCTCCATCGTAGGAGTGTGAATAAATAGGCCAGGGCTCTGGTAGTGGTACACTTCTGGGAAGGCCAATGCGTCTACCAGAGTTGCGGTCCTCACCCTGCCACGAGGCTGCCGCCGTGACCCCCGGCCGCCTCGACACAGGCCCCCTGCGAACCCAGTGGCGCAGCACCGCAGAGCTATGTCTGTACAGACTACTGCCTTCGATGTACACTGTGGACAGCAGGGCTCACAATTTTAATTGAGTAGCGATTGCAGATGATGCAGTCCAGTAGGCAGCAGACATTGCTACCAGTATGGCCCGCTCAGGCCATGCATCATCGCAGGGTGTGCACATGCTGAGTGCTTCAGGTGCCACTAACTCAGTGCACCACAAATCATCGCCACATAGCCTTATTTAAGTATAATTCATTAAACAAACTACATTGCTACCAGTGAAGCCCACCCAGACCACACATCATTGCAGGCTGTGCACACGCTGAGTGCTTCAGGTGCCAGTAACTCCGTGCAGCACAAGTCACCGCCATGTGGCCGTATTGAGGCAGAATTAATTAGGCAAAAGTACACCTGTTTCAGGCTATTGTTCGTATGGAGCCTAAAACAGGTAAGCTGCCTCCATTAGATTTACAAAGAGGCTTAAAAGGAAGAGTTGTGTATTTACATTTAGATTAAAAAAAATCTTGAAACTGTTGCTGTAGAGAAAGAGGAAACTGAACCTGTAGTTATTCTAGTTAATGGTGTTGCTACGAAGAATCAAAAAATATGCTTAGAATGAGCAGATGTCAGCAAAGTGCAAAAGGCTACAATATATATCTCACAAAAAACAATGTTTAGTACAAAATGTGTCTGTGGAAGAAGAAGAAATCGATTTAGTTGATGATAGCGAAATTTCAAGTGTCCAAATTGAAAATGTGGACATCTCCAAAAGTGAAAAAATGTATGAACATTATAGTGTACATCCATTACATTCAAAGGCAGTGATTGGAAATATTATCGAATTATTCCAAATGAAGAAGGCGAAGGGAACTCCCATGAGTGTTTGGGAAAGAAGCTTGGAAGCTTGTTGTTTTCCACAGCTCTTACCCACTGGAAAAGGTGGATGATATGACAAACGACCAGTACAGATTCCAGCATCAGAATATCGTACAACAAGGTTGTACTCAGAAGATCGAATATTTCGACAATGTATTCCATATTTATTTAATCTTTTGTTCCATACGCCTACACTGGGATCAGCAGGGTTACAATTCAAATTCAGTCCTTGATTCATTAATTGCAGAGTCGCTGCCTGCGCACAGGTGCCACTAACTCTGTGCAGCCCAAGTGAACACCACGTGACTATTGGCCCTTGCTGACTGCTGCTCCAGCCTACACTGCGGTCAGCAGGACTGACAATTCAGATAGAGTTGTGATTGCAGATGACGCAGTCCAGTAGATAACAGACATTGCTACCAGTGCAGCCCGCCTGGACCACGCATCATCACAGGCTGAGTGCTTCAGGTGCCACTAAGTCTGTGCAGCTCAAGTCAACACCAAGTGGTTGTGGGCCTTTGCTGACCACTGCCTCGAGCCTACACTGTAGTCAGCAGGGTTCACAATTCAAATTCAGTCTTGGTTCATTAATTTTAGAGTCCAGTAGGCAGCTGACTATAACGTCCCTGAAACCTACATGTTTCGACAAAGTAGTCCATACGTATTTCATCTACCGATCCATATGCCTACACTGCGGTCAGCAGAGCTCACAATTTGAAATCAGTCTTGATGTATTAATTGCAGAGAGATTTGTGCTCTATGTCCTCAGATTTTATCAAGAGGAAGTGACAAAAAGCATTCCTCGATGTCTGTGCTGACTACTGCCTTAGATCTACACTGCGGACAGCAGGGCTCACAATTCAGATCCATTTGCGATTGCAGGTGACGCCGACCAGTAGGCAACAGACATTGCTACCAGTGCGGCCCACCTGGACCACGTAGCATCCCTGGCTGTGCACACACTGATTGCTTCTGATGCCCCTACCTCAGTGCACCACAACTCATGGACCCTTTATGATAGAATATTTTGTGTATGATTTCAGATCTGCTGCCCCTACCTCAGTGTACCACAAGTCATGGACCCTTTACAACAGAATCTTTTCTGCATTATTTCACATCTGGGTCCCCTACCTTAGTGAAGCACAAGTCATAGACCCTTTATGATTGAATCTCTGTGTGTAATCGATAATTACTGTTATACTTGTTGCCAGCACTAACCATTCCTTGAGGGCTGGTTTACACTCACCCCACACGCATCCAGCACAGACGTCACTGGACATGTGACCCCGGTAATCAAAAGGGGCTGAGTGCACGTGCCTTACCCAGTTCCACTATCTATCTTACTGTGTCCGTGTATTCATTATGTATGCATGAAATTACCCCTGGGCCCTACCACATTACATTGTGCTATGGACAGCGCATGCAACCATGTTACCTCTGGCAGTGGGGAAAACTTTAGTTATGTAACTTTGTCTGGGTCATTGTAGAAGTACATAGGTAGAGACTGGATCATTAGAGTACTGTAAGGAGAGTGTATAGTGAATTTATAAGTACTTGGGGATTGGAGGAGTAATTGTATAAGTATATATGTTTGCAGAGCCTAACCCCCAAGCACGAGCTTGGCTTTAATTGGCTGCCCTCCATGTGCCAAAAACTGAAATATGGGCTTTGCATGGCCCTGTATTGCTACAGATGCAACCCTCCACTGAATGTGCAATAAACATTCATATCCACACAGATATGTCATGTGCACGATCTTTCATGTGTGGAAGTATGGATGAATGTAGGGTAAGTGATTCCCTCTGGGTCACAGGGTTACACATTGGCGCTTGCGGCCTGCTTGGCGGCAACACCATAACAGAGACACCCGCATCAGTTGATTCCTCATACAGCCCAGGACGGAATCACGCCCAGAGCTCCGGGGTTATTGTTCACAGCCTCACACAGGACTGGCATACGCCAGGCCAGCCCACTCCATTTATGCTTACAGGGAGGAACGACAACGCTACATGTCCCAGGTCTTCCCTGTAGTGATCTGCTGATCACAGGTCTAGTTGTCAGCATGCCACAGCCACTCCCTCACGGCTGGTTTACACCCACACCACACCCATGCAGCACAGGCGTCACAGAACATCTGACCCTGCCAATAAAAAGGGCTGGGTGCACATGCCATTTCCACTCTCTCCCATGACTTAAATTACACAGAGTTGGTGGCAGCTGAGGAATTTTGTCCAATACGGGCCTCCCACCACGTGGCGATGACTTGAGTTTCACTGAGTTAGTCCCATCAGACCTGAGTGGGTGTTGCAGCCTGCAATGATGCGTGACCTTGAATCACCATCCTGGCAATCAAGATTCAATTTAAATTGTGAGCTCCGCTGGACCGCCTGTACGCCAAAGGCATCTAGCTGTACAGACTTGACTCCTCATCTCGGTGCAGCAGGATGCACAGGGGGCCTGTGCCACAGAATCCTGCGACGGCTGAGGAGGTTGCTTCGACACGTGGTGGGCCCTCTTGGATACACACCAGTGGTGGAAGGTGAGCAGAGAGGCTTATTATTCAGCAGAGGGCAGTCACCTCTGGGCAGTGGGAGTGGATGGTATGCAGCAGCCGGGGTGCGCAGGAATGGGCAGACACCTCTGGGCGGTGGGAGTGGATGGGGTGCAGCAGGCTGGGAGCGCAGGGGCGGGCAGACACCTCTGAGCAGCGGGAGTGGATGGGGTGCAGCAGCCTGGGTGCGCAGGGGTGGGACAGCTATTTAGGCCTGTGCAGTTGTAAGTACTCTGTTATTACTGATCCTATACTATGTTTCTGATGAGTGAGCTTGAGGGCTGCATTATATCCCGGCACGTGGTTGGAGACACACCAGTGGCGGAAAGGTGAGCTGTGAGGGGTTTTGTCCACAGTGTTGGCACTCATTCTCATTCTCCATCTCTTCCTTTCTCTCTCTCACACTCTTTCTCTCACTCTTCCTCTCTCTCACTCTTTTTCTCTCTCTTCCTCTCTCTCACTCTTTCTCTCTTTCTCTTTCTCTTTCTCTCCCTCTCACTCTTTCTCTCTATATTCCTCTCTCTCTCTCTCTTTCACTCTTTCTTTCTTTCTCTCTCTCTTCCTCTCTCTCACTCTTTCTCTCTTTTGCTCTCCTTTGATGGACGCATGACGCACAATCTTATCTTGCTTTTTGTCTTCCAGGCTGTGATTCACAGATTGTCGACCCCCCTGACATGGGCCTCCCACCACGTGGCGATGACTTAAGATCCACTGAGGTAGTGCCACCAGAGCTAAGCGGGTGTGCAGCCTGCAATGATGTGTGGCTTCGATACACCATCTTGGCAATCAAGACATGATTTGAATTGTGGGCCCGGCTGGACCACGTCTACGCCACGGGTGAGGTGGTTGCTTCGGCACATGGTGGGTCCTCTAGGACACACGCCGGTGGCAGAAGGTGAGCAGAGATGCTTGTTTGTGCAGCGGCGGGCAGGCACCTCTGGGCGTGGTAGTATATGGTGTGCAACAGCCTAGGGGCGCAGAAGAGGGCAGACACTTCTGGGCAGTGGGAGTGGATGGGGTGCAGCAGCCTGGGTGCACAGGGGTGGCCAGACACCTCTGGGCAGCGGGAGTGGATGGGGTGTACCAGCCTGGGTGAGCAGGGGTGGGACAGCGATTTAGACATGTGCAGTTGTATGTACTCTGCCATTACTGATTCTATACTATGTTTCAGATGAGGGAGCTTGAGGGCTGCACTATGTCCCGGCACGTGGTTGGAGACACACCGGGTTTTGTCCACAGTGTCGGCACTCACTCTCCCTCTCCATCTATTCTTTCCTCTCTCTCTCACTCTTTCTCTCTCTCTTCCTCTCTCTCACACTGTTTCTCTCTTTCTCTCTCTCTTCCACTCTCTCTCACTCTTTCTCCGTCTTCCTCTCTCTCTCACTCTTTCGCTCTTTCTCTCTCTCTCTCTCCTTTGATGGGCGCCTGATGCACAATCTTATCTTGCTTTTTGTCTTGCAGGCTATGATTCACAGATTGTCGAGGGATGACACGCCATGGCTGTACCTACTTTTATTTTGTTTGTTTTGTTTATATAAAATGTTTTATATGAAAATCCATAGATGACTCGGATTCTCATTTGTCCGACCTCACATGCATCTTTTTTATTATAATTGTGCAACATCAGCTGATTTGTTATGTTCCAGATTTCGGAAGGTTGCTGACTCATTGGTGGTAGGGGTGTTGGAGCACTGTAGCTGCATGATCGTTGGCTCCATTGTATCTGTTGTTTTTCAGGTGTGGCTGTGGGCTGGGCTCCCTTTCATTTTGCAGGTTGTAGTCCGACTTTACACCAGGTCAGAGCAGGTGTAAACCTCCTGGTGAAAACGCACCTTATCGCCTGTTTTGTATTCTCTTCGCCGATCTTACTGGTGCGAAGTGGTGTGTTCGCTGCTTTTTGCATGGGAAAGCCTACTCTGCATCTCATTAGTGATATTTGCCGAGGTCATCCATGACAATGTTTTTTGAGGCTGCTATCGCTGGTAACCTGGTGATATGGTAATCGTCTCTCTGTGTGAACAGCGGTTCTAGAGCTGTTTCTGCCTGCCATTTGGGCCCTGACACCATTTTGTGGCTTTCCTCGCTGACCTCTGACCTACCCGGAGGGCCTTTCCACCCCGGTGCTTTCCGGGCTGCCCTGACAAACTCGAGCCCTCCCTCACTACAGTGCCCCGTCCCACCCGGAGTTTGATCTGGTGCCTGCCAATGAGCCTGATTGTGACCCCATGACGCCAATGGAGATCCCACAAGCCTGATGCCCCACGCAGCCTTCCCCGGTGTCCTATATTGCCAGGGACCTGCCAGGAGTGCAGCAGCTGGTGTTGGAGCCTGCCCTTGTGTTTCACCCTTGAAGTGTTGGCCCTGTTTGGTTCTGAGGAAGTCAAATTTGCCCGCCCTTGCGAAGCCCATCACTGCACTGAACCCCACGGTGAGGGGTATTTCACCTTAAGTATGCTGACTAAAAAACTGCGCAAAATTGAGATGCTTAGGTTTGGTTCCCAAGATATGAATCTGGGTGCTCATGTGCACATTGTGAGTGAGGAAGAATATTAGAGGTGGATGTGCACGCAGACTGGCCAGCTGAGCCACGTAAAGGGGCAGAACCACAGTGCATTACATCCTTGTCCTTGTCGAGAGAGCATCACCGTGACCCATAACGGCTGTGCACTCTTAGCAAATTTCCAAACCACCGACATAAAAAAAACCAATAAAAGGTATTGTACTATTTTTGGGGATATTCTAAACCCTATATTTCTAAAGCACTGGCTGTTAATCTTATTCTTTTTGCTACCACTGTAGCAACCTGCCTTATACTATGTGTCTTCCAAGTTTTAACCCATGACTTATATGTGGCAGTCTGTATTATACTATGTGTTATGCTAGTTTAAAATAATGACTTGCATGTAGCAGCCTGTCTTATGCTGTGGGTTATGCAAGTTTATAACAACGACTTATATGTAGCAGCCTGTCTTATACTGTGTGTTATGATAGTTTAAAATAATTACTTACATGTAGCAGCCTGTCTTATACTGTGTGTTATTCAAGTTTAAAACAACGACTTATATGTAGCAGCCTGTCTTATACTGTGTGTTATGCTAACGTAAAATAATGACTTACATGTAGCAGTCTGTCTTTTACTGTGTGTTATGCAAGTTTAAAACAACGACTTATATGTAGCAGCCTGTCTTATACTGTGTGTTATGCTACTTTTAAATAATTACTTACATGTAGTAGCCTTTCTTATACTGTGTGTTATTCCAAGTTTAAAATAACGACTTGCATGTTCACTTCTCCCCACAATAGCTACTTGACCCTTGTACTATGTGTTATGCTAGTTGAATACTTTGTGTCATGCAAGTTTAAATCCACAAACTTATATGCAACTGCCTGTCTTATACTGTTTATTATGCTAACTTAAAATAATGACTTACATGTAGCAGCCTATCTTATATTGTGTGTTATGCAAGTTTATAACATTTACTTATATGTAGGAGCCTGTCTTATATTGTGTGTTATGTTAGTTTAAAATAATTACTTACTTGTAGCAGCCTGGCTTATACTGTGTGTTATGCTAGCATACAATAAAGACTTACATGTAGCAATCTGTCTTTTACTGTGTGTTATGCAAGTTTAAAACAATGACTTATATGTAGCAACCTGTCTTACACTGTGTGTTTTGCTAATTTTAAATATTGACTTACATGTAGTAGCCTGTCTTATACTGTGTGTTATTCCAAGTGTAAAATAACGACTTATATACATGTTCACTTCCCCCCACAATAGCTACTTGACCCTTGTGTCTGCTCTCTACCTCACCCCCCTTAACTCTGACCTCCCTCTTTCACCTTCTCGCCCCTATCTCTCCACCTTCAACTTAGCGACATAACATCCCCCTTAATCACCCCCTCACCCCCCTAGACTCAACCCTCATCAGACATTGCCCCAACTCATGGTCCATTACTTAGCCTCCTAATCTCTCAGAAATGCTAAGAAATTTTTTAAACATAAATTACTAATTTGGCATCCTGAAACACTCATCGTAGACAACTACCTCAGCCTTTCCTCCCCAATAAAAAACAACTACATCTAAACACCCCTTCAAATGGAAGAGTATCTTCCTTCAACACCTCCCAATATCTAAATCTATCAAAATTCGTTATGGAGTCAAACTATCCACTAGCCCTTCCCCAATTTTTCACGCAGAAATTGACATCTCCATATTTAAAACCGGTAACATTCTCATACAATCCTCCGAACACCACCTCTCCATCTTTGAGCAGCACTTCTAGACTCTGTCCTTCCATCTATCTAAACCCTCGTCTAACTCCTTTACTACTCAACCCCTCAAGGCCCTTTGGCACTCTCCATCTCCCCCGACTCAAATCCTCCCTCCCCTCGACATCTCTACGGTTAATGCTGTACCCCAAATCTCATCTTCCAGTCACACAGTCCCTCCTGAGAGCCTGCCCCCCCAGTCCCCAAACAACATCATCTGTCTCCCTAACTCTTGCGCTCTCCGATGACCTTCCCCCTCCAACCCCTAATAGTTCCCCAGTCCACACTCCTGCCACTGTTTCCCCCTCCCAGCAACTCCCTAATTCCCCTCACTTGAACCAGACCCCTTTCTTAACCTCTCTGAACTGCAGTCCTCCCCCTACACCCCTGTCGCCTACCCCCTCCCCCATCACAGCTTCTCATCTTCTCAAGCTTCACCTCCGGACTCTAGAAATGTCCCAACCTTTCCATCGGACCTCCATACATCTTACAACCCAGGCACTCCTCCTATCCCCCTTCCCAAACAGTCTACATCACCTCACACCAGGTCTTCTCCGACCAATATAGAAGCCTTCCTTCCCCCCACCCCTTCCCCAACTGCGCTCTCCCACACTCCTTTAATTCAGACTCTGTCCAACATTGAACGCAATCTCGCAACCTTGACGACTGAACTCACACGGCTGAGAGAAGATGTCAACTTCCTCTACTCCAAGTCCCTATCTAACCGCCCTAACTCTGTCGACCCTGACTCTCAACACTTCTCGAATCCTCAACTGTGGAACACCATTCCACTTGGCCTCTGTTCTCATAGACCCCACCGCACATCGAATCATCTCACCGCTTCTGACCTTCATACCCTCTGCAACACCTACCCTCCTAACTCCTCTAGTAAAGTTCCTCCCCCTCCTCACTCCAACATCCCCGTTATTTTGGGGACCAGCAGAAACCCCCTCCCGTCTCCCCCAGACCTCCTCCCCAACGTACCACCATCCATTCGCACTCTCCCCCCACATACTTCCCTAAACCCCTCTCCTGCATTCTCCGTAGCTCCAACATTCCTGTCATTGTAGGGACCATCAGATCTCTTCCCTCTCCTGTCTCCCCCAGACCTCCACCCCAACGCACCACCATCCATTCACGCCCTCCCCCCAAAGACTGTCCTAATCCCCTCGCCTTCATGGTAGTGAATTGCCGCTCAGCTGTCAGGCAGGGCAACTGAAATTTCAGAAACCATTCTTAGCAAAAACATTGACATAGCCTTCCTCACGGAAACCTGGCTCAATGAACACTCTAATTCCGACCTTGACTTACTCCCCCCCACCCCCAGTTACTCTATCATTAGAAAAGACATGACAGAGAGAATAGGGGGTGAACTAGCAATTATTTTTAAAAATGAACTCCAACTTTCCCTTGTAAAAATCCCTGACTGCAATAGCTTTGACTACCTTGAAACTGAACTTAAGTCTCAAGGTTTTCCCCTGATTCGACTGCATAATATCTGCCACCCACCTGGAGCCCCACTCCGCTTCGTCAAGGAACTATCCAAACTTCTTAACCAATCCTCTCTCTCTAACACGAAAAATCTCTTCCTTGGAGATGTTAATCTCCACTGGAATGTGACTGATGACTCCTCAGTCAACCTCCTCACCAATCTTCTTGAGATCAATGAACTGAAACAACTCTGCCACTCTCCCACCCACTTCAAAGGATGCCAATTATGACACCATTATTACCAGCAATGACTTGGCCTCCTTCTACAGTGAGATTTTAGCAAAGCAGCATGGGCCACTGTATCTAACGTGAGGGAACAAATTGATTACATTTGTCTGTTTTCTGAGACCCATGATACTGTGTATTGTATATAACGATTAATGAAATTGTGATGAATTCACCGCTCAAAGATGGCACCCGTGATTTCTCTGGCGATCATCCCCTCCTTTGTTTGTTTTTACTGAAACGATCATGTGTATAAAAAATGACGCTTTACAATACAATGTGTAAACAACACAGAGGAAGGACTAGATCCGAAACACGTCTGTTGTGCCTGGCGAAATAAATCAGACTGCTGAAACTACCCCCCGTGAATGCTGTGGATTCCTTGTAAGCAAAGGAGAGGAATCTGGGAGCGAGAATTTGTATTACGGGGCACCACCGCATTTGGAGCACCCGCCTTAAGGGTGCCGCGCTTTGCCGGTGCGAAGGAGCGGCTTAAATATATTTCTCTCTCTATATATATAGATATATAGATATAGATATATATATATATATATATCTCCAAGCGCCGGTTCCCGGTTTCCCGACCATTAAGCGCTCACGGTGGGTGCAGTCCCTACGGCAGAACCTCGCCGTTATTTATTCAACACTCCTCCGTTTACACGAAAGTAATGGGCGCACTCCCTTTAAGTTCCACAAGTTAATTTATTGCAATCCTTCAGCCATAATAACAGACTCGATCTACGCGTTTCGGTGCTGCAAGCACCTTGCTCACGATATATATATATATATATATATATATATATATATATATATATATATATATATATATATATATATATATATATATATATATATATATATATATATATATATATATATATATATATATACTATGATAGGTTTGTGCCAAAGGTATATAAGTAAATTCCTGGGGAAAGGAAACCCCAAAATACGATGTTGCGTTTTAGGTATAGTATTCATTATTTATTTACTATCCTGAATACAAGTAACAAAAAGAAAAGCCGACATGTTTCGCCCAAATGGCCAGCAGGCCAAGGGCTTTTTCAAGTCTGATTAGAAAAGTATGGACATAAATATAGTTGCAGAGTTAACAGGTACATAAGTGACATACACATAATTGCATGTATTTAATGATCAGCAGGTGAACCAAAGCAAGTAGAATAATCTATAAATATGGTAACAAGAAAGTAGGGTAAAGTAAGGTAGAAGTAGGTACGAAGGGAAAGAAAAAAACAGTCATCAGCATGGATAATTAAAATGTGTAGTCAGGATATATCTCAAAAAAGGAATCAATATCTAGCAAAAAAGGCCTGAGAGACACCTACAAGATTTGTCCTCTTAGACCTTACTCCTATCTTACTTTAACCTAATTTATTTTTGCCATATTTATATATAATTCTACTTGCTTTGGGTCTCCTGCTGACCCTGGACTACATGTGATTATGTGCCTGTCACGTATGTACCTGTTTACCCTGCGCCTACATTTATGCCCACACTTTTCTAATCAGCCTTGAGGAAGCCCTTGTCCAGCTGGCCATTTGGGCGAAACACGTGTTGGCTGTTCTTTTTTGTTACTTGTATTTATGATAATGAATAAATACTGAATACTATACCTAAAATGCAACATCGGATTTTTGGATTTCCTTTCCCCAGGAATTTACACATATCCCTTTGGCACAAACCTATCACAGTTCCTAAGTGTTTGCCCCTAATTGGTTGTCCTTGGGTGAAGCCTCCTGAAAGGCATGTGCCACATAAAGAATTGGGTCCTGCCACTTTGTGAGTGAACGCCGGCAACACCCACCGACCAAATGAGCTAACATATATATATATATATATATATATATATATATATATATATATATATATATATATATATATATATATATATATATATATATATATATATATATATATATATATATATATATATATATATATATATATATATATATATATATATATATATATATATATATATATATATATATATATCGCCCCGAAGAAATCAGGATTGTTTAGGTGCAATTTACCGTACTTTATAAAAGCTGGTATGACCACTCAGCTGTCTGGAAGTCTTACTGTCCACACACAGCATTATTACTCTCATATTATGCTATTGCCTTTTTGGTGTACCATTCTACCTCCTTTGTGGTGCTTGTATTGCAGTACAGAAGGGTCTATTTTACATCTTATAAGTACACTGTTTACTCATAAATGTATTATTGTTTTATTTTGACCTGCAGGAGGCTTTTAATATTCTAATTAGGACTAAGCAGAATTAATTGGCTTACTCAATGTTTGTTTCACTGGGTCTGATGAGCAACCTAAATCTAGTGATGTAAGTTTCCTGATAGAGTCTGTGGAGGGTACTTTTTTTCTCCATGTCTTCCGATTTTTCTACTGAGAAACATTCGTTAATAGAGCCACGGCGTCTTTTCTCCTTTCTCTGACAAATGTACAGTATTTTTCCTATAAACGTTCCTCTCCTTTCCTAAACATTTTTCTAGCACTTTTTATTTCACTGCCTCGCACATCTTATATCTTACTCTCCATGTCACTTTTTTCACACACTTCTTTTGTGATAGCTAAAACTATCGTTGTTTCAGCCTCTCTTATAAAAGCTGTTATACCACCATTGTTATACTGCAGGAAAACCGTCGTTTATCCACTCAACTAAATAATTGATGCTCTGGTTATAATAACCGATTTTATGTTTATTAAACTGCAGTAACCTATGAATAGTGATTATGCCACTGGTGATTAAACATGGCGTGTGGTTGTAATACTATGGGTGTCTGTGCTCTGTCTGCCGCGCTGACTGGCGAGTGAGTGAACCATGGTATGACTCAGCCTGCTCCGCTCTTTAACTCGGACGACAAAGTGTCTCGGTGTGAAGGAGCCCCCTATCCTTTCTTCGTGGGACTATTTTTGGAACATGACTCCCGTGCTGATGACAGTGTTGATGACTTCGCTGTATTATCTCTGAATGGAAATGTGTGGGATATATTCATGACATAGAGGACACCAATTTAAGAACAAAACAAAACAGGCTTGTTTGAAACTAAAAGTAAACTGCAGTCGTTCATCAGAGCAGTCATAGATATTGGTTAGTCATGTCTGTGCGGGGCCGACGGTCATGTGAGCATTCCTCAGCAATGTATTGACATCAGTTCAGTCTTTAAGGGAATGACCAGCTTCAATTTGTACATCATGGGGCATTAGTGGAAGGTTGCGGGTGGCATGAAAATGACTATTAACCGCCTTTTTTCTTTCTTCCTGTTTAAGTAGCATTCTGAGTGTATCTGTGCTGGCACACTCTTGTAGGATTCGCCCCCTTTATAAATCCTTTTTCATTTCTTCTCCTGCCAACTTCACAAAATAATTCACGTGAGTAGTGGGAGTTGTGCCAAGATTTGGCTGAGGGATTTGTGCCCCTACTCCTCACCAAATCTGCCATCCTAAAAGAAAAAGCTTCCGGAGGCTGCCGCCGTCCTGGGGTGATTTTAAAATGCAGAATGGTCATTGGCAGCTCATAGCCTCCGAAGAAAAGGTGGAACACAACTCGGTGCAGGGATTTCCAGCTAGACTTCCTTCACACTGCGATATTGGCTCCTCACAGGGTGATCGTGTGAAGGGAGTCGATATTGTACGGCTCACGGTGTCACTGCGGCATTTAGAAGATCATTTTTTTAAAATATATTTGACAATGTTTTTATTATTTATCATGGATGTCCATGCCTCCAGCCCTGCAAACACACAAACTCACACCTTTTTAAAAATATCTTTATTGCATATTGTTTTAAGGTTGTTACAGTCGACAAAGGGAACGGATGTAGCATACATTTACCACACATTGTGGGAGCCGAAGGAAGTCATAAACTGCACAGTCGTATGCGGCAAATCAGCCACCAGAAAAGAATACAGGGGAAAAACGTCACTCCCCACCCAGTAGAACTCCACATTCTGGCGGAACAAAGTGCCATTTATGGGTCAAGAGTATGGTGTCTATTATCATACAATAGGGCTCCAAACGTTTTAACACTAGTTGCACTTGTATACATATTTGAACTTGAATTGAATCATCCAATCATAACAATGCCCGTGTATGTGAGTGTGCATGTGGCCGGGCCACAATCGAATAGTGGAGCAGTCTTAACGAATATACCCATCCAGTATCCCAACCAAAGTGAGGGATCTGGCTGTAATGATCAAGCAGGTCGGGGGTCCTCTAGGTGATCAAGGGGGTTGGTCGTCTGCCCGTCTCAAGTTTTTCCAGGTGTCTGTCCCAGCATTTTTGCGGGTCCGGCCTATTCCCTCTCATATACAATTGTTTGTGTACCAACAGCTCGGCAGTTGCCCAGCGGGGTGCTGCTGCTGATTTCCAGGCCACAATGATACAGCATTTAGCTAAAAGAAGTGCTAAATTCGGCCCCAACTTGCACTGTTTTATCAGCAATAACTGTCCAGTCCACCAGGGCACCGATTAACTCTTTTCCCCCACCGGGGTTCCTGAACACCGGATAACCCCCAACGTCTTGCTACACATACAGGCATCTCAGGGAGGGCAGGAGAGTCCAGGACCACCAGCATGTCAGTCCCCCCTCTCGCCAGCCCAGAGCCCCTATTGAATGCTCGCCCTGTTTCAGGATCAGACAGTCCATGCCAAAAAAGGAGTCCGCTCCATTTTCTTGCCCGGAACACAGCCAGTCCTGTCCTTAGCCTTAGGGATGGATGGGTGGGTGGGTAATTTTGTAAGGGACAAAGAGGGTTTCCCGGCCTCTCCCACTGTGTTTATAGTTGCTGTGGCGTGTGAGGGACCACTTGTGCCCTTGTATGACGTCAGCGGGGGACGGTCCCTTACTTCCATATATCTACAGGAAAGGGAGAACAAATCGGCTCCCACCTGAGATGCCACTAAGGGTGCCACCAATCTTGTAACAGCGCATGCTCTGCCACTGGTCTGCCCGTAACGTAGAATTCCATGATCGAGCGCCAAAACATCAAAGGTACAGAAGCAGTCTTCAGTTACCACATCTGCCCAAGTTACGATATCCGCCTCCTCCCAATCCCGGACCTTATTTGTGTTCCACAAGCCAGCACACTCCAGCATGGCCCAAAGCGGAGTACTGGGCTTATAGGGTGTATGTCACAGCCCAGCTCCTGTTGAGTGTTTCCAAAAATTTACCACTGCCGTCTGTACTAACACACTACCTGTGTCCCGAGTAGCTGCAGTGTCAAAGAGCTTATGCAGCAATGTCCTTCCTGATAACTCAGTCAGTGTTCCAATGAAGTTTTTGCTGCGTGCCACCACATTGGCCACTGCAACTGAAATGTCGCATAGTACAATTCGTAGTCAGGGGCACCAAGGCCACCTTCTTCTAGTGGGGCAAATAGTTAATGAAAAGCAACCCGTCTCCTGTAATCTTCCCAGATCAGTTCATTCAGCATTTTTCTCATATCCAGGAAGAAGGCTTAGCGAATAATCAATGGTAGGGCTGCAAAGAAATGGAGGTGTTGTAGGATCAACATTTCGGCAATGGCGAGTGTGCCTACTGGGGACAAGGGCAGTTTGGTTAAGAAGGGGAGAGATCGGCGAATCGCAGACACTGCCTTTCCTAAATTCCCATTCTAGTAAGTCACAGGAACATAATACACCTGTACTCCTAGATATTTAATGGGGTCAATCTGCCAAGTCGGTCCATGTGCGGCAGCGTGCCCCAATAGTCCTCAGGAATAGGGAGTAATAAGAACAGACAGGATTTAATGCAATTAACATGAAGGCCTCAAAGGGCCCCAAATGAAGGCAGTAGAGTCATGACATCTGGTAGTACCGTGGGCTCAGCCGTCAAGTAGATGAACATATCTTCTGCGCAAAGTTACACTATCTGATGTTGCCTGAGTACAACAAGGCCCCATCACGGTGCACACTACCGAAGCGTACACGCCAGGCGTTCCACCGCTAGGGTGAATAACAGTGGAGATAGGAGGCAGCCCTGCCATGTCCCTCTAGACACTGGGAAAGAGTCAGATATTATGTCTCCCATGCGCACATTGGCAGTTGGATTGGTGTACAGTAATGCCACTCAACATGAGAAAGGAGAGCCGAACCTCATGTGTGCCAGGACTGCCATCAGATATGGCCACCCCAAGGTATCAAATGCTTTTTCTATGTCAAGCGAGATGGCTCAGCCCTCCGTCTTAGTGCACCTAGTCCAGTCCATTATGTGAAATAACTGTCGCAGTTAATAAATGCATTGCAGAAGGGTATAAAGCCATTTGATCAGAATGCACTAATGAGGGAACTACTGTGAGTAGGCGGTTGGCCAGGATCTTCCCAAGAACCCGATAGTCAAGGTTCAAGAGAGACAGAGGTCAATAGGATGTCACATTGAGAGTATTCCTCCCCGGTTTGGGAAGGACTACAATTACTGCTTCACTCATAGAGATAGGCAAGGTCCTAATATTCATCACACATTCATACACCTTAAGGAGGCGTGATGCCAAAATTACATAGTAGTGGACATAAAATTGGATCAGGAACCTGCCGGCACCCGGGACATTGCTTCAGGCTATCTGGTTTATTACTTCCAGCACTTCCTCCAACATGAGTGGAAATCCAGTTCCTGGTCCAAGAGGGGGTCAACCAAGGGAGTACTAACACACACCAAATATGCCATAATGGATACAACCGAGGGCTCACTATAGAGACCCCAGTAATAAGTTGCAAATTCCCCATTGATATCCTCCTGTGTGTTCAACATCTGCTGTGACCACTGTTGGATCACAGCAATTGGAGAACTAGGTAATCCTGAGTGTAGTAACCACACTAACAGATGACCCATCTTATTACCATGCTCATGTTGTTGTTGTGTGTTTATTTTAAAATCAAAGTTAGATAGTCCACTGAGTAGTCACCCATAGTCTTTACGGCAATCTGATATGGCCTGTAATTGGTCAGGATCCATCGACTGGGCCCCTTCAACTCTCTCATGAGATCCTCCACAGCAATCACTTCATCATTCAGCCTCCTACGTACCCCATGGCCCGTTTTCATGCATAAGCCACGTAACAAGACATTGAATACATCCCATTCAACCAATGTATTCAAACCTGTCCCGTAATTTCCTGGAAATAAGTATCAATGGCTTCGCCTACCTGAGAACTGACCTCGACATCGGACAGGGCATAAGTGGGCAAGTACCAACTGGGAATCTGTGATCTGGGCCTTCCCCTCCTCAAGGAAACCGATAAGCAAATTATGAACTGATAGGGTCTTACCAGGGTATTCTGCCCTTTTGCACTGTGCTATTGCTTGAGGGGCAAAGACCATATCTATCCTGGAATGAAGCTTGTGTACCACGAGTAACCCCCCATCACAACATAGCGGCTTTCATGGTGGATCCGAGTAAGGGGCATTGTAAAAGGCACTAAAGGGGCCATCCATGTTAACACACCTCTTGCATAACTAGAATAGATAGTACCGTAGACCTATCCTAGCCATCGTCTATGCAGTCTAGTGAGTTCCAGGTGTAAGGTGTGTTTCTTGGAGACAGGTAAATTGAGTCCCACATATCTATTGGTAGGCATATATCCAGTGATGGTTAGTGTAGGAACCCCTCCCCCTCTCATTCAATGTGAGGAACTTGCATTTCAATATTTTCTTAACAGAGCTGAAATGTGAATATATATATTTGCCCCAAGATGAGGAGCCATTCAGAGGTCTCTAGTACCCAGCACCACACACACACACATTTGTATTACCCAACATTGTCTTAAACTCCCCTCCCCTGGCCATTGCACTACAGTGCATCAGCAGGCCACAAATCCCACAACAAATGTGCACCAAAGTATAAAAAAAGTCCTGCGGATCATAGAGGGTAATGTAAGGGTAACACAGATCTTTGGTACTAAGAAATTCGCAATATGTCTTGTAGTGCCAAACCAACATTGAGCTATCCCCCCCACCCTGCCATCCCCCTGAGAATTGATCCCCACCATGTGGAAGCAAACCAATCATGTCATACACATATAGAAAAGGATATGAGTGCAAGAGAATCAACCAATAAAGTCAGTAGTCCTCAGTGTGACTACAGGGCCCCTTGCAGGGCATCTGGCAGCGCATCAGGTAGAGAGCTGTTCCCGGAAGGAGTCTGCAGCTTCTAAAGCTCCGGTGCCAATCACCTAGTTGAGGGATCCTGCCTGGTGCAGCGCACTCACCACCTGGGCCCTTTCCTGTACAGCCTGCTCTTGGGAGGAGCAGAAGTGGTATTTAGGAGTTCAGTGGCGTCAACTCTGCTCTGGGCGCCAATCATGCTCAGTGACTCAGTGATCTGATGGTGGATGTTTCCCCTTAGATTATAGTCAGTCCCAGGTCTCTTGGGTGGTTTGAAAAAGAAACACTTTGCCCTCATCCATAACGTAGAGTTTATCTTGAGAAATAAATGAATATTTGATCTCCTGTTGCCAGAGTTTAAATTTCACTGCATAGTAGGAGGCGATACGTTTTTGGACATCAGCCGTGTAATCCAGGAATATAGTAACTGATTGATTCTCTACCTGCCACAGGTAGAGAATCAATCAGTTTGAAGGATATTGTCTCTGTTGTGGTAGTTGAAGAGACGGGTCACCACTGGGCATGGCAGCTTTCCAGGTGGCGGTGGACGAGCCGGAACCCGATGAGCTTGTTCAACTGAAAAGAAAGTAGATGTTTTACCTCCCAGGACTGTTTCCGCCAGACATTGTTCTGGGTACAGGTCCATACTCGGGCCCTCAACCTGGTCGGGCAGGCCCACCACTCATATGTTGCTTTGTCTAAACCATCCCTCTGCATCTTCAGCCCATCGTTTTCAGGAAGTCCACCTCTTGCTGCAGAGCAGTTAGTGTAGCCTGCGTATATGACACAAGTGGTTGCATTTCCTTTATAATTATATCATGTGCAGATACCCTGGTCTTCAGTTTATTATGTTCCTCAAGCATTTGGCCCATGTCCATGATCAAGGTGTCTAGCTTAGGTTCCAGTGAAGCCTGCAGGCCATGCACGGCCACCAAAAGTTCAGCGAACTAGGCATGGTGTCACGCAACACATTATCAGCGCTGGTGAGCACTCATATCTGGGACATCACCACCATGGATTGGGCGGGAGCCTGCTGGGTATCTCTAGGTTTGGAGCATCTAGGTCACACCCTCTTGGCAGGGAGGGCATTGGTAAGCACAGTGGATGCACATTCTATGCTGCAGCAGCAGGTCAGTTCATATGTCCTGTAGGTGTCTCGCCCAGTGCAATTGGATAGTGAATAATCGCACCCCTCACCCTTACCTCCCCGGGGCCAAGAGTATCTTGCCCAGTGTGTATATGATCAGTGATTTTTGTTGGCAACGATACAATTCATTACTTAACCAAATAAAGTATCTATTGTTTGATTGATTGATTATTTTCACATCCTCATGCTGGGGGATGTGCCCCCGGAAAGCTACAGAAGGGAAGGCAAGGAAGGGACACAACACGGTGGTCGAATTCACAGGGTCTCACCAATCACCCAGCAGTTCAAAGAAACGTGGGAGGGAGAGGTGTCACCTAAAACCTGGTCAGCTCCTGGTTCATAGAAGTTCCTAGTTGATACAGTGGGGGGAGCTCTAGGGTCCTCTAGCATGTGTGGCAGAGCAATGTAGCCGAAGCAGTGCTCCAAGTGCGACTTATCCCAGGGCCTCAATTGATTGCTGGGATATGCCACAATAATGCAAGTATCCTCATCTATGTCCAGAGAGCTGGCATGTGCAGAAGAAAAGGGATATAGGGGGATGCTCAACCCCCCTGAACAAGACCTGCTCCATGAAACAGCCATGAAGTATGCCCATCAGAGAGTTCCAAGAGTGTAGTTGGAGGACTTCCGTAGCAGTGCTAGCATTGACAATGTCCCTCTCATTCACTGCAAGGCCAGAGTGCACAGCTCAGCCTCTTCTTAAGGAAGGTGACCGCACTCATCATGGTGGTGAGGGTTTGGATAGTACCACTCTCAGACAAAACGTACCCTCGGAGGTCCACGTTGCTCGGGTTGTGTTGCCACCATGCGCGCTGTTCTGTAGAGAAGTCTGCTGGTCCAAGAACAGAGCCACCAGTCGTCCGCCGCAGCCCACAGGGACTGGTAGGCCATGTCATCTCAATGGTCACACTAAACTTCAGCCCAATAAGTTAGGGGGAGCCAACCTCACCCCAAGGGTTGTGACACCTCTTCACAAGCTCAAACAGTGCAGGTGGGGTCCCGACCTCACTATCTTTGCCACAGTGGGTAATAACCCCTAAACCACCGGGCCACCGGTAGCTTGTACGCTGCAGCCAGTAGGTCACAAGCCCCTCAGCCAGGTGTCGGACCCTGATTGCGCTAGCTTCTGATGCTGGTCGGCCCCATCTCCCCTGGTGATTCCAGGCAAGCCGGCAGACCAGATGGGGTCAGTAGGAGCGTGGCAGGACATAAGACACCAATGAAACTTCAGGATAAATCTGGAACAGGATGGCGCTCACGTTTATGCTGTTCCTCCTGTCACCACCTTGGCCATGTCCCCACACACACTCACTCTTAAACACATATGTACACACTCACATACACAAAAACACATAGGGGCACATGCATCTATGTAGGCAATTGCGATTCCATAATTGGATTATTAAGGAATCGCAATTATGGAATCGTAATTGCCTATGCAAGTAGGTTTCGCTCAAATATATGTGATTCCTACATATTTCTTGATTGCGAATTGCAAATTGCGATTCGCAGTTCAGGAATAACTTCCTATTCATTCCTATGGGTCTTGAGGCCATTAGGAATGAACGGGAATTGCATGCGCAATTTGCGAGGACCAAATAGGTACTCGCAAATTGCGCATGGAATTTCAAGGATGCAAGGAGGCCAAAAGGCCACACTGATGCACCCCTTCAATTGGCATGTCTGAGCAACATGGCACTTTGAAAAATGCACTTTTGTGCATTTTTCAAAGTTTTCCCAAATTACCATCAACTTGAAATTGATGGTAGTTTGTGAATTCCAAATTGGGAGATTGCAATTTTGAAGTGCATCATACATTGCATTTAGGGAATTCCAATTTGTGATTCCCTAAATGCATTTGCAATTCAGGTAATCGCAAAATTTAAGAATACCTAAATTGCGAAATTGCATTTGGGTTGATGCATCCAAAATGCAAAAATACAGATCATAAAGGGGCAGATTCTGCGAATCCGTCTCTCTGCAACCGTTTTTTTCAATTATGCATGTGCCCCATAGAGAATTCCAAAATCACATCAGTGCTACATATGAACAGAGTTTACTCTGGGATGCCAGAAATTGGGTCTGTCATAAAGATTAGTGAGATTACAAAAATGGTGCCAATGACAGCAATCATGAGCTATACTGGGCAAACTCTGTCCCTACAAATATTAGAACTAGGAAAATATGAAAATAAAGATGTTCTGGTTATTAAAATAGTCACAACAGGCTATATTTAAAGACAACTGAAGGATTTAAGCAAGTGCATTAAGTGGCTTAAAAAGGTGGGTGTCTCTGAAGGGGCTGAAGCCTAACAAGAGTAGCTAGAAATTGTTTAGAAGAGATACGTCCTCTGTTACTAAGGGCAAGCCTTTTCATATGTGGTGTAAAATCTCATGATCCCACTATCCTTCCTTCTGGTCCTCCTCCAGATCATTCTCTGCCTGGTCCTCTTCCTCTTCCTTCTCTTCATTCTCTCTCCTTCTCTCAGTCCCCCTTTTCCTGGGTGGTCTCCTCCTCCTGGCCATGCCACTACCACTTCCTCCTTCTCCTGCCATCCTCCATCTCATCTAGACTTTTTTCCTTTTGCTCCTCTTGGTCCTGGTAGTCTCATCGTCTTCCTTGTCTGAATCCCCCTAGGCCTCCTGGTCTTGGACATTCTGGATCTAGACCACTGCTCCTTCTGGTCCTGGTCCTTTTGATGTTTCGGGTTTTGGTCCTCCTGATCTTGGGTTTCTTGGTCCTGATTCAAGTCTTCTTGATACTCCTGGTCTTGGCTCTGTTGCCCTCCTTACCTTAGGTCTCTTGATGCCAGTACTCTTCATCCCTGTGTTTCCAGTTCTAGTCTCAATCCTCCTGGTAGTGGACTTCTGCCAGGTCCTGAGCTTTTTCACAGTCCCCCAGGCCCTGGTCCTACTCTTCTTGCTTCTCCTGTTGCTTTTAGTCCTAATCTTTCTGTTGATCTTCCGTGCGCTTGTCCCATAACATTCCCCCATGTACTGTATCTACTCATTCTATTCCTTCTGAGCCTGGCTCATATGGCACTGGTCCACCAGATTTTAATTTTACCATACCTGGCCCATTGGTTCAAGACCTCCTAGTCCTGGCTTGTTTGGTCTTCCTTGTTTTAGTTTTGTAGCATCTTGATTTTACTGAATTTCTTGTTCCTGGGCCTGCTTGTGATTCTGGTCTTCCTCCACCTGACCATTCTCCAAATCCTTGTAATCTTCGTCTGGTCATGAGCTGGTGCCCCTTTTCCCATATCATGTTCCTTCTCTTGCAGACTCACAATGTTAATGCTACTGGTCTTCTTGGTTTTGATCCACCTGGTCTTCTTGGTCCTGGTCCCTCTGGTCTTGGTCCTCATCCAGATGCTGGTTCTGTTCCTGGTTCTTATGCTCCTGCTCCAGGTCTCTCTGAGCATGGTCATCTTGGTCCCCCGTGCCCCCTAGTCCAGTTGTCGTGTTTCAGCTAGCTGTAGTCTAATTGATGTTCCACATCCTGATCACCCTATTCCTGTTCCTTATTCTCTAGGTCCTGATCCATGTGGTTTTCTAGTTTTGGTCCTTGTAAACCTGGGTCTCCTGATTCTCATCCTAGAACATTTCATACTCCTAGTCTTGGGCATGATTGTCCTTTTGGCCCTAGTCCTCTTGGTCCTTGTGATCTTGATCCTCTTGATTGTGGTCCTCCTCCCAGTCCTGTTCCTTTTTATAGTGCTGGTTCTCTTGCTCTTCCTACTCCTCTTAGTGATAATTCTCCTAATGACACCACCTATGGTGCTTTCCCTCATGGTCCTGGGCATCCTTGCCCTGATTCACCTACCCTTGGCTCACCTCATCATCAATGTCCTTGTCCTGGTCCTTGTCCTACTAGGTCTAGATTTGGTTCTTCTGCCCTAGATTCTCACAAGCCTCTTAGTCCTCATTCTCCTAGAACTGGTCCTGTGTGTCTGCTAGTCATGTCCTCTTAATCCCAGTTTTCCAAGTACCTCTAGATTTCTGTATTCTCATGATCTTTGTCCTCTTGGTCCTAGTCCTCCTAATCTCCTGGAGGTCCTTATCTTGCTTCTGGTTAGATGCTCCAACTCTGGAGCACAGTGAACTTCACATTATTACTCTGGATTTGCGGTAGAAAAATCTTTGCACACTTGCTGGAACTTTCTGCCCCACTTTTATACTAAAGTGGCAAACAGACTTGTTTATTTCAGAAGTTCAGTTCCTAGACTAGTTCTGGGTAGTTCTATCCTTTTGCTTATTACACTCAGACTGGCCCAACAATGTCTATGTAACTAGATGTGAGTAGGAGGGTGGGGTGGAGCTGGGAGTCACAAGAAAGGAGAAACCAAAACAAGTGCACCAAGACAAGAGAAGCTGCACCAACTTAACTACATGCCTACCTGTGAGGGTAGCCTTCTAGAAAATTATGTGCTAGGAAAAAGTATGGGTAAAACTTCCTATCTTAAATGGAGTCCTCTTCCTACTCTCTTAGCACTCCACAGTCTGACCCACCCCAAATATTCCCAGGAAATACAAAACGGATCCCAAGGTGGCATTGGACACCTGTGTCACACACACGCCATGCATGCATACTCTACACACATGGGTAGTTTACGGACTTGATAGAAGAGGACTGGCAGGCTTCTTCATAATTAAGGCAGAAGAGACCAGTAGATAAACCTCCTTGGCATGGATAGGTAAAAAGACCTAACTTGCACCTGCAAAAATTATCTCTCTACAGTCCGATGAAGTGAAGATAGTAACACTCAGGAGGGAGACTGGACATGTTGTGGCCCTCTAAACCTCAACTCTGGGTCACACAATCATTGTCAAAAATATACTTCACAAACACATGCATGATCTTCATGTGTTCTGAGGCTCGTCTGAAAAAGCTACAGTTTGCAATAGTGCCATGCCAGAGCCATGCAGGGGACCTTCCTTCTCCCAATAGTAACAAATGTGTTAATGTAATCCGTCTTGCACACAACACTGTCTTAGGAGAAAATAACAAATAAAAAACATTGTGGCACAAAAACATCATGTCAAGAATATCAGGATTTCAAATCTATTGTCAACTGGAACATCAAAGGTAAAAATATCGCTTTAAGTGTTGTTTTTAATATTGTGGTGTTTTTTGAGTGTTATTTTGTTTGTAATTTATTGTACTGTTTGCTTCTATATATTTATTCATTTTTTTATTTGAGTTTCAATAAGGAAATTTAGTAGTTATGGTATTGTTGAACTATGACTTATTAGTTGTATTAATGTATGAAAAGAATGGAATTATATATATTTTTTTCACAGCACAATGCTATAGGGGATACGGGTGGGATTTTTAAAAAGTGGATATAATGTAAATTTAAGGTTAATTATCTAAATGATATTCAATTATTATTGTAAAATGTTTACATTTATTTACTTACATTAATATTTTTTATTAAATAATAGTTTGCAATGAATTAAAAAATTAATTCTATTAAATGTAAAAAAGAATAATTTCATAGTAAAAAATTAATGAATATTTAAATCGCAATTATTTAAAGTAAAAATGTATAAAATGTAAATATAATAAAGTAAAATATTTGTAAATATTTTTAACTGTGCCTGGTCACGGTGCAGGGATGGACAGGGGGGTACCGTAGGTGCCCCCTCGGCCCCCAACAAGATGCAGCAAAGAGAAGGCAGCCCTGATAGGGACCCCCAAATTTGCTTTCCGACAGGGTTTCCATGTCGGAAAGCCAGGCATGGAAAGGCTGTTGGAAACCGAGAATTGCAATCCTGATGGCAGAAGCACCGTTCATTGGGATCACAGGCCGGCCTCCGACTTGCTGATGAGCTGAAGTTGAAGTTGAAGTTGGAAAGGATTTATATAGCGCTCTACTACCAAACGGTTTCTTGGCGCTGGAGACAGAAACTAAAACTGAGGGAGAGGGGAAGTAGGAATTAAAGAGTGTAAACAGAGGAAAAGAGATGGGTTTTCAAAGCAGCCCAAAAATCCAGGTAAGAAGAGATAGATCTGATTGTCAGGGGAAGTGAGTTCCAGAAAAGGGGGGCAAGTGTCGAAAAAGTGGAGCCACCCGATTTCTTCTTGCGCTTGTCAGAATCCAGCCGGAATGACCGGCCGGTTTCAATTCTGACAGTCTATATTTTAATTAGGCAGTCGGAATTGAAACCAACGATCTCGGTCTCGCTCAATTCCTCAACCACCTCCGCCCAATACCTTGTTATGATGGTGCAGGACCAGATCATGTAATGAAAGTTTGTGGCGTCTCTGCACACCATGGACAACTTGGGTTCTGAAGATACCCCACTCAGTGGAGCCTGGCTGGGATGAGATATGCACAATGGAGATAGTAGAGTTGGATCAGCATCAATCTGTCTGAGATAGTTATCACACGGGGGACATGAGGGGTCCCACCAATCTTCCATTTCTAGGGGACCCAAACATCATTCCCAGCGAGTCCACAATTGATCTAGTGTTGTGGGGGAGTTATTGATGGGGGACCTGTAGATCTAGGACACCCCCTCCCCAAATCCACTATTTAGAGTTTGGCTTATAAGGAGGTGAATTCGGGAAGAGTGGTACCCGCAGGGATGAGCAGAGTAATGGTTTGTCGGAGCTGTAGATATTTATAAAACTGGGTGGAGTTGAGGGAGTACAGGCCCAGCAGGTCCAGAAAGGTGCAAAGTTAACCTTCCGCCTAGACATCGCCAATCTGTGTGATACCAATAAGATCCCATTTTTGGAACCTTTCTAACACCACCACATCTACCAACCATGTACCTCGCCACAAAGGTGTTCGGAGTGTGAGTTTGGCAACCTACCGGGTGGGGTGTAGCACAGTGCTGAATACCAAGCTAAAAGGACCGCTCTAGTTACAGCTGGGATAGTTTGGTCTTCTTCAGTAATGGGGTAAGGCTGAGGGATCAAGTTAGCTCCGTGTGGATTGCCACCCAAATCTCCAGGTAGCAAAAACCAAGGCATCTAATGGGGATGTTCGTTTGCCACTCCATGCATTCCGGTGAAGTGTGTAAGGGAACCAATTCTGATTTGGCTGGGTTGAGTTGTAGACCTGACGCTTCCCCGAAGAGTTTGAAGATCCAAAAACAGTGGGTGCCCATATGAGCAGGGTCTGCCATGAATAAGAGAACATCATCCACTTAGAGGGCAATATGCTCTTCCTGGGAGGTGTCCCAGCACAATCCCTGGATTTGGGCATCGCATCTGATGAGTCAGGCTAGCGGCTCTATCGCTAGAGCGAAAAGCAGGGGATAAAGGGTCCAGCCCTGACTCGTTCTCCGACTGACCAGACAGTCCTTTGAGAGAACCACATTGATCAAGTCTCGGGTTGACTGATTAGAGTATAACACTCGTACAAGACCATTAAAATATGGGCAGAAGCCTCCCCGAACTAACACAGCCTCCATTAATGCCAGTCTATCGTGTCAAAAGCCTTCTCAAAATCTATTAATAGCAGAGCCAGATATGGTGAAAAGAGATGGTGATGAACCTGTGCTACGTGCAGGCGTAGCAGGCAGTGCCTCGTACTACAGCGGGGCATGAATCCGCACTGGTCAGGATGTATTAAGGAGGCGAGTACGTGTTTGAGGTAGATGGCTAGGATTTTGACCTCACAGTTAATGAGTGAGATTGGACGGGAGTCCAGGCTGGAAGAAGAGGAAGGATTCACTTTAGGAATGATCATGATCATGGCCACATCAATGTCTTGTGGAAAGCCTTCTCTCTCCTCCGCCTCCACGTAGAGGGCCTGTAGCTGCGGTGCCAGGATCTTCCTGAATGCAGAGTAGTACTCCACTGGATAGCCATCAGGGCATGGGGCCTAACCTGTTGCTACCTCCAAGATGGCCTGGTGTATCTCCTCCCATGAGATGGGTTGAAGAAGCATTTGAGTGTCGGCTTCAGACAACCGCAGAGCATCCCGCAGGAAGTCGGTACCGAACCCTGTGCTTGGGGTCAGGAGTTGGAATAAAGACGCTTGTACTATGCAGCAAATGTCTGGGCTATTGCCTCTGGTGCTGGCTTGGTGCATGCATCTGCGTCCATGATTCCGGAATTATCCAATTAGCTAAAGGGCAGGATGCCAGCAGGTACAGGAACTTACTGTTTTGTCACCCTTTCTGTAGGACCTCCACATTTGCTTGGCCGATTCTAGGGAGACATGGTGAATTTATTTGCTTATGATCACTAGCAAGCAGGACTCATTGTCTCCCTCCTCTATGCCCATGACGTGTTCCAATTGGAGTGCGAGGGTTTCGAGGTGGGAGAAGTGCTCTTCATGAGTTCAGTCTATCCTTTTGATTTAATCCTTGGCAAAGCCTCTGCGAGTGGCTTTAATGGCCGCCCATAATGTACCGGCTGACTTGACTGTACCCCTGTTACGTTGAAAGTATTGCCTCTTTCAGCGCCTTTTTGCTGTCCTTGTGCTGGAGGAATCAGGTGTTAAATCACCAGATTGTGTGGTGAGTGCCAGTGGGACTCCCCAGGCAAAGGAGTAGGGGCAGCAAATGACCAGAAATTCCCCTGGCAAGTGTTTGAATATTTGCTTCCAAGTGACAGTCAGGCTATTCCATGTTCGCCACACATCACATATCCCGATTTGGGAGGCCGATTCCGAGAGCCGCCTGGTGCCTGGGTGTCTATGAAGGGAGGGTACACCGGTAGCATCTCAGGCCACGTTCATGACTGCGTTGAAGTCCCCTCCAATCACTGCTAGTCCCTGGGGGAGTGATGACAGCTAGACCGCAAAGTCATGGAGGAAAGTCTCAAGGAGTACTGGGGATATGTAGATGTAATTAGGTTGAGGGTGTGTCTCCCCATCTTCCCTGTGAGGCCCAGCAGGCATCCCTGGGGTCTTAGATATCCTGGGTGCCTAAGAAATGAAAGGAACAGCGGAGAAGAATAGCCACTCCTTGAGAAACCTGGATGACTCCGCATGGTAGACACTATCATACCTTTGGAGGGCTAGGAATGGGCATTGATTACCTAGAAGGTGGGTTTCCTGCAGCATAAGGGTGCTAGTGGAGGATCGCTGCGAGAACTTCACGACTGCAGTGTGCTTCACCCCGTCCAGAAGCCTATTCACATTCCAACAGAGGGCGCGTAACGGCTCAAGGCCAGAGTGGAGTGACGTTGTAGGTGCTATTAATGGAGGGATAGTGATTGTGTATCTTGGGTGCTCGTGGGCCTGTATGAGTTAGATATGTGGGCTGAGAGCAGTGGATCCTCTTTGGTCTTTTGTCAATGAGTGAGTGATATAAACTTGTCAAGTCTGGTGTCTCGAACAACTGGAAAAAGGGCAAGAACATCAGAACAATTCACCAAACTATCCCCGTCCAACCCCCCGCCCCATACTTCTTCCCTTGAAGCATCTGTTGCCCTAACAGTAAGAACTAAAACAAGTGTGACCATTATGGTTTGAGGATGGAGTGGTGGACCCCTCCATGTTGCAGGATTTAAAGAATCCCAGGAGTCTGAGATTGTCTATACTCATTGAGGCTGGCGTGAGTTTTTGATCCATTCAACAACAAGTACCCCACGGTCTTGTGCAACACGTCCCCGACAATTCCATGAATATAGGGATACTGGGATCTGTCTGAGGATTTTTAATCTTTAAACACCCCCCCCCCCGGCTATATACATTTTTCCAAGAGCTCCCTGGAATACGGTTGAGCCCACCCTGACCTTTAGGAGTTGAGGCGACCCGTTGATGAAACATGGCACTACTAGAATTTGTGACGGTAAAATTAACAAAAGGAATTGCTTCCTTCCCCACAGTCTAGTGGGTAACAACTAGAGTGCTTAAAAAAAACGTCCCATATCTAACTAACCAGGGTTAGCTCAAACAAATTGTGCACGTGTTGCACAAGACCGTAGGGTACTTGTTGTGGAATAGAGTTTAACACAGGAGGATGTACTTCCACTAGAGATCTCCTCTCAGCCCTTAAGGCACAGGAGAAGGTTCCCGTCGCTGAGTCCCATAGTTTTGTTGTGAGTTTTCGATCATCATGTCCGGAAGCTTCACTTTATAGTCTTGGACTGGGTGAGAGGTCCGTGTCTCCAGATTCATCCATCAGTGGGGTCGGGGAACTTGTTTGGGGCGTCTCTTCGCCCGGCTCCATCTCCTGAGAGACAAGGAGTCACACCCCCACAGGAGATCCAGACGCGCTCCTCGCAGTTGTGCCAAATGATGCGGATGCTTTTTGTCGGGTGTTGTGTCTCCACTGACAATTTGATGCCTGACCCAGTGTGGCATTGGGACGCTCCTGCGTGGGGGATAAGGATACTGTGTTGTGCAGGGCGAGGGTGAGCTCCTCTCAGGCCCAAGTCCATATGAATGTATGGCTTTGAGTTGCGTAGCAGTGCAGTACCTCTTTGTGAAGCCTTTACCATCAGTTTTCCGCAACTGATGTGTAGACTTTTCAGAGAAGGTTTCATTAATGTCAAATGATTTTGACTGAACTAGGGCTGCGCTTCGACTCCACATACGCCAAACGTTGATTCTGAAATTCGACGGAGGTACACATGGCACGCATGAGCAGTTTGCTGGACCACTTATCCCCTATTTAGTCCCCAGCCAGGGTACTACGTCTTTATTCTTCTGCTTGTTACTGCAAACTTAACATTCTAAACATGTATTCAATTCACTACGCTCTACTGCTGAGGTCAGAGTTCTTTGGAGTCCATCAGGAGCTACAAAGGTTTGTCATTCCATGCTCACTCGACACCACATATATTATTTGATATATTATTTGATAATTGGTAAAATACGTATTTAATAACATGCTTAAGGATACAGTGATGCACATGCATTCAGATCACACAGGTTTTACTTTCTTAAGAAACATATTCTGGGTATAAAGATCAGAGATTATTAAAGCTACTGCCAACAATGTGGAGGAAACAGTGGGACCTTATTGTAATTAGAATGGTAGCTTTCAACAATAGATTCCTAATTAAACAATAGGAGTTGTATCAGCTCAGAGCTATTCCCTGTAAATCAGAGCCAATAGTAGGTCCTGATAACATTTATAATGTTGAGGGTCTACTTAGCTTTCAGAAATAGATAGCTAAATGAACGACAACATTAGAGATGATTACAGCTTTTATTGAACTTACATTTAGTGAGGAGGTATCCTATCGCTATTTAAATGTAAATCTAGCTTGCTATAATACAGTAAATATTTAGTAATGCTGGAGCCTATTTTACACCCCAGACGTTCAATCCTTCAGAAAAAAACGTTTTCCTGGCTTTACATGCAGTCTGTTCATTAACAACGTCATGCTCTCTGCCATTCATCAGGATTAAAGTGCATCACAGAAAAGTATTCCAGTTTTTCTCACACTAAAAAGCCTTTTTATACACTCATTTTCTAGCTAAGGTCTTGGAGGGCTCCTGATTTCTCCAAATACCTAATTATCCTACAGAGACCCAAGAAATATTGCATATGACTATAATACAAGTTAAAGATTGATGTACACATTTACTTTTCATTTTATGTTCCTCAAACTAGGGATCTTTATGGTTCTTGCTTCTTTTCAAGAGGAATGTTTTGAAACTCTGAGTGAAGGCTTGTACACCATGGCGATCTTCAGCTCACAACCTATGTTTGTATTATCATGTCCCTTCCCAAAACATAGAAAACAGTCTGGCAACATTTATTAGCTCAGCTGCAGCCTTTTTGCTTTTCTAGAAACACTCTTGTCGAGGTCAGGTTTTAGATGCTTATTTAACTTAGAATTACAGTGCCTTGCCTAATGTTAGGAAATTAAATATATGTGGCATTTTATGAAGGAGAACTTTCCGTGACCCCGAAAACAAGGGCTTTGCCTTTCCCCGTGTGTTATTTATGGACATTTATAAACTTTTATACTGCAGTTGGAGATTTTTCAGCTTTCTCCTTTGTATTTCCTCTTAGCGTTCATAAAAACTGTACAAGTGGTACAGCATTCCAATAAAAGACTGTTCAGGCGGGGGGCAGCAGGGCTCTTTTGGAAATAACACATCGTGGCAAAGTCAGACTGCAGCTCTGGTGGCTGCTGTACAAAGGGGCCACCAAAACAGCTCCCTTCTACTTGTCTTGACAGATAACCTCTGTATAAATAATAAGCATTGTCGATAGAACTATCATTCCACCCGTGAATAAAAAATGATAGTGGAGCAATGTATGAGAACCAACAGAGACACAGTTGAGTGTGCATGAGAGTGCATTTGTGAAAGAGATATCGAAAGGGAGCCAGAGAGGGAGAGTGTGTGTGTATTTGTGTGTGCGTTTGTGTATGTGTGTGAGAGAGGTATTTAGTGAGAGAGAGTGTGTGTGTGTTTTGGAATAGAGTCTATCAACAAGGTAACTGTGGACATTAACATACTTTTTCAACCAAATGTACCCCACTTACACCAGCCAGGAACTCATAAAGGAATCCCTGGCAGGAGTAAGCCCTTTTACAGGTGTGGAGATGTCTTCCATGAATGCGGAGATCCCTGCACCCGTAAATCCCACTCAAGGCGTGGAACTGAGGCAGTCCAAAAACATGATTAGCCTTGGAATTTTGAGGACACCCACAAACAACCATCATTTCCGTTTCCAGCCTGGAAAGGGCCGAATTTTATCACCCCACATTTGGGAAGGGTGTACTGGAAGGGGTTTCTACATAGAGTAGATATATATATATCTCTATCTATTACCTACTGGCGGTCGCCAGTAGGTATATATAGTTAGGATTTTTTCCCTATGGGATTTCTGAAAATTCTATGTCTAATAACTTTGGCGTTTGTGGACGGAATTGGCTGAAATTTTCAGGAAAATGGCACATTTTGTTTCTGAGCAGCCCTTGAAAATTTGGGGGGGTTTCATCAAGGGGGGCCCGAGAAAAAAGGGGGGTCCCAAAACGCGTTTTTCCCATGTTAATTTCCATAGGGCGGTTGGACTCACTTTTAGCCCGAACGGCTGAATGGATTTGCACGAAACTTGGCAAAATTGTAGGGACTGTTAGGCCGATGTGCCTTTGCTAGGTCTCAATATATGTGCTCCAGTGGATTTTGAGAAATTAACGTTTAAATCAAGATATATATCTGTAACAGCGGTCCGGGCAGCGATCCGGTTCGCGTACTTTTCGCTTATCGGAACTTTGCGCACGGAAAGCTGATTGGCTCTTCGGTGTTTGTCAACATTCTAAACAGTCCGGTGCAGCCGCCATCTTCTCTCTCGGTAGGATCGAGAGACAAGAGGAGGCCAAAACAAAGAGGGAAATTTCCATAAGGGGGCATAGTAGATCCTCCCTGACCCCCTAGGTTTTATGTGGTGTTTTTAAAAGGGCCCAGCAGGGTCCAAAAAAATATATATATTTTTTTTTTTCGCGATGAGCGTCTAGTACGCGAACCGGAAAGCGTTCTGGGCAGCGTACTATAAGGATAATAGAATGATACACTTTTCAAAGACTGTATGTTAATTGTTTGGTTTTTTTTCTTTTTTTTTTTTGTTGTCTTTATTTTTAAAGTTATTTTTGTTATTTTCATTGTTTTTCATACTTTATTAAATTTTCTAACATTTCATTGTCAGAAATGTCATAATTTATTATAGGGTGTAATTGTTTTTCATTTTCAAGCAAGTTGTCTACTGCTTCAACACATTGTAGAAGTTCGTGGTCTCTACTGTCATCCATAAAGTCATCAAGTTTGTCTTGGCTGCTCTCCTTCAGTTCAATCGAAAATGAAATTTGTTGTTCGCCTTCCATTTTGCCTGAAATTTTGAATAAGAAAATATATATTAGTAGAGATAGGGCACTGTTGGGATTAATTTTAGATAGTCATTTTTTATCAGTGAATTTATCTTTTGGCAGTGTATAGTATCAGAGTGGAAATAGGACTATAAAAAAGTGTATGTGATTTAACCAAGACAAGCCTAACTCCATTCATAACTATAACAGAGAAGTCTATCTAAATACATTACTACTACAGAGGGATAGTGTATACGTAGCAGAAAAATTCTATTATATTAAGTTATAGTGCACAATATATTTCGTTTTTAAAAATTATATCTTACCTTCACAAAGAAGTTGAAGTTTTTGGAAGCTATTAAAAGGTGTTGTACAACAAGAAGTAGTAGTCAAAATGGCTGTGTTTTCTTCTCTTCCTTTATATATATTCAAGTATATAACCAATCAAATGTCAGGTAATAAAAGTAGAAAATGAAAGTAACATTTTCATTGGTTGTCAATTCCAACAGTTCAGATGTGTTTTGTGAAGTAATTTACCTCACGGTATTTGGAGAGGTCTAAAGGCTAAATGGCTAAATGAAATTTCAATCAAATTTGTGAGAATGAAAGGGATTGTTATGTAGTATGAGCTAATTTATATTTGGTGAGAGTGTCTCTAGTCGTTTTTCTGTAAATTACTTTCCCGCCTTTTTTTTGGACCGCTTCCCGGATAGCGGTCCGGTCCGCGTACTTGGAGCGTAACGGGAGTCCACCATTTTGTGTTACGGTCGAATCAAGGTATAAAATGGAGGGTAAATAATGTTCTGAATGGGTAGAAGGGGGCATGGTACAAGTATTTTGCCCCCCTACGTTTTCTGAGGGTGGCTGAGGAGGACTATATTTGCGAAGAAAAAACTTTTTTTTGAAATTTTGCGCGGTTAGCTTCCAGTTCGCGTACCGGATAGCGCTCTTTAAGCGTAGTTTGTTGAAAATTACAGAAAAAAGTTAGAAAAAAAATAATAAAAGTGTGTGATCAGATGAAGGGTAGCTCTGAGAAGAGCTTTTGGGTTTATGGTACATTTAGGTACTTATAAGTAGGTACCAATGCACAGTCTTAAATTCAGAATGAAAATTCTGTTGCCCTCATCTGAGAAGTGAACTCCATCTCCTCTGTAGATATCTTGCATGTAGTAACGCAAGTTATTGTTGTACAGAGAGCCCATTCCATGGTCTCTCATGAAAGCTGACACAGATTTGTTTACATGCTTCCTCGCTTTCTCAATTTGTGGACAAAATTGGTTGGACCACCTCCATTTCTGTCTTTGGCATATATTGGAATATACCAAGGCAGTTTGAGGAAAAAGTGCCATTAATTGCTCAAAGGTGTCCTTTAAAAGCATTTCCAGACCTACCCCTGTCAAAGTGCCCAAATCATTACCTCCACAGTGCACTATTAACAGGTCAGGTTTTGGCAAATGCATAAAGGTTTTCACCAATGGTATCAATTGGTGACATTTTAATCCTCTTTGGCCCAACCACTTAATTTCCACATCTTGTAAATTGAGGTTAGGTAAATTTCTGCTCTCAGCATACCTTTGAGCCCAGTGGATGTAACTATGTCCAACAATCCAGACGTTAAACATGGTGGCTGAAGGTTGTTCTGCAGTCAGATGAAGTGTGGTAATGAAAGGGCAGTTGAAACAGTAGGAGTTTCTAAAGAAAAAAAACTGTGGATTTACAATGCTAATGATTCATTAGCAGTGATTGGTGCATTTCCATTTCTGAAAACAGAAAGTTAGGGTGCATGGATGTGTTCTTTGAAAGATGTAATTTGAATGGTCAAGTAAGAAACATTTAATGAAAGATTGCACTGGATACGCAGGTGCACTGAGAGTTCAGAGTTCAATTGAAACATTGTTGTGTGAATTTGCAAACATGAGAGGTCTTCCAGGAGGTGGTTGCTATGGATACAAGGCAGACAGGGCAGAGGGGGGAAGGATTTTGATTTGAAAAAAGTGAGGGAAGAGGTATGATTGGCTAATATGAGAGATATGTGAAAAGAATATCTGTATTTCTGTGCTTTCAATAGCTGCAGCCTTTGGAGTGCATCCTTTTTCTTCTGCTGAAGACAATTTGGTGTATTTCTGAGACTGTTTTCAAAACTCAAAAAATATTTGCTAAGGTGAGAAAAGATTTATTTAATTTAGATAGAGAATAGTATGATTTAAGGAGAAAATGATGAAGAAAGCTGTGTTTTTAAAATGTGGTTTTGTCTCTAGTGATATACTAATAGAATTAGTTTCAAAGAGAAATTATAATTGCATATTTGGTGTAACATTCTGGCATGCAGTTACACAAGATATTGTAATACATGGAGGCCATTTCATGGTCTGTTATGTAAGCTGAAACAGATATGTTGCTTTTAAAAACGATTTAAGAAATCAATTACATTTCTAGATATGTACTGCTAGAGCTTCATAGGTTGTTTTGGGCCATATTTATAAGGTATTTGAGTGTCTAAGATGTTGTGTTCGCCTTTTAAAATGTAAAGTGTTCCTCATGGGACAAGTGTCTTGTAAATACGCTCCCACTTGTGCTTGGCAAATTTAGATTTTGATTATGGGAGTTACCTAGCCATGTTAATAGTGTCCCAAAAATGGTGCTAGGGCATTCCAGAAAACACTTTCATGTGTCTCAAGGACATTTTTAGTCATTTCTTCATGAATGCAGGTATACAATTGATTTATATGCTGTGTTTAAAAACGAATTTTGAAATGAATTAAATTTCAGGATATGTACTGTTAGAGCTTCATAGGTTGTTTGGGGTCATATTTAGAAGGCATTTTAGTGTCTTTGAAGTTATTTTTCCCTTTTTAAATGGAAAGCGTTCCTCATGGGGCCCTGAGCAGTTCTTAGCCATGTTATTTAATAGGAAGTGGATAACATGGCTAAGAGCATTTGCTGGGAAATGCATGAATATCGTTGATTTTTCTGCTATATTCATGCATTGTGGCCGTTTTTTTTCACATTGCTTCATAGGTTGTTTGGGTTCATATTTAGAAGGCATTTTAGTGTCTTTGATGTTATTTTTCCCTTTTTAAATGGAAAGCGTTCATCATGGGGCCCTGAGCAGTTCTTAGCCATGTTATTTAATAGGAAGTGGATAACATGGCTAAGAGCATTTGCTGGGAAATGCATGAATATCGCTGATTTTTTTGCTATATTCATGCATTGTGGCCGTTTTTTTTCACATTGCTTCATAGGTTGTTTGGGTTCATATTTAGAAGGCATTTTAGTGTCTTTGATGTTATTTTTCCCTTTTTAAATGGAAAGCGTTCCTCATGGGGCCCTGAGCAGTTCTTAGCCATGTTATTTAATAGGAAGTGGATCACATGGCTAAGAGCATTTGCTGGAAAATGCATGAATATCGCTGATTTTTTTGCTATATTCATGCATTGTGGCCGTTTTTTTCACATTGCTTCATAGGTTGTTTGGGTTCATATTTAGAAGGCATTTTAGTGTCTTTGATGTTATTTTTCCCTTTTTAAATGGAAAGCGTTCCTCATGGGGCCCTGAGCAGTTCTTAGCCATGTTATTTAATTGGAAGTGGATAACATGGCTAAGAGCATTTGCTGGGAAATGCATGAATATCGCTGATTTTTCTGCTATATTCATGCATTGCGGCAGTTTTTTTTCACATTGCTTCATAGGTTGTTTGGGTTCATATTTAGAAGGCATTTTAGTGTCTTTGATGTTATTTTTCCCTTTTTAAATGGAAAGCGTTCCTCATGGTGCCCTGAGCAGTTCTTAGCCATGTTATTTAATAGGAAGTGGATAACATGGCTAAGAGCATTTGTTGGAAAATGCATGAATATCGCTGATTTTTCTGCGTTATTCATGCATTGCAGGCCTTTTTTTATCACATTTGCAAGCACTTCTTAGCCATGTTATCCAATGGGAGGTGGATAACATGGCTAAGAGAATTTGCTTCAAAGGTTGTTTGGGGTTATATACCATTTTTGGGAAATTATTAACATGCCTATCTAACTCCCATAATCAAAATCTAAATTTGCCAACCGCAGGTGGGAGCGTATTTACAATAAATTTGCACCATGAAGAATGTAAAATAGCATACTAGATACTCAAATAACTTATAAATATGATCCAAAACATCTTATGAAGCACTAGTAGTGCATATTTCCAGAAATGTATTGGTTTTCATTTAATGATTTACTTCATTGGTAGGCCTTCACATGTTTTTTTACCTTGGTTTTTTTTCAGTGAAAATCTTATCTGCAACCATGTGTTGGCCTCACCTCAAATAAACAAAACAGGTGATGGACTGAATGTGGATCAATGACACACATTCACCCCAGTCCAAAGATCTGGGCCTAAACAAACCTTTAGATAGGCTACATCTTATCGTCATCCTGAATTAATGATTTAAAATATTAGGGAGTGATTTATGAGTGTTGTATGCCTGTTTTGTACCATTGAGTGTCATTTTTGTGATGCAGTGCTGGTGGAAAATATTTGCTATGTTAAATAATTAGTACGGCATTAAGTTTTAGATGACTGTTATTTATTTACTGTTTGGTAATAGTGGTTAATAACATTTTATATTATATTTTTTCACAGATTCAACTGCAGATTCTTTCATAGTTTGGAAAATGCCTTCCAGAAGTCGAATACGAAAGGCTAGAAAACGTCAAAGACAGCAGGATGATGTTTTATTGCAGCAGTCCTCTTCCCCAAATACTTGTCAAAACACCAAGAAAGGTCCGGGTAAGAGCATGAAATCATTCTTAAGAAATATTTGTAGTAAAAAAAATTTTGCTCAAAAAAATGTGTCTCTTAACAAAAAGAGAAGTAATTTAAATGGAAAGGAGAGACCCATCACAAATGTTACTGGTAGAGGAAGAGATAACTCTGTGCATGATAGTAGAAGGAAACAACAGTTTAGGGACATTCGACAACGAATGTTCCGTAATAGGATATTAGTTAATTTATTGAAAAATATTAAAAAGAAAGGCCAACAGAAAGCGGCATTTTATAGGAGGAAGAAAAATGTAGAGAAAATTATTGATCATGCTTTTGAAATCAAGCGAAAGTTGTTTATTTTGGTAATCAATAGAATTAGGAAACTAAGCAAGGTAATTTCTGATTTCAAAACAAAAAGTAGATGGAAGAGAGTAGTAAATCGTACTAACTTTTGTGAAGTTTTTTCTGGAGAATGGATGCATAGTTCAAGTTCTGAGGCATTTTTTAATGAGGAGACTTATTTTCAGGATAATGATTTGGTGCATGCAGTTGACATCAGTGGTCGAGCTTATGAAGTGAAGGATGGTTGTCCAGTTGAAAAAGAACAACTTGTGACAACAGAGACAGAAGAGGCGCTAAGTGATGAGGTTTTAGGAAGACGTCCTAAGGGTCCTGTGTACATTTGGAAGTGTAGTTCTATTTGCAGTGTGCGACAGGTTTCCATCAATTTGCTATGTGATTTTATACGGACATTTAATAAGAAAAGTTTGAAGCAGAAAATGAAGTTGTTGCAAGATTTAGATCCTTGCAGAGTGAGACAAATGACAGGTTTGCGTGGTCATTCACTGGCTTGTCTTTCCAGGAGAGTATGCCAGAGTGTTTTTCATCATTTCAGGATGCTAGCAGTGCATCATAATAAAGTGAGAAAATTAGTGAGAATGTTGTATTATGCTAAGAGTCCAGCAATTATGCTTAAACAGTTATGTGCTGCTCTTTTGCATGGTTCTGAAATAGATGTGAAGAATCTTTGTGAAGAAATTGAGTTTTGTTACTTTGGTAGTAAAGATGAGAATGTTCAAATTGACCCTGAAGTAGAGGGTAATGTGGAAGATAATGTACAGGTTTCCAGTACAGATAATTTTCAGAAGGAAATTGCCACGTTTCAGATGAAATCAAGTGAGAGGCCTAATTTCACTTGTGTATGTTGTCGACGCACTTATTATAAGAATCAGACTAAGGTAGTGGATTTATATGCAAAAAGTGAAAGGGAAAATAATAGTGAATGGAAGGATTTAGCCACATACTTGATGGTAGAAAATTATTTTGATTTGGGATCGGATCAACGTGTGTGTACTTATTGTTGTAATAAATTAAACCAAAACCAGATGCCTGCTAGGGCAGTTCATAATAATCTGGAATTGGTTGAGATTCCTTCTGAATTGAAGGATTTAAATACTTATGAATCTATTTTGATTCAAAGTATCCATCCCTTTCAGGCTATTGTAAGAATGGAGCCAAAGACAGGGAAATTGCCTCCAGCAGATTTACAGAGAGGATTAAAGGGAAGAGTTGTTTATTTGCCTCTAGATTTGAACAAAAACATTAACACAATTGGAATAGAAAAAGTGGAAGAGGAACCTCTGGTTATCTTGGTTAATGGGGTTCCGACAAAGAATAAGAAAATATGGCAAGATTTAGTGGATGTTAGGAAAGTCAAAAAGGCAACAGTGTATTTGAAGAAAAATAATAAGTACTATAAGAATGTATATGTTGCAGAAGAGGAAGTAAGTGATGAAGAGGATAGCGATTTGTGTGCTGGCCAAATTGAGAAAGTAGAGGCCTCTAAAAGTGAAGAAATATATGAACATTATAGTGTTCATCCTTTGCATTCGAAGGAAGTGATGGGGAATGCTATTGAGTTGTTTCAAATGAAACAAGCCAAAGGGAGTCCCATTAGTGTTTGGGAGGAAAGTTTGGAAGCTCGGTGTTTCCCACAGCTATTTCCCACAGGTCAAGGAGGAAGATATGATGAGCGACCTCGTGAAATTCCTGCATCTGAATACCGGACTTTACGATTGTATGCAGAAGATCCTAGGTTTCGGCAATGCATTCCCTATTTGTTTCATCTCCTGTTTGAAAGCGATCTGTCTGGACTGTCATATGCAGTGAACCACATCTTAAAAAGTGGTATACAGATGCGAAACATCTCGGCAAGTGACTTTATGCATAAAGTCAATGTCCAAGACAGTATTTTGGATTCTCACTTAATTAATCTCATGGCGTGTCAGCGTGGTACTAATGAGTACTGGTACCGTCGTCATGGTGACTTAAAATGTATGCTGAGGAACTTAGGAACTCCGACATGGTTCCTCACTCTGAGCTGTGCCGAGTATGGCTGGGATGACTTACTTGAATTTCTACGAGAGGCAAATGGAAATATTGAAAACATTGAATTCAAGACACCTGGAGAACTGTGTTCTTTGGATCCTGTGAATGTATGCAGGTACTTCAATCATAGATTTGAAGCTATGATGTCTTTCATCACAAATAAAAAGAATCCACCTCTTGGAGAGGTGTTGGATTTCTTCTGGAGAAAGGAGTACCAAGCAAGAGGTGCCCCTCATATACATATGTTGCTGTGGATCAAGGATGCACCTAAATTTGGAACAGATCCGGATGACTTAGTGATGAATTTCATCGAACAGTATTCTACGTGTGCTGTTCCAAACGCAACGGAGAAGAAAAGTCTAAGAGAACAAGTTCTACGTTTCCAAAGCCATCGTTGTGGAAAGTACTGTCGTCGTAAATTCAGAAACAAGGACAAGTTCTACACCAAATGTCGTTTCAACTTTCCACGACCGGTGATTTCTAAAGGAAGAGTGAACAGTTTGATGTCTTCGCTGCGACATAATGTGATGAGGAAATCACCCAAGAATACATACAATTTGAAAAGGAACGAAGAGTCCAAGTACATCAATGACTACAACCCAGTGATTTTGTCCATGTGGAATGCCAACATGGATATACAGTTTGTGGCTGACAACTGTATGGCTGTGGCTCGGTATGTGACATCTTACATCACCAAAAAAGAAAAGACCGAACTGAAGGATATGTGGGAGGACATTTCCCATGAAAAGAGCCTCAGCAAGAAGTTGTACAGTTTCAGTCTGAAGATGTTGTCGCATCGAGAAATCGGAGCTTACGAATGTTCTGATCGATTGTCTTCAGCAAGTCTCTATGCCAAATCCAGGAGTCTCGTTTGGGCGAGTCTTGGTCTTGCTGCAACGCGAAATCGAGTTCTAAAACCTGTTCGGGAAATTGAGTATTTGGCAGAAAAGGAACCAAACAGTACCGACATTTTGAAGACCAACATGTTGGATACATATTATCCAAATCGAAGCAGTCACCTTGAGAATGTTTGTCTATATGAGGTTCTCCAAAATTATATATTCAAGAGGAACATCAAAGAAGATATTGAGAAAGGAGTGTATGCTGTAATTGGAAGTGAGGGATGCCTGGTCAAGCAAAGAAAATGCCAATTAGTAAACCATCGAAAATTAAGTGGCGAATCTCCAGAAAAAAAGGAGTTTTTCTATTTAGCACTTTTGCAACTTTTCAAGCCTTGGCGTGCAGAAGAGGAACTGCTTGGAGATTTCCTCTGTTACGAAGACTCTTTCAATGCAGCCAAGGAGTCCATAGAATGTCCTGCTTTTTCTAAATATCAAGAAATGCTAACTTTGGAAATTGAGCAGGAAGCAACGATTGCAGCCGAGATTGCCAGAGACAGTTCTCAGGACAGTCAGAGTTCTGTTTCATTGAGTCAAGATCCACTTGGAGGACCTATTATCGAAAATGAAGCTGCCACTGCTATGAATGAAGTAGAAAGAGCCATGGCACATGCTCAGGAGGATTCAGTTAACTTACAAGACTTGGAAAAACAACTCAACGTTGAGCAGAGGAAAATATATGATGAAGTTACCAAGGAAATTGAGCACGGATTAAGTCATGAGAAGAAAGAGTGCTCGTGTACGTCGTTGAAGCCTGTCCGACTGTACGTGAGTGGAGAAGCGGGAACTGGAAAAAGTTTCCTCATTAAAGCAATCTCTTGTTATTTGCAGGAAAGGACTGAGTCATCGCTGTCTTGTGTTGTCACCGCTCCTACTGGACTGGCAGCACATAATATTAAAGGTATTACTTTGCATCGTCTATTGATGCTGCCGGTGGAGCATGACAACAAATTACAATACAACAAGTTATCTGGAGATGCTTGCTGTGAAGTTTCAAGAGTCTTGAGGAAAATGAAACTACTTATCATTGACGAAGTAAGCATGGTTTCCAATGTCATGCTTGCCTTTGTGCATTTGAGAATGCAAGAAGTACTTAAAACTGAATATGATGTGTTATTTGGTGGGAAACACATCATTGTTTTCGGAGATCTTCTGCAGCTGACACCAGTAAAAGGTCAACCTGTGTTCAAAATACTCACGCATGAAGATACCAGGAAGTGCCTAGGGAGCATTGGCAACGTCAATATATGGTTAAACTTCAATTATGCAGAACTGCATCAAAATATGCGTCAGGCAAAGGATGAAGATTACAAGAATATTCTACAAGATATTAGAATTGGAAAAGTGACCGAGCATGGGAAAGAAGCTTTAAATGCACGATTACTGTCAAAATTATATCCCAAACAAGAGATTGTGCCTGAGAATATTTTTCGGAAAATTACTGAGAAGAAATCCGGGATATGTCTCATGCCAACTCTTGCAGAATGTGCCATCTTTAACAACAAAATGTTGAATTTAGAAAAGCAAGAGATTGTGAAACTTGAAGCTATCGACAAATTAGAGCATATGGGATCAACAATTATTTTGTCAGACAATTTGAAATCAAAATTGGATTCATTAGAGAAGACTATATCTAAAACAGCGGGTTTTGAAAAGACTTTGAATGTGTGTTTAAATTGCCGAATTATTTTGAGAAGGAATTTACATGTAGAAAGAGGTCTGGTAAATGGATCAATGGGTAATGTTGTTGATTTTGAGAAATACAGAAATAGAGATGGAATAGAATTTTTAAAAATTAAATTTGATGGCATTGAGGAAGTACAGCAAATTGGTCGTTGTTCTGCTAGGTTTTTGCTTGTTAAAGACTTATATGTTCGCCGTAAACAGTTTCCTGTTTGCTTGGCATATGCGGTGACAATCCATAAATCGCAAGGTTTAAGTGTAGACTGTGCATTGGTGAATATTGGCAGTTCTGTGTTCAAGGAGGGTATGGCATATGTGGCATTGTCACGAGTTAGAACTTTATCGGGATTGTACTTGATTGACTGTGATGTCACAAACATTTGTGCGGATCTAGATTGTGTTAAGGAATACAATAGGTTAAGAAGAGAGTATGCGCCACATTTGCCTCAATATCCTTTGTTTGAGAAACGTGTGGTAGGCCGCAAACGTAGAAATAGCAGTAATAGTAGGGAGGTTGTTGCAAAAAGACCAAAAGTCAATGAACCGAAAATTGTTAGCAGAAAGAAAGTGGATTCTGTTGAAGATGTTGTCGGTTTTCAATTTGAAAACAGTTCTGGTGTCAACTGCTATGCAAATGTAGTGGTTAATGTTCTCTTTTCACTAGAGAGTTTAAAAGAACAGATTCTGTTGAATTCTGAACAAATTTTATGCTGTTTGTTGAATTCTGTTTTCGAGAAATGTAGCACTGATCGAACAAAAGTAGAAAGTGTGTCTGAAGTTCGTTATCTGTTAGATGAATGTTCAGGTCAAACAGACTTCTCTGAAAATAATCAGCAAGATTGTCAGGAGTTTTTAATGTATATGCTTGATATATTGCAAGTTGAGGGTGTAGATGTAGATCACCTGTTTGGGCTTTCTTATCAATGGCAGCATGACTGCGAGAACTGTATGGTATCAAGTACTACTAGTGTAGACTCAGAAAGATTTATATATTTAACTTTGCCAGACAGTAAATCAGTCTCCTTTAATAAGCTAGTAAATGCAGCGGATCACAACATGGAGTGTAGCCAATGTAAATGTGATATGATGTCAACATTATTTATACGTAGATATGGCCAGTATGTCATTTTAATGATCCAACGTTGTAGGCCTGATGGATCAAAATTGTCAACTTTAATAAAAAATTTTGTGGCTTCTCAGCTGTCAATATCAGGGAGGACTTTTGTTACTGTAGCAATTATCTATCACGATGGTCCATCAACAACATCAGGACATTATACAGCTTACTTAAAGTCTGGAAACGGCTGGTCATTCTGTAATGATTCCGTTGTAACGTTCAAAAAAAAATTGCCGTTTGACCTTAAAAATTCTTACCTGGTGTTTTTAAAACCAAAATTTTAAGTAGAGGGAATGTAAGTCTGCAATGCTGTCTAGATTAAAAATCCAACTATATAAACCTAATGCAAGTAAGTCTGCTTCATAGTAAGCAGTATCAGTGTCATAGGAAAAGGAGAACATGAGTGACAAAGAAGAGTAAGTTATTAGTAGTCCAGGATTGTGAAAATAATCTCAAATATTTTATTTTTGAAAGTTGCGAAAATAGAAAATGTCGGGATTTGATTGGAAGAATAACAAGACTTGCGAATCGCGGCAACATGATTTGGCCTAGTGGAAACATGTGATATAATGAGAGAAGTCTTTTTTTCTATGTAACATATTTCACGTATCGATGGAGGTTTTCTTTCAGAAAGTGGCGGGCTGAAAATATTTGTAGCACAACAGAGTGGATGCTGTTCATAGGAGATCGTTCGACGTCATTGAAAGTAAGTTAATTTTAAGGAGTTTTGAAATCAGATTTCGAAGGTTGTATGGGTTTTTTAAACACAATCATTTTGATTGTGTTTTTTTTTTCCCGCTGTTACATGATGAATACCTTCAAGTCACTGATTTAAGTGAAATTTGATACATTCTGAGAACAGCAAAAATAAACCATTTAACATGTATAATTAATGTTATGATTTTTGAAATTATGATATATATTTAGAAATGTGAGGTAGATATGGAGAAGCAGAGTCTTCTGTAAGTGTCAATTTTAATGCTTACAGTGCTGTACTTCTAGGTATTGTTTTTTTTTAAAAAAAAGAAATAGGCCTCACCTCAAAGAAAGCTCTTGAAAGCACACATCTTATTTGCATCCTAAAACAATCATTTAAAATGTTTGACACAATTTTATGATGGCTTTACATCTTTTTTGCGCTGTTATTGCATCACTATTGTGAGACATAAGCAATGCAAAAGAAGCATCATGTTTCAAAATAGGCCTCATTTCATCAGCATGAAGATACTGTTTTTTTAAAATAAATATCTTTAGGATTGTGTAGGGGTCGTAGGGAAGTAGAGGTTTCTGTAAATGTCAAAGTTGTTTAAAAACTGTTTCTTCTTGAACCTTTTCCCTTCTTTTTTCTAATTTTTAAATACATGTTTTAATATTTTTGGAAATGTTTGTTCTCTCTTTTACAGATTGAATGTATGAAAAATTTGCTTGAAAAGTTAACATGAATTATAAGGTAAATGTTTTCTACTTTTTTAACCTACATTCCACTACTGATGATGTTACTGACTATGTTATGATTGATGTAATAAATGGGCATGTTTTACTGCAATGGTAGGTCTTCACATCTATTATCTCGTCTGTATTCTTCAACAAGCATAAATTTGATATGCAACCCAGAGTACGGTTCACCTTAAACAAACTTTTAGAGAGGACACACCTTATCGTCACCCTCACTCAATCATTTAATCTATCACATTTAACATCTATTAGTTCTACTGCTTCATTTCTTTAATCTTTACTTTCCTGTGTTTGCTACTTCTCTCCTTCCTTTCTCTATTACTTAATTTTTCTATTCCTTCAAGTATTTTTCTCAGTCCCTCTCTTCTCATACTTCTTCATTATTATTCACTAATTCTGTCTCTATTAATGTTACTGTTTCTGAATGATCTCCAAAAATTTTAAAAACAAGAACAGTAAGTATAAGGATAGGAAAAGACATTTATGTTACAAGAAAGACAACTATAGGAAGTAAACAGAAAAAACTGTTACTCGCAATCCACTGCTGATGATCTCACTGACCATGTAAAAAATTATGTAATATATGACATGATCAGAAGTGAATTGCGGGTAACAGTATCTTTTCTTTACTCCCTATAGCTGTCTTTTTTTGTAACATAACTGTCTGTTTCCTTTCCTTATACTTACTGTTCCTTTTTTTAAAAAAAATTTTTTGGTACGCTCAAAGTACGCGTACCGGAGTGCGAACTGGTAGCGAACTAATAGAAATAGAGCTTGGCAGAGTTCAAAGAATTCTACCAATTTTTTTAATAATGGGGAGGTAGTTCTGAAAAGAACTGTTTTTTTTTGTTTTTGTTGTTTTAAATTTTTTTTATTAGTTTTCTGAACATTTTTTATATTTTTTTGTTTTTTTCTGAACATTTTGTATTTTTTTTTATTTTTGGGGGGGAGGGGGGAAACAAAAATGATTCATCGAAGACGGCTCAACAGGAGCAACAAAAAAAAAAAGAATTTACTTTTTGGGGCGTTTTGGGCACACATGATTGGTGATGGCTCTCATTATCAGGGTAATGCTACTTTCGCGGTAGCAAAGTGTCTGGTTGCACCACACACAGACTTGCTTCACTTCTCCCATGTTGATTTGGATGTTCGGGATCACCTCCCTCGCCTCCGGTCCCGATACCTCCTGAACAACAGATCTTCTTGCCATTTCTGGCGGATTTTGTTGTTGGTCGCGAAGTTGTGCATTGCTGTAATTGTTAGGGTGCCATCGACTCATGTGCCTGTGCATTGTATGATTGCCAAAACTGTACTTTTTGTCTGTGCCCCTTGAAAGACGATCGCCGCAAATGCGACAAAAGACGTATCTGGCATTTACTTTCTTTTGGTCAGCAGGAAATTTAAAAAATTGCCAGATATAATTTTCTTTCCTATTATATCTTCTGGGCTCCTCTGGCAAAAACTCGTCATTTTCTTGCTGTTCTTCCTCTTCTTGATTTTCCTCCTCTTCTATAATTAGTGAAGCAGGTAGTCTTTTCTTCCCATGAGGAGGTGGAGGAGGTGGTGGGGGCACACTGGCAGAAGCAACCATTGAAGCCATTGCTGATGAATCAAAAAAGGTCTTTCTCTCACCAAGATGAAAGTCAGAGTGAGGAAAGAAGGAGGGGTTTTCATCATTTGGGAGAAGGAAAAATTCTAAACCAATGAAAAGTGTTAATTTTATATCACATGACCAAGTATTACATCATTAGGAAACCAAAAGTGAAATGAACCAATGAAAAGTGTTATTTTCGAGTCACATGACCTGCTGTGTTTACGTTTCGCGCTTTGCTCCGCTTTCCGGTCCACTTCCGGGTCCGCTAACTTGGCGCGTCCAACGACGTATTACGCGATAACGCAAAACGTCATGCAAACGTAACAGTTACGCTAAAGGAACGTTGACCGGTTCGCGTACTAAGCCGCGGCTTTAAATTGAGCTAACGGGAAGCAGACCGGTTCGCGGACTGGGAGCGGAACAAAAAAAAATGTTTTAAAAAAATTGTCTAAAGAACATGAAAAATATATTTCAAAATTTAAAGAACAATACATTGTACAGCTACAGATATTAGCTTTTAAAAAACCATTGAAATTCAATGAAAAAACCATAGGTTATACTCCATATATAGTTAGGAATTAGCATTTACAAAACCTTATTTTACTCGCATAAAACCATTGAAATTCCATATATAGTTAGATGCGCTAACTATATATCGCGCACCCGCAATCCACTGCTGATGATGTCACATATTACATCATTCATGACATGGTCAGTGACATCACTGATGACATCACTGATGACATCTCAAATGACATCACTGATGACATCACTGATGACATCTCAAATGACATCACTGATGACATCACTGATGACATCACTGATGACATCTCAAATGATATCACTGATGACATCTCATTTGACATCTCATTTGACATTACTGATCACATCACTGATGATATCATTTATGTGATAATACAATGAACATCTTCAGACTGTAATATAACCTTAGGTACACTCAGTGTAAACAGACAGTCACAGACTGTCACACATCCATGGAGTTACTCACACACCTAGTCAGTCATGCAAAGAATCAATCACACCTCAATTTCCTCAACTATACAGTTATACAAACTTTACTTATTCAAACATATACTAACACATATTTACTCTCTTATACAATCCCTGATACAAGTTCACAATGATCCATACAGCCACTCACACATTCACTGGCTCTTATGCACAGTTATTTATATATGTCAACTCTCACATGTACTGTGTTTTACATATGTACTTACTGTGACATGTAGCACTGAGATATCCATTCACTCACCAATACACTCATGCACACAGTCAACCGCCCATACAGCTGTTTCCACATGCACTTTTGAAATCATACATCTAGTGAATCAACTGCTCACACATCTATGCACAGAGTCATACACCTCCCAGCCACCCACACACACACTCAGTCTCCCATACAAATACTTGGGCAACCAATCAATAACCCATATAGTTACTCATATAGCTACTTATCAACACATGCAACAGTTTACAGAACAACAGACATAATGATGCACAAATTAAGACAGTTTAGTCACTAACCCATGCACTCAGTGAGACACATTTAATCACTCACTCATACAGTCACTCATGCACCTACTAAATCCTTCATCCAGACACTTATACATCCACTCATTCTTCAATATGTAAGACATATTTTAACTTTACAGAAACATACAGTCACTGGATGTTGTCATCAGTGATGTCATCAGTGATGTCATTTGAGATGTCATCAGTGATGTCATCAGTGATGTCATTTGAGATGTCATCAGTGATGTCATCAGTGATGTCACTGACCATGTCATGAATGATGTAATATGTGACATCATCAGCAGTGGATTGCGGGTGCGCGATATATAGTTAGCGCATCTAACTATATATGGAATTTCAATGGTTTTATGCGAGTAAAATAAGGTTTTGTAAATGCTAATTCCTAACTATATATGGAGTATAACCTATGGTTTTTTCATTGAATATATATATATATATATATATATATATATATATATATATATGTATTACCTACTGGCGGTTGCCAGTAGGTAGTTATAGTTAGGATTATTTTCAATGCAAAATCTCAACATTCTATTGGGAATACCTTTGGCGCCGGTTGAGGAATCTGCCTGAAAATTTCCTCAAATTTGCCTTGCGGCGCTCCGGTCCTTCCCTGTAAGTTTGGGGGGGATTCGTCAAGCGCGGGCCGAGATAAAAGGGGGGTCCCAAAACATGTTTTCCCCATGTTAATGTCCATAGTGCGGTCAAACTCACTTTTAGCCCAAACGGCTGAATGGATTTCCACAAAACTTGGCAAAATTGAAGGGACTGGTAGCCAATGTGCCTTTGCTATGTCTCAAGATAAGTGCTCCAGTGGTTTTTGAGTAATTTAGGTTCAAAAAAATATATATATCTATAGGCGCGCCCCGGTACGCGCACCGGGGAGCGCACCGGGCGTGCTACGCGACTTGCGCGCCGAAAGCTGATTGGCTCTCAGGTGTCTGTAAACATTCGAAACAGTCCGGACCGGCCGCCATCTTGTGTCTCGGTAAGATCGAGACACAAGAGGTGGCAAAAACAAAGGGGGAAATGACCATAAGGGGGCAGAGTAGACCCCCCTGACCCTCTAGGTTTGATGATTGGGTATAAAAGGGCCCGCGGGACAACAAATTTTTGATTTGCGCGGGGGGAGCTCCCGGTACGCGCACCGGGGAGCGGACTGGGGAGCTTAGCATGGGGAAAACCCAGTTTATTCACTGCGTCATCTCTACCACCCTTTCTTGCGTCAATACGCCCCTTTTGCATACATTACACCTGAAGTAGGTATAATGTGGCGCAGGGGTTTACAAAGTGACGCATCTACCTAGATGCGTCACTTTGTAAATATAACTCAATAAGGTGCATGTTTTACGCTGCTGATGTGTCACAAAAAGTGACGTACCGGTGGCGTGAAAGTGACGCATGGCTTCATAAATGAGGCCTTCAGTCTTCTAGTCATGCGTCATATTAAATATATGACGTATTATGTCGGAAGTACTTACAGATACGTCAGTATTTCAGACGTATCTGGAAGCGCAAAAGTGATGCATTGCTGGAGTGTGTCACAAAAATGATGCAACTCCAGCAATGCATACTTTCCATGTGAAAGGGCCTGCATCAGTCTTACGCCTGCTGTGATACAGGCGCAAGATTTGGACGCAACAGCGTCATAAAAGTGACGCAGTGATATCTCATAGATTTCACTGCGTCACCTCTACGACCCTTTTTTTGCGTCAATACGTCTCTTTTGCATACATTACACCTGACGTAGGTATAATGTGGCGCAGGGGCTTACAAAGTGACGCATCTACCTAAATGCGTCACTTTGTAAATATGACTGAATAAGGTGCATTTTTTACAGCACTGGTGCGTCACAAAAAGTGACGCACCGGTGGCGTTAAAGTGACGCATGGCCTCATAAATGAGGCCTTCAGTCTTCTAGTCATGCGTCATATTAAATATATGACGTATTATGTCGTAAGTACTTACTGATACGTCAGTATTTTAGACGTATCTGTAAGCGCAAAGGGGATGCATTGCTGGAGTGTGTCACAAAAATGATGCAACTCCAGCAATGCATCTTTTCTTACCCTTCCACACCCCCGTTCCTTTTCAACATTTTCTTTGAATATCCACATTCCCCATGTTCACTCTCCTTCTCCATACTTTCCTTCCCAACACTCACCTTCTTTCAGTCCCCCTACTTCACTTCCTTTCTCCTCTCATACCTTTCTGTTCTTTCTTACTCATTTTCCTTTCCATTATCAATGCACTCCACTTCACTTACTCTTTTTCATTTTTTTAAGAATATAGCTCTTTGATGAGTATTGGAGGTAGTTCTGAAAAGAACTTTTTTTTTTCTTCTTTTTTCTTTTTTTAGAACAAAAACAAAAACAGGGAATGGAAACTGCTCAACAGGAGCAAAAAAAAACCCAAAAAATTAGGGCTGGGAAAGGCAGCGATGGTTCTCCAATGCTCGAACCATGAGCAGAACACTTTGCTCCCCAAAGGTAAGTAGCTGATCACAGTATCTGCATTTCAGGACGCCTTTGTTGAATGCAGGCTGAATGTTTCGAACCAGCTCTTGCGATCGCCCCCTCACTGAAGTAGTTGCTCCTCCGGTTGATGTAGAGGCCCCATCACTGGGAACCTCTTGTGCCAGAGCCCTGACACTTTCCCGGGCAAAATTCTGGGGGTGCCTCCTCTCCACATGGCGAAGCATTGTGGAGTTCCCAAAAGAATGTTTCTTAGTGGGGTCACCCCGTGACAGGACTTTGTGACAGATCCTGCACTCTACTTTTGGAGCATTGACCTTCTTCTGGTCATCAGGTATGGAAAAAAAATTCCAGATAAAATGCTCTTTGACCTTCGGCTGAGGAGGCTCTTCATCAATGAATTCAGGTTCATCTTCACTGCTGGATGGTCTGGCAGCCATGATTATCCAAGAAAGATGCAAGAGCAAAAAGGCAGGCACAAAAGTGAAAGAAGAAGTGAAGGAAATGGGTGGGGATTTCATTCTTTGTAAAAAAACCTGTTAGCAACCAATAAAAAGTGTTATTTTAAGGTCACAAGACTTGACGCGCTGACGCTGCGCGCACCCGAGCACTCATGACATCACTGATAACACCATCCTTGTGACAGACTGACAGACCTCCTTTCAGTGTAATGTAACCCTTGAAACACATATTCAAAAATAGAAACTAACATTTTCAAAACAATTGAGATACCCATACCAGTTACAACAACCAATTCAGTAATTCCACCATCTATATACATATCCACTCATTTCAGCAACAGTTCTATATAGTCACTCAAACATATAGTGATACACCTATACATCCTGTTACACACCGACAATCATCCAAAAGTTACTCACACACATACTCACACATGCAAATAAACTATTAAACATACATTTATCTGCATATACAGCTATACACACACTACCACCTTACTTCTAAGGAAACTTACACATACTTACTCTCTTAAACAATCACTTATAGAAACACATACTTATTTAAACAGGAACTCTTACAATCTCTCACTCTCACATTTACTCACTTATATACATCAATACTCGCTTATACTAGATTAAAACATATGTCGTTACTGATAAAGACACTAGTGAGACAGTCATTCACTCACTAACACACACATATACACACTCATCCACCCATACAGTCCTGCACATAAGCTGTCTTCAAAACAGATACAAACAGTGAGTCAGTCATTGATGCATCTATGTGCTAAGTAATTCCCCCACCAAACCATACAGACACTCATACTGATACTAAAAAAAATCTAATAACCCATATACACACACATGTAGCTACTCACCAACCCATGGCAGCCACTTATACACCAAGTGAAACACTGATACAAACATTTAAATATTTAAGCATTACTCGCTAATATATGTATTCACTAAGATACACTTAATAAGCAAGTTAACCAATCAATTTTTTTTTTTAAAAATCATCCATTTAGACACTTATTTAACCATTCTTCCATCCAACTTTACAAATACATATATAAAACATATTTATTTTTCAGAAAGACACACATTCACTGGTCATCAGTGATGTCATGAGTGATGTCACTGACCATGTCATGAGTGATGCAATATCTGACGTCATCAGCAGTGCATTGCAGGCGCGCAAGTTATAGTGAGTCCAACTAACTATAACGTGGGAATTTCAATGGTTGTATGTGAGTAAAACCTCCTGGTAACTATAACTGGTATGAAACCTATGTTTTTTTTCATTGACTATATATATATATATATATATATATATATATATATATATGTCGCTCAAGGTTTCCACCTCCGCTTCAATAGAAACCACGCACTCCGGGGGTAATTCTCCAAATTAGATTTTATTTAGTTCGCAACAGACGCGTTTCGGCGCTCCGCCTTCCTCAATGTTACAAACATTGTGAGGGGATGCCATGTTTTATCACTTGCATCCACGTAACTTTTACAATGAAAACAAACAAGGGACTCAATTCAAACACCATATTGGTTGAGTATTCATATCGAGGTTACATTGTACTCACTCAATCTGTATAAAACACATTAACTGTTCTTGTGTTAAATGCTTTGAAGTTCGAATTATTATCTTCACTTCACAATAATATTAATTGATTATATTAATTGTGACCTTCACTAAGTGTACAGTAGGAGGAGAGAGAGCGCGGATATATATATATATATATATATATATATATATATATATATATATATATATATATATATGTATATATATATATATATATATATATGTATGTATATATATATATATATACATATATAATGAAAATCCCCAAACCTCCACACCAACGGCGTGGCAAGATGTTGCTTTTATTGGTAACCTTTCTGGCGACGCGTTTCGAGTAGCTTGTACTCGAGATCACACACCGATATATGGGTCAGCCTGTTATTTTTAAATGCTTGATTTCCCTGACCCCTCCTATGGGCCACACCTCCTAACGTGCATCACATGATCATTTAAACATAGGCATAGAAAAGGTGCAAATTACATAATGGAGTAAAAAACAGACTGTATTAGACATTTGTATTCAGTTAAAATGTAAATTTTGCCTGAAATCTTTACAAATTATGAAACAAGTTAATCCTGTTTTAAAATTTCAATCCGTCTTATAATTTTACAATGCATAAAATGTTGCATTAAAAAATTATTTCCATTTAAAATTATTGCACACACCTCATTGGTATTCTCAAACATTTATCATAGCTGCATGAATGCAAAAACGACCGAAGGCTGATAAAGTGACTTGTGCTATATCCTTACTGCATAAATGTATATACCATTCGGTATGTAAAATAACCAGTACTGGTCGATTTTGAATAGCAATCAGATTAATAAAAATTATTTTCGCCTAAAATCAAAGCAATCTGTGACATTTAATATTAGTGTGGTGGAACTCCACCCTAATACCCTCAAGCTCATGTCCTAAATATTTATTAAAAATTCAAAGTGCTTTAATTTATATGCATCATAAATATTGAGACTTATTTACACTATATATACTTAAAGAATTCAAAGTATATGTGCTATTTTTGTACATGTGCATGGTAATAAGTGAGAGAAAAAAATATGGGGAAAAAGCAAAATGGAAAAAATAATGATGAAATGCTGATATGAAAATAGATATTTTACAACCTATGTACAAAATTTACAAGTAGAGAGATAAAATTACATTGACACATACAGTACTTAATCAGGTGTGTTGAATTCATAATACACATTTTATATGTGCCTATGTCTTGCTTGATGGGTTACTTTCGGTAGGTTCCGATTTGACTTAAACTTACCAATGAGATAAAACCAGGACTTATAAATGAAAAAACAAAAACAATGGGCTACAAGTGGACAAAAAGAAGATGATATTTACAGAAAGTTGTGAAGATCCTCGGTTGCGTTAAGCCCATGGGGCTGTATACTCTCCAACGCGATGATATATTGGGTTTCCAACTTTCTCAACATTTTGTCCCTGTCACCACCCCGTCTTTGCAAAGGCACCGCATCTATAACGTAATAACTCAAACACGACAGATCCCTGTCATGTGTTGAATTAAAATGTAGGGTAGGCTAAGTCGTGATTCACGACTGCACGGAGATGCTGCAAAATTCTGACGTGCACCTGCGACCTCGTGCTTCCCACATAGCACAAGCTGCAGGTGCACATCAGAACATATACAGCAAACTCTGTGCGGCAATTGAAATTGCCTCTAATTGCAATTTTGGCGCCAGAGAAAGGATTGACATAGTGAGTCATGTTTTGCCCGAACTTGCACGCACGGCAAGAACTGCATTTGTTAAAGCCTTTTCTATTGAGCCAGTCACTGCCACTGACCAGCTCTGGGCTTGGCTTCACCAGTCTGCTGTGCATGCTGTAGGCTCTTTTAAAAGTGATGATAGGTTTATCTGTAACTCTTGAGCATAGTACACCATCAGTTTTAAGAATTGACCAGTGTCTGTTGATGATGGTTTTTATCTGTCTTTGTTGCTGACTGTAAGTGATAATCAATCTGGGAGATTGGTCATCACTCTCAACGTCAACAGGCTTGGGCATGAGTAAGATTCTCTTGATCTTTCTTTGGTTTTGAGTAACACTTTGGAAAGCGTTGACTCACTGTAACCCCTAGCCCTCAAACGTCTCAACATCATACTAGCTCCCTCATCAAATCTTTCAGTACTGCTGCAGATTCTTTTCAACCGCAAAAGTTCCCCCAAGGGTATACTTTCGATTACGTGATGGGGTGTCCACTGCTGGGGTGCAGTATACTGTTGCCAGCAGTGGGTTTGCGTTATAATGATGTCATGATATTGATTCCTTCAATATCAATTTGGACATCCAAAAATTGGGCTGCTTGACTGCTTACACTGGATGTGAAAAATAAATTGCTGTTGTTGGTGTTGAGAGTTTTAACAAACTGGTGTGCACTTGAAATATCACCCTCCCATATGCAAAAAATATCATCAATAAATCGCATCCAGTGTTTAACATTGTTGAAACCCGGTGCGACTATGAGATCCTGCTCCTCCCACCAGCCCACGTGTATACACGCATAGCTGGGGGAGAAGCAGAATCCCATCGCAACACCTCTGATTTGTTTCCAAACATCCTTGCCGTACATGAAAAAATTGTTGTTGAGGCACCACATCACCAATTCACATAATATTTGATTGTGACCATATATAATGCCAGAGAAGAACCGTGATAAGAGAGAATAAATCTTCCTGAAATATTTACCTGCTGCGTGGTGGTCCGTTATTCTGTGGTACGAAGTACGCTGAATGCAGAGTCTACAAGGATATCAATTATGGAAGTTTGGTTGCTTTCGCCTACGGACCCCGCCCTGAAAGTTGGTGGCCGCCCTCAACCAAATTTGCTGCAAACCGAAAGGAGAATCTTGGCTGGATGAACCCCCTGCGAGCTGGCTGAAACAAACACGCTGAGTATCGAGGACGCTAACGCTTGAGTCGGAGGACCCGCGGAAGCAGGTTCGCGTGCTCGGTGAGTGAAAAAAGCACACAGCGATTAACAGGACAGGGCTGGCAGCAGTAATTAACAAAGGAAGTATCTCTCTGAAAAGCCAAAGTGCATATGCTGGCAAAATTGAAAAATATAAATCAATGACAGGCTATAAAATGCTTAACGACGCAGTACGAGAGAGAGAGGCTAATGCAGATGCATTTTTCGACGCCGTAAATAAAACAAGCACCGTAAACATGCAAACAAACAAAACCAATGAAGGTGCTGATAAAGACCTCAATTTGCTTTTAAAAAAATCTAGAAAAGAAAATGAAGGCTGAAATCACAAAGTGGTGGGAGCACAAGTCTCTTACTAAATATACAGAGGCAGGAAGAGTCCCGCGTGGACTGCACATATTATTGGCTCCTAGCTTTGAAAAGCCTAATCCAGCGATGCTCCATGAATGGGGAGAAAGTAATTTACAAGCTTCTATGAACCTCATACATATTTTAATTAAATATGCAGACATTGATCGCTTGGCATTGATAGCTGAAATTGAGGATATTGAAAAAGATCTGAGCAAATCTGATGAACAAACTGGATCACATCAAAAAAGAGTGAAATAAAAGATTGTCTTAAAAAACATGAGGAGAAAATAATCACGAGGAAAGTACACAAATTCGCTAGGGACCAGGAAGATTACCAAAAAGGGCAGATATATACTTTCTCAAAAAAACATGACAATTTTCGTAAGTTAAAAGGGAAAAATACCTTGAAACCGAACATCTTGCAAACTGGTGCCACAAATGTAATTGATAACGATACAAATACTGACGCAGATTTGCTAACGAGTGGCTTGAGTGAGGAAATGAGCAGTAACAGCAGTAGGAATACGGAATTTGTGGTACTCAGCATGGAGGAGGAGGTGGATTTTTTGGTGGATGCCAGAATGAAAACCCTGAGACCGCGGAACGAGCAAAATCAGGTCGGAAAAGGCGGGACACAATCAGACGAGCAAACAGGAGGAAACGCAAGCGGGAAGCCCAAAAAGAAGAAAAACTTCTGGGGCAAGAAGTAAAGGCTGACGCACATACAGTGGTAAATTTAACAACTGTGACTCTCATAAAAAAGTGGAGGAACAGTTGCTAGCGTTGGGCCTCAATTATTGCCCGAGCACCGACTTTAATTATGCCACCACAAGAATTGACATTTTTTAAATTGAAGCTAAGAAAGTTTTTTTTTCCATGAAAAATGCATGGGATGAGAAAAAATCTAGAACCTCCACTGCAATAGAATCTAATCTGCAGGTCTCAGAAGTACCTACTCTGTGGGATTTACATGAATTGAATAACGAAGAAGAAAATGACTCACAATTACCAACACAAATAAAGTTACGAGAAATGAATTTACTTCAAAAATGTGCAGGAGAAAGCCCTTTCAAGCCGAAATCAACATTTATCCCTCTCATGCCGAAGGACGCGATTGATGTGTTCCATGACCGTGTTACAGAAGAAATGAAAAAACTAAATTGCCAAATAAATCATAACAAACGCAGACCCAATCAACAACAGATACAGTTCACCAACTTGATGGAAAAGATCAACAAGAACCTTGAGGTAGTGGTGAAAAAATACGATAAAGGGGGCAATATTGTTCTTTGGCGCAAAATGGACTATGATGTGGAAGCAAGGCGGCAGATGGACAATATAGACTGCTATGAAAGAACATCAATGTTCTTATGTTCAATAAAGTATATAATAAAGCCAAAGACAATATGAAAAAAGAATTGCAAAAATGGAAGAATGAAGGGCTAATAAATAGCGAAGAGTTCAAATTCATGTATAACACCCATTCAGTAATGCCCTTTCTATATTTGCTGCCCAAACTGCACAAAGGACAAATTCCCATACCAGGCCATCCAATAATATCAGCCATCAATGGCATGACGGAACAAGTGGGACAATATATAGACTTTTATCTACAAGATCTGGTCAAAGGCATGCCTTCATACATAAAAGACACTGGCGATTTCTTAAAACGGATTGATAAAAGAGTGTGGACTGATGATTTAATGCTTTTAACTCTTGACATCGAGTTGCTATACACTAGCATTAATCATGAACAAGGTCTGCAGGGTGTAAAATATTTTTGGGATACTCGACCAGCAGAGTATGTGCTTCACAATAAGATGCTCATGTCATTAATAACTTGGTGCTTCAACAATAATTTCTTTGCTTTTGGCAAGGAGGTGTTTAGACAGAAGCGAGGAGTGGCCATGGGGGCCTGTTTCTCCCCGAGCTACGCGTGCCTGCACGTTGGGTTCTGGGAGAGACAGGTCCTCATGGGACACTACCGCCAAGAAATGGAGCAAAGAATCTGTCTATTGGTGTAATTTATAGATGGTGTTTTTATTATTTGGAGGGGCAACAGCCAAAGTGCAAAAGAATTTGTTGAAAAACGGAATATAAATGACTATAACCTGTACTTTACATCTCACTGTAGCGGGAGCTCAATTGAATTTACAGATGTTCAAATACAGGTAGCAGGCAACAAATTAACCACCACTGCGTACAGAAAGCCAACTGCAGGAAATGCGACCCTCCATGCGTCAAGCGCACACCCAAAACATCTAATTACCAGTATACCCTACAGGGAAGTACTGCGTTTAAAGCGCATATGCAGTACCCCCGAAGAATATGAAAGGTGCAAAAATGAAAGTTTAGAGAGGTTGCGAGCCAGGGGGTATACAAAAGAGATGCTTACTAGAGCTACAATTAAAGCAGGTGACAGACCTCGAACAGAATTACTACCACCAGATATCGAGGTAGAAAATGAAATTTTAAGCAGCCAGGAGACACCAAGATTAATTACCACGTTCAGTAGACAGGAACGTAAAATAAGAGCAATACTAAATAGGAATTGGCCAATTTTCTTAACCGATAGCATTTTAAAAGAAGACCTTTCAGATAAACCTCAGGTAACTTTTAGAAAATGCAAAAACATGGCTGCCTATGTCTCACAACCACTGACAGCAGGGGCTCCTGCGTCTATGTGGTTGCCAAGTAAACAGGGCTTCTATAAATGCACAACCTGCCGGGCATGCAATTTTGGAGTGAACATCACTAAATATAACACCCCTTTTAGTGAGTATGAACATAAAATCAAAGGCAACTATGACTGACGTACAGAATTCGCTGTATATATACTCACATGTACGTGCGGGCTCTGATACGTGGGCAGCACTATTAAACCAGTGCATGTAAGAATATTACAACATATACGAGCGATTATCAACAGCGATCCCACCTATCCGGTAGCAAGGCATTTTATGGCAATTCATGATAAAAACATCAATTGTTTAACCTTTTATGTCATTGATTAAGTACCGGTACCTAAAAGAGGTGGGCACAGGGAAAAGCTTTTGAGACAGTTGGAAACAAAATATATATTAAATCTCAATAGTAAGTCTCCATACAGATTAAATAACACGGAAGATATGCACACGTTCTTATAAATACAACTGTAAAATATGAAGCAAAATACGGTAAAAGATGAATTAGATTCTTATGCAAATGCAAGAGCCAATCTCTTATTCCTAACATTTTAAATACACTTATATTTTTTAATTTTTATATGCACTGAGCACTTTTCCAGACAATGCAGATAATATATTTGGTTTTATGCCCGGGCTCGGACAATTAACCATAGAAATTTGTAAAGGACTTATTATGCAAATGTAATATAAAATGTAAAATTATCGTTGTTTTAAGGATAGTCATTACTAGGCATTGTTTTACACATATAAAAGGAGGAATTTCCTTTATGTACTGTGATTGCGTAATTTTGCACATAATTGGGTTTACAGGCATTTATGCCGATATCTGGTTTAAATTCTAAAGTTTTATTTCTTTAAGAGTTTTAACGTGAACCAATGCTTAATATTGCACAACAGTGGATCGATTTTTAAGCATTTATGCTGCTATATTTAAATTCTGAAATGCGATTAATTTTAGAGTTTTTTTAAATATTGTAAAATGTCATGAAATTGTATTGCACATATTTATTATCTATTTAATATTTATGGCATGAGTTTTGCACATTTATAAAATGATGCATGTCTAAACAGTGACTACAAAAAATGGAACCGTTAAAGCTACATGAATAATGTGAATGGTATATGGCATACATAAGGAGAAAAGTGCATTGTCTTAAGTAGTATGTTTTCACTTTTTAGCACCACGTGGTGAGAGTGGTTGAAAAAACAAGTATTTAATGTGGAAGGTTACTGCATGGTCGCCATGTGATCAAGGTTACTTGTTAACCGAAACGTGTCATGCCAGAGAAGAACCGTGATAAGAGAGAATAAATCTTCCTGAAATATTAAAAAAATGCCAGAGAAGAACCGTGATAAGAGAGAATAAATCTTCCTGAAATATTTACCTGCTGCGTGGTGGTCCGTTATTCTGTGGTACGAAGTACGCTGAATGCATAGTCTACAAGGATATATATATACATATTTGCACTGGGGAATCCATTTCCCACTTGTGACCATCTCTACCAGGATTAATCTGTGCAGACAAAATACATTTCTATAAAGAGATCTTGTGATTTCTCAAGGAATCTGCAAGGAAACCTGTGCTAGGCACAGCTTGCTAGGTAGATTCCCTGAGAACTTGATGAATTCCAAATAACAGTAATGCTACAGTTGGAAGTAGCTACAAGTTTTATATATTTTTTAATGCAGAGGACTCTACATATTTTTTCAATTTATATATATTTATGCCTGCTTCATGGACTCCATTGACGTAGATGTCTTGTAGTCTACCTTCCAGGCTAGTATAATATAGCTGTGCGTAGGTTTAGAACAAATGGTGTTTAAAGAAAAACAAAATTATATACATATAGGTAGTTGGATGTAGGTGATGTGCAGCTTGATCAAGCATGAAGCATATGGTTTCACAGTTCCTATATGAGTTGACAGAAGATCAAGCATGCACTGTCTCTTGGAGACATGTTGTATATACTTTGTCGGCTTACAGCCTGCCCATCGCTTTTCATTTGTTTCGTTCAGTGTCCTTTAAAAATCCTTGTTTCAAATTAGTTAATCTTTCCTATTTGGCCTTCCTTTTCATCAATTGTTCGCTCCCACGAGGAGCGCCCCATTACTTGTAGCCTTCAACTTGTCATATTTTAGCAACTGTAAAAGAGACTACTATTTCCTTTGTTGAGAGCACTTGACATGAGTGCTTGATGTTTTCTGTAACTTCGAGCTTCCACTTCCATTTCTGTAAACTTCGTCTAACTTCAAAGTGAGAGAACCTGTCTCCCCATCCATTGCTGCTTGCCCCCTCCCTGCTTGCCCTTTCCGTCCCTCATCGCTTGTTTAAAGAGTCTCTGGGTGCCACAATCCAGCTCCATTGCTCTGTTTCTGTAAACAGGGTTGTAAATCTTGTTTACATTTCTGATGGGTATTATTTCTTGTATGCAAGTGCTCTGTGTGCTCAGAGAGGCAGTCAATGCTTTGCACCCTTTTGTTTTGATCTTCGCCCTTCGAAAAGTGATTGATTGTGAAACACAACTTTTTTCAGCTTTCTTTCCTCTGGCAAGGTGATAACAAATAACAGCTTTGGAGCAAGCTTCTACAAAACTGAATCTTGTAGCAAGAGGGCCTAGAGCAACAACCTCCCACGGGAGACACATGTCGTAAAAGGAGGAACCTTTTCTAAATCAAATAAACTACACAAACAGTTCTTAGGGAGGCCAAAGAATGCAGACATATTTGTGTCAGACTTAAGAAGTGAGAAAGCAACAGCACCAAGGGAACATTTGGACTTGCTACAGTCAGACAATGTTAAAAGAACTGCTATTTCAGTGACCTGTACATGACACGATTTTAGACATCCCGTGTTGAGTCACATGTACACATTTCCATCTTGTCTGCCTTGTTTTATTTTATTTTTTGCAATGGCAATGGCGAGATTATTTTTATGGTAGGATATTGACCTGACACAGAGCCTCAAACCTGCTTCCCGGTTCTGAACCCTGAAGATCTAGCCATAACACCACATCCTCTTCTCACTTCAAGAAGTGCTGCTGTGAGTCACACTTTTTGTCCATATGAAGGCTTGCAGTGACAGGTGATTTTCTGGACCTGCTAACAGCCTTTCCCCCACTGTCCATGACGAGGGCCTGAGGATGATGAGAATGTGAATACTCTGAGTGCAGATTGGAGGGAAAAGAGATGGGCAGCAAGAGAAGGACAGCCCTCTCTGCACCACTATGCTAGACAGCCATTTAAGGTTAATTTCTAGCTTTAGTACAGCACCTCTGCCCCTCTTTCCTTGTACGGCCACCATTCCACTACATTTGGGCTACTTTTGGTTTGGCTAGGGGTGTTGAAATAGCCATGGCAGCACTTCCCAAGTGCGGAAACGTTCAGACAATGTCAGAGGCTGGAGGGGCACACGATCAACAGCCGAGGCTGTACAGTCACCTATAGCGCAGTACAGGTGTACTGTGTGTTCTTGGATGTTTGTGTGATGGAGCAGATCGCCCTCTGCAGGCAGATGGTCCGATCTTGGATCCTTGTGTGACGGGCACACTGCGTATGCTCTTTTCAGACTAGGGGGCTGGTGATGCCTTTTTTCATTGCTCTTTCATTGATTCCCCCATTGGTGTGGGTGGGTCGGTTTCAGCTCACCCTCCGGTCCTGGTTCTTAAAACAGACCTTTCAATTTAATGACCACACAGCATCAAGTACATTTTTTTCTGTGCTATTGATAGGGAACAAAACGTGTGGTTTGAATGATAAAATGTTAACTTCTCAAAAGTAAAACACATTTTGGACATTATCTGGAAATCTAGTGAACCATGAGCCGGTGCGGAGGAGTCTTCTTAGCCTCTCCCAGAGCCCTGTGCTCACGTTTCAGGGGTGAAAGACTGCGATAGTGATGTTGGCTGTTTCTCTGCTACTCTGGTAATCTTACGGGCAAGACGGCAACTAATGCCTCAAATCATCAGTATGGTTTGCTGTATGAAGCTGAATCTGTCATACTTGCCAGCAGTTTGGTCTAGCAAAGCAGGAGATTTTGAAAAAAAGTCAGGATAATTTATTTTTCCTATTGACTTACATGGATGCAGAGGCAATTTTAGGCGGGAGATACCTAAAATTCATACGTATTGGGCTTAAAAAATTAGGAGTCTCCCTACAAATCAGGTCTGTTGGCATATATGCTCTGGCACTCTTAGAAGCATAAGCAAGCGCAATAGGCTGGTGGTGTGAAGAGCTGCTACATTATTGCATATTTAAAATTTTCTTTTAGACATGTGGCACATCAGCCACTGTACAACATGGCTGGAAGTTAAAAAAAAGAAAGAAAAAAAGTGCTTTGACACATTCAGCATTGCCCGTGTCTTAGCCCTTACTTTCTTTAATTTCAGCCATGTTGCACAGTAACTGCGCTCCTGTGCAACATTGCTAGAAAACATTGACAAAGCCAATAGATCTTGCAATGGTGAGACCACTAGGCTTTGACAATGCTCGTTTAATATGCAGAGGAGTGGGTTACTGTTAAAGCAGCTAGAGGAGGCAGGAGTAGCTGTTTTATTCTTTACAAAATGCCCAATTTACAAAGACAGCTTTGAGAAATTCAAAGATTTGGATCCAGAACAGGCGGCCCCCACGCCTAGGGGTGGGGCGCCCTTAGTTGCGCCATGGGGCTGAGCCTCCTCCGGGCCCCAGGACAAAAAGAAAGGGGTTGGTGGTGATGACTTTGTGATGTGAGGCATGGAGAAACAAAACTTATGGGAAACTAAACGTAACAAGTATTTAAGGCTGTGCCCTGGGGAGTTTCATTCTCTTTGTCCCCTTACGCTGCAGCCTGAGCTTCAGGAGCGTCGTCGACGTGGAGAAAGGTTCCGGTTGGCGGCGGGCAGCAGGCTAAGTTGGAGGGGGCCGTGGCGTAGTGTGATACTAGTTAGGTATATATTATTTTATTTAGTATTTCTTTCAAATTGTCTACGGAGTGTGATTACTAGTTACATTTATATATTCTTCTATTTGGTATTTCTTTCTAATTGTGTCCAGGGAGTGACATTACCTGGCTATCGCGCCTCGGTACATGCAGTTTTCCATTGTCTAACACATAAAATGTGGCTGTCTGCTTCGGAGGGACTTTTGATGTTTTGTTATAGCTTCTGTTCGGTTTATCTTTTTTTCACTGGATACACAAATTGTCTCTACACTGAGGCGCCTTAGTTGAAGAACAACAATTATCTTGAATAAGACAACGTAATGTGGTATCCTTATGCAGACTGCTACCTGTCCATTTACTTTTTACGTAACCACCACCTGTTATGCATAAATTACTACATGCTAGGTACTAGAGTGCAGCCGAGTTAAAGTTAAAGGGTGATCTCGTCCCTACTTTCACTTCAGCCTAGGTATATTAATGCAGCTATGGGATCCTCTTAATTTATTTCTAAGAGTCTCCGGGGGTCAGGTATCACGGTGGCAGTGCTATCTTTCTGAAACAATAAGCACAGGTGACCAATTTTCTTCTGCTCCAATGCCCACTATTCCAACATAAGTGCCCTTCCATGTAATAACGCCAGCATAAGCCATTTATAAATGGGCGAGAAGGTTCTGTTGGAAAACTGGGACAGGTTGGGGCAAAACGGGGCCCGGATGGCACTCTGGGCACAGAAAATATCACTTTATTATGTGTGGGTCACTTCTATAGTCAGCTTCTACCTTGGGGTTAATATACCAGCAGTATGTTCGGGGGGGGGGGGCTCCAGTCCAATCGGAACAATTAACAACTTAATCAAAGCAATTTTAGCAACAGGTACGTCTATAAAAAAAAAAGAAAATAATGTTCTGGAGCAGTCAGTTTCTGGGGGTATGGAGGGCGAGTGCGCCGGGGAGCTTTTCACCCTTAGGCGGAGCGCTGACAATTAACAACAAAGAGGGATGCACCACAATGGGGGTGCAGCCATTCCATAGACCCCAGGAGGGGGTAGATTCCACGTGTGTAGTGGGTCGACGAGGAGGAGGGACCGACCTGATGGTTGTCCTGGACTCTACTTCCCTAACCCACAACGTATGGACTGAGTAGTATCTTGGGAGGCTGCCTGTGTTCAGGTACCCCAGTGGGCCGGTGCGGTATGTGGTGCCCTGGATGTCAACTAACTGATGGCTGTAGCGTGTTGGGGCCTGATGGCGCAATGTGCGCAGCACAGTAGGACATTGGTAGCCGTGACGGCCAAGTTCAAATGTATGGCCAAGTTCTAGTGGACGGCCGAGTCTAAAAGTTAAAGTGTAACGTTTAAATGTACGGCCAAGTTATGTACGGTCGAGTTAAAGTTAAAGTGTAATCTTGTAACTAATTTCCTTACTGCCGTTGACATGTGATGCAGCTAAAGTAAGATGCGAAGCTGTGAATAATTCTTATATATCCAAGAAGGATATCTTTCTTTGGTAAGGGAATGTGGTAAATTGCTGAGAGTAATGTAAATAAAAAGCTACGCCGTGAACAACAGACCCTGATTCTGAGAGTTATTGGGAGTAGCGGGCAGTAAGGTGAAGGAATTTGGGGAGGAGGGCATGTCACGTTGTGCACATACTAATAGAATTATTCTTTCTTTTGGAGTAAATTTCACATTTTTTGCCATAGCCCACCAGAGGAAACCCTCTACCGGCATGAAAACTGCCAGGGTATGATAGAATTGCGGGCCAGGTTATCCACACTGTCTTTCTGTATGGAGAATTAAAGGCAAGAAAGGATGAAGGTGGAAAGCGGGACATAGAAAACTGCGAGTCCCATGACTCTTCGTGGTAGCTGAGGAAAACGTGATTACGTAAGGGTGCAGTGCCCTATAAAGATGCTTCCACATTCCAAGACGTGGCCGATTATTCCGATAATGCCACGCTGCTGAGGAAGTTCACATACTTTGGTTATGGTCTGATAAGTTTGCTGGTACGCCACTCTTTAGTATTGTTCAGAAGTGTGTGTTCAGTAGCAAACCTTTGAATCTCTGTTTTTTTTTGTGAAACAGAGCTCATAGATTGTTTTTTGTAGTGGGAATGCTCTATGTAGGTAATCCTGTCCATTGGCGAGTTAAACTTCTGTGTACCCATGCGGAAGGAATGACTAAAAACATTATTTTGTACTTTGTTTTGATTGCAGGAATCAGATGCCATACTTTGGGGAAATAAGGTGTATTTCCCCACAGACTTTTTTTTCTCATCCGTGTTATTATCTAAAGACTAAGGGCCAGATGTAGGTAATTCAGATTTACCGATTCTAAAATACAGAATTTTACCGATTCGGTATTTTAGAAACGGAAAATGGGAGGTAGGTAAAAATTTGTTAATTTATACCGAACCGGTAAAATTCGGTATCAGCCATTCGGTATTTACCGATTCGATATTTACCAATTCGGTATTTATCGAATCGGTAATTCTCATTCATTCCTATGGGCCTCCAGGCCCATAGGAATGAATGGGAATTACTGAATCGGTAAATACCGAATCGGCTATTCAAAAAAAGAAAAATCCGGATGTCAGCCAATAAGGTGAAACCAGCTCCCTTCCAACCAGGAAGTGGCTACACCCTGGCAGGTGCCATCAATCAGAAACTGCTGGAGAGGCTGTGAGAGCAGACCAGAGTCCCTGAGCCACAGGAAAGCTTTACTGCTTTTGAAAGTGTAAAAATGGCAAACACCAGTGAGAAGGAAGGTTCAGAGAGGAAGAGAAAAATCAAATTCAGCACCATGGAGCTGCAGGTCCTCGTGGAGCAGGTGGTAAAAGAACACCAAAAATTGTTTGGGAAACAGTCCCTGACGGTGGCAGAATCTGCCAAAAGGAAGATTTGGCTTGAAATACAGTCAAAGGTGAATGCTGTTGGAGTGACCCCACGGGAGATAGATGACCTGCAGAAGAGGTGGTACGACCTCAGGAGCTTAACCAAGAAAAGAATTGCAGAGCTCCACAAAGAGGCAAACCGTACTGGAGGAGGGAGGAACCATGCACCTGCCCTGACTGAGCTGGAGGAGCTGGTGGAGTCCACCATAGAACCAGAGAGCGTCTGAGGACTGGGAGATACATACAGCTCAGCCAGAGATGCCACGAGAAAAGGTAAGAAGCATGCACAGCAATCACCCCCAGCCCATCAACTTCCCTTTTCCCTATGTGGCAGTGTTAACCCCACTCCAGTAGAGGTAGCAACATACACCAGCAATGCATTATGGGAGATGCAGTCATTCAAACACCTACCATGTCATACAGCACACCAAGCAAAAAGTTATGCGACATGCATCAGTGATAAGCAAGCTGAGGCAATAGCTACAATGTGTCAGTGAAAAGAATTTAATTGTATAAGCAGTGCTGCAGGAACACAGATCTAATTTACGCTTTTATGTCCACAGGCGAGACATCTCGCAGGCGTACCAGGGAGAAGGAAGGCAATGCACCACAGAGGGACAACACCCAGGAGGCAGGCACAAGTGCAGGGAATACCACAGAGGACACTGGTGCACCAACAACACAGCCAGCCTCTCAAGACCTGCAAATGTCTCCACAGCTGCAGGCCTCGCCAGAGCATTCTGCCTCCCCTCTGATATTGTCCTCATCGAAACTGCCTGAGTCACTGCCTCATACAACACCTGCAGTTCCAAAGAGCAAGAGTCATGTAGTTGCCACACTAGTCCAAATGGAGCCATCAGCAGGTGACATGGAGGGGGATGAGACACCAACCTTGGCTGGGGAAGAAAGCACTGCCATACAGCAGTCAGCGCAGATGGTGCCCGCACAGGTACCAGACGCAGCAGGCCCAGAGACAGCAGTGCTGCACGACATGTGGAGGGTCCCAATCTCTTCCGTGGGCTGGAGGGTAGCATGGTGAAGATACAACGTATGCAGGGGAAGGCCATCCAGTCGGTGCAACACCAGATGAGGCACCTGAATGACAACGTGTCAAACATAGGGAAGGGCATGAGTGCATTGGTGGATGAGAACAAAGAGATGGCATCAGGTATGAGGGAAATGGCTGCAGGGATGCGGGACATGTCAAAATCCGTGCTTCTCTTGTGCAGAAAACTGGACCAGGACCGGACAGCAAGGTGGAAGGACAGGCAGCAAGCACAACGACACACTAAGGCAGTTAACCGCCTGGCCACAACCACTTCCCTTCTTTGCAGGCGATGCGTGAAAATGCAAGAGGGACTAGCACACAGCAGCAATGAGGTGTCCAGGGGCCTTGCAAGGGTGACGAGTGCTGTAGAGGTGCTGCTTAATGCTCAGTCAGCACATACTGCTGCTCTGGTTGCTCCTGAGAGCGAGGAAAGCACCAGTAGGAGCAGCATAACAAGCCCCCCTATTGCTGAGACACGGAGGAGCAGCAGGCTCCATGGTGCTCCCACTGCTCACACACCTAGTGAGGACAGCCAGCCAATTTCATCTGGCATCGGTAGGCGTGGCCGAAAATGACTAATGCTGCCCACACTTCATGACATTTAATGGGGAAGTGAGCCAGGACTCCCATTATTAATGGATACCATTTGTGTTGCACATTTGTGCCTTTGAGTACTTGCATAGTGCCAAAAATTAAACTATGTTGGGTACATACTCCACCTGTCTGTGTCTCTTTACTTACTTAAAAATAGTTGTGTGTGATCTCTGCCTGTCTCTGTCTCTCATCTGTTGCTGGCGCCACTCTTGCTGTGTTGGGGTCAGGCAGTGCATGTTCATAATCGTGGTCCTCATAATTGCACAATTCCACCTGTGTGCCCTTCTTTGTAGCAACGTTGTGCAACATTGCGCAAGTTGCAATGATCTTACAGCAGATGAGTGGTGAGTACTGCCGTCCGCCTCCGCTTTTGTGGAGGCAGCGGATCATGCTTTTTAACAGCCCAAAGGTGAGCTCCTCAAAGTTCCTAGTGGATTTGTGTGGCACGTTGTATCGTCTCTCACTTGGGGTTGATGGGTTGAGGTAGGGTGTCAGGATGAACGAGCGGACGGCATCTGCGCTATCACCTGTTTGAAAATGATAGAGCATTAACCACATGTGCAAAAACACATACATCTGCAATATCTATCAGGGTGTGTCACAGTGTTTTACCTAGCAGGTATCCTTCTCCGAATCACCCCGCTGTCAGGCGTGTGTAGATCCCATTGTTCTGAAAGATGTAGGAGTTGTGGGTGCTTCCCGGGAATTTGGCCAAAATGTCTGTGTTGATGTTGTTAGCATCACAGATTACCTGCACATTGATGGAGCGGGTTGACTTCCTGTTTCTGTAAATGTACTCTGTGGCAGCAGGTGGGCAGATTGGGATGTGGGTGCCATCAATACAGCCGATGATGTGTGGGAACTGTGCCAGTTGATAGAAGCCAGTCTTGGTCTTTAGCAGTTCCTCATGTGTGTCAAGGAAGCTGATGTAATGATGCATTCTCTGCTTCATGGCCTCTGGGAACTTCCGGAAGAAACGGGACAGGCAGCTCTGGGACACCCCACCTACCGCAGCAATCACCCCCTGGTAACTCCCAGATGCAAGCAGGTGTAGGCTACAGAACAACTGCACATGGGGTGGGATGGCGTGCGCCCTTGGTGTTGGGTGCTTCAGGAGTGGGTGCAGGTCCCTAATCAAGTCCAGGATGGTTTGGGGGCTCTCATCTCTTTTCGTTGAACCCTCCTGGAACCAGCACTATCGAGGCGGAACGCCACGCACATCATTAATCTCATCATCTAAGGAAAATACCATTGATTAAAGCTAAAACGGTTGCATTCCAGTCTCAACATGTAAGACTCGGCGGCAATTATCAAGCCATCCAAATCTATCTAAGACTCAGATAATGGCATCTGATCGCCTGAAGTCCACTTGCTACAGTAACCTTTTAAGCTGGCTCCACGATCGATCGGGGACCGCCTTGCGAGGAGTATCTGTTGCCACAGTTTATACAGAAACCATAATATAAGGTTGTTTGACCCCACCTGGAGTCCGAGGACGTACTCCGAGAAATTGAACTTCCCGAACAATACCTTCATGTTTTTACATTTGAGTCCGCCTTATTTATTGTGATACCTCGAGTGAGCTGAAACCACAGTATATCACCAACTCTCTTGAGTAGTGGACGGCTACCTGATGAAGGCATGTTTGCCGAAACGCACGTTGCAGACATCTGCCGCACTGCCTGAGTCAACGTTTCTCGTCTATCACAGAGGATTTGTATATATTTATGTCTGTGTATGAATTGATTCATATGTAATAATTAATCGGATTCCAAAAACACAAGCAAATCATTGTTTGATCCACTTTAATATCAACTATATTAAAAAAAAATTGAAAAAAAGAAAAAAGAAATTGTTTTATAAAAATAAATAAATATACTGTTCAATATATGTGTTTTCTGTTTATCATGCTATGTTAGAGTGTCTGTTCGATATATGTCTATATCTAAGACATTTAAGGGTATTTGGTTCGGAACAAATTCGTCAAAGAACATTTTCTAGCTATAACTTTCTCTCACTGGTTTGGGGGCTTAGCCTGTACCTTTGCAAGATCTCTGCCTCAGTGAGTTGGAAGAGCGTTATCCGCTGTCTGTAGACTTGCTCCTCCCATCTCCAGACATCCTCTCCTGCTGCCTGTAGCCGTAGCCAACTTGCTATCACGTAGAATGCCGCAATTCTGGTCACACTGTTGCATTTTGGGGTCTTTTTTATAGCCTGCACCTGGTTACCACCTGCTTTCAATCCATGGTAATTACCGACTCTTAAATACCTTATTTCAAGAAATTCAGTATTTAATGAGTTACCTACATCTCGATTCTCATTTTTTACCATTTCTTATTTACCAATTCGGTAAATTCCGATTCGGTAAATTCCGATTCAGTAAATTCCGAATCGCTAAATTACAATTCGGTAAATTACCGATTAGTATTTACCGAATCGGTCTTTTTGGGTGTCCTACATCCCAAACGCCCCATACTGATCGGTAACGGCTGTAATTCAATATTTTCGGTCGTTATCGACCGGTATTTGGCTACCTACATCTGGCCCTAAATAAGATTGTGCATAAATCTTATGGTATATGTTTTAAAAGTGCTGGGACTGTGATGGAACATTTTATCATTTTGTTGCTACCTATGTATATTGGCAATCATTATGTGTGATGTGAAAAGAATATGCAAATAATAAAAGTAATGGAAATTTACTGCTGACTTTGTTTTGCTGCCTTTTAACAGATGTTCCGTGTAGAGTGCCTGGAGGTATGCACTTTAACCCCAGTGACAATAGGCATTTGGTATTTTGAGTAGGTGTTAATCTGTACATACCCATCAACTGCTGGTGCCTTGAGTAAAGAAGGGAGAAAACAAACGATAGATAATAATATTGTCCTTCTATTGCAGCATTCCAATATATGGATTTGGGTTGTTTGCAAACTTCATTCTGATGATTCCAAAACAAGTGAATGTGGAACCTCCGCTCTGCTGACCTCACCCTGACAGAAACTCCACACATCCGCAGAACCAGAGCAGGTGGAAGAGCCTTCTCCTATGTTGCCGCAAAGACCTGGAACAAGCTCCTAGTCAAGATCAGATGCTCCACCACTCTGCACACCTTCAGGAAGAGCCTAAAGACCTGGCTCTTAGACTGATCCGAAGCTGCACCCCCCTCTAGCTGCACCCACTCCCCATCAACTTGAGACCCTCACGGGTGAGTAGCACGCTCTATAAACTCTTGGATGATTGATAGTTCTTTTCTTTTATAAGCATAAACGTTAGTTTAAAAGCAATCACTCAGATAGCGAAAAAATATATAGGAGGTGTGATTTATTATACACTTTGTTTTATGTCTTTAGGTCTCCTTCCCTGCTGTTCCCTTCCTATCCTTTCCTCACATGATGGCTTCAACAGTCTGTGCTATTACAACAATTTTAGAATTGGTGCTATAAAGTGGTGGACCATTCTGAGCATCATTCGATCCTGAGGATTCCGTGAGTTGACATTTTAATAGGATTCATAACTAATTTTAGAAGGACTCCTAGAAATGTATGGCATGGGTAGATTTTCAGAAAAATCTAATTGCAAAATTTACTAGTAAGTTTTGTGGAAGATGGAAAACATGCATAAGTAAGTGAAGCAAAATTGACATACTTCAATTTTCATTACACATTAGTTTTATTATAGCAGCCTTCCTAAATTCAGCTCCCAACCTCTCATTGTTGAGGAAGAAAGCCCTGATCAGGTGAGTTAAAAAATCGCATGCAATACTTCTGAGGATTTAATCTATAAAATAATTTTAATACCTAACCTTTTAAAAAGCAAACACCTGTGCAAACTGAGTGAACACTCTATTCCATACTTCAATGTCCCAGAATACATTGACAATGGCTTTAAAATTCAGGTGCACATGTAAGGGGGAATGTTTGCAACACTTACATACTTGCATGTAATGCACTTGCTACAACTTTAAATTCTCTTAGCTAAAAGGTACCTCATACACAACCTACCTGTGAACCAGAGCAAGGTTTCAAGACCACATGCTATTAAGTCTTTCTTGATTGCTTGTAGTTCTTGCCTCTTCAATTATGTAGTGTAGCTCAGTTTGGGAAATCATGTATTTTTCCTTCATTCATTGACAGCTACCTACCTGTATGATGAACGGGAGCAATGACATGGCTGCCACATGGTTCTGGTGGGGAGTATTCCATCCTGCTCATGGGTGATGTGAGTGAGCATGAGAAGGCTACCTACATGTAAGATGAAGGAGAGCAATGAAATGGCTGCCACATGGTTCTGGGTGGGTTGAGTGTTCCATCCTGCTCAGCTGTGAGTCAAGGGTGCCTGCTGGGAGTTGTAGTGCTGGCTGTCTGTACACATACTCCCATGGAAATATTGCTACCTACATTTGAAGTGAATCTGAAGAAAGAAATGATAGATATGTGAGGCATGTGTTGGGAAGAGTGTGTTGTACATAAGTGCATTTAGGTGTAGAAAGTGTAGCTTTATAGTTGTGCAAGACAGTATATGGCAGTGTGATGGGATACATTTGTTGGTACTTACCAGCCTCCACTCCCCCCACTATTCCTGTGAGACTCTCTGAATGCAGTATGGTAAGCACCGTCTACTACCATTTGATGAATGTTAGTGGTTGAATAGGAGGGCCACCGCCAGTCCTCTGAGCCACCTCATGGTTCAAGTTAGCACAGTACTTCACCATGGCTTTAGGTCATGCCACCTCTTCTTGACTATGTTGACTATCCTTTCCCCATTTGATTTGTTTTGACTTGTGGTGTCTGTTGGACCAAGCTTCCAAACAAATGTGGTTCTACTCTAATTATCTCGTCTACCATCACTGACATCTCATTGTCTGTGAATGTGGGCATTTGTTTCTGTGCCATGGTGTGTGATGTACAAATAAGTGACAAGTAATTGCAGGTGGGAAGGTGATGGAGGCGATGTGTAAGGTGTGTGTTGGTAGTGTTGGTGTGGGTGGTTGTGATGGGGTGATGTGTGATGATTGCCTCTCCTTTCAGCTGTGGTGTTTGGCCCTTCCCTGCTGGAGTTGTGCAAAGGATGCTGGTCAGGGAAGGGGTTGGTTTTAAACTCATATATGTGAATGTGTCAAAATGAGGTATTCCTGTCAGGTGTGTCCTCCATGTGGAGCTGGGATGTGTTTGGTTTTCAATACCATAGGGATGTATCATTGCGGTGTGTCAAACGTGTTTGGGGGCATCCGGAAGAACAGGCACACTTGGAGGCCTTGTTGTGTGGATGCATTCGACCACCATTCTTCTTTCTGCGTGACCGCAGCGGTCAGAATGCAATGATCGTTCTGCCTGCTCCACCATCTTATCATAATTTCACTTGTGGCTGAATTTCTGGTTTTCCGGACGTTATGGGCGGCTTTTCGTGAATTCTGACCGCCGCGGTTGATTTTACATTCATTGCATCGTGATGTGACCGTCGGTCTTGCCGTGTAACATGCAGCCGATTTTTTTCTGCAGGCACGGCAGTTGGAGGGCTTTTTCATCCGCCATCGTAATGGCCCCCAAGGTTTTTATCATTTTATTTTTGGTGTCTGCAGGCTGGGTTAGGACAAGGCGGGCTGGTGGCTTAGGGTGGGAGGAGACGTGGACTATGATCACTAAGTGCTCATGAATACTTGGCCGGTTGTTTTAGCCAGCCAAGCTGTCTTGTGCACTTTGCATATTCCCTACCAGACTGTAATGGACAGCCTGCTAGGGAATATGCTCAGGCTCCCTGTCCTGATCTGAGCACCGATCCACAGTGCTCAGACCAATCACAACGCTGCATTCAAGCATTGTGATTAACTCAGGGGATCCTGTGTGACTGGGAGCTTCTGCAGCTTCTTCTGGACTGAAGTCAGGAAGAGCAGAGAAGCGGAGGAGCTATGGGGCCGGTGGAGAAAATGTAAGTGCGGTTTTAAAATATATATATCTTCAACCCTCCCCCCGTTGTTGTCTCCCTCCCACCCCAACCCCATTCCCTATTTTGTCTCACTAGATCAAGACTAAACACAGTTCATTTCCTTGTGGCTTTCCCACTAATGGGTTTCTGGTTTCCTTCCCTACCATGTTGCCCCTGTGACTGTGTTACTGCCCAATCCAACGCACATTTTATGTTCTTTCATATGACTCTTTTAGATTGCACTTCCGTCGTTCCGCCCTACTGCATAAACTCCTTAATTCTTATAAAGAAGTCCTGATCTGTCTGCAAAGCTTACAACCACTTGATGTTTGCACTGCTGTTCTTGGGCATATCATTGCTGCTATCAAATTGAGAAGAACCTATGCACTTTAATGACTGTTTTATGGTGCTTTTGAAGTTTTAAAAAAATATTTCTGAAGATGTAAATGTTTTATTCCGTGCTTTTATGGTCCTACAATGACCGAATACAGATGATATTGATTTATTGAGAAGTGCACTGATCGTGATCACAGTCTTTTATCCACTCCCAACAAATATTGCCAAACCAGTAGAGGAAAGTGTAATGTAAGGTATGAACTAGCTACACCGATAGTTAGGGACGTATGCCCTTATATAGTCCCTCCCTTAAATGATCTTACAACTAAAACTATGCTAACAGGCATGAAAACGACTTTATGAATCTGGAATCGCTCAATTAAACTCCATGACATTCACACGCTAGGGTATTTCTTTAATCTCATACTGAGCATCTGAAGCCATGCATTAAAAATGGCCTGAACCAGAACCAGTACTATCATTTATTTTGATTCATTCTCTTCCTTTTTTCAGGAACGTCTTGTAGTTAGTGGCAGGTATAAAAGGGCAGTAAAGACTGACCACTGACATGATGTCGAATCCAGAAATCGCAAACATGAATTACTAGAGTGTAAGCGCTTTAAAATTAGCAGCTAGACATTTAACCAAAGTGAAAAACAAAACCCATGCTACTTATTTGTGAGAAGACGTACTAGCCACCAGTTCATGGAAAAGTTACATTCAAGTCCTTTCTTGTTTCATAATTGTGGTCTAGAGAATCTCACTTGCAGGTACAAATGTAAAAACAAACATTAGTAAAGCTGCATTGTAAAGTTGCATTTTGCATCCTAAAAAAAATAAAAAACACTGCAGTTAAAAATACAACTATGGCTTTCGGCTTCTAATGTACTCAATGCACCTATCAGGTAATGAATATGAGGGCATATTTGCAACATGCAGCGATAATTATCGCTGACTTTGCATACCGCATAATTTTCTATCGCTGGAATAGTTTGCCAGGCTAGCGTTGTTAGTGCCATGGCGATGAATATTCCAGCGATAGCACCCTTTTCCATGGAACATCGCTGGTTTTTCAGCGATGTTCCATGTAAAACGGGGATATGCTTGATAATACGACCCTGTGGTCATGTTACATGAATCCACCTCCCATGTTAAGTATGCCTTAGGCAGGAATTTAACAGACGTTAAATTCCTGCGTTAAGGCGTACTTAGCACGATTAAAATAATCGCTTCCCCGTGTTGTAAATATCGTTAAACTGCCTTTGCGATATTTACCCATGTTGTTTCCACAAACACGCCTACTTTGCATCTCATTAGCGATGCGAAGTTAGGCGTGCTGCAAACGGGAGCAAAATCAGCAAACACGCGATACCGTGTCTTTGCTGATAAGCCTGATAAGGAGATAAAATTATTGCCGCTTTTCGGCCGAAAAGTGGTGATAATTTTATATCACCGTCTTTTTTTTTTTTTAATTGGGTTTTGTAGAGCGCGTAGTCACCCGTAAGTATCCCAGTGCTAAGATCCTCACAAGCTAGAGGGAAACAGGGGAAGTGACAGGGAAAAGAAAGGGAGAAGGGAGAAGGGAGAAGCCTTGTTAATATGCCCCTTAATTTGTCCTGATTCAGTGTGCTTTTGAGATGTAAAATAGTCCATCATGCCCCCTAATGCAAGCACTCCATCAAAGGATAGTGATGCCCCATAGAGCCAATAGCATGACAGGGAATTACCATGATTGGTGCCAAAACCCACGTTTACGAATTGTAAACAGGTCTAGTCGACGGTGCCATGCCGTCAGGCCAGACCTAAAAACTCCAGTAGGGGAGCTGTTTACAACCGAAGGCCTGCATTGTAAAAGGTTACTCGTTTTAACTGAGATACTTGCATGTTCTGCCAGACCTCAAATTATCTTCGGGAACCCTGCAAAAAGACAGACTACAGGATCCACTCTCAGACCTTCCTGCAGCAAAGGCTTTGGTGCCTTTTCTAATTCACAAGCCACACATTAACATGAATAAATGGTTATTTTTGCATGCATAACTCTCGTCTAAGTTCCAAGCAAGTCCAGGGGTTGAAGACTGCCTTGCATTTGCCTCCGCCTCCTTTACTTGTGTGAACCACTGAACTGCCCAGTAACAAAATAGCGGGCAGAGCCGTGAATACCGCCGTGCACTATAAAGTTATTTAAGCCCTCTCTGAATCCTCTTAAGCCACTCGCCTGCAGTACTTCCCCAGAAGAGCGTGCCACAGCAGGATCACTTTGTGGCAAGAGTATTTTCTGACCTCTATTATTAGCCTCCCTCCTTGGAGCCCGAGTATGTGCACGCCATCATTCTCTTTCAGTTTCAAGAAGTTATCCGGCTCCGCCTTGCCCATCACGTTCATGGAAAGCTCGGCATCTCAAAGAAAAAAATACATTGGCATGAAATTTCGTTTGGAAAATGTTATTTGCAAGCTATGATCCCATGACTTCCACGAAGAATGCACAGGGGTACGTTGAGTACATGGCAAAGAAACACTACACATTCAGCACCTATCCAACCTTCCTTTCTGATTTTTTTAAAACTTTTGTAGGACATATTTTATATATTTCTTTGCTGCATTAGATGCCTTAATGATTAAAGGATGTTTCCGTCGATATTTTCTAGTATCAGGTGTTCAACATGAGAAGTTAATAAAGAAATTTTAAAAAGGGGGATAGAATATCAATGCCTAGTCTCTGCAACATTCTCTCCCAGCCTTGTAAAGCATATGGTTGAAATGTGTGTTCATAATTTACTATGTAAAAAAATCCTGAGCCCACAACAATAAGCAACCATGTTGCAGTGAATGAACGGGCCCAGTGAAAATATCAACAATAAAAGACGTGTTTTCTACGTAGTCAATAGAAACAAACATAAATTGGGCTACTTTGCCATTATTACAAACAACATTGTCCAGAGTCACAAAATGTTTGGTTCAAAATTCTGTTGCAAATGGTGCCTATACTCCTGGTAATTTCCAAAAAACTGTTCACACAAACACCTCATAAATGAATTAGGCTTCTTTGCCATTATTACAAAGAACATATTCCAGAGTCACAAAATGTTTGGTTTAAAATTATGTTGCAAATAGTGCTTATACTCCTGGTAATTCCCCAAAACCATTTCATACAAACACCTCCGAATTTGTTGTGCGGTTCATTGTTGAGACCTCTTTGCAGAAGGCTGGAGGCAGGTTAATGCAACATTTCATTAAGAGTTGGAGCTTTTTTAATGAATGACTGACTGAGAAGTGAGTTATAAGGTGCACAAAGGAAGACAAAAGGGATCAAGATTCCACCTTTCCATTTCCACTTATCAGCTTTGGAGTTTATGGGCTATGTAAAGCAAGGATCTTATCTAGTGCTGAAAAAGAGTCCTGCCAGGTCCTCAGAAGCCTAAGGAACATCTTGGGGTCGATTCCGATTCGGGAAAAACCACTCCGAATAGATTCGTACCCTGCCACGTTCCCCGCATGTACGACGAAGTACGATTCGTACCGGGAGCAGGACTCCGTACGAATCGTACAAAGACCGTACGATTCAAATCTCAGCACGATTCTCCCTCGGAACCCACTGTACGCAACATCCGTACGGTTCGCGGCTGGTTTTTCCGACCCAGCAAGTACGATTCATGTCGGATACACACCGTACGACTCTTTTCCTACGACAGGCGTAAACAGCCGTAAAAGCAGAGTTCGCCTAAAAACAGGTAAGGAACGCCCCCTCCCCCCCGGTACGGTGCCTAACCCCCATGATCACAGGGGTACGGTGCGTACCCCTGCGATCATGGGGGGTACGAACCGTACCCCGCAATCATGGGGCGTATGGACCGTACGGTGTGTATGTGATTGTGTGGTTTTCCGTACGAAATGCCCTTTACCTGACATGGACCGTACGAATCACATCCTCATACCCCTTTCCGGATCGTACTCGTCGGGTCGTTCGGCATGTGTACGAGTTGTTCAGTTCACGGTTTCAGCCTTGCAATACATACGGATCGCGACGATTCGGACGGATTCACCAAATACGGGTTGTACTACTCGACTCGGACGGATGGGTATGATTCGTACGGAGAGGGCTCCGGATGCGAATCGTACGGATGTTTTTTCTCCCGAATCTGAATCGACCCTCTTATGTTTAAGAGAAGCAGAGAGGACATGAAGCAAGATGTCTAATAATCTATCAGTGCAGTTGGAAAAGGCTCTGCCTACCTGGCTAACCTTTAGAGTGGTTACAATCTTCAGAAGGTGACTAAGAGACGAGCAGAGAAGGCAAATGGGAGTACATCCCATGAAATGGGATTGTTTCAAGGTTGGGCCTTGTTACAAAGTAGCCAAGTGGTAGAGACCAGAGCACAAGTCGGGGGTACACACAGGTACACAGCGCCCACCCACTATTTTCACAGGGTCCCCCCTGCCAAGTACTTGGCCCCACAGAAATATGCTGAACGTGTACCGGTGTAATTTTCGGACACTGGGACACGTTCGCCAGTGCCTGTATGTTGTCTGCTTTCCATTTACAGTAGCAACATGCAGGCAGCGAGGGAGCTTTTTTCCACCTCCAGCTGGGCCGAAGATAAAGGCCAAAGTTAAGGGGTCATCAGGCTTCCTTTTGTTTGACTATCCTGCCTGGAACCTCACACTTAAATGTAAATGCGGAGAGGAAACAGCTTGTTATGTCTTCACAAGTACTTAAGAGAGGCATGCTTTTGCCTTTGTTCAGTCCTTGTATATAGGAGATGAGTGGACTGTAGGAATGTTAGGTGTGTTCCTCTGAACCAGTATTCACACAAATAACAATTTCAATAACACTATTTTAATTCTTTTATAGCGCTACGCAACCCAATGCAAGGAGTCAGAGCTCTTTAGGTAACATACACATTATACATCTATACTACTATTATAAAGGAAGAACTTTGAACCTTTGAGGCGGGTAAACTCGGGAACCACAGCGCTAATCCACACACCCGATACATCGTTGTAATCGTCAGGGTGTGCAGATGGACATAGGCTATATAAAATTAATAAATATACGTTATTTAAAACATTTACCGAAAAAAAAGTGGTCCCTTGGAAGAAACGCCGGCCGTGACGTGCGTGCCCGACGTGAGGAGCGCGGGGAGGAGCGGCGTCCAGGAGCGCGAGAAGGACCGGCGGACATGGCGCAGGGAAGAGGGGTGAGGAGCGGCGGACAGGCGGTGAGGAGCGGCGGACAGGCGGTGAGGAGCGGCGGACAGGCGGGGAGGAGCGGTGAGCGGCGGATGAGGTAGGTTATTTATTTATTTATTTAGGTGAGGTGAGGTGAGCGGCGGGAAAATTAAGCAAAAATGAAAATCGTGAGCAAGAGGAAGCAAACGGAGCATTGCAAAAGTGAGCCAAACGGTGCATTGCAGGAGGAAAAAGTTACGTGTGCAGTTTACAAAAGCGTACATCGTGAGCAAGAGGAAGCAAACGGAGCATTACAAAAGTGAGCCAAACAGTGCATTACAGGAGGAAAAAGTTACGTGTGCAGGTTACAAAAGCGTAGAAAGTAAACATAGAGGTATAGGAGGAAAAAGTGATGTGTGCAAGTAGCAAGAGGAAGCAAACGGAGCATTAAAAAAGTGAGCCAAACGGTGCATTACAGGAGGAAAAAGTTACGTGTTCAGGTTACAAAAGCGTACTAAGTAAACATAGAGGTATAATACTGCAATATATGGGGGAAGGCTCCGGGGGACCCACGGACAACGTCGGGGCGGGCGGGGGCCCTGAAGCCTAATTGCTCCCGGACAACGTCGGGACGGGCTGCTAGTTGACAATAAATCATGTACATGTGTAAATCAAAGTACAAGATGAGTTACATGAGACAGGGTTACAAGGTATAGGAGTCACATGCCATTCATAGCTCACTGTGCCATATTACACGGATTACAATTTATGAACTGTAGGTAACAAAAGGATCTCTGTGTTGAAAGCAGTAACCCACTTTACTATCTACATAACATAAAAATCTGTCATCTGCATGTTATGTGATGTGCTCTGCAGGAGACCCATTAACCTGCTATGCTACTTTGGTTCAAATCTGGGACTTCACAAAATACAGATCTCTCCAACAACTGCGTTAAACTCCGGAGTTATCTCACTATTATAACTATTCCCTGAGATTTACTGGGCACCTTTACAGCAGATACCTTAACGGATAAATATTTTAAAATGCAGACTTTACAACCAATTCAGCAGAACAGGTCTACTTCCCTGCTTCTCCTTGTTGCCAATTTATTTGTGAAAGGTTTTAAAAAAACTAACATATTAGTTGAGGCCCAGATTTTACGTCGGGATTTTGCCACTTCTTTGGCACAACCTCAACGCCAAATCTCATTTGTTAAATCTCGTAATGTGCTTAAATGTACTCATGTTATACCTGATAAACATTTATGTGGTCTTAATATCTGATGTCACTTCTTGTGATGTCACATCCAGTGAGGTCACTTCCTGTTATGTCACCTGCAATGTCATGTGTTGTGACATCTTGCTCTGTGACGGCAGCGTCATGATTTCACTTGCATACCTCCTAACCTGTTTTTTAGGACTTGTGCCCTGGTAGAGACACATTGCATTGTACATTTATTTTAACCACTCTTTCCACTTGTAGCAGCACAACAAAAGGAAAAGATATATAAGCAGCACTTTAAAGATTCATAATATGGGGGCGTGGTTTCTCTGGCGGCAAGATGGCTGCACCTTGAATGAGCTCTGCCGACCTGACGAGAACGATCCGTCAATATCCTGCTTTTCAGCCCGCCAAAGTGGCCTGAAACATTAGCCTGTGATGCGGGACACTATGCTGCCTGCTACGATCCACCTGTGAGATGCTGAGTTGCCCGGAGGGACGGCCGAGGGGCATGGCCTGCTGCAACAGGCCTGGCCCGGTGGACCGCGATGCTCTGGAGGCTGGATTAGCGGAGTGTGGCGGTGACGACTGAGGTGCGGTTCTCGCTGACCGACACTGAATTTATCTGTGCATCCTGAGCTGGGAGAAGAACTCGCCACTGGGTGGCCTTCAATTACGAGACCTTGGTTGAAGATGGCGGGCCCTGCGTTGAGTGAGGTGAGCGAGGCTACGAGTGGCCGGGCAGGCTTAGACTTGGCATCTCTGCAGCTGAGGGGAGTGGGCCACCAGACTGAATGACTCCCTTGGCCGCCCTGTTCTGTGCTCTGTTCTGTGACTCCCTGTGACCCTAACCCAGGGCGAGATTGCTGTGCTGCCTGACGGCAGAGTCCCTGGGTCGGGATGACGTCACTTAGAATCCTGAGTGAATTCCCTGTGAATAGCGCCAGGGACATCTGCTGCCTGCCTGCTGTGGACGGCTCAGCTTCCTGCGGTGCGGTCCTGGGTTGGGCTGCTCCACCTGCCTGAATCCCCTTGGGGGGCTGTGTGCTAGGGTGGCACCCCAGCAACGATGCAGGAGGATGCCTGAGACCCGAATACAGAGAGGGGCACTACCATTTTTGCCCCTTTATTTAATTTGGCATGCAGTGGACTGCCCATTAGCTCTCCTGCTCTGTTAAACTTTGGTCCTATCAGCTCCCTCGGCCCAGAAATATTTTCTTCTGGTCTTGCCCTGAGACAGGGCACTGCCGAATATGCACTGGAGACGTGGAAGGGAACCATGGAGCCAAACACGAGCATAAAAACACTGCCGGCCTCCGCATGCTTTAGTGCCTGAGGACTGCGTGGTGTCCTGGAGCTCTCAACTGCATGAGAGCCTGCATGCTGGGGGATCCCCACGATTTGAAGTGAGGACATGACCTGTGAAGAAGATCGCCCTTCAGCACACACAATAATTGACTGTCCCTGCAGCCTTTGGCTGCGGTGCTGGGCCTGTTAGCAGGTGCGCCTGGAGGTCCCATTGGTCTGGGTGGCTGCTGGTGAAGCTGAATACATGGCATTATCTGCCTCTCCTTGGGCCCCCACTAGAATCTTGAGGGTGCGAACTCGACCGGGCATGCCACCTGGCCCACCCCTGAAACAGGCTTTTGGCCTCGAAATGGGGAAAACTGAACTGTAACAGCCTAAATTGAACTTCAAGGGCAGACACACAGGCATTGACGGTGAAGCACAGCAAGGTGCAGGCGATCAGGCTACTCAAACAAAGGATCCTACTGTTCAGGATGTTGGTGTTAAATCATTACTTACGGAAGTCAAAACCAGCCTGAAGACCCTTGACTCTAAAATTGATCACCTGGCACTGCGCCAAGACCAGGTTAAACAATGCATCGACTCCCACAACATCTAAATCATGCAGTTGGAAGCCCGAGTGTCTGATTCTGATGATTCCATTGCCGAAACACAACAGAAACTGCTTAAAATGGATACGGTCCTGGACCTCATACACGCCAAATATGAAGATCTAGAAGCACGATCCTGTAGGAACAACCTGCGCATCACTGGCATTCCGGAGACTATGGCAATGGGGAGGGTGGAGGATTATCTACAAACACTGCTGCGTGAACTCTTTGGCCGAGCATTATCTGAATGCTTCATTGTGGAGCAAGACCATCGCCACCTGGGACCTCTGCCTCCTCCTGGGGCTGCAGCAAGATGAATTATCACCCGCATCCTAAATTATCGCGACCGCGATGTCATCCTTAGGAGGGCGAGAGAGATGAAGGAAGTACAGCATCAGGGCAACACCCTAGCTTTCTATACAGACTTCACCCTCCGTGTCTAAACTGCCAGAAGAGACTTCCTACCAACTAAGTTGCTGTTGCAGCAACTCAACATCACATATGCCCTCCTGTAATCGGAAGTTGCACATTAATACAGAGGGCAAACCCCACTATTTCATGGACCCCAAGGCAACCACAACCTTTAACAAAGACCTGAACAAAGACCACCCACGCTCTTTATCACCGGAGGGTGAGAATACCCATATAGGGGACAATGACTGGCCTCCTTTCTTCTACTGTCTGTGCTGTCACTGAACACTGGGATGTTTCTTTTTGCCTGATGTTACTTGTTCCCTGCTAAACTGATATTTCACTGCATTCACAGGTGAACTAGAATGTGTCTATTGGGACTATAGCTGTTATCGTACACTCTTGCCGGTCGCCCTGTCCTCAGGCGGGGGAAGGTCCGACTGAGCCCTTGCTCCCACTCAGGATGAATCCCACTTGTTACCTGTTCCTCCTCTTTTTGTTGCTTGGGGTGATGGGGGAAAGTTTCTCAACCTGATTGGGGGTTGGAGTGGGAGGTGAGAGGGTTAGGGTAACTGTAGACAGGGGCTTGGGGTACTAAAAGGGGGAACTGATCTAGTATTTCCTGGGGTTTACTACGTGTGTGGGAATAATGCTTACTATAAGTTGCCTGCACGGTGGTACAGAAACTGTTACTTTGGAGTAGTATTTACGAAAATGTATCATGTAAAAAGAATCACTGGATGCAATGAAAACACTAATGAACTAACACGAAGAAAGAGAGCTAGTTTTTCTGAAATAGTAGGTGATCTATTTGGTGCATTGATACATTCAGTGGGAGTCAATCTAAATTTGCATAAAATTTGTCAATTGTCAACAGTAGCGGATTGTCTATCGACGGATACTGCTTGGGTTTCTTGATGATAAACAGAGAAATGGATGCAATTAGGTCTATGGTTTTACAAATTCGACTTGCTCTTGATATTTTATTGGCAAAAGAGTGCAGAGTCTGTAGAATGTTGAAAGTTCAACATTGTTACACATACATTCCTGACACAAGTAAGGAAATTAGAGGGTATATTAAGAATATTACAAAACTTCAAGAAGAATTGAAGCCACTGCATGTTGACAGTGTATGGAAAAGAAAAACAAAGAGTATTTCTTCAATAGGGACTTGGTTTTCTGATTTAGGGAAAAGTATTCTAAGTCAAATAATTATTCCAATAGTAGGTTTAATAATAATAGTTTTAGTAATAATGATTTGGTGCAAATGAAAGTAAGGGAAGATATGAAGTGAATGGAAAGATCTAGAAGACAAAGATGGAATTAAGAGAGGAAAAGAAGTGTAAACTATTTCACACCAACACGCGGGTTATTGAAGCCTGCCTATGTGTTTTCTAACGCTAATAACACGGACGAAGGACTAAAATGGCTTCTAACTGGGAAATCTATACTGCACATGAATCAACTGCATCTAAGTAGTATGACGAGCTGTTGCTTTGAGGGAAATTCTTGCCCATGAGCAGAAGGGACTAAAATGGCGTATTTAAGACTTACATGTATGGCATCAGCTTTGCTGAAATGAAATTGAGTCATTTTACTTATGCTAATGCGGGAAAAGTATTAATACATTTAGGGGAATAGAGTAGAGATGGGTGGCGTACAGTGAAGCCATTTATTTTTTAAAATAACATTTGTCTTTCTGAATTTATCTCTAGTGCGTATTTGGGCCTCTCGTGCATAGCTGATGTAAGCTGATTCAGATGACAGCAGAGCAGGACAAGGCTGCAGAATGTCCAAGCCTGGGAACCGGCAGTGAAAAGTTTAAATGAATGTGTCTGCATATTAGATTTTAAACAATTGTTGCAAATGAAACATGAATGCGGGTGAAAAATAAAGTTGGGAATGAAGATTAATGGGATGGGTTTGCAAACAATGGTGGTATTGCTTTTTATGACATGTAAGCATGGTGTGATGACCATCCCCTCTTGCTTGTATTTTTACGAAATTGAAACTTTAGTGGGTGGTACATGATGAACGAAAGGTATGATTGAGATAGTTTTAGTTAGTCAGATGAAGATTTACAAAATGCAGCAGAGCTCGGGATACTGTCTGAGAGACGTTGATGCTGCGATGCTGTGAGCCGTGGGTGCTGGTGGAGTAGCGAGAGATGCTGATGAAGAATCAAATGCAGAAGATCGCAGAAGAATCTCGAGGAGGAAGAGAGGGTCAGAGAGGAGTGCGACACAAGCATTAGTATTCTAGAGAGGTCATCTATCCTGTCCTGAAACCTGTCCTGAAGTATTTTTCTCCTGACTTATCCCGGGGGACCCTTACCAGCCCTTCGGCCATTGGGTTGATCTTCACACCATTCTTAGTAATTATAATTTTGTGCTATTTGCAGATGTTCTTTTCTCTCTGTCCTCTTCTTTCTGAGTTTTGATCATAGCATAAGTCGAAAGTATATGTTTGGTGATTTAATTGAATTTTCTCTCCTAAGAGTGATGGCGACTGCACTGTGTATTTGAAATGGTTCACATGCTTTGAAATTTTAGATAAAGATTTAAAACTTTCCTGAGTCTGTAATTATTTAAATTGGTTAAAAGAATAAGTTAGTTTATGTAATTTTCACCATCAACTAGTTCAACTAATGGTCCATCGACCAGAGGAAAGAACTTTTTGATCAGTGAAAGGTTAGTTAGGAAGAGTAATTAACTAATCTTGTGAACTTTGTAAAGAAATTATAAACTTTGACTCCAGCGGGTTGCTCAAAGTAGTGTGTGTGTTTATGGGCCCAGGTAGTGGAATATCTGTTGTTGGTACGCCGCTGGATCACTGTCTGGGCACTTAGGAATTTTGTTTGGGCTCGACCGTCTCCCTTCCAGTATGCTGCATTGTCTGCACCTGTGCACCATACAGGAACCTTCCAAGGCCAGTGGGCATCCAGGACACCTGAGGAAATATCCCTTGGAGTGGAGGAGTCATTTCCCTGCATCTGCAGGCACCGCCACTAAGCTGACTGGTCTGCTAATCCTGAGGTGCCACGGACTCTGAAAGGCTCCGCAACACAGGCCGTAGTTCTCCATATCTCTCGAGGACTGCCCTGCCTTGTCATCAAGTTTGAGACCAGTATCCCTCGCAGAAGCCGCAGAAACCAAACCCCTGTGTGCAACGTTGACCTGCCATTGCAATGGCTTATTGGCTTTCCTCCACCAAGACCTTTGAGCTCCAAAGAGCCCCAGCCTCAAGCATCTCCAGTGATCAGAATCTTTGTCCACACCGCATTGTCTGCACCGTGGCCTTCGTCTTTTGGTGAGCTGCTCGAGGTCCTCTTGCGACTCCAGTTCCTCCAGCCTGTAGGTCCTGTTGAGGGTCATCTTTGCTTCTTTTGCATTCTCTTGTTTGCTCAGGGCCTGCTTGATACCCCTGCTTGTGGTGAGTTACCTGGACCTTGCTGGTCCCGACTTTGCACCTTCTTCGACATCCACGTTGTTTGCAGTTTGTTGCTGAAGGACACGACCCCTCAGCTGTCAACGTCCGATGTGGGACAGCCCGTGCATGGCTCATGGCCTTCCACAGCTTCGCCTGGTCCTCACAGCTGCAGCGTCAAGGTCACCGTCAACACTCCTGCAACTTCTGACATCAGTAGGCATTTGTCTTGCAGGTCTCCGGATCCCTCCTGAGTAACATAGACTATGTCCCCCCTTCTTGAAGGTACTCTTCAACTTGAATCCACCTTTGGATTCCACCTGACTCTTTTTCCTTCTCCAGCAGCGGCATTTTTCTGAAGTCCTCCAACGGGTTCGACAGTGGTTTCCGACACTAATTCACACTTATGCACCTGGCTTCCCAGGTGTAGGTAACGTGGGTACTAGGGAATACATGGGTGTGGTGGCTCTACAACCTTTGTCTTCCACAGGGTTTCTTCAGGGTCCACTGGGAAGGGTCCTTAATCTCTAAAATTGCAACTGTAACATGCACATTGATCTGTATCGAGAACGCAATCTTGTTCCCACACTGCACACGATCTTCATGGAGTTCCTAGTTACTCACCTTGGGTGGTTCATTGGGTCCCCAACACTTCTACACCCTCCGGGTATTGTCCTGACGCGAGTCGTGGTTCTTGTACCACTTTCTTAGTATATGCTTTGGTCCCCCCAGGGTCCACTGTATATTTTGTGCTATTTACGTGATTTCTATGCATAGTATTGTGTGCATTGTGCATATCTCTGGGTAGGTGATAGCTGTATATGTTAGTGAGTATAATATAACAAAAATTAAGATTTTAATAAATACATTGTATGGTTCTTTTTCAGTTATTCTACACCTATAAGATTGGATTCTGGTAAAACAAGCTACTGTACACTCCTTCTGGACTAAGCCTGAAGGCTGCTCTCCACCGCTACCATTTAGAGAGCTTTCCAAGGTTTTCTAAGACCTCCTAAATCACCATAAGGATTGTCTGGACTGGTCCAGGGTGTCCACTTGCATAAGTGAACTAAACGTGTAGCCAATGGGTCATTAGTTACATCCCCTCCCGGCACACTTGTGTTGGTTCCTCTTAAATGAAGACTCCGACTATTTCTTGATTCTGTACTTTTATTAGTCGTACTTTTGTTTTTTAACGATTAATCTCATTGTTATTTCTCTTCCATTATTTTCACGTATTCTTCAAATATTCGTTTAAACATAATTCATTCCTGGGTACATTTTGCTATATGAGCTCCAATGCATTTCGGGCATTGTATGCCCTTCTTCAGGGAGCGGAATCTGTTGAGAACGTAACATATAAACTTAATCACAATCTACACTCATAGTATACATGTATCACATAATTACATCGGGTAGTGGGGTTCAAGCCATGCAAAAAATCTCATCACTGTGCTCGTGTTGATCGGGGTAAATGCGACGCGGTGTGAGGTGTCTTTTAACCCGTGACTATTCCCGTGCCGGTACAATGATGGTATATGAGCGACGCACTTACGTGTGGGCCGCTGAATGTACAAACTCCGAACGCTGTGCAAGAAAGAATAAAATACCTGTCAGTTTGATATTCGTACTGACCGCTAACAAAATAATATGTTCCAATGCTGGGAAGATGTTACTGACTTTGGGTTCAGTTTAAGTGTTCCCTCACGCCGTATGTTCGTCAGTTCGGTTGGCGGATCATGCCGCCTACAACGTATATATCCTAGTGTTGCCGGCTACAAAAGATTACTTCCGTGTCACTAGTACGCGGGAAATAGAAACTAAAAAAACCCTCATCAGTTCGGAGTTGAAAAGAAAGACTAGCGTGTTCAACCGTGTTCTCATCAAATGCATTCTATCAATTTACATCAAGGGTGCTGTATCGAAAATGTACTACAAAAAATATACGTATAAAAACGGTCTATCTATGAATATCTCAAAAATGAAAAAAAAAAAAAAAAAAAAAAATGATAATAATCATAATAAAGATATTCAGAATCCCACGAGTGGTGGCTAACATAATTGCATGGTAGTCGTTTATAGTATCCCAGTGTTTTGTACGTGTTGTTTGTTCAGTTCTAAATAGATTTAAACATGGTTTAACACAATCATACACCGTATCGAACCAAGGTGTGGGTGATATCACCCACTGGTCAGGATCAGTTATAAGAGCAAAATCAAATGCATATTTACAAGTAACAAGAGAGTTCAATTCGTTCATTGAGTCCGTTCGGTTTCAAGGACCCCAGTTTATGAATCCAGTGGTTTTCCCTTTGTAATAGGAACTGGTTATTGTCTCTTCCCTCTTTTTTTTCTACGATTTCCTGCAGAAGAAATTTCAAATTGTGAGATGTTGTGATGGGCTTCCATAAAAGGACATGCAACCACAGATTTGCTATTTTTTGTGCGGATGTTGGACTTGTGCTCTACGATGTGTGTCTTGAGTTTCCTTTCAGATTTACCAATGTACACCTTTCCACAGGGACATTTCAACAAATAAATTACATTAGGGGTGTCACACGTAGCTGTGACCCTCAGTTTGATGTTATGTCCCCTCATGGGATGTGTTATGACCTTGCCGGTAATGACGTTATTGCAATTGCTGCAATTGTAACAGGGCTGTGTTCCTTTGTGCTGGATTGTGTCTGATCTCTTTTGTTTGAGAATTTCGCCAACGGGGTTGATTCAAAGAACCAACACAAGTGTGCCTGGAGGGGATGTAACCAATGACCCATTGGCTACACGTTTAGTTCATTGTTAAAGGGCGCCACGGACGAAGAGCGTCACCCAACAGCAGCACCTTAACCCACAAACTACAACAATAATAAATCACAAACTGGAGCTAGCCATCAATCCCAATTTTCGAAGTAACACTTGCATAAGTGTACATCAGATACCAGGCCAGCCTCTCACATTGGTGTTCAGTGGTTGGGATTCAAGCCTGCATTTTTTTACCAGATAAATATTGGTGTGATTAATTGAGGTTGGGTAGTCAAGGGTCTCGCATGCCCTTTCTCCAACCTCAGAGAATTTAGTTCCCACTAGGTTAGGTAGGTGCAACACCACGCCAGACTTAGTATGTCTGCTTAAGGAGATGCCAGTGGCTCTCTGCCTTCTAGATACAGTGAGCTTTCATTCCAAAAACTGAAAGCCCTGTTTGCCTCTAGAAAGCTTATGACAAGTAAAGGCCCTAATTTTCAACACCTCCTAGAGGTGTTACTGCTAGATGACCTACAGAAAGCTAGTGGGTTAGAATAACAGGGAAAGGTAGGTGGGCAGGGGACATAAGATAAGACAGGAGGGGAACCCCTCTATGACCTTGAATCTAACCCTGACCAGAAGGAGCCTAATGACTCCCACCTGAAAAACGTGGATCTCCCAGAGGATACTGCAAGGTGGCCCAGAGGGTGCCACCTTTGTTCCTCCTGGGAAGTTTCAGAGTAGACTAAGGAGGTCTAGATCCTCCTCTAGAGAATCCAATGCTTCAGGACAGTCAATAGGTAGCTCCATAACAAGTAAGAGGGAAAACTCTTTGGATAGGGATACTAACTTCTTGAACTTGAGAAGCAAGGCTTAAGCTGAGGCAAGAGCAGTTTGCCCTTGACAAAGAGTCCCTAGGAGTCTAGCAAGCTAGGAAGAAATTAGGACTCAAGTACCATGGTGGCAGCAACAGTGTCCCTAGAGTTAGAGAAACTTCTTTTGACCATACGAACCTAAACATGAATGTTCCTCCCTACTATGTTGTGGATGAGATTCACAAATGGATAACTGCTTTGGAAAGGGCATGTACAGGTCAGAGGATCTCCCAGGAGCAGTTGGCAGCTATCTTGTGGCTCTACTTTGCTGACAAAGATAGAGATAAGCTCCTCACTGTTAGAGAAGAGGATGCTGATAATTACTAACTATACTAAAGCAAGCTCTCATAGATGGGTTTGCCTTAACCGCTGAACAGTATAGGATTAAGTTCAGAGGCACCCAGAAGGCACAAACCCAGGACCAGGTAGATTATGTGGATAGTTGCAGTAAACATGGAATACTTGAAAGCCAAGTGCAGGACTACCAAGGATTGTACAATTTGATTATGAGGGAGCAGATCCTTAATAATGATCCGAACCAACTTTTGCACCAGTACCTAGTGGACTCTGATCTGACCTCTCCCCAAGTGGCTCGCACGTGGGTGAAGCAGATTAAACAGGGCAATGGAGGTGACAAGAAGAAGCAAGATTCTTCTAAATCCCAGGATAAGGGTGGGGACATTGGTAACCCTGGGCGCAGTGAGCGTAGAGGGCTACGCAGAGTGCCACGGAGTTGGTAACAAACTCCCTGGAACTCATCGTAGCTCCGCTACGTCGCCCGCCTCCACCCCGCTATTAGGATATACCTTAACACTAACTAAAAACACTAGACCCTTTCCCAGCTACACCTGATACAGCTTGTTTTCAAGCAGATACTTCATTGGTGCAGTCTTTCAAAAGTACCATGGCAGTATCATATGTGCTGGATCAACCAGAAAATAGAAACAAAAACAATATTAAAATAATTTACCAATATGATGGCTAAAACACATTGTTATAGATGTGCCATTTTCCAAAATGGCAGAAAGGTTGCTCTGAGGAGTTATTTTCTGTATCTATAATAGATTACCTGCAGAGGTATATTTACAGAGGTATATGAAGGGGCCATGGCTATTGATGAAAGCGAGGATCTTTGTGGTGCCATAGATTATGGAACTGAACCAAAGGATGCCTTGTGATTTTGTTCTTTGTTTCATTTCCATTTTGGATGCTATCAATACGATTTGAGTCTCCCTCCAGTCTGATAAATGGCGATAGCATTGGCTAAGTAGATCAGTTAGAGTACATCCTTCATATCTTATCTCCATATGATATTCTGGAAGGTTGTAACACACTTTAACTCCTAAACTCTAACATTATGATGGCAAATAATCCACCATACTTCTAGATTTTCAACAGTCTTAAATTCTATCTGCAGTAATAAATACATTCACACCCTTATTCGGTGACTCAGGATTTGCATTTTCTACTCAGAGAGGGCTCTTTAGTGCCCCTCAACTGAACTAAGCTGTACCCATAAATCCATACCTGGAGACTGCAGCGTACCCATAAATCCATACCTGGAGACTGCATAGTGGTTTCATTTGCAGACCCCCACACAGCACAACACATCACTATATGGGACTCACAGGATACCGACCAATCTATTGTCACCAGACCCCTCACTTTTTTCTATCCTCCAAAACAGACTGTTGAGCCACCTGGGGCTTGGTCAATAGCCCACAATCGTAGATGGAAAGGACATGGGGATGGCTGGCAACCCATTAATAACTGGTAGGAAGGAGCGCCCACTATGAACAGGTTTGAGTGCCTGGATCAGGTGGATTGACTGGGAATTAGTATCGCTCCAATCCTTACCAATGCCCAAAATCCCCTAATGGAGACTGTCCCGAGTGAAAAATTAATGCCCATACCCCAAGTTCCAAGCCACACTGGGATAGACTTAAACCCCCTGAACAGCACGCCCTTACCGCACAGGTCAAACTACAGGCAGACCTTGCACACTCGCAAGTTCGGATAGGCACAGCGGGGAATGCAGGGCATCATCCACAGGAAACTAGAAACCCAATGCACTCTCTCCTTTCTTGGAATGTAGCAGGCCTCGGTAGTAAGATCACCCACAAACCTTGGCTAGAGATTGTGCAGAAGTATGGCATCCTATGCCTACAAGAAACCTGGCTTATAGAGGAAGCGCACATGTTGGGTTACCGAACCTTCCATTCCCCAGCTGTGCCATCAGCCCAGGGTCGCAACAAGGGGGGCTTGTGTATATATATCTCGAACGTTGGGGATGTAAAAGTTTGCGACTTCCAATCCAATCAGTACTTCCAAATCATACTACTCAAATGGGGCACTTTGCAAAAGGTGATTCTTGTGAATTTTTATAATAATTTGCCAACTAGTGAAGTGGAATCAAATTTGAACATTATGATCCATCACATTCACAAGCTGAGAGATCAAGGTTCGGGGGATCACATAGTGTTGTGGGTGGGTGATTTTAATTGTTCCGTCTGTCCGTCTTCCGAGTTAGGTTTGTGCGGCCTGTCGGATCTTGGGGAGGACGGTCCTCTGCACTTCTCCCACACCAATATGGGGTCCCTTCTTAACAATGTTATATTTACCTTTGACCTCACTTTTGTCAACCAGGCATGCTCCCCCCTGTTCCCTTTGCCCCAACGTACAATGGAAGAGGTTGTAAATCCACAATCGATTTTGCCTTGATATCACCCACCCATCCTGACTTTATAACCTTCTGGGAAACTGGGGATGACCCCATGAGCGATCATTATCCCCTCACCTTCGGGGTAAATCTCATGGAGGGCAAAGTAAAGGAACCTAGTAGGGCTCTATATCCATTTGAGGTTTCCCTAACTAAGACCAATGGGTATGTAATTAAATGGGAGAAAATGAACCCAACATTCTTCTTTCAAAACTTCCTATCCTCTTGCTCCACGGACATACTTGCTTGCTTAGAGGAAGATACTGACCCAAAGAGCATCATGGTTGCTTTTTCCAACATTCAGCGCCATATAAAAAATGCACTGACTAGGAACTGCAAAGACAATGGGAGGCATACTCGTGGGTGGTTTGACCCCAGATGCACATCTACACTCAAAATCCTAAAGAAAGCTTTGTCTGCCGACCCAAAAGATAGGGTCCAAATTCGTCAAGCGAGACACGATTATAAGCTGGCAATTAAACAGCGGAGGGCGAAATTGAAGCAGGAGGCCTGGGAAGCTTTGGGGGAAGCCGCCAGGAATAAGGACAGCAATGCCTTCAGGAAAGTCATAAGATCTGTTTATAACTCAAAAGATAGAGACAATTCTGTAGAAGTGGCCATAACGGCTGAGCTCTGGGTAGAACATTATAGTAATCTTTACTCCAATAACACACAGGGTAATGCCCCGAACCCATGCAAGGTGACTTCACCTACAGATAGCATAATTCAGGATAACCACCTAACTTTCTCTCCAGCACCTCCTTACCCTATTGAACTGGCATTTACCACATTAGAAGTGGAAGATGCCCTTAGAGAAAGTCCTTTAGGTAAAGCCCCCGGCCCTGACCACACCCCAGTGGACCTATATAAATCAGAACCGGACTTCTGGGTTCCCTTGTTAACCAATGTATTAAATATGGGAAATAAATGTGGCTTCATTACCACCTGGTCGGACGCAATCGTAGTCCCCATATTTAAAAAAGAGAATAGGGACGACCCGGCTTGCTACCGTCCAATATCGCTATTGGACGGACTCATGAAAGTTGCTGGCAGGATTGTCCTTAAGAGGATACAACACTGGGAAGATGAGAAGAAGGTTATCTCGGAGTTCCAATATGGGTTCCGAAAGGGACTAGGGACATTGGAGCAATGTCTAAACTTGTCCCTATTAGTCTCTAAATACACGCAGGCCAAAAAAGGGGACCTATTTGTTACCTTTGTCGACCTCAGCTCCGCATTCGATTGCGTGGACCACGCGCTGCTCTGGTCGACACTGGAAGACATCGGGGTGGACTCAACTATCCTTACATTTATTAAAGAACTATATAGAGAAGCAGGGGCCAGAGTAAGATTTGGGACCTAGGGGCAATGTTCACAAAAATTCGCCATAAACAGAGGGGTGAGGCAAGGCTGCATACTTGCGCCCTTGCTCTTCACATTTTACATAAACTCTATCACTGAGAACTTAATAACTCTGTCAAGCGATTATCCGGCTGTTAATGGTAGGCCTGTACCCATTCTTTTATATGCCGATGACGCGGCAATCATGTCTAGGACAAAAGTAGGTTTGCAGAGAGCAGTAAATGTATTTTCATCCTACATGGGTAAAAGAAATTTAAAGGTGAACATCTCCAAAACTTTCTCCATGCCCTGCTCTCAAAAGAACAACACACCATCATGCTCAATATATTTAGATCAGCAAAAGATTGCCATTACAGACACTTTTTGCTATTTGGGCATTGTGTTTGACAGGTGGGGAAGGTGGAAACACGCAGTGTCAGCTAGGAAACTCGCTTTTACCCGCGCCATAGGTGCTTTAAGAACCTTTGCAGCCAAAATTGGCGGTAAACCCATTCAAGAAATGTTACAGATCTACCGGGCAAAGTGTATAGCTACGGCCACATATGGCGCAGGTCTCTGGGGTTTCGAGAATGTGGCCTCATTACAAACTTGCGAGAACATTTTCATTTGTTACTTACTAGGTGTGTCCAAAACCACGTCGACTTTTATGACTCACATTGAGACCGGCGTTAAATACCTTAGCGACATCATAAAAATATCACCGTGTTTGCTCTGGCATAAGATTTGGACCACAGAGGAGTGCAAACTGAATAGAAACCTCATTAAAGACTGCATGGCTTTGGACGGTGCAGCAAATGTCAAGTGGCTGCGATACGTTCAATCGATGTTTTCTAACATTGGACATTCTGAATTTTACGATGAACCAGAGACCCTACAAACCTTGACTAGACCGGCCCTTAAAAAACTATTATCTATACACTTAGAGAGTGCTAGATGGGACACTGAGAAACTTAAAGGCACAACCCTGAGCTATCAGCAAATCACCCCTAGCGAAGGCCTACAATTTTATCTTGGGATTGAAAAAGCACCCTATGCTCGCATGCTTTTGACTAGGCTGCGCCTAGGGATTTTCTTCCGCTTGGTCACTTTGCCAAAACAGAATGACTGGGCCTCATTGAAATTAATATGTCCATGCGACGACCATTCAACACAAAGTAACATTCACATCATGTTCTTTTGTAATCTATATACCAGCCCGAGGAAATTATTTCTTCTACCCTTACTTAAACGCTGGGGGATAAGAACATGTAAACCTGCATATTTAAAATTATTGCTTTTAGAAGATGTGGATGTTATCTTTGCTGTTTCTCGCTTCTTAATGTCAGTGATGAAATTTAGAAACTCAATGAGTTAACTAACACATGTTAATTTTGACTGACTAGTGTAAAACGAGGCCCTTCATCCATATGACTGCTGTAGATTTTAACTTTTGGAGAAATGTTTTATCTCTTTTTTGTAACTTTTTTCATATGAAAACTGTTCTTAAATTGTCTGTATAAATTGTATTTGTATGCTTTTATGATTTATTGATAAATCGAATAAAGCTCATTTGATTGATTGATTGATTGATTGAACTAAGCTGCTCAAAATATTTTAGAAAAATAACACTATAGGTGTGCTCTTTTTGACTGTCCAAGATGATTTTGTTAATGGAATAATATCAGCTGAGGGTTGACTGACTTCTAAAGAAAAATGAAGATATAAATACAATGAGGACAAGCGTGTGTGGACTTCATTAGATGAGTACAATTTCACTTTGCACAGCTATTAACGGGATCCATGATTCTATTTCTTTTGTCTTGCACAACAGACACAAGCTTTTCTCTATCATCATAAATGTAGACCTGTTGATCTTGGCAGTGCACTGCACTGATACTATAGACGGTATTGGCGAATGTTTTCTGAAGTTGACAAGATGAGATGCAGTAAATATGTTTCCTGTTAAGAGAGGCAGAACGCGCATGGGTCTGCTTTGCAAAAATATGCACAGATAAAAACATGCCTGTGTGACCAGAGGGATAACGTTTTCACACAGACTATTTCGCTCAGATATATAATTACAAGCTTGTAAAGTGATGGTATACTTCCAAAGAAAGAGATCTTATCTCAGTCATTAACGCAAGCCAATGAAATAAAAGACGAATCAAAACTTTGCAGTCTGTTATTCTCTTGTTTCTGAGTTTGTTCTTTCTTAATTGGAACACTTCTAAATATTTATCTCTGTATTATTATCCTATTTTGGAGAATGAAGCCATTTCCAAACTATGATTGTTTTCTGTGTACAATAATTGGTTACTAAACATGATTGGCAGATTCGTGTTATTTTTTTATATAATATATATATTATTGCTACATAAACACCACAATGAACTTGTAGTAATAAATGTGATTTTGAGAGGCATAAAAGGACACCAGTGGCGTTAATTCAAACAAGGGAAATGCCACCCTACCATTTGGGTGGGTATTAAAAGACAACCACAATTCCAGTTCTGTGGGCGAGTCACAACCTCTGTCCTCTGTGCAACTGCAACTGTTTCATTAAGGAAACCTATGGCAATGTTGCCTTGCTGTTCCTTTGTAAGCATTCACAAACTGAAATCCAACCTTTCACCTTCAAATTGGTTGTAGACTTACTCAAGCCAAGAACTGGGCCCAATGCATGGAAAATAACAGCTTGTTAGTTCAAGTATACACTTCCAGAAAAGATGAAGGACTCAATTAGCATAGGAAAATATAGAAGTATGGGCAGATTCTACACTCCAAATGAACACACTTCAAAATCAACATTCACAAAAGAGGTGTAATAGAACTTCTGGAAAGTTATGCCACATACAGGCTTTCAGCAGCACTGTCATGTGACTTTTTTAAGGCATCCTATACGGCGGCTGGTGACTTTTGAAAATGTTGGGGAGCAAAAGATTGGGATGAGTGCGCACTGTGTGAGCCGAATGCTATAAGGAGGGCTCAGGGGGGGGTCCTCACCCCGAGAAAAGTTTAAAAAAAGAGTATGTAAATGGTGCATTTTAATGGAATGGAGCAATGTGCGGTGAAAGGTGTGTCCCGATCCGCTTTTGCTCGCCAGAGGTATTTCAACTGTGCCTCGCGCTGTGCCTGAATTGCTGTGTGAAGAGAATTGCCTGCATTTTTACCATTGTTGATTTAAAAACGATGTTGTTCTGTTGATTAGAAAACTGACTTTTTTGTGTGAAATTTACACTTTTAAATACATAAAATTCTCGGGGTCAGCACTCACTTAAAAACGCCATACTTGTTGTGTTTGCGCTACCTGTGCCACCTTTCTCCCAGTCCTGACTTAATAGGGGGAGGAATAATATCTCTGGTCAGCAAAGGAAGCCTGTGCTTGTCTTTCACTCCTGCACGCCCGACGCGGTAGCCAATACCGTTGCGCGGAGGGCGGGTCAGGGAGAGCCAGGCACTTCCTGTGGGGGCATTTCCTGAGCGGTTAGCGCTCTAGTGCCTGCTTTTCTCTGGGCTATTTAGCCCTCGCCCCCTCCCGAGCGCGCAGCGGTCGCGCGCAGAGGAGCCGAAGCTACGCTGAAGAGTAGCCAAAGAGTTGCCCGTCTGCGCCCGTCCGCGACTGGACGGGGCTAGGGGCTATACACTCTGATTAATTCATGATGCAACCCGTGGAGGATACCAGAATTAGATACACGTCTCAAGCACTACTCAGTTTACAACCTAAAGGATCAGGGGGCTGTATACGTGACCAATGGCCATGTCCGGAAGGTCCTTTCTCTTGTATTCAGTGCAGATTCCAGGCTTTACACACCACCATTTGCATTGGACATGCGGTTAATAGAAAACTAGAGCCCAAGGGACTGAAAAGTCTTCTTCTCAATGTTCGCTCATTTCCAAAACACCACCTTGAGATATGGGACCTTATTAATACTTCGAAACCTGAAATATGCTTTTTAACAGAAACATGGCTAAAGCCACATACCACTCCGGCCATAACACTTGGAATCCCAGTAGGATATAAAATCTTACAACTCGACCGCCCGATAAAAATCGGAGGCGGAATAGCCATTATATACAAAGACTGTCTAAAAATCTCCTTAATTGAGCAGAGTAGTTGCCCATTGATGGAAGTGATAATATTTAAGATAACATCAGGCTCTAAGGAAAACTGGAAATGCGCTCTGATATATCGTCCTCCTGGGCCCAATACCGGTTTCTCCCTCTCTCTTACCGAGCTTATAGCACAACATCTTAAAGCTAAAGAAAACTTTCTCCTACTAGGGGACTTTAATATTCATGCCGATATCTCTGACCACCCAGACACCCTGTCCCTGCTATCGGACCTTGCCCAGCTAGGATTTCAGTTGCAGAATAATGGGTCCACCCATACAGGAGGACACACTCTAGACCTAATTTTTTCAAACGGCCCTACTATATGTAGTCACCCACCGACCCGAGTCAACTGGTCAGACCATTATCTAATTGCATTCACCCTCCTCGGCTTAGCCAAACCTGATAAACAACCCCCTGCTCCCCCCATATGGCGCAGACAATGGCATAGGGTCACCTTAGATGAGATCAAGAAAGTTTGGAAAGAACCTCACATAATAGCTACAGATGATGTAGAATCTGCTCTTTCTAAATATAATCTTGCACTAAAAGAAGCAGTAGACCTCCTAGCACCGCTGAAACTTATGAAACAGCACCCCACATCAAAGTAGGAGAAATGGTATACGGAAGAGCTCAGAATAGAAAAGCAGAACTGTAGGAGGGTAGAAAAAGTATGGAGAAAATCCCATACTGAAGACAGTAGGAAAAGTCATTCTGAAGCTCTATCTTCCTATTATAAAAACATCAGACTAGCCAGGAAAAATAACCTGACATCATAGCTAGCAGAAGCCGGGAACTCCTCAAGAGAGTTGTACAGGATCCTACAGACTTTTGTGAAACCCTCAGCCTGTGAGAGTCCTGATGAATTCTCCCAAACCCTATGTAACGACATTTCTCTTTTCTTTGAAAATAGAATAGATGCTATCTATGACAAAATTACTATGGCCAATAACTCTAGGGACAGTGCCGAATGCATCTTGACACCCTCCAGCAATAGTCAAGTTAAGCTGGCCGTCTTTCCTGAAGCCAATCATACGGAAATCCTGTCATTGATAAGTAGCATCAAAACAGGCTCTCCGTCAGATTTCATCCCGGCCAAAATAATGACTTCACTTAGCAGTTTACTTTGCCCGATGATACAAACAATTATTAATCTCTCCTTTAAAGAAGGACAAATACCACAAGACTGGAAAAAAGCAATGGGTAACCCTATCCGTAAAAACACGGCCTTGCCATGGACAGACCTTTCCAATCTTCGCCCCATTTCCCTTTTGCCGCTCTTCAGCAAACTGGCCGAGAAGCATGTGAACCCACATGTGTCAAAATTCATCGAGGCCACAGGGGGTCTGGACCATTCTCAATCTGGGTTCAGACCCAACTACAGCACCGAATCCGCGCTCCTCTCCGTGGCAGATAACATCAAGATGACACTGGATAGAGGAGACTCTATGATTCTGGTGCAGTTAGACCTGTCTGCAGCCTTCGACACTGTGTCACATGAGATCCTTCTTGGCCGTTTCCAGAGAGCTGAAATTGGAGGCGAAGTTCTGTCCTGGCTGGACAGTTTTCTCACTAGCCGCTCACAAAGCGTCAGCCTGGGCTCCTACTGTTCCACCTTTAGGGAGCTCACCAAGGGGGTTCCACAGGGCTCATGTCTAAGCCCCACATTATTTAATGTGTACGTGGCCCCCTTGCTGACATTGTGAGAGCACACGGGTTCACTCCTGTGTCGTTTGCCGACGACACCCAGCTCTTGTTTCCCTTCCAGACTCTCACCCCGGAAATTAAGAACTCCTTTGCCGAGGGCATGAGAGCGGTATCCACCTGGATGGCCTCCAACTGCCTCCAGTGTAATGTCGGCAAGACAGAAGTCATGCTCTTCGGGAAAGCCAATCTCCTATGGTCACTGGATTGGTGGCCCTTAGAGCTAGGACCCGTTCCCTGCCCAAATCAATCAGTGAAAAATCTGGGAGTAAGACTGGATCAAGACCAGGTTCTAAAAGAACACGTGAACCTAGTGACAGGATCCTGTTTCCGGACAATCGGTCTCCTAAGAAGGGTTTTTCCCCTCTTATCAGACGCCTACAGAAAGACCCTTGTCCAGGCCCTTGTAATAAGTCAATTGGACTATTGCAATGGTCTTTTCATCTCAGCAAATGAATACGTGCTTAACCGTCTTCAAGTGGCCCAAAACACTGCGACCAGGCTGGTCCTCAATGTTCCCTCAAGAACACCTTCTAGGCCCCTACTGGAACAGCTCCATTAGTTGCCCATACGTCAGCGAATCAACTTTAAGATTTGCTGCATCATACATAAGAGTCTCCACGGATCAGGTCCTCAATACCTGACTCAGAAATTCCAAATCCATAAACCGGAACGTCTCTTGCGATCAAGCAACCAATCCTTACTAAAAAATCCCCCCATTAAGAAGGCCAGGCAGGGCGGCCGAGCACTCTCATACATAGGACCCTCCATCTGGAATAAACTCCCTTTTGGTATGAGACAAAATGCCAATCTTCTATCATTCCGGAAAGCACTCAAGACATATCTCTTCTGTGAGACATAGCTCCCCATTTGCACCTTCTAAAGGCACTAAATCTGGCACCATCAGCGACTCTGGCAACATCAGCGATTCAAGCGTGGAGATACCCCTTCGAGCTATATAAGCAAATAAATAAATAAAATAAAATAAATAAAGCAAATTTGAGAAAGCAAGAAGGTTAATAAAGCAATTGTGAAAGTATCATTTCAGACTTCCAAGCCTGCTAAAAAATCTACTGGTACTGCCCAGCTCAGATATCTTTTCAGAGCCTAGGCCTCCCTTTCACATTCCCAGGCCTCCCAGTAACTCTTTGTCCTCCTCTATCCTTCTGCTATCATTCCAAATCCAATTAACTGACTAACCTATCCACCACTTAAAATGTACTTGCATGTTTCACTATACTAATTCAACACTAATCCTCTATGGGTCCCGAAGTAGCGTGCTACTCGCCGAAATAGCGCTTTGACGCCTTGTCAGGGGTAGTAAGCGCTATATAAATGCAATTACAATACAATACAATACAATACAATACCATTACTGCTACACCTCAACTGTCCTTTCAGACTTCTAGGCCTGCCCGTAAGTCTACCAATTCTGCCCCAACTCCACTGTCCTTTCAGACTACAGGCCTGCCAATAAGTCTACCGACACTGCCCCATATCTACTGTCCTTTCAGGCTACCAGGCCTGCCTCTAAGTCTACCGACACTGCCACAGCTCCACTGTCCTTTCAGACTACCAGGCCTCCCCGTAAGTTTACCGACACTGCCACAGCTCCACTGTCCTTTCAGACTACCAGGCCTCCCTGTAAGTCTACCGACACTACTCAGCTCCATGGTCCTTTCAGACTCCCAGGTTCGCCAGAAAATCTACTGACACCACCCCCAGCTACACTATTCTGACTCTGCTCTCTCTTTCTGGCAGGAAAGGGCTCTCTTGGTGTTAGCAGTAATTTCTTGTCCCCTCTCTGACAGGAGAGGGCCCCGGCAGGCATTGGCACTGGTCATCAGGAGGATAATGTCCGAAAGTCAGCAATTTTGCTACAGAAGCTGTGTTTTCCAGATCTGAGTGTACTAGCCGGGTTCTTTTAAAAGATTTGAATGCACCCTCATTGAATGGCATCCTCATTGCAGCATGGCAGTGCGACAGGGCTGCAAATCATGGGCATCACAGATGGGGGGGCATGCCCGCCACCAGAGTGCGTGGGTGTATGGACAGTAGCGGAGACTGCCTTTTCCTATTCCTGTCACTAGCGAGGAGAGAAGGCGAGAGGAAGGGGAAAAAGAGGCGGAGAAATGAAGGGCAAGAGAAGAAAAGTGGAGAAAGGAGGGAAGAGAAAATGGAAAAGAAGAAAGTGAGAGAGGAGACAGACTGATGAGAAAGGATAAGGAGGCGAGAGAGAGTTGGGGAGACTGAAGGAAATAGAGAAAGAAGAGAGGGACCAGGGACCGGCAGAGGAAGGGAGGACCAGAAAGGAATAGGGTAGAGTGCAAATAAAGTTCTAGAAAGACGAAGTCAGAGAGAGGGAGCTGGGGCAGCAAGAGAAGGAAGGAAGGCGGGAGAAAGGTAGGGAGATGGAAAAAGGAAGACGCAAAAACGAGGGTGAGAGTGACAGTGTCTCTAGAGCACAAGACTGTTTCAAGGGCCTCGCCACAAGAATAGAGAGACCAGGGTTAGAGGACAGCTCAGAGTCGAATACAAGTGAAGTGAAAAGCATTTATAAAGCGCATCGTACACTGTACAGTTTCTTGGCGCTGAAACAGAAGAACAGTAGGTCGCTAACTGGGCAGTGTGGGTGTATGTAATGTAATGATACATGCCACACCGCGTGTTACATCTCGCGGCGTGGACTTGGTTCGTGTTGACTCCATGACGTGGGTTTGGCTCGTGTTGAATTCTCGAGCCGGAGCCCGCGTTTGGAGTTATTATTCTTTAAATGTGTTATCCACGAGCCACGGCCCGTGCATACCTTTGTTGTGGTTTGAAAGTGTGTACTCCCGTGCATGGTCGGCTGAGTCATTCGGTTAGCCATTGTAACCGCCGGCTTCCCGATGACCAGACGCTCATGTACGGGTGGAGTTAATCTCTGTGAATTAAACTTCACTTACCAGTTCCTCATCTGCTTCCTGTTTATTCACCACATATTTTGGCGACGATCGGGAGACTCCACCCCACCTACGCTGATTTTTCTTCCTTATTCGACACCTCGTCAGCGTCGTCATCTACGAATTACTTTATTGGACGGGTGAAGCTTTAACCACTTCTCTAATCAGCGGAATTGTTTTCCTCAATTCAGCCTCCATTGGTCGGTTACAATCCGCTGCATCACACGATCGACCTCATTGGATCTTACTTCTTCAATTTTCTTGAGGTATCGTGAGAAATCTTCTTTCAAGACGCGACAAGGTACTGTTATCTCTAAATATTTTTAACAAGCGCATCTTCAACAATACGCACGTTATCTTTGGAAACACATGGCTTAACCACTGCGTGTCGTCTCAGCGATACGCACGCTTCCAAATTTAACAGATTTGATATTTAACAGCTTATTCACATGGTCGTGCACCGCGTATCTCTGCAGCGATACGCACGCTTTTCATTTGGAATTGGCATATTTGTTGACAGTCTGCTACAGCGATACGCACGCTTTTGAAACCTTATAAAACTAAATGTGGCAGCATTTTGCACGTTCTAAATCGCGCATATTACAACTGCTATAACGATGCTATAACGATATACACGTTTTTAAATCTGGCATATTTTGGTGTTATGATTACTGTGATACTCATTTAGCATTTAATCCCAGCTTGTTTATTAATACTTTACTTCTGTAATTTTATTGAATATGGCTAATAATCAGTGGCATCAGATTACTCAACCCCCGCTTTTCTTGAGCAAACCAGGTACTCCTGGCATAATTTGGTCTGAGTGGTTTGCTTTATTTGAAAACCATTTAGTGGCTATTGATGCTGCTGATTATTCTGACAAGAGAAAGTTTGCTATCCTTTTTGGGTGTTTAGGTCAAGCTGGTCAACGAATCTTTAAAAGTATTGTTCCTATAGCCCCTCCTATTTCACAAGATGAGAGTGGGGATAATCCTTGGAACGTATATATTGAAGCCATCGCCAGATTAAAAAAAACAATTCTGTGATGAGCCTAACATTATGCTAGAGCGACACAATTTCTATTCCAGGAAACAAAAAGAGGAAGAGAAGGTAGAAGAATACATTGCTGCTCTCAGAGTGTTAGCAATCACTTGCAATTTCGAACCTTCTCCAGACTTATTTATAAGGGACCAATTTGTATTTAATTGCGTTTCTAGAAAAACTAAACAGAGGGTTCTTCAATGCAAGAACCCATCTTTAACTGAAGTCATAGACCTCGCCCTTAGTATTGAACGCTCTACTTTAACAAGTAAAGTTGTGATGGAACCATCAAAACAAGCAGTCAATGCAATAGACTGTTATGACTCTGATCAAGAAGAAGCGCTTTGTGCCATTTCTAATAAAAACAAAGTACAATCCAGTAAACCCTTTCAAAGGAAAAAGAACTTTTTCTGATATAGATGCGGTTCAAAAGATCATATAGGAAATGCTCCGAACTGCCCTGCGCTCAAGAAGCGTTGTTCTATTTGTAAATAAATTGGGCATTTCCAAGGAGTTTGCAGATTCGCCAAGAAACCTCCCAATGTTAATATGGTGGATCTTGATGCATGTTCTGATTCTTTTAGGAACATTGTTGTAACCTTAGATTTTAATGGCGATGTTGATTCCATTAAGGGACCGTTATGTGCAGCTATTATTGATAATGTTCACCTCCAAGTTATGGCAGATTCAGGTTCCCCATTTACAATTCTTAGAGATTCAACCTTTTATGAAATATGGGACAAAGGAATTGAATTGATTGAATCTGACGTTAATCCATTGGCATTTGGTGAGAAGGATATTAACATGCTGGGGTATTTCGAAGGTTTAGTCCAATGTCTGGGGAGGGAGACCGTCACTAAAATTTATGTGGCAGAGAAAGGTAAGAACATCGTAGGCTGGAAAGACTTAGCCAAGATGGGTCTTTATTTAGTTCCTGGTGATGAGGATCCCATCAAAGTTGGGAAGTTACCTAAATTTAAAACTGATCTACCCATTGCTGTGATAGAGAATCCTAATATAAATGTGCAAGACATTGTATCAGAATTTAAACCTGTCTTTAAAGAAATGGTGGGGAGTGTAAAAGGATTCGAACACAAGATTAGATTAATACCAGGAGCTCAACCAATAGCACATAAGGTTAGAGCAGTTCCACTGAGCGTCAGATCGGAATTGAAAGTAATGTTGGATGAATTGTGTAAACAGGGTATCATTGCATCTATCAATTCTTCACAATGGGTCGCACCAATTGTAGTCGCCCGTAAACAGACGGGAGAGATTAGATTATGTGCGGATTTACGCTCATTAAATAAGAACATAATCGTTGACTGTCACCCGCTACCAAGAATTCACGAGCTTCTGGCAAACATAGGCGACGCAAAATGGTTTTCGCTTATCGATCTTAGGTCAGCGTACCATCAGGTGTCTTTGGCAAAGGAATCCCAGGAACTTACTTCTTTTATCACACCATTTGGAGCCTTCAAATTCCTTCGCCTTCCTTTTGGTTTGGCGTCTGCTGGTAGCGTTTTCCAGAAGCTAATGGATGTATTATTCCAAGGGATAGCGGGTGTACAGGCATATCTTGATGATATCTTGATTTTTGCCAAAACGTTAGACGAGCATAATGCTATTCTCAGAAATGTACTTTCAATTTTGATGTCTAGGAATATGACTGTTCGCACAGATAAATGCAAATTTGCAGTGAACAAGATTGATTACTTGGGACATACAGTCTCAGACCAAGGTATCACTCCCAAATTTTCGGTTGTTAGAGCCATTGAAGATGCAAAGCCTCCCCCGGATAAAGATGCCTTACGATCTTTCCTTGGGCTAGCAGAGTATTATGCTAGGTTTGTTCAGTCATAGTCCCAACTAGTTGAACCTTTAAGGCGACTTTTGAGGAAAGGGTCCAATTTTGTTTGGACACAGGAGTTGGACAAGGTTTTTTGTGAAATTAAGAAGTTGATTGTTTCTGCAAAGGCCATACATGCTTTCAGGGAGGATGCCATCTCCGTTATCACGGTTGATGCAAGTATTTCTGGACTAGGGGCAGTTCTTACACAGAAAGTTAATGGTCAGGAACAAACAGTGGCGTTTGCGTCTAGAGCACTTAAAGACTTCGAACAGAGATATAGCACAATCGAGAGGGAAGGCCTGGCTTGCGCATGGGCGGTCCACAAATTTAAAATGTACATTTGGGGTAGAAGATTCGAGTTGGTCACTGACCACAAGCCACTAATTTATATCTTTAATAAATCCAATTCAGCGTCCATGTCTGCACGGCTCATGAGGTTAGTTTCAAAGTTGCAGGAGTTTAACTTTTCCGTTAAACATATTGTTGGAGGCAAGAACTTTCGTGCCGATTGCCTATCAAGGATGGCTATGGTCAAGGATGATGAGGAGGATTTTCTAGTGGAGGATGTTGAATGTGTAACGGTTGTGGACGCTGTGGATGAAATTAGTGATGTGAATTCTGAGAATGATTGGAAGGAAGCCACCGCCTTGGACAATGTGCGTTTGAAAGTTCTCGAGTTTACCACCCATTGTTGGCCTGAACCCAGAGGTTTGAGCGGTGATTTGCGTAGTTTTGCCCAAATTGCTGAGGAACTTTCTATTGAGAACGGTATAGTCCGAAGAGGTGAGAAATTTGTTCCCCCTTTTAAATTAAGGGAATCCATTATTAAAAAGGCACATCAAGGGCACTTAGGGGCGACTAAGACAGCTATGCGTATTAAGCAACACTATTGGTGGCCATCAATAGATTCTCAAGTCAAAAATTTGATTGATTCTTGCCCGTAGTGTTTGTTATCCGACAAACATAGGCGCACATTAAAAGTTCCTTTGCATCCTACGGAATTTCCTAGCTCTCCTTGGGAGAAAGTGGGGGTAGATTTTTCAGGCCCTTATTCCATTCTTCAGCAGGAGAATAAGTACGTTATTCTTTTAGTCGATTATTTCTCGAAGTGGATGTACTTTGATTTCGTTAAATCACCAGATTCAGACTCTACCATAACCTTCCTCAAGAAGGTTTTTGATTTAGAAGGGTCTCCAAGGTTTATCGTCACGGATAACGGGACTCATTTTGTGTCTGATAAAATGTGCAAATTTTTGAAACAATTGGATATCAAACAACTCAAGGTTGCTCTTTATTCCCCAGCTTCGAACGGTCTTGTCGAGAGGGGGAATAAAGTAATCAAAGAGGGTGTTCAGACTGCAGTATCTTGCGGTTACAAAGTAGGTGAGTTTGTGAAGCACAAAGTATGGCACTATAATACCTCCCCGCATTGCGTGACTGGGGTTTCTCCATTTTCTTTACTGAGAGGCAGGGAGAATCGTTCTGTTTTATTTCCTTCTTGGTTGCACCAGGGTTCTGCCGTAAAAACTATTGATTTGGACTCTGTTAAGAAAGCTGTTCTTGAGAAACAAAATCAGATGAAGTTACATTTTGATGGTACTTCAGATTGTAAGTTGGTGGATCTTCTGGTTGGTGACTGGGTTTTAATCAAGAACCCTGGAAGAGTAGTTAAAGGACGTTCAAAATGTTTTGCCCCTGTCCAGGTAGTTAAAGTTAGCAAAGGAGCAGTTTTTCTAGGTAAAAAGGGTTGGTGGAATAAGCGCCAATTAGTGAAAATCTCTGATCACCAGGCTGAAATTATCAAAAACAGGAAATTTAGTGATAATTCTAATTTAGATTGGAGTTTTTGGATGGATACTCCTTCCTCTTCTGGTGTTCCTGATCATTCCTTTGTGCAACTTCCTGTGGAGGGCTTAGCGAATTCTCCAAACATTATCACTAGTCAGGATGCTGCAGTTCCCAAAAAAGTTTCTTCTTTTGGCGGGCACATCAGGGCACCAGAGAGATATAACGAATTTGTTAGATTCTAGGCATTTGTTTTTTTTTTCCTCTTTTCCCTTTCATTTTGTTCACTGTTGTAAGGGGGAAGGTGGTGTAATGTAATGATACATGCCACGCCGCGTGTTACATCTCGCGGCGTGGACTTGGTTCGTGTTGACTCCATGACGTGGGTTTGGCTCGTGTTGAATTCTCGAGCCGGAGCCCGCGTTTGGAGTTATTATTCTTTAAATGTGTTATCCACGAGCCACGGCCCGTGCATACCTTTGTTGTGGTTTGAAAGTGTGTACTCCCGTGCATGGTCGGCTGAGTCATTCGGTTAGCCATTGTAACCGCCGGCTTCCCGATGACCAGACGCTCATGTACGGGTGGAGTTAATCTTTGTGAATTAAACTTCACTTACCAGTTCCTCATCTGCTTCCTCTTTATTCACCACAGTGGGGGAGAAAAAGGCAAGACACAGGAGTAAGGACAAAGAGGAGTGAGGGGGACTGGGGGGAGGGGAAGGATTTTCAATTCTAGTTATAGGCTAAACGAAATAGGTGAGTCTTAAGGAGGGATCTGAAGTGAGTGTAGAGCGAAGCCGACCTTATGTCCAGGGGGAGGGCGTTCCAGAGAGAAGGAGCTAGGAATGAGAATCTTAAACCTCCCCATTTCTTGCGCTTGACTCTGGGGACTTTGAGAAGAGCCAGGTGAGCAGAGCGCAGATTACTGGAGGGGACATAAGGATGAATGATCGAGGAGATGAATGTAGGGCCTGAGCCAGCCAGAGATTTGAAGACGAGGCAGCCTAACTTGAATTTGCAGCGTGTGGAAACAGGGAGCTAGTGCAGGGATTTTAGCAAAGGGCGGGTGTGGTGGTGCTTCGGTTGATGGAAAATGAGGTGGGCCACCTGGTTCTGAACAAGCTGCAGGCGTTTGAGTTGGTATTCAGGGATGCCAACGTACAGGGAATTGGCATAGTCAATTCTGGAGACGACTAATGCCAGGAGAGCCAGGGTAAGGGCCTCGGTGGTAAGGAAGCGTGCAATTTTGCGGATTTTGCGTAGTTAGAAGAAGCAAGAGGAAACAGTGGCATTTATCTGGGGTTTTATTGAGAGGTATTTACTAATAATGACCCCCAGACTCTTGGCCGAGTCAGTTGGGCGAGGGGGGAGGCCCAAGCTAGCGGGCCAGAAGTTAGAATTCCAAGGATTGGAGGGCCCCCCGACAAGAACCAATTCGGTCTTGTCGGGATTGAGTTTCAAGTGGTTTGCCCCCATCCAGTTGCTGATGTGGCAAAGGGTTTGAGTTTAAAAAGTTTGAGTTTAAAACATTTGTAGAGTGCATGTACACCAGGCGGTTTCATGGCGCTATGAGGTACTGAGACCTAGAGGAAAAGAGAAGTCGGGGAGGATGAGGAAGGGAGGGTTATGAAGGGAAGGCTTGTGAAAAAAGAAAGGTCTTTAGGGCTTTTCGGAAGTGGGAGTATTGAGTGTAAGATCTGAGGTGGGCGGGGAGAGAATTCCAAAAGGCGGGGGCAAGTGTGGAGAATTTCGTGCCCCCCCACTTTTTACGCCCGAAGCGTGGGACTACCAACAGGTGTTGGGAAGATGAGCGTAGTTCCCTGGCGGGGGCGTATGCCTTGATTTCCGCAGATATGAAGGCGGGAGCAGTATCAGCCTGGGCTTGAAAGGTGATACATCCCATCTTGAACTGAGCTCGTTCTCGAATAGGGAGCCAGTGCAGAGACTTTCGGAGAGGCATAGCGTGATGGAATTTAGCCAAGTTGTAAACCAGGCGGGCCGCCTGGTTTTGGACCAGCTGTAAATGTCGTGTGCTATAGGCGGGCATGCCGCAATATAGAGCATTTCCATAGTCCAAGCGGGAGACCACCATCGCTAGGACAATGAGTTTTAGGGCAGAGAACGAAAAAAACCGGGAAACTTTGCGGATGGTGCGAAGTGAGAGGAAGGAGGAGGACACCACCGAACTGACCTGGGAGTGCAGGGTGAGTTGATTATTCAGCTTGATCCCTAATGTTTTCACGGAGGAAGAAGGGGAGGGAGGGGGACATAGTGAGGGGGGCCAGAAGAGAGAGGTCCAGGGACTGGAGCAACCACCTGTCAGAATCAACTCGGTCTTGTCTGGATTTAACTTTAGGTGGTTGTAATTCATCCAGTCCCGGATGAAGATCATGGTTTACTGAAAATTCACCATGGACTCAGGGGATGGGGACAGGGTGAAAATTAGCTGCAGGTCATCCGCATAGTTGAGAACGGTGACTTCCATTTGGTGGAGAGCGAAAATGAGAGGGCCGATGTACAAATTAAATAAAAGGGGAGAAAGGGAGGAGCCCTGGGGAACCCTGCATGGAACTTTCCGGAAGTCCGCCGAGAAGCCGCCCAGGCGTACTGCCTGGATGCGGTCCCTCAGGAAGGAGGACAGCCAGACCAAGGCTGAACCTCCGATCCCCGCCGCCCTGACACGAGAAAGTAAGATGGAATGATCGACCGTGTCAAAGGCGGCGGAGAGGTCGAGGAGGACCAGGGCCTGGGGATGGTTGGTGTCCAAACCCTCTCTGAGGTTGTCAAGGACGGATAGCACCACGGACTCCGTGGAGTGTGCGGGGCGGAACCCAGCCTGCCGGGGGGCTAATACTCCGCTCTCCTCCACAAAGGTGCTGAGCGTACGGGTGACATGGCGCTCTAGTACCTTCCCTAGGAAGGGCAATAAGGAAATAGGGCGGTAGTTGTCAAGAGCGGAGCGGAGGGTGGCTTGAAAGTCGGCGACTGACTGGTCCGAGGAGTCGATGTTGAAGACTAGCTGGATGTCATCCGCGTAGTTAAATGCGGTGACATTCTTGTCTCAAAGGGAGCTGATCAGAGGGGTGAGGTATAGGTTAAAAAGGAGTGGATATAGAGAGGAGCCCTGTGGCACGCCACAGGTTAACCCTACCCGATCCGCGGAGAACTGGGATAGTCTGACAGCAAGTTGGCGGTTGGTGAGGAACGAGCGGACCCAGTCAAGGGCTGAGGCCCCTATCCCAGCCTGCCTGACACAGTCGACCAGGATGACATGGTCGACCGTGTCAAAGGTGGCCGACAGATCCAGGAGCACCAGAGCCTGACTGGTGTTGGAGTCGGCTCCCCTGCGCAGTTCTTCCATTACAGAGAGGATGACCGTCTCTGTGGAGTGAGCGGGTCTGAACCCGGCCTGTTGGGAGTCGAGGAAGTGAGACTGCTCAACAAACGAGCTCAAGGTGTTGGTGACATGGGTCTCGAGCACCTTACTAAGGTAAGGGAGGAGGGAGATGGGGCGGAAATTGCTCATGATCGTGGGGTCGGCTGTTGGTTTTTTTAAGGAGGCAGGGCAACAGCTACAGCGCCCTTCAGCAAAAGCCCAGCCTAGACAAGAAACTGAAGTGAGGCACAGACAAAACGGCTGACCTGTGGGACCCGACAGTCAGCAGCCCTAAGGTTTTTACTGCCCTTGACAAAGTGCCCCAGCGAGCCCCATCCGACTGCCACCTCTCTAGTGTGTGCACATAAAGTAACACATTATTTTATGCATATGTGGTGACCTGATGAATTCCAAAAGACATCCTTCTCCATAAATGCTAACCTATCTCAGATGACAGAACCACCACCCTGTGCCCCAAATCACCCAACACACAGCTTCAGGAAAGGAGCGGATCCTTTAAGAAATTAGACTTTTTTGTTTTGAAATTCAAACTCACCAAAGCGATGGCAGGGATACATTAAAGACAACCGTGGCGTGTTATAGGCTTGTGGTGAACATATCTTTTTTCAGTGCCCTGAAGCAACCTCCTGAGTGCTATGTAAATGGAAGGAATATATTGAACACTCTTTCACAGAGAAATATGCAAAGTGCGTGTATATGACATGTGTAAATGACATATGAGATTATAACTGAGTTTAAAAATGACTGAAAGTAAAGAATGTCTGAAGAAGTTATCTTGTAAGCATGTTTGAAAGCGCCCTTTTACTGTCTCAGTGAAAGTTCACCATTTAACAGAGTGCTCAACACTGAGTAGAGAACATGTATGGCATGTAATGTCTTTACAAAAGAGGATAACAACTTAGTACATAATTTAATTGCAAATGTATGGTAAATGATGGCAAAATTAAAGTGCAACTGCTCACTGAGGGTGTACGATTTTGAATACGTGTGAGAAGAAGTGTAAACTTTGCAGACACAGAACCATGAACACACACAGGTCACCCCTCTTCTGCAAAAGTAGAGCTGTGCCCGACACCCTCATGGTGGTTTGGCTGTTTTTTTAATTACATTTTTTTTATATAAGTGTTTATTAGCGTTTGCGTAATAACAGTACATTATCCTAAAGGTGTATCATAATAATTACAATATTCTCGTTTCCAACCGACGAGGATAAAATTTCACTTATCATAGATTATTATTTACTTCTCTTCTTATCGTACAATTTTTATCAAACAAGTTGCATATCTCATTGTCATGTTTCCAACTGTAAGCAAGAATAACTTTAAACTTATCCCAACCCACCCGCCGCAAGGTGGTTTGGCTGTTAATTAATCCAGTTTGTAAAAATATAGCCGTGCACGGTCCACCCCTTATTACGAAGCGCTCGCAAGGGGTTTCTCTTGTGCTGAATGGATAAAGGTGCAGAGAAAAGAGGTCCTATGCAAAATACTGAATAATCAATGTGTTAGCATTTGTCAGCTTGTTAATAACGTCAAAGGTACTGTAGTATCCTGTCTGACTTCAGAGAGCTTGACCAACTGTAACCAGATAATACCTGTCTGTCAATTTTTCTTTAACCTTACCTGGGTAGGTGAACACACGACGTCCACTATTCCTGACAGCAACTTGCACTGCTATGCCCAAGCAGTCATTAGGACTCGCTGTTGGCATTGCAGTAGATTACATGGCTGGCTCAACACAGACACACATGCAGTGTCCTTAAAATGGTGTCCACTTCAGGATTGACAGACTCACGCGAGGCCAGGGAAGCAGCCTCACTATAATTAGAGTCTGAGCAGACTTGATTTCTTCTCGGCCGCCGTACCCTTTCCCTACTCGTCACAGGGTGATGTCCCACCTAACATCCTGTAACGAGTTGTGAAAGGGTATGGTGACAGTGTGCTCCACTCCGTGGAGGCTTGGCAATACCGGGCTTGTATCTAAAACGCTTAGGGCTAACTTTATCTCCATGCCATCTAGGGGTGGAGACTGGGCTTTGCTGGGCTGATGACCTCACAGGCCCAGGGCTGTGAGATTGTCAGCCCAGAAAATACTTAAACTTTGGGCCCACGCAGGGGAGCACTCCTCACAACAGTCACATCACGTGTCCAGTAACAACGCCAGCGTTGTGAGTAGGGCGGATAGCTTCCCGCGTGATAGAAACTTACAAGGTTTTTCTTTTAATTAAAAACAACATACAACCATTGCTATTATACCTTTCTTTTTACTCCACAGAGAAAACTCTTTCCTCACGTAGTAAACATCCTCTATCTACACCCCCAATAAATCTTGGGGTCATCCATTTCCCTTCCCATTCACATGCTGGAATTGTAGCAGATGCTAATTTTACTCAAGTTGATGATACTCCTTTTACCGCTCTCGGTATGATAGAAGGCTTGTAGCGTACTTAAAGGGATTCAAATACATGACATGCGAGTGAAAGCACAGGCAGATGACAGCCTAGAATGGTAGCATGCTATTCTTTATGGTTTAAGGATGTCCTCCTGGGAAACAGTCTCTCCTTTCACACCTTTAAAAAGATAAAACACCAATGAAATGCTAGTGTGCAGGTCACAAGCCTGAACTGCTTTCTACATTACTAAAATGAATTGCCAGGATTGACAATTAGTTCAACACGCCTCTCCAAAGAATGACTGTCCTCACAAATCAAGTAATTGAGACTGTGAAGACCAATATATTGGCTAACATCTTTCTAATTCTTTGAGCAGTGATAATTTGTCCAACCCATAGAGATGGTTCAATGGACTCTTTTGCCCATCCTGGTACATCGCTTAAACATGTGTGCCAGTTCCTCCACGAGATTGAAAATGTTATCCTTAGATGTGATTCACTGCCTTCAGTTCACATCACTCTTCACATTGATCTTCTGTATAAAATCCTTATGAGCTCACTTCTTAAAAACTACTTGTTCACAACTCTGTTGAACCCTCCTTTCTCCAAAATGTACACAACATATTCCGGTGTCCCTAATTTATGGACCATACTGATGTCATACTGGTGGAGCTGTAGTGGAATATAATGGCTTTCCTGGCCACATAAAATTCAACTATAATACCGTGCCCTTTTATCAACATCTGGGTATGAAGTATTTATCCTAACATTGTTTATTCCATAGCCGTTAAAAGTTCAGAGAAAAAAACAAATGTTGCCACTTCCCATATATAAGTATGAATGTCTTTTAAGAGACAATTGTTATCCTTTACCCCAAATTGACCATAACCGTCAACACTGTGCTATAAATGTCAAACTCTATGACATGTCATAACACTTTAAAATCCCTGGCTGCAGCCCTGTACCAGTAAATTATAACTTTGCCTACCAAAAGAACAAACTGGGTGAAATCCTCAATCACCACATTTACCCTATGATTCTTGACACTTCTACATATGCAAGTGAGATGACCCACCTTAAACTTAAAAAAAAATGATGCGCTCTAGTTATGTGTCCTGATGACCTTCATCTTTAACACTTATATTTTTCCCGGAGAGTTGCTTGTATTATTAAGTTAGGACTTTTAACTTTTTTTTATACATTTTTTATTGAAGTCCTTCATAACAAAACAAAATTATAAATAATATACAGCCTATTAACATTTCTAAACTCTTTTAACATAGAAAACATTTACAGAAGCCTACTAAATAGATCATATACCATACGCCAAGCAATCCAAAAACAGGGAATAAATTAGCATAACAATATAAACCTGTAATGTGCTATAAAGCTTTAAAAAAACGGCTACATCCAGATATAACAAAAATTCCTCTCTCGTTTAATCAAAAAATGCCCCCCAGATCTTATCAAATTTTCTAATACCCCCCCATTCGTAGAGAGAAAGCCCGCTCACTGCTTTTAACCCTTTTCATCTTATGTAGCCATTCATATATAGATGGAATCTGCTTTGTACGCCAATGTTGTGGCAAAAGAGATCTAGCCACTGCTATAGCGATATATAGCAATTTAGCCATCTGGTCAGGAAAGAGAAGATCAGGATCAAAACCGTACAAACTTAATTTCTCATTTACTGCGATCTTAATACCACATTCATTCTGAAGATAGCAAAAAATCTCTTTCCAAAATTTAGAAATCTTGGCACAGTGAAACATGACATGCGACCAATTAGCTGGAGAATGATGAATACATCTGAAACAATGCGGAGAGTGGTTAGGATAAATCGTAAAAATAGAAAAAGGGGTTTTGTAGAGTAACCACTTCCTAAAAAATAGCATTCTCCGCCAATTCGCCCCTCGTAATGTGCTAAAATTAAATGTATTAACCAATAACCAAACATTAGAGGGCATAGCCTGATTTTCCTGATCTCGCCATTTTTTACTCGCCTTTTGACTAAGATCCAGTTTCTTACATTGGGCAAGATGGCGCTTCCATGCCCCTCGGTATCCTATCAAGTACTAAAACTAATAATTCATTTATTAATTGGTTTTGTTGATCTAAATGAGAACTATCCAGTTGGACAAGGAATTTATACACTATGTTGTATGATCCTAATAAAATGAAATTTCTAGTAATTAATCGAGACATTTCCCCCGGGTAATCCAATTCCCATTTCTCAGGAAATCTGCAACTTTTGAAAACCCCATTGCAGCCCAATTAACAGCTAGGTCCGAACATTGTGTAATACCAGCCAGTGGAAGAATGCTTGATAATAAAGTTGTTAAATTAATCACGGGGATCGAATATCTTTTGAACAGAGCCTGACGTTTTTTTAAATACTATTTAACTTTGATGATTTTACTAAAACTCCAATCTACAAATGGACAGTTTTGTCAAGGACCAGATTCTTATGTCAGTCATATTTCATACATATTTTCCATGACACAAGTTTATTTTTTACCTTCACAAATGGAGTTCACAAACATGAACATGAAAAGTTGCTGTTACAGATAAGGTTTAAGAATCTTGCGGCACACAACATGACTAGTCCTCCACAAATAGAAAAGAACATGAATAAACAGAAAGAATTATGATCTAGAAAATATATTTACACTTAAATCTCAAATATTTTGGTATTCCTTAAAATTACTTTATTGGATGATCACCTTTCCATCTGTATGAATGAACTCACTTGTAAAACTATAGAGGCTGAACAGTAGACAGACCTTAGTTTGCTATTCCGCATCAATTTATTTACAAAGAAGCAGAAATTTGGATTTACAGGGCTTACGGAGTTTCAGTAACAGTTTAGGGAAATCTGCTCTCTCATTAATGCTGAAATTTTATTGTTGCCTTATAGCCCACTGCCAAGGGCTATACCCTAGTCCCTGAACCAGTGTTATAGGCCCGAGCCACAATAACATTGAGAGCGATTAGCAACATATATAGTCTGAGGCATAAGGGCTGTCAAGCTATTAGAACATTCACCCACTGAGGGTAGAATATTCTCAATTAAAAAGGGAAAAACGGAAAGACAAACATTGGAAAGTTGGAGCTCCAAGCTTATAACAGCCATTATAAGCGCAGAGCTAACCAATTTACTTCAATGGAGCTCTCAGCATTACTGTGTTCTAACATGGCTTACAATCATTACATCAACATTACATGAACTAACATGGAGGAACATTTGCGGTTACTCAGAAGAGCTTGTGCTTAAGGGACATGGATACCCTGAATGACACATTGTTCTGTGCTAAGTAGCTCATATGTAATTGCTGCTCTGAATTACTAAACATTGGTTGTTTATTCTTTGAAAGAAAAGCTTTACTGGCCTATTGAGTCTTTTTTAACATCCATGCCATGAACGGTTTTCCTTATGTTTAGATTAGGCGACTGTTCCCTTGGCCACAAAACACTGGGTGCCACATCTGTTGCGCTGGATGATGCAACATTCCATGAAATGTTAATCCACATCCCCTGGTGAGTTCAGTTTGCCTGGGCTTGAAGTGAAATTGACTATCCCTATTTTGAAAAAAGAGGTACTTAATATATACCCAGAGATTTGTTTGGAAATGCACTACGCTATTAATAAGGTGAATCAATATTCAACTGCTTGAGTGCATAGAGCACATCTGATGCTTAAGGAGAAGTGGCTTGTGTTAACATATTAAAAGACACACAGATAATGGACGGAAAGCAGCAGAAATCAAACATTCTCACCCAGTCAATAGATCTGGGTTAAACCCATTCTTCATTTGCTCACCACACCACCCAGTTTGGACCCAGCCATATGCAAATCAGTCACAACCCTGTGCCTCATAGGAACAGTCCAGATCAAACTGCCAAGCCAGGTCCACCTTGACCAGAAACAAGCATCCTGGTCACCCTGGGTGGGACGGGTATGCCCTGACGTTGGCCCTGTGCTCGCCATACCACTGGAGTCAAGCTACCCTGGCTGATGAGGAATGAAACCCTGAAACCGGTCCTAGGATGATTGTTTCCAGTCCAAGGAGGACCTGGCCTGGTAATTCAGGCTGGACTGCCCCCATTGGGAGCAGGGTCAAGACTGATTTGTATATGGCTGCGTTCAAACTGGAATGGCATGGGTAGCAAAAATACGATGGATTTAGGCCCAACTCTCTGTACTGGGGTGAATGAATGATATTGTTCTGCATTCTGCCCATCAATTGCTCTTTTTGTATTTGTGTTAACATAGTGGCATACATATTACCACCATAACAGCTACAATGTGCACTACATGTATCAGATACTAAGGTGACTTTTGTTTCTTGCAATAAATGTGTGTTAGGTATTTACTTATAAAATTTGGTGATGGCAGAAAGAACAGCCAGTATCATGCTGATGCTAATATAAAGAAATATGAATGAGCTCATGCTCAAATGGCACACCATGGAGACACTAAAGGCTGCTGATTATCTCATCAACTATTTATATAGAATGAGATAACTTTCACTATTGTGAACCTGCAGTTTATTGGGGTATTCACGAAGGTAACACACACTTGTCAGTAATTTACTCTTACACTTTTGAGTAACTTTACTTCTTTCGCTATTCACAAATTCAAAGTATAAAGTTACTCAAAAGTTAGGACTGCCAAAAAGAAACAGCAGAAGGTTCAGCTCTGCACATATCCAATCACTGACATTGCAACGCCCTCCCATAAAACATTACAGAGGTATGGATTTAAAAAAAAACAATAGGAAGCAATGTTGATTTAAATTCTATTATTTAAAATATTTTAAACTATAAATCAATATCAGTTAATATTACAAAATATATCAAAATAAAGCATATTTATATTTAATTATAAAACATGTTAACAAATGTTCTTTTATTTAAATATTGATAGTAACATTACATTTTAGTAAAGTATATTTAAATTACATTGAATTAATTCTATACATCACCTGTACTAATTATAAATCCATCATAAAAATATATTTTACTCAGGTAGGATATTTTTTCATTTAAACTTCTGAAAAATCATTGTTAATAAATTACTCATTCTATTCAAAATTAAATTATTAGTGCTGTAGCAATTTTTCTTTTATTGCACATTTAAAATAAGTGATAATAATATTTAACATACAAAATATTTTTACAAACACTTCACAAGGTTATCAAACATTTTTGCTTTTCCCTGTAGCTTTCTTTTTTTTAAAGTATATTTTTATTGATTTTCTTGACAGAATACAGATATACATATAACATTTAGAGCGTTTCACTGATACACTGGGCATGCCCGTATTACATAGAAAGCGTTTGGTGGTATGTTCTTGGTCTTCGTTCGAATTGTTCAACGCGTTACAGTCGTGAGGTTGGTTGTAACATAGATAACGAAAACATATAACAAATAGGCGATCGGCTGGTGGTTGTGGATCGACCGTCATGCACTGCGGGTAGTTGTCGGTGTTTGCTTTCTCTCTTCTGTCTACGGAGGTATGTGTGGGTCTAGGAAGTTATCTAAGGATGACCACATCTCTTTGTTACTTTTTCTCCAGGGTGTGTGCCTTAGTGCAGTTGTGTCTGCCCCTCTTAGGTACGTCACCCAGTTCAGCCATTGTTTAAAGGTGGCTTTGAAAGTATCCTTCCACTTGGCTAGTACTGTTTTTGTTGCGCTAGTGAGAAGGAAGTCTCTGTCATGTTGTGAGTGAAGGTCTGTGAAGATGTGTGCTGTGGTTAAAGTGCATAATTCTTGTTTTAGGGTACAGCCTAGGACCTTATTGATATAGTCAAACACCTTCTTCCAGAATTTGCTGACCTTGCTGCAGTGGAAGATGAGGTGGGCTAGGTCTCCTGTTTCTTTGTCGCAGTTCCAGCATCGGTTGTTGTCTCTTAGGCCTTGCTTTGCTAATTTGGCTGGTGTCCAACATGCTTGTTGAAGCAGCCAGAATTTTGTTTGGGCAAGTACTGGTGATATTATGTTGCATGTAGGGGCCCTTCATATGGTCTGTAATTCTTGTTCTGTCAGTTTCAAGCCTGTCTGTGTTTCCCAATATTCTGTGTTTTTGGCATTGAGTTTTGTGGATGTTGAGCGGAGGAGTTTGTACAGCTGTGATACCTGGTGGCCGGTCTTGTTTATGTTTTCCATGTATTGGAATTTTGATGGGGTCCGCCTGTCCAAGTTTGCTTTGGTGATGGCTGCTCTAATCGCCAGGAAGTTGTATAGCTCTAGGTCTGGGAAAGCATTCATGTTGTTGAACGTGAGGGGCAATCCCTTCTCTTCCATCTAAGCAGGGTGCGAGAGCCCTGTGTCTTTCCATGTTGTTATGTCGAGGGGTCTGCCTCTGTATTTGATTTTGGGATTCATCCATAGTGCTACCCATAGAGAGTTTCTGATGCTTATCTCTAGTTTTTGGTCTACCTTGAGTAGAGCTTGTTTTGTTAGTTTGAAGATCGGGTTCCCTTTTAGTGCTTTTTTTGTTGGTGGTTAGGAGAGTGAGTGGATTGGTGTTGCAGAGGACGGCTTTTTCTAACAGTAGCTAAGTCGGGGTGTATTGTTGATTGTTGAGCACCCAGTGCCCCCCTGCCTGGCTACAGCGGCCAACTGGAAAGTTCTAGGTTCTGCTACGTTAAGGCCCCCTTCCTCTTTCTTTAATCTCAGTTTTGCTAGGCTTATCCTCGGTTTTTTGTCTCTCCAGATGAATTTGTTAAGAATTTGGTCTGTTTGTGGAAGTCATTGGTTAGTTCTAGTGGGAGCATGCTGACTAAGTAGTTGAAAATTGGGGTGATCATCATCTTGACCGTTTCTATTCTTCCCAACCAGGTGATGTATTTGGGCGACCATTTTTCGAGCAGTCCCTTTATCTTGTCTAGGGTGTTTTTCTCATTCTGTTCTGGGGTGCTTTTTAGGTTCCTCCCGAAGCTGCTGCCTAGGTATTTGATAGATCTAGCTTGCCATGCTAGCCCTGAGTTACCTAGTACCTCTTTCGTTGTGTGTATGTTTAGGGGCATACACTCTGACTTTTTTCTGTTTAGTTTATACCCGGAGTCAGATGCGTAGGTGTCTATGGTGTGCATGAACGTTGGGTCAGTAATTGCCTCTCAACCCATCTCGAGCAGCACCACATTCTGGACGAATTCCAATTTGGTTTTCGCCCAGCCCATGGCACCGAAACCGCTGTGCTCACCACCATGGAGGAGCTTCGAATGCGCGCAGACAGGGGCCAAGCTGTGGCCTTGATCCTATTAGACCTGTCTGCCGCATTCGATACTGTCAACCATGGGATTCTGCTCGAGCGGCTGAGAGAGGCAGGGATCGACGGTACGGCCCTGATCTGGTTCCACTCTTACCTCAGTGACAGAAAACAGGCTGTATCCCTCCCCCCTTTCCAATCGGCCTTCTCCCCTGTCCCTCACGGTGTTCCTCAGGGCTCCTCCATCAGCCTGATATTATTTAATGTTTACTTGAAACCTTTGGTCACTCTAATTAAATCACACAACATGACCACAGTAAACTACGCGGACGACACTCAGCTCCTTCTTTCTTGGGAGGGCGAAGATTCCATCCCCTTAGAAGCTTTCCACAACTGTCTAGGAGACACCGCAAGCTGGCTGCACAGAAACTCCCTCCAGTTTAGCTCCTCGAAAACCGAGGTTCTGTTCTGCCCTGCGAGCCGTATACCGCGCCCTCTGCCTGCTGAGTTCTGGCCCCCGGAAAACTCTAACAACCCGCCACCGGTCACCAGTGTTCGCAACCTGGGCGTCATGCTTAACCACCAACTAAGCATGGAAACGCAGGTTTCAAGAACAGTCGCTACCTGCTCAGGCCTTATGCGCTCATTGCGCAAAGTCCTGCCTCTACTACCACCTTCTGCTCGAGCACTGATAGTCAGGTGCACTATTCTTAGTCGCCTAGACTATTGTAATGCGCTGCTGTTTGAATCCCCTGTGACACTATTGGACAGACTCCAACGAGTTCAGTCGGCAGCAGCCAAATTGGCCCTTGGGTGGACCAGGAGATCCTCGGCCACTGCAGCACTGGCCGAGCTGCACTGGCTGCCGTTAAAGCAACGCATTGCCTTTAAAGCCCTTTGCCTGGTCTTTAAGGCACTACACGGTGCCGGACCCAGGCCTCTCCAACGTCTGTTCTCGTGGTATACTCCCACCAGAACACGTAGGTCCACAACTGCCTGCCTTGTGAAAGTGCCCAGATGTAAGAAGGCCAGGACTGGGGGAAGATCGTTCAGAGTAGCTGCTGCCAAGCTGTGGAACAGTCTGCCTGTCGATATTCGTCAAATCCCTCACCTCCTTCCCTTCAGAAAACGAATTAAAACCTGGCTCTTTCCTCCGTCCCTTTAAACCCCCAACCACAGTTCAACCCCCGTCTAAGAACCTCTAGGAGTAGCCAACAGCGCCAGGATACCTGCCAGGTGACAGTCGCGCTCTATAAATATTTTAAATAAATAAATAAATAATGAGAGTGGGTATTGACTTGGCTGGGTTCTCTGTTGTGATTAGTAAATCATCTGCATAGGCGGCTAATTTGGCTGTGGTTTTGTATATTGTTATGCCCGCTATGTTCTTGTTCGTGATGATGTCTATGATCAGTGGTTCTAATGCTAATAGGAACAGCAGTGGGGATAGTGGGCAGACTGCCTGGTCCCTCTCTGTAGGTTGAAAGGGGTTAAGGTTGTGCCGTTAATAGCGATCTGTGCTTTGCGGTTTTTCTAAAGGGCCATGACCTTCTTTATGAAATTGTCTCCCAGCTTGTATGCCTGCATGCATTGTTCTAGGAAGTGCCAGGAGACTCTGTTGAAGGCCTTTTCTGCATCTAGCGTTATTGCGACTGCCGAGTTATGTGAGTTCGAGCAGTGCTCTGTGATTTGACAGAGGAGTCTTGTATTGTCGCTTGACATTCGTGTTTTCATGTATCCTACCTGTGTGTTTCCTATTAGCTGAGGGAGCAATCTTGTAGCTAGTATTTTGGCGTATATTTTGCAGTCTAGGTTAATCAGTGAAATTGGCCGGTAGTTTTTTGGCCATTGTGCGTCTTTGCCTTCTTTGGGGATGACTATGATGTTGGCCTGAGACAAAGTCTCAGTGACTTCCCCTTTCATTCCGAAGTGGTTAAAGACTTTCGTTAATATTGGTGCTAGTTGGTCTTGGAAGGATTTATAGAATGGTGCAGTATACCCGTCTGGTCCCGGTCCTTTGTGGTCTTTAAGGCTCTTGATGGCTGTCGTTACTTCTAGTGTTTTGATGTCCTAGCCTATCACTAGTGCTTCTTGGTGTTCGAACTGCTTTATTGCATTTTTCATACAGTACACTGCTTTATGCGCCTATAACCCTGGGGCCGGCAGCGTGTTATTCGTATTGATAAAGATGTTGTAGATGGTATGACACAGCCTTTGTACCGGCATCCCGGAGATCCCGGTGGCGTATGATATTATCATTTGGTAAGTGTCCTGTATCTAGTGCAAAAGTATACCTGATAAGTCACAGCAGTAGAACAACTTTTTCGTTTTTATCATTCTCCAACATTAAACAAAACTGTGAGGTCTTGTAAACACACTTGGAAGTGGAGTTTCGAGTCGACAGATTAGTGTATGTATCAATGATCTTCATTGACATACAGTGATACCTTAATAGTCAGAGCACAAAGTGCGGCACTATGGGGCATCATCAAGTATGGTGATGCGGATGTATGGTATGAGCACCGCAATGGAACCATGTAGTGTATGAGGGCCCAGCAGTAGTTTTTGTGAATGCAGTGTCCATTGATAGCATGTAAAGGTGCCTTGTGCAAGCTAGCGAAATATAGTGAGATGTTTGGGGTGGCGTACTGGGTCCGTAGAAGGTAAGAGGTGTATGTGTCGACAGGCATTGTCTCTTGTCTCTGAATGTCAACAGTATCGTTAATCGCTAATAAGTCCTCCCTCCGGATTATTGTCGCCATCTGCCTAGGCAAGCAGATAGCCGACCAACGGGCCCCAAATATCTTTAGGTTGATTCGGGATCGGTAACAATTCAGTGAAGGTGATATGCTGTTCCTGACAGTAAGTCATGTCCGCCAGCCAGTCCTTGAATTTAGGTGCTCTGCCTCGGCCCCAACGACATGCCACTCGTCTTTTTGCCAAGAGCAATGAAGTATCTACTAATTTTTTGCAGGATTTTGGGATGTGTGGCGTGTGCCCAAGTAGCATAAGTAGTGGCTCCATAGGTATGGGTTCTTTAGTCATTGCAGTGAGTGCGTCAGCCACCTGTTGCCAGTAGAGATGGACAGGAGGGCACTCCCACGTAAGGTGCAGGAAGCCCGCGTGCTCGGCATGGCAGCGCTCACACCTGTCGTTATCAGCCAACCGAAATCTGTGTTTTTTTACCTGGGTATAGTACAATCACTGCAGGAATTTGTAGTGTATTATCTTGAGTCTACTGCTGGCTGATATTCGGGCCGTAAGAGTGCAGCAATATTGCCATTGTTCGTCATTGAGCTCGGTGGCCAGGTCAGCGCTCCAGTGTGCTCGAGCTCCTGCCTCAGGCATCGGAGCATTAGTCCTGAGCTGGCGATATAGGCCAGAGACTAAGTGTGCCCCATCTTGTGAGCATAGCAGAAAGTGAAGTGGGGGCAGGATTTCAGGTTCATCAGGGAACTCAGGCAGGATGTCCTACATCCCCTGGCGTAGGCGTAGATAGTAAAACACATCGAGGGGAGTGCGATCGTGGGAGGCAAAGAACAGCTCGGCAGGTCTGAACTTGCCGTTCGAGAAGAGACCGCCCCAACAGGTGATTTGCACGCATTCACAAAGCATGCGAAAGCCTCGTTCCTGCAGTAGTGCAAGTTTAGGGTGATACGTCAGTGGCAGTTTAGGTGAGTACGGTAGGCAGCAGGACATCCTCTTGGCTATGCGGCGCCATGCATCCAGTGTGCAGGAGACGGAGGTTTTCGACGTCAGTATCAATGATTCCGGACAATGGAGTAGGCCATTAAGCGGTATGGGATGCACGATCCAATCCTCCACTGCAAGTTGAGGCATGAAGGGTGTGGGGACCAGCCAATGATAAGTATAATGTGCCTGCGCACATTGATAATATGCCTCAAGGTCAGGGATATCGAAGCCACCCTTATCGTATGGCTGGATCAGCGTGGACCATTTTAACCACGGACCCTTACCTCCCCAGAATAATCGACATAGTTCCGACTTTAAGGTTTTAAAGAAAAAAGCTCCCGGAAAGTAGGGGATATTGAGAAAGAGGTATAGGAATCGGGGTAGAACTATCATTTTGATAAGGGACGCCCTGCCCGCCATGGAGAGTGGTAGGGTGATCCAGCGGTCCACTGCAGCTGTGAGTTTCGTGATTGCTACTCCATAATTAGAGCGCAGAGTTTCATCTTTGTCGCGAGAGATCTGTATACCTAGGTATCGGAGATCCGTCCAACACCACTCAAGAGGGTAATCGAGGGGAAAGTCGGTGACCACATCAGTGAGGGGGTAGAATTGCGACTTGGACCAATTTTTGTGCACTCCCGACATTCTTCCGAATACTACAAACTCTCGCAGCAGGGGATGAAGGTTTAGATCAGGGTGTTTGAAATAGAGCGTTATGTCGTCAGGGTATAAAGACACATCGATCTGACGCTGAAAGCATTGTATCGCACCATCTCGATGCAGCTGACGAAGTTTACAGGCAAGGGGCTCGACCGCAATCGCACAGAAGAGGGGAGATAATGGGCACCCCTGACGTGTGCCTATGGTGATGACAATGGAGTGTGAAAGGCGACCGTTAATGAGGACTTTCGCCATTGGCTGCGTGTAGAGTAGTTGGACCCAGGAGATAAAGAGCTTTGGGAAACCCATGCTCGCCAGGACTGAAAACAGGTAAGGCCATTCGACCGAGTCGAATGCCTTGGTGGCATCTAGGAAGACCGCCGCTACTGGTAAGTCAGGGTGAACCGTACGAAGCAGGGAAAACAAGGTGCGTAGGTTATGAGAGGTAGACCGACCCGAAACAAATCCAGATTGATCAGGCAAGACAATCCTAGTCATCAGGAGGGACAGCTGAGTGGCTAAAACTTTCGCAAGGATTTTGACATCACAGTTTAAGAGGGAGAGTGGGCGGTAAGAGCTGCAGAAGCTAGGATCCTTGCCAGGTTTCAAGAGCGAGGTAATGACCTCCTCCCGCATGGAGCCAGGGAGGATGCCATCGTTTAACAACTCCTGGTAAACCTCTCGGAGGACAGGGGCCATGATGTCTATGTACGCTTTATAAAATTCGGCGGGGATTCCATCCAGTCCAGGCGCTTTACCGTTCTTCAGCGACATGATGGCCTCGCGAATTTCCTCTAGTTCGAAGGGGGCTGCTAGAAAGGCTCTATCACAATCACTGAGCCAGCAGAGTGCTACATCGCCCAGAAAGTCAGCGTATGGTACGTCGGCAGCAGTGTCAGTGGTGTAAAGTGTATGATAATGAGACGTAAAGGCTTTGAGCAGTTATTCCGAGTCCCTAATTGCGTGCCCCTGACAGTCAGTGAGTTCTAGAACCATGTTGCGGTCACGTGGAGCACGCGTCAGCACCGCAAGCGCCTTTCCTGGTCTGTCACCCTCACAGTACTTTCTAGCCTGCCAGTGTTTTCCCCGGAATTTTGTTTCCCTATTTGCTTCTTCTTCGTATTTTGACAATTTGTCTCTGAACTCCACGTGTATGTCAGGACTATCGTCATCCACCATCCGAAGTTCCAAAGCCCTCAGTTCCCTGTCTAGTGTGTGAATAGTGTTTTGAATGTCTTGTGGAACCCCAAAACTTTTGGATATGCAGTATCCCCTTATAGTGACTTTAAAAGCCTCCCAGATGTGTTCGACCGATTCTACTGATCCCTTGTTCCTGGGGAAGAAAGCTGCTATTTCCTCTCCTAGTTCGACGCGGAACAAATTGTCCAATAGTGCCGCCGGCTGTAGCCTCCATTGCGGCCTAGGGCTATCCCACCCAGGAATACGCATATGCAACGTCCAAGATTTTGCCCCAGAGTGTAGTAAAGAATGCAGGCATATCAAGGTTAGGAGCATAGCAATTAATGAATGTAAATGTGTCAAGGCCCAGCCGCCCCCATAATAGGGCGTAGCGCCCTTCCCTGTCAATTAAGTCTCCGCACTTTTGGAACTTGCGTCGCTCCTCCTGCACTAGAGGAGTTAAGTCAGGATATATGGAGAACGTAATACCATTGTAGTGTAGGATTTGTTGAGTCCGGACTGCTCTCAGTGCTACATCTCAGTCACGATAGTTCAATAATTTGGCGATAATTGGTCTAGGCGGCATTCCGGGCTTGGGGACAGGAGCCAATGATCTGTGCGCCTGCTCGATAATGAATTGAGGTGAAAACGCATCCTCCCCCACCGATCCTTTGAGGAGCTTCTCCACATAGAGTTCCATTTTGCCCGTGTCTGTGGATTCCGGAATGCCCGTGATGCGTATGTTGTTGCTTCGGCTACGGGCTTCCAAGTCCTCATTCTTAGCTGCTATGAGTCGGAGCAGGTTGTCCATGCGGGCTAATTGCGTGGTGTGGGATGAGGTGATGTCGTCATTATCTGAGATTCGCTGTTCCGTTGACGTTATACGTTCTTCGTGCCGGTCTACCTTATGTACTAGGGCATCCAGCCTAGATGTCATCCCGTCTACTTTTTCCACCACAGTGGCGAAGCCCTGTTGAAGGACTGGGTTATTTAGAACCCAGCGGTGCCAGGGCACAACACCTGAAACCTTCGTGGGTAACTTGCTCCGGCGTACGAATCACAGAGACACGGGACACTTCCTTCGGCGTCAAAGATTCAAGGTTTATTTGCTGCAGGGAAACACAGAAATCACGGAAGTACAACAAGTGTAGTTCAGAGCGTCTGCTTCAAATTGGTTCTGCGGATCGCTCCTTTTATACATGGTTATCCCATAGAGTTACATTGAACACAAAAGTTTATGACCCGGTTCCCATAATTATCCCCCAGAGGGGTCGCTTTGGTCACTTTGATACACACAAGGCCCGGAACATAAGTGCGGAAACATTTGGCGGTTCCCAACCGTAAAAACCCATCTTCCCAACATTAGTGCATTCCAATCGGCAATAAAACAAATAAAAATAGGAACAAGAACAGGTGTAGAGGAAGACGGAGACAGTGGGGAAATCGGAAAGGGTGTAAAAGGGAGGTATCGAGAGACACGAGATACAGGCATCAAAGGGACGTGCCTAATGAGATGCACGGCTAAGACAATAAACCGGCACGGCGAGATGAGCCTCGAGCGGGGCCATCTGCCTTACAGTATCATCCCCCTCATCATAAAGACACTTACAAAAGACATGTGTCTTCCGCAAATATCTTGGGAGTCCCAGGGTCGCGAAGCGGACAACGTCCGTTCGCTGGCTACTTGAGGGCAAGAGACAAAATGGATGACGTATCTAAGATGGAACCCGTGGGTACAGATGAAAAACCCACATAACAAACGAACGGTTTGAGTTAGTACAGCGAAACTGCGCACACTTACTAAACTCGTCATTTGCGGTTCATAGATACCAGACTCGACCATATTCGTGCGAGTCGAAAACACCACTAACAATTGTCACGGAACCTCAGACGCTCCTTTTGCCCTCATGTAGGCAAGCGCTAGTCGGAATCATACTCGATATTCATCAGACCATCTAGATGTTGCTGTAGCATAGCTCTGTCCGACCGAGTTCCCTTGGTAACATGCGGCTGTCTCATACACGTTGTAGCACAAAGGCCACATAAGGCAGGGCCGCATTGCACACAAAGGCAACACGTGAACAGGAACGCCACAACAACCCCGACGATCATCAGAATCTTCCAACCCCAAGTCGACATCAGGCCCCAAAACCACCCAAGTAGCGTCCAATCCCCTACATCCACGTGTATGGATTCGGAGATCTTATGCAACTTCGAGATGGCTTGATAAACGGTCGGAGCGTTATCAGGAATGAAAATGCAGCAGCTCGAATGGATCACCTTACATACCCCACCACGATCTGCTAAGATCACGTCTAAAACCATACGGTTTTGTAACGTCATGAGTCTATCCGCCTGAAGTTCTGTGGTGATATTACCAAGGGCACTGGCAGTAATGTTAGCTGTCGATTCTACCACTCGAGTCAACTGTCTCAGGTTCCTACTATTAACCATTCTTCCCCAAAACGGGAGGAAACCCTTGAAAAAGTCTCCTGCCTCTTGACCGGCAGTGTCCTCTTCGCTAATTACGCCTCTCACAACTCTAGTCTTGTGATAATCTGCATCTACGGTAAACGTCGGAGGCAACAAATTTGCGATGAAGCATGAGCCCATGAAGTCAGCGGGCAACCATGCGTATGCACGATCATGGCAGATAAAGTATGTACCCTTGGCAGCCAGAAACACAGGGGACGAGACCATCGGCAGAATGTAATTTTCAGTGCAAGCACTCTCTCCAAGTCGGGTTTTCGATCTTCGACCACGACCCATTAGACAAAAATTACCAATGTGGGGTAAGACCCATATCGGAGGTGAGCTTTTAAGCCGCTTTTCACTAGTGAACACACTATACTCGCCTCTACTCAGGACCCTGTAAGCTTGTACCTCTTCTTCAGGAATAAGCGAGGGATCATAGATATCACTATCTAAATCCTCTATTGCTATAGACAAAGGTTTTTGATACGAAGTAGGACCAGAGTAGGGAGAGCGTGGTTCTCGAATGGGGTGGAAACCTAGCACGCTTCGAAACATTGTTTGAAATGCTCGAGCAGACCCTTGGGAACTGTACGGTAACACCAGATATGGAATTCCCTTATCCATAGTATGTGGCATCAACCCACACACCCAACAATTAGTAGTGTTAACCACTAACTGATGCTGGTGAAGGAGCTGAATAAAGGAATTATTGCGGAATTCTGCACGTCTAGCCTGCTCGTGTTCAGGTAAGACTTGAAAAGAATGAGGAGAAGCAGTGGAGGTGAGTTTAGGGTCAGGGGTAGGAGTAGGTATGGCAGAAGGTAAGAAGTAAGATATCATGTAATACACCCCACCCGCCAATAATGCAGAAACAGTCAAAAATAATACAAATACTTGGAATATAAAACATTTCGTACGGCTAAGTTGCTGCAGCTTGAATCTTCGAGCTTGAGCTTCTTCCACATCCATCAGCTTCGAAAATGCCATTCCCTACGACCGTCCGCAACGTTTCTTGACGCACTTCGTTCTGTGTAGCAGTAGTCAATCCCTAGGAGTTCCCAGGAACCGACGGTCTTTAACCTAGCGTCAAGACCTACCAACCAGAAGGAAGTACGCGCGCGGCCCTACGGCCTTTATTGTACAAATATATATGTATGCAAAAACAATGTCTCTCGGCTGTGGAAGCAAAAAGGTGTAAGGAACGAAGCTCAATGAATATATACAAAAATAATCACAATAATACAAATGTTCAAACTGATCACGGAAAACGGGATTAGAGCAGTTGTCAATAAAGCAAAGCAGGATCTTTTATTAGTCTTTAGTGCTAGATCGCAAAAAGTATCGGGTTTTCCCAGGACGTGTCTGCTCGTCAAACAAAGGATCCTTTGAAGAGACAACGTCCTGCTGATCAGTTGAATGTTCTGGTCTTGAGTCTTTTGATGACAAATGTTCAACAGTGTCTTTCTGCTGCACTGAGGATTCTCCGACAGGCTGTGCGTCGCTAAAAGGTACAAACGCCGGCAATCCTTCGGTTTCAGTTGATGCAATGCCTCTCCTCACCCACGGGTCTGCCGGCAAAGGGATAGGGACCTTTTTGGTGTGGGTGGCGTGCACCCAGTTTTTCCGCCCCTCAAGACGAACAGCAGTCCTCGTGGCAAGGAGAACCTGGTAGGGTCCAGTGAACCTCGGATCCAAATTGTTCTTGCGCGAAAAGTTGCGCGTCACCACCCAATCTCCGGGCTGGAGCTGGTGGCCTGGACCCTCCGTCTGCGTCGGCAGTGCGTCGTAAACCTGTTGGTGAATTAACCTCAGTTTAGCAGTCAAGTCATGAAGATAATCGATCAGCATTGGATACTCAAGATCACAGAACATACCTGGCCTAGGAACCCCCCAAACATTAGCAGGACGACCGAACACTATTTCATAGGGGCTAAGCCCTAATCGGGAGTGTACAGTCGCCCTAGTTGACAGTAATGCTAAAGGTAAAGCGTCAGGCCACGAAAGACCAGTCGTAGCCTGAATCTTTGCTAGTTTCAGTTTAAGGGTGCCGTTATACCCTTCAACCAAACCAGCTGACTGGGGATGATTGGCACTATGGAATTTCTGATTAATTCCAAGGCCCTTACACACACTCTTCATCACACTTCCCACAAACTCACTTCCGTTATCTGACCACACGACTCTAGGCATTCCGTACCGAGGAAAGTATTCCTTCAGTAGGATTTTCGCAGTAGACAAAGCAGTATTGTCTTTGAGAGGATAGGCCTCGATCCATCGGGAGAATGCGCAAACCACTACTAAAACGTATTTCAGGTTATTGCATCGCTCCATATGGATGAAGTCCAATTAAATCACCTCAAAGGGACATGAAGGAGGAGCAAAACTGCCAGGAGGAGTTGGGGTTCCTTTGCCAGGATTGTACATCATACACACCATACAATTTTTGACCAGACGTTCAGCACATTTCGCGATACCGTCATTCTTCCACACAGGGAACAGTAGTTTACAAATACCTTTCGCGCTAATATGTGCTAACCCATGTGCCATTGTCACAACGGCCAGTACATACGCATCAGGCAACATCCATCTTTTCTGATCCGATAAATCAATCCAACAACCACTTGCATCCAGCTTTCCCGTACTCTCTTTCCACTTCGTCTTCTCAGTCTCGGTGGCCTCTTTCTGAATTTCTTTCACACTCTCAATAGTGTCTTCACACATACCCGACTCTGCAGGCCACCTAACCGGACTCGTCACATACATTCGAGTGCTAAGGTTCCGGGCAGTCTCCTTAGCAATCTCATCCGCAAACGCATTACCACGACCAACATCATCCGTCACCTTACGATGCGCACTGCATTTAACAATCGCTACCTGCTTAGGCAACGTAAGTGCATCTAAGAGATCATTCACAAGCTGGCCATGCTGAATCTTCGTACCATGCGAGGTCAGAAAACCTCTCTCTCTCCACAGTCGTCCAAAACTATGGGCAACACCAAACGCGTATTGGCTATCGGTAAACACATTGACACGTTTCCCTTTTGCTAGTACACACGCTCTAGTGAGAGCGATCAGCTCTGCAGCTTGGGCAGAATTCTGATTCAATCTTGCAGTCTCAACAACAGTATTCAACGTTACAACAGCATAAGCAGTAGTCACATCGCCATTCGGCAACTTAAAACACGAACCATCCACATACAGTGTTCCATCTGGGTCTTCCAATGGGGTGTTTTTAAGGTCCACTCGACCTTTTGTTTCCTCCTCTGTCCTCAAATAACAATCGTGTTCTGTTATTTCATCTGACTCTGAGCTAATTGGTAACAAAGTTGCCGGGTTCAGGACATTACAACGTTTTATTTGAATGTGGCTTGCCAACAGCGTCAACTCGTACCCAGACAACCTCGCACTCGTCAAGTGCTGAGTTTTTGTACGATTCAAAAGAGTGTCGACTGCATGCGGAACCATCACCGTAAGCATATTATCCATGACCAATCCTGCTGATTGTCGGATGGACACCGCAGCTGCCGCTGTTGCTCTCAAGCAACTCGGCAATGCTCTAGCTACTGGGTCCAAGGTCGAGGAAAAATATGCACATGGACGTTGCTTACCACCAAAAGGTTGCGTTAAGACACTCAACGCACAGCCTTCTCTCTCGTGAACATATAATGTAAACGGCTTGCTATAGTCAGGAGTACCTAACACAGGAGCCGAACACAATGAAGCACGTAATTCAGAAAAACTTTTCTGACATTCCTCCGTCCATGGTAAAGGAGTCGAAACATCCTTGCACGTAAGAGCCACTAATGGTTTTGCTAGCAATGAAAAATTAGGAATCCATTGCCTGCAGTACGACGTGATACCTAGAAAGGCACGCACATCTCTTTGGGTTTTTGGCACAGCCATTCGTGCAATTGCAGCAATTCTCTCTGGGGTCAACCGCCTTCCCTCCTTTGACAATAAGTGACCTAAATAGGTTACTTCTTGACAACAATATTGGAGTTTAGAAGGTGACACCTTGTGATTTAACTCGCAGAGATGTTGCAGCAACGACACCGTAGCAATTTTGCAAATGTCCTGAGTATCAGCAGCCACCAATAAGTCATCGACGTATTGGATTAAAGCCGCACCAGCCGGCAACTTGAACGCATCCAGTTGACCCTTCAAGGCTTGACTGTAAATCGATGGACTTTCACAGTAGCCCTGAGGAGCGCGTTTAAACCGGAAGCTGCATCCACCGAGGGAGAAACCGAAAAGGTCTCTACTCTCTTCGGCAATCGGGATGCTGAAGAACGCATTCTTCAAGTCAATCACCGAGAACCACGATGCAGAAGCTGGAATCAGAGTCAGTAGTGCCGTGATGTCAGGCACAACGGGGAACTGAGGAATCACAATTTTATTAACCTCCCGTAAATCGATAACAAAACGATAAACAGGTGGTTTCGAAGGATCAGTACGTTTTAAAATGGGCAGTACAGGGCTGTTGCACACGTTTCCCCGAGTCTCTTCAATAACGTCTTTCTCAATCAGATCATAAATGATCGCTAACAGTGCTCGTTCACCGTCAAGAGAGATACGGTACTGGGGAATACGTGGCAATCGCACGTTAGATTTCAGCTGAACAACATAAGGGGAAATGTCAAGCAGGCCCACATCATTGGGACCTGTCGCCCACAAAGACGCAGGAAGAGAACTCAATTCCGGTGGAAGCTTTACGAGGGACAAATACATAGGTGAGACAACTCTCTCTCCCAACGTAAGCTTTACGCCCGCGGGAGAGCAGTACAGAGTTGCATACAAACGTTTAAGCAAATCCAGACCCAAAAGATTTTCACCACACCCAGTAGTCAAAATCAACGGTGCTTCTAGCTCACAAGTCCCAATTTTAAGGGGCAAAGGGCGCGAAACTGGATTGCTAACGGGGGCGCCAGAGAATCCAACTGAAACATTTGTTAAGCCAGACAAAGGTGCGCCAGGGAGTTTTGAATGCATAATAGAACTTTTCGCTGCACCAGTGTCCAACAGAAAAGGCTCAACGACGCCCGATGTAGCAACTGCGACGTAAGGCCCTCTCTGATCAACCGGAACTGATACCACTCCCTCTCCTTGTCTTTGGCTGTCCTAGTAATTACTGTCGTCATTCCCCTGATCGACGTAATAATCGTCTACATTGTACTGCGCAGATCGTCCTTGCGAAGATCCGCGTTGATCAAAACAGTTGTTAGAATTAGATGAGTTATCAGAACGATCATTCTGAGCACCACGACCCCTACCGCGTGATACCTGATGCGAACCACCGCGACCTCCTTTAGACGAATTACCACTATTACGATCGTTCAAAACAGGGCAATTGAATTTAATGTGTCCCTCCTGTCTACAATAAGCACATTGATTGTACCCTAATGACGATCTTTGAAAAGAGGAGTCATTACGAGATTGTGATCGGTTCGATTGCGGCTGTGATCTATTTTGTTGCGAAGTATTCTGATTCGAACGTGGAGGATATGCTTGCTGAAGCAACACTTTAGTTTTAAGCTCTTTCGTCTTCTTATCAGCGCGGTCGTTCTCTTCTTTCTCTCTGTTCTCATAATATTGTGCCGTGGCCAATATCTGAGCCGAAGTAGAAACGGCCCACGCACTCTCTGAATTCTTTAATTTATTGCTCAAATCGGGCAATAAGTTGGAAACAAATTTGTCCACGAACAACCTTTGACCACCCTCAGTGCTCATATCCTGACCACTATGATCAATGAATGCCTCCTCAAACCTCGTAAAGAAGTCGGAGACACTCTCGTCCTTCTTTTGTTTACAAGCTGATAATTTGTCCCAATTTACCCTCATAGCTGGCATAAGAGTTTTCATTAACGTTATTATTCTTTGAGGAAGATCAGCAATCAGCTGCTCGGGTTTAGCACCACCAGTTTGTCGGGCATCCGCCGCTACTATGGCAGCCCAAGCACCACCTAATTCATTCGGATGGTTTTCCTGACAAATCTTGGCCCATACCGGTTGCGGTACAACATTGCCAAACAACATATCAATATCGGCAAGATTCATTATCGTAGCGTCTACGAGCTGCGATAATTCCTTGTAGTACCCTGCAGGATTTTTGCGAGGGTCAGGCAAAGATTGCTTCACCTGCAACACTTCTGAGCGTTTCCATGGGAGATGTATCCATACTCTCTGAAAGAATGGCGGAATCGGGGGAGCAGCTGCAGGATTACCTGGCATCCACACTGGTGGAACTTCGCGCATAGGAAATTGACCAGACTCATCTGGCTGTCTTTCAACATCCTCAACAAACAAGGCTTGAGGTATGGGAGTGGGACGGAAAGATAGCAACCGCTCAACAGCACGTCGAACGTTGGTATCCACTATCAGTCCAGTTGAGAACTGAAGCTGTAGATCAGACAAAGCGGTCAGCACCTCGTCAGGTGCGTCGGCCGATATCTGATCGCGTAGGACCTTACACATTTCCTCGAACACAAATCTTTGAGTTGGTATATTGAATCGACAAAATGTGTAGAGTACAACACGTGGTGGATTTCGAAGAGGATGCATCATCCAACCCATCGCCATATTATATAGCGAAGCGCGTTCTCTGTTACCAGGAAGCTGACTACGTCTCTGTGGACCATCCGAACCAGCAGACCCAAGAACAGGTCCGAGCGAATGAAAGAAGCTAGCCGCAAGAGGAGAATTACGACTACGAGTAGAGGGAGAAGTATAGGACACAGGACTAACAAGTGAAGGAGTAGAAACAGAAGCAACGACAGGAGTTAACAGAGCAGGTGCAGTAGCGGGAGCAGGAGTATGTGGAAGCGGAGGAGCAGTAGGGATTGCGACAGGCAAAGGAGCAGGAACAGTCGGAAGGACGGGTGCAGGTTGAGGAACAGGCAAAGGAAGAATAGGTGCAGGAACAGGTACAGGGGGAAGCACAGGAGCTGTGGTACCCTGTACATACGGAGGTGGCGACTTCATAAGATAGGACATTAAAGGATCTTCAACTGGTTCTTCCTTCTTATCCGACTCCGTAGGCAAAGCAGGATAGCATTTATCTACAGACATACGCTGTAGCCTATCAAACACTTCCTTTTCCTTAACCTCCTTATCACGCTGAAACTGCTCTGCTTTCTTTACAATGGTAGCAACATTATCTCGCTGATTTCGTTTAGTCTGTCTGATTTCTTTCTGTTTGGCTTCTTTACGCCACAACCGAAAGGCATCAAACATGGCCGGCCTTGACTTTCTTTCGAACAATTTAACTTCCAGGTTGTCTAAAATCTGGGTCTCAAAACTACCATGAGGTGGCCAACTAAGGACACCGTCCTTCTTCGTATATTTAATCCAGTATTCATTAAAAGTAATCGGGCCTAGCCCATGTTTACTGTACAGTTCATAAGTCGGAGTTCCAACCGGAGGTATCGGACACGAGTCCTCCAGTCGGGAATCCACACCGCAAGGTCTGAAACAACTAAACAAAGTACTACGACTAGGCATCTTGCACACTAGCCGAGTTTCACAAACTTCAAGGGTTACGGGATTTACCAAGTCCCAGCAAAGAGCAAAAACCCTCGGTTTTTGGCGGCTGCAGTCGTCAAACAACACAACAAAAATACGCTAGCAAAGTGTCATCGACAAAAACACTCTCACAGCGTCAACAACAAAAACACTCGCTAAAGTGTCAACAACTACGGACTCTGGGAGCGACCCACAAATACTTAACTCAAAGATCGATGGCGTCACCAGGAAGGCCCGTCAATCGTCTCGCTCTACCAAGGTCTACGCCAGGCGCCAAAACAGGTCTACAGTCAGGGCAGCAATCCGTCGCAGCCGTCAGGAGGCGGGAATCTTCGCGGGAAAAGTCTTCGGGCCACTTATTTCGACAACAGGATCGATGAAGCGGGGTGCACCTTCCCTCGGAGATTTCACACGAAGTTCCTCACGATCGTCGGGCTTGGACCGGTACCACTGATGCAGCCCCACGTGGGGCGCCAACTGAAGGACTGGGTTATTTAGAACCCAGCGGTGCCAGGGCACAACACCTGAAACCTTCGTGGGTAACCTGCTCCGGCGTACGAATCACAGAGACACGGGACACTTCCTTCGGCGTCAAAGATTCAAGGTTTATTTGCTGCAGGGTAACACAGAAATCACGGAAGTACAACAAGTGTAGTTCAGAGCGTCTGCTTCAAATTGGTTCTGCGGATCGCTCCTTTTATACATGGTTATCCCATAGAGTTACATTGAACACAAAAGTTTATGACCCGGTTCCCATAATTATCCCCCAGAGGGGTCGCTTTGGTCACTTTGATACACACAAGGCCCGGAACATAAGTGCGGAAACATTTGGCGGTTCCCAACCGTAAAAACCCATCTTCCCAACATTAGTGCATTCCAATCGGCAATAAAACAAATCAAAATAGGAACAAGAACAGGTGTAGCGGAAGACGGAGACAGTGGGGAAATCGGAAAGGGTGTAAAAGGGAGGTATCGAGAGACACGAGATACAGGCATCAAAGGGACGTGCCTAATGAGATGCACGGCTAAGACAATAAACCAGCACGGCGAGATGAGCCTCGAGCGGGGCCATCTGCCTTACAGTATCATCCCCCTCATCATAAAGACACTTACAAAAGACATGTGTCTTCCGCAAATATCTTGGGAGTCCCAGGGTCGCGAAGCGGACAACGTCCGTTCGCTGGCTACTTGAGGGCAAGAGACAAAATGGATGACGTATCTAAGATGGAACCCGTGGGTACAGATGAAAAACCCACATAACAAACGAACGGTTTGAGTTAGTACAGCGAAACTGCGCACACTTACTAAACTCGTCATTTGCGGTTCATAGATACCAGACTCGACCATATTCGTGCGAGTCGAAAACACCACTAACAATTGTCACGGAACCTCACTGTCTCATCTCCTGGAATAGGTGGTGCAGGTCCAGTTCTTTGGTGGGAGAGGCATTGGCAGTCAAGTTTGTATCACTGGGCCCTGGTTCAGCAGGCAACGATTTTGTACCCCTTTTTGCACTGTCAAAGCTTATTTTTGTCTGGCGGTTCTCAGGGCGCACCATCTTGCTCTCTGGTCGCTCTCTCTCCGTCACCCCGATTTCTACCACTGCAGTTTCGCACGGCTCCAAGCGCCGGGTGGTATAGCCACGACAGTAGGCACCTTCTGAGGCAAATGCCCCTTCGCCTACACACTCAGTAGTTTTTAATGCTGGAAGCGATCTTCACAGCGATCGAGAGTTGCACTATGGGGCACCCGAGTCGCCAGCCAATGTTCGTGTAGCTGAAACGTGTAGGGGGTAGACACAGACGGCTGTCGATAGTCGTTATTGTCTATTGGCGTTCAGCCTGCGATTTGCTCTGATCATAGTGGTGCTATGTGGCAGCACCAGCTCCGAGTCTCTGGCGATCAACCATGGGCGCCTCTATCAGCGTGCAGGCTGTTCAGCGGTAGACTCTGCACCCTCGCCGTAGCGGGAATGTGGTCAGCGCAATCATCAGCCCCAACATCAAATGGCAGCGCAGAGTAGTGTGGTGTCGACCACTTTTTAGGTTGTCCGGCGAGTTGCCAAGTGTTCAAGGGCCCAGGTATAGCCGGAGGGCCAGGATGTGTGCAGGCCTGGTTATGTCGCAGCGCCACCTTCAGCAAGGGTCCCGGGGACCGCGCCTCCACTCCCCGCCGGCCACCGGCTAGACGCCAAAAATAAAAACGAACGCTGCCAGTTCCTTGTGCAGCGCAGCAGGGGGAGCGTCAAATGTCCGACACTGCTCGGTGTCACCGGGGGACATGGCAGCGGCATCAGCACCCCTCCCGAGGGTTGCCCCACAACGCGGACCGTGTAGGGGTAAGAGGCGCACTCCCCAGGCAACGATCCCGCCAGCAATGAGCCAATGACACGGGGCAAGCCTGCGTGGGCAGCAGGCAGTCCACGGCGATGTCCGCAGCCAGCGCTGGTAAGATGGACCGGAACCAGGCTCGTCCCGGGCACCGAGGACAAGGGCGCAGGTTGGGCCTACCGCCTCGTGGCAAGCACCGGCCTCCGAGGCAGTTTTGTCCGGCTCAGAAGTCGCCAGCGGTCTAAGATTCGGGTCGAGTGCAGAGGGCGACTTTCCGCATCAGGTGGTTAGTTTCAGTGGGGCTTTACTCGCCAGTGGCAAAGGATAGTTGAAGGATTATGGGCCAAGGAACGGGAGCTACTCAGCTAGGCAGCCATTCCGTGTGTGCGCCCTCTAGCGCCTCCCATCACTAGTGCTTCTTCGTTCGTTATCTTGGGTAAGTTTAGATTTTCAAGGTAGGTCTTTGTTCCTCTATTATCTATGTCCTCATCTTTGTTGTACAGCCCTTTGTAAAATTCTGTGAATGTGTGTATGATGTCTTTGTGGCGGGTGTGGGTCTTCTTGTTGGTGTCCGTGATTGTTGTGATATAGTGCTGTCTCTGCTTGTGCTTGAGGTATGATGCTAGCGTTTTGCCTGCCTTGTTTGCCTCGCACAGATTTATCTCCTTGTACTTCCTTATCCATAGCCCTGCTCTTTCGCTTAGAATCCTGTTGAATTCATATTTCTTCTTTGTGAGTTCCGTCAGTGTGTTTTGGTTAGCGGTGTCCTCTATGTGTCGTGCCTTTAGCCTCTTGATTTCTTTTTCCAGCTCAGACAGTTTGGCCTTCGCCTCCCTGTCCCTTCTGGCCTCAACTTCCATTAATACACCTCTGATGGTTGCCTTGAGTGCTTCCCACAGGGTCTTGGGGTCTATCTCTGGTGTGTCATTGTTTTTGATGTAATTGTTAATGGCGTTCAGTACTTTGTTCTTATCTTATTGCTTGGCGATAGTAGTTAGGTTGAGTCGCCATTCTCGGGTTGTGTGTTGGTTGTGTCTTCCTGTGAGATGTAGGCTAATGCAGGCAAGGTCGGATATAGTTCTGGCAGCGATGTCTGTGTGTTCTATTAGGTGCGTGTTTGTTCCTGATATGAGGATGTAGTCTATTCTGCTGTATGAGTTGTGAGGGTTCGAATAGAAGGTGTAGTCTCTGGTGTCGGGGTGTTGTAACAGCCATGGGTCTGCTATGTTGAATCTGCTGCATATGTTCATTAGTGTCTTGTGGGACGTCGGTGTGCGTGCTTGTGTTTTTGATTGTCGAGCGCTTGGTCTAGCGCCAAGTTCAAGTCACCCGCTACAACCGTCATGCTATTCGTGTTGTTGGTCTCTAGTTTCTTCGCTACCCCCTCCCAGAATGGTGTGTCGTCGGTGTTTGGTGCATAGATGTTTATCACTAGTATTGTCTCATCACCTCTTTTAAGCTGTGTGGTCAGAAGTCTGCCTTCATTATCGTGTTCTACCTTCTCTATCTTAATGTTTGATTTACTGCTGGTCAGAGTAATGACCCCTCTCTTTTTGCCGATCGCCGGCGGGCAGGCTACCTTACCGATCCATTATGCTCTGAGTTTGCTTGCTTCCTCAGTGGAAAGTTTGGTTTCTTGTAGCAGGATTATGTCCCCTTTGGTCTTGGCTAAGTAATCTAATATCTTTTTTCTTTTGATAGGATGGTTGAGACCCTTGACGTTGAGGGAGATGATCTTAAGGTCTGATGATAGTGTGTTGTTATTAGACTGCATAATTTTTAATACTGCTGTGTGCTGTGTGTGTTCTCTTTGCAGGTATCTTAAAGCTAACTGGTCTGTTGTTTGGGCTCGCTGCATGTGTGTGCTCTGGTGTACTCAGTGTTGACGGTGAGCTGACCACAATATTAGTAGTGGCTACGCCAAGGACATAGACTGGAGATACTTGAAATTTGAGATTCTTCTGAAAGTCCCCAAAATAAAGAAAACACGAATGGGGGGTAGATCATTCAGATACCTGGCCGCTAAGCGGTGGAATGATCTGCCGATGGAACTACGCATGGAGTTTTCGGAAACCCTGTTCAGGCGAAAACTTAAGACCTATCTCTTTAGACGCTAACTACTGTTGGCTGCTCACGGACACCCTACCTACCACAGCGCGGGGACACGCCTTGGGCGTAAACCAGGCGCTTTACAAAACTCCCTAATAATAATAATAATAATTGACGGACAAGACTTGACAAGACATGACAAACAGGACGGACATCTCCCCTCCCCCGTCCTTCGAGACCCTTCTCCCTCCCCTCCCCCTACCCCCATACTACTGCATTGTATTTTGGGCGTGCAACAGCAAGGTCTCCTCTGCCCCGTTATTACCCCGGGATATTGAGTCTGAGGAAGAGTGTTACGATCTGACATAAAACTCTTAATGTGAAACGCTAAAAGGATATATAGCTCTGAAGGAATAGTCCCCTCGGTCTGAGGTCTATTTTGTTGCATGTCTTTGGCTTGGATAGTCCGGATCAAAAGGTAGTTGGAGCGTCTTGATTGATTGTGTTCCTCCTTTTTCTTTTCGGCCGCTGGGCCTTAGTCCGTGTGAGGGTTCGGTGATTCACCTCTCTTGGCCATAGGGAACCGAGGTACCGAGGTTTCCATGTCCAGTGACGGTGGTCCCTGTAGGTATTGTGTTTGTGACAGTTCTCCTGGATCCTCGAAGGTTAGTGTGGCCCCCTTGTTGAATATTTTGAATCTTGTGGAGCCTGTTATGTTTTCTCTTCTCAGTTTGTCTCTCTGGGCTAGAAATCATTTTCTAATGTTCACTGTCGGTTTCAAGTAGTCTTGCTTGAGGATGATTTTGTGACCGTTCCGTAGCAGATTGGGATTCTTCCTCGCTACTCCAAAGATGGCGTCCGTTTGATGCGATCTGATCGGCTTGCATATAATAGGAATGGGACCTCCTCTGCTGGCTTGTCTGTTGGCTTGTCTGTTGGCTGGGACTCTGTATGCCTTGTCCAGCTCGAAGGGGCTGTCGAATTGGAGTTTTGTGAGTTCGTGTATGAGTTTCTGTATTAGAGTAACGCATGATCCGGCATTGTCTCCTTCTCCTTCTGGAACTCCTAGAATTCTTATGTTGCCTTTTCTGTTTCGATCTTCAAGCTCTGCAGCTTGTCTGCATAGTTCGGCCATTGCTTTGGTGATGTTGCCTATGGCCTTCCCTGTGAGAAGGGATCTGTCCTCAATGTCGCTTACTCTTTGTTCCGCCGCTTAAACTTTATTGTTCGTTGCATGGATGTCTGTCCTTATTGCTGCCAGTTCTAATTCGATCTTGTATGTTGTCTTTTTTGTGGACTTCGCGAGGTCGTGTACCTCAGCCAGCTTTTTGAGGATACTGTCTAAAGTGCTACTAATGTCTGACTTTAGTTTTATGGGTGATTCTGCACCATTCTCTGGTCTGTTTTTCTTTAGTTGTTGGGCCAGTTTGTCTTCCCTTCCCCCCATTCTGACTGCTTCTTTTTGCCCTGTTGTGTTGTCCGACCGGGTGATCAGTGTTGTTTGGCTGCCTTCTCTTCCTTCGTTTCACCTGTGGCCTCCTTCGCTCCCCGTTGTTGGCCTGTACTCGGCTAGTACATTCCTTGTATGTTTTCGCTTGTTAATTACTGTATTTTGCTGTGATTTTCCCCTTTTGGGCCCCCTTTCTTCTGTTGTTTGCCTCAGCTGATTCAAGGTGTATGCCGTTCTTTCTCTCCTTCAGAACAAAATGGCGCTGCCCAATGTTGCTTTTGTTTACAATTGCGAGCGCTTGGGCTTGCTGTTTTTCTTTGCGCTGTGCGTGGGACAGTCTAATGCTTTTGGTGACTGGCCTTATGTTTGCATTGGTGTTGGCCTTTGGGTCTTACTGTTTTGCTCTGTTATGATTTCCCCTTTTCCAAGATGACGTCGTCCCTGTGATTGTGGGTTTCAGTTTCGTTAATTGATGCACCAGTTTCCTTTTGCTTTGCTAGGGCGGGGCTGCCTCTACCTATATGGCCGTGCCCGGGGTGTAATTCTACTTTCGTTTTTGCTTAGCGGTGTTCGGCGTGTTGGAGGGGAAATGCTTACGTTAGCGTTGTTAAGCGTATAGGTGCCACTTTTTGTTTTTTCCAACAATATTTTAGCCCCTTTGTTCGTTATTCAGAGGTTTCTCCTCCCGGCGTCCTCTTGCTGCTTTCTTCCCGCTCCTACTCCGTTCCGCTATCCCTAGCTCAGTGTCGCCTGCTCCGCTATGTTGACCGCGCGCAGTTTGTTTCGCTGGAGTCCCGGGCCACCAGTGTCCTATGCCCCTCCTGTAAGATGGAGGCTCTTCCGGTTATCATGCGCCTCGTTCGGTCGGGGGTTGGCCCTTATCGCGTTGTTGTTAGCGCCTACTTACCCTTTTTGATCTCTGTGCTTCTTGTGTGTTTTGGCTATGTCTGCGTTTACTATCTGTTAGTCCGCTGCTGTCTTCTGATGGCGGTGAACTGAGCGTTCCTCTTTTCTTTTTGCCTCTTTCAATATTGCCAGGATGTGTTTTCGCTTTCGGTTTTGCTCAGTGGTGCTCGGTGTGCTTGTTTTGGTTTAGCAGGGGAGTGCGGCACGTTAACTCTAGCCTTTGCTATGCGTCTAAAGCATCTGAATGCCCACTGATCTTCTGTGCGTCTTATGGCTTTTTCCAGCGGTGCATTTGCCTCCTTGTTCTTTACTCAGCGATATCTCCACCCGGCGCCATCTTGTTTCTTGAGTGTTTCGTGGTCCGTTACGAAAGACGGAAATTTGGTCTTGGTAACCCTTCCTTGTTGTCCTCACTGCTTTCTGCTTACTCTTGCTCCATTCCAATATCCTTAGCATCGTTCCGTCTGCTTGACGATGTCGGATGCGTGCTGTTTTTTTCGTTAAAATATATTTCCTTTAAACATAAAATATATATATACTTCTGTGTTAAATAAATCCATCTTGGATTTAACCCCCTGCGAGTGCAGTCATCCTTTCCTGTGATTTCAATATATATTTTACCTACTGGCGGGCGCCAGGAGGTAGTTATAGTTAGGATTATTTTCAATAGAAAAGCTCAACATTCTATTGTGAATAACTTTGGCGCCGGTTGAGGAATCTGCCTGAAACTTTTTCCAAATTTGCCTCGTGGTGCTCCGGTCCTTCCCTGAAAGTTTGGGGGGGATTCGTCAAGCAGGGGCCGAGATAAAAGGGGTCCCAAATCGTGTTTTCCCCATTTTAATTTCCATGGGGCGGTCGACCTCACTTTTAGCCAGAACGGCTGAATGGATTCCCACAAAACTTGGCAAAATTGTAGGGACTGGTAGCCCGATGTGCCTTTGCTATGTATCAAGATATGTGCTCCAGTGGATTTTGAGTAATTTAGGTTAAAAAAATATATATATCTATAAGCGCGCCCCGGTACACGCCCCGGGGCGCTAACCAGCGCACTACGCGAGTTCGCGCGCGGAAAGCTGATTGGCTCTCGGGTGTCTGTCAACATTCCAAACAGTCCGGAGCGGACGCCATCTTGTGTCTCGGTAGGATCGAGACACAAGAAGTGGCAAAAAAAAAGGGGGAACTGACCGTAAGGGGGCAGAGTAGACCCCCCCTGCCCCCTAGGTTTGATGTGGGGGCTATAAAAGGGCCCTGCGGGGCAACAAAAATTATTTCTTTTTTTCCGATTTGCGCGGAGGGAGCGCCGAGTATGCGCACAGCGGTGCGTACTGGGGAGCGTACCATGGGGAAAAAAGAATGATAGAGATTTGTATGTAGCCTTTTTTTATAATTTGGAGGTAGTTCTAAAAAGAACTGTTTTTTTCTTCTTTTTATTGTTTTATATTTTTTTAATGTTTTTTTGAACATTTTGTACTTTTTTTGGCTTTTATGAACTATTTTATATTTTTTTTGTTATTTTTATGGGGAGAAACAAAAAACAGGGAATTTAAAACGGCTCAACTGGAGCAAAAAAAGATCAGGAAAAAATTATGGACTTATGGGGCATTTGTGGTTGTCACCAGCACGGTTGATGAGCGTTATGCTTTGCTCACCATAGGTGATGGTCTTACCACAAAAAATACAAGAGATCTTGTATTGCCCAAACTTTGATTGAATGTTTGGGACCATCTCCCTTGTCTCTGGTCCCGATGGAGTGCTTTCTTTTGGAGGTGCTGGGTAAAGATTGAGGAGGGTTACTGGCCAGTTCTCTCACCTCTGCTGCAGCATAGTTGTTGGGATGCTTGAGCTGCATGTGCCGAATCATGGTGTTATTACCAAATGAATATTTCTTATTAGGGTTCCCCCTTGAAAGTTCAATGCCACAGATTTGGCAAGTCACCTTTGGCACATTCACTTTCTTCTTGCCCTCTGGGATAGAAAAAAACTCCCATACAATGTGCTGCTTTGGCCTGTATGGGGTATTGTCTTCTGGAAGCCACCTCCTCCCCTCCTCCTCCTCCTCCTCTTCTTCTTGACCACCAATGTGATGTTGTGGTGGTCCTATTGGTGGTGGTGGTGGTGCAGATGCTCCAGCTGCTGCTGCTACTGTAGCCATTTTAAAGTACAAAATATTACTCAAAGATCTCCAAACAGGTCTTCCTCAGTCGAAGGACAAAGTCAGAATAAGGAAAAAAGGTGGGGGCTTTCATCATTTGGAAAACAAAACTGTCCTGAACCAATAAAAAGTGTTATTTTCACATGACCCGACGCGCTTACGCAACGCGCACCGGGACGCGCCGCGTAAGCGCGTCGGATGATTACGTTGCGCGATCGAATTCGCTTGAGTGCTTCAGGGTGCGCTTACGCTGTGCGTATCACGCGGAGGCGGCTACGCGATACGTCACGATGATGTTTTCGTTCGCGGCTATAGCGCTAATGGGATGCTCACCGGTGCGCGCCCCGGGGCACGCCGGAACACTGCGCTTTCCGGTGCGCACACCGGGGCGCACACCGGGAGCGCACCAGGGCAAAAAAATAAAATTATAAATAAATATAGTATTATATAAATATACAATATAGGATTCATTATAAAAAATAAAGTACAAAATATTACTCAAAGATCTCCAAACAGGTCTTCCTCAGTCGAAGGACAAAGTCAGAATAAGGAAAAAAGGTGGGGGCTTTCATCATTTGGAAAACAAAACTGTCCTGAACCAATAAAAAGTGTTATTTTCACATGACCCGACGCGCTTACGCGACGCGCCCCGGGACGCGCCGCGTAAGCGCGTCGGATGCTAACGTTGCGCGATCGAATTCGCTTGAGTGCTTCCGGGTGCGCTTACGCTGTGCGTATCACGCGGAGGCGGCTACGCGATACGTCACGATGATGTTTTCGTTCGCGGCTATAGCGCTAATGGGATGCTCACCGGTGCGCGCCCCGGGGCGCGCCGGAACACTGCGCTTTCCGGTGCGCACACCGAGGCGCACACCGGGAGCGCACCAGGGCAAAAAAAAAAATAATAAATAAATATAGTATTATATAAATATACAATATAGGATTCATTATAAAAAATATTAAATTTCATAGGTTTGAGGCCCTATATATAGTTAGGAATTAGCATTTAAAAAACCTATGAAATTCACTGAAAAAAACATAGGTTTCACACCAGTTATCGTTAGGAATTAGCATTTAAAAAACCTATTAAATTCACTGAAAAAACCATAGGTTTCACACCAGTTATAGTTAGCTGGAAATTTTACTGACATAAAACCATAGAAATTCCAACGTTACAGTTAGTTGGACTCACTATAACAAGCGCGCCTGCAATGCACTGCTGATGATGTCACATATTACATCACTCATGACATCGTCAGTGACATCACTCATGACATCACTTATGACACCATCCTTGTGACAGAGTGACAGACCTCCTTTTAGTGTAATGTAACCCTTGAAACACATATTCAAAAATAGAAACTAACATTTTCAAAAAAAGGGAGATACCCATAGCAGTTACAACAACCAATTCAGTTATTCCACCATCTATATACACATCCACTCATTCACCAACAGTTCTATATAGTCACTCATACATATACTCACTCATCATATGTAGTGATACATCTATACATCCTGTTATACACCGACAGTCATCCAAAAGTTACTCACACACATACTCACACATGCAAATAAACTATTGAACATACATTTATTTGCAAATACAACTATACACACACTACCTCCTTACTTCTAAGGAAACTTACACATACTTACTCTCTTAAACAATCACTTATAGAAACACATACTTATTTAAACAGGAACTCTTACAATCTCTTACTCTCACATATACTCACTTATATACATCAAATCTCAAATACACTACATTAAAATATATGTTGTTACTAAAAAAGACGATAGTGAGACAGTCATTCACTCACTAACACACACATATACACACTCATCCACCCATACAGTCCTGCACATATGCTGTCTTAAAAACACATACAAGCAGTGAGTCAGTCACCAACCCATGCAGCCACTTATACACAAAGTGAAACACTGATACATATATTTCAATATTTAAAAGTTACTCGCTAATATATGTATTCAATAAGATACACTTAATAAGGCAGTTAACCAATAATTTTTTTTTTTAAAAACATCCATTTACACACTTATTTAACCATTTTTTCTGCCATCAACCTTTACAAATACATATATAAAACATATTGATTTTTCAGAAAGACACACATTCACTGGCTGGTGTCATCAGTGATGTCATGAATGATGTCACTGATGATGTCATGAGTGATGTAATATGTGACATCATCAGCAGTGCATTGCAGGCGCGCTTGTTATAGTGAGTCCAACTAACTATAACGTTGGAATTTCTATGGTTTTATGTCAGTAAAATTTCCAGCTAACTATAACTGGTGTGAAACCTATGGTTTTTTCAGTGAATTTAATATGTTTTTTAAATGCTAGTTTCTAACTATAACTGGTGTGAAACCTATGTTTTTTTTCAGTGAATATATATATATATATACATATATGTATATATATATATATATATATATATATATATATATATATATATATATATATATATATATATATATATATATATATATATATATATATATATATATCCAACAACAACTCCAGCATGCATATATATATATATTATATTTAAAATGTGGAACAAAAGGAAACATTGCTGCAGGAATATTAACTCAATTTTGAATTGTATTTATAATTTAAATGAATTATAAATCCAATTCAAAATTGAGTTAATATTCCTGCAGCAATGTTTCCTTTTGTTCCACATTTTAAATATAATATATATATATGCATGCTGGAGTTGTTGTTGGATATATATATATATATATATATATTAATTGGATATTAATTGGATTAATTGGATAAAAAAGTTTAAATCAAAAATGCAATTCCCACTAAGACATGTTTTACTGTGCGTTGAGAATGATTTAGTCACATATAGAAGTATTTAAAATAAGGTAATTATGTTTTATTGAACATGATTGTTAACTAATTTTTTATATTCAACAAGGTTAATTTTTAGTTCATGCAAACACACTGATTATGGGTCCTACACCCTCTGCCTGCCATTTCAAATACCTTCTTTTTGGCGTGTGTTCACTCCAAAGGGGTATCGACCCTTAATTCCCCCATTGTATGTCTTGTTCAAAGAAACATAGCAGTATCTCCCGTGTTATTAATAAAACATGCTCTTGTCCGTATGTATGTTGCCCCAATTATATTTTACTGCTCTTTTCAGAATGACAATCTGATGATCAGTGTAGTTGAAGGACAGCCAACATGTGTTTCACCCATAGGGCTGATAGGGGCTGGCTCAAGGCAAAAATCTTGGGTTGAATCCCATGACACAGTTGTCAGTGTTCTATTACAGCGCATTAATCAAATAAATAAATGTATATTATTTGTAGATTTTTTTTACTTTAAATTATATTTTTTTGCATTTTATCTATTTAATATAAAATCATCTAATTTAACATTATTTTCTATGGGCTTTAATTTTAAGTCCCTACCTCAATTATTTTCAACTAAATTGTGTTGCAGCTCCAGTGGTTGCCATTTGTGGTGATAGACTTATTTCAGCTCTGAGCTGGAGTAATAGATTATGGTTTTTTGTCATTTATTGACTGTAGTAACTTTAGAAGTGCAGTTTGTGAATAGCAATATGTTTAGGCCCAGATTTACTAAGGGCTTGCATTGCCCTAGTGTCACACAAGTTCACAGAAGAGCAACGCAAGCCCTTAAGTGAGATGTACTATGCCATGCAGTACCACCTTGCATGGTTCTGTGTGGCATAGTAAATCTGGAGTTGCTCAAGGCTGTGCAAGTTGCTGTCTTGCATTACTCTGGAAAGGCTTTCCATGGGTGGAGCGTGGGCATTCCAACTCATCCAATCATGGTTTTTGATGCATTCGTAACAATAGTAAACCCGAAAGGCGTCAACATTCTATACCTTCCCCAGGGAGGTGTAACGAGTAGAAATATGTTTGTTTTTCCTCGTTTCTCCCTCTTTTCTACACGTGCTGCATTCTGCTGCCTACATAGAAAGAGGAAAAAGCATCAGGGGATTGTTTTTGTACAGTAAGGCATCCCTTCCTGCACCAAAACAATCCTGCCTACAATGCAACCCACCTTGCACCATGCATTGGTGTTAGGCAGCCACTAATGTGCCAGTGCAGAGAGAGAGAGCAGGAGTGTGCCCTATCTTATTAGTTATGGCACATTCCTGCTTTTCTATTTGACTCAGTGCAGCAAATTGTCTTTCTGCATTGCACTGTATCACATGTTAGTAGTTCTGCCCCTTACTCTTTTGTGGGTGGGTTCAGGTACCCTAATGCCCCTCCCTAATCTTAATTTGTCCATCCTCTAATCCACTCCTCTCTGTCACTTCCACATTTACTACTACAATGAATACGTACACATGCACAGACTTTGCAGCTGGGCTGGAGATCACTCAACAGAAAAAGATAGGAGAGGTGGAGGGGAAACCTTCAAGTGTACGTTTGTGAATAGCATTTTGTAAAACGTTTTAGCACTGTTGTGGTGCTACAAAAAGGACTTAAATACGATTTCTGAGTGGTTCCGTAGTTTAAATGTACAAGGTTTACGAAAAAAAAAAATAAGCATGTATAAAGACTATGAAGAAAAAAGTATTATAAAGAAAAGTGCATATTCCCAGCCCTGACACTAAAGTGCACCTATTTTTAGGCAGCTATCAAATGTGATGAGACAAGTGCCATTGGCTGAAGTCGGCTGATCCATTGACCTATGCTGTAAGCTGTGGTGGGCACAAACAACATGTGACCGACTATTGAGCAGACAAACAGATGAAGAGGGCAGGGCCAACGGGTCAACACCACTGTATGTATGTGTATTTCTATATGTATTTATATATGTATTTTTTTATCACTTGAGACTGACCAGAATGCAAAAGCTGTCTTGTTTGAGTCTTTGACCTAATAATGAAGACTGTGCCCAACGTTACTTCTAGGCAACGAGAGGAACAAATATGAAAAAATGAGAAACAGTACTTGAAAGCTTTGACCTTGTACTGTGACATTGCTCTTACCCAAGCAATATATAGCATGTCGTGCATCTACTGATGCTTGGCAGAGTCTACTGAACCAGCACAGATCATTAATCATTATTTCACCCAAACAGGCTCTGTTATCCCCAGATCCACTACTTCATAATGCAGCAGAATGTACATATTAAGCATTAAATGAAACAATGATGAGACCTAACCTTCATATGTAACGCTGTTTGTGCAGAGGAGAACCAGTATGTGAATTATTTTGGGATTGAATAAAGTATTTGGCTCTTGATTTCACAATTTGCCAGTCGACGCGCTCCTTTATTTTGATATGAACAATTGCACTCATAAATCTGAGAAAATATACTGCATTGTAATTTCCTAACTTAAAGTCTGTAAACCTGTATTGGGTAAAAGCATGAATGAAAACCTTTTTTATACAGATGTCAAGTTTTGGGGTTTCAGTAAAGGTAAGAAAATAGAGAAAGGTGACAATATTATAATTTAAATGAGTGGAGTGTTGACCAATTTGAAACCCAGACAGTGCATTCATTTCTGCTTATTGTTTAATCACTGTGAATTTATTTATTTATTGCCATTTGTAAAGCGCGACAAATACCCGCGGGCGTCTCGGCGCTAAGGAATATTTGCATAAGTGTTGCTCATTGCGGCTAGCAGCGTTCAGAAACATTCAGGACAGAAACTATTGGTTAAACAACCAGGTTTTTCGTTTCTTACGAAACTGCAGGAGAGACGGGCTTAGCCTAATGTCCTGCGGCAGAGTGTTCCATAGTTTGGGTGCTGTGGTTAAGAAGCGACGATCACCCCAAGATACTGTTTTGGACCGGGGAATCACTAGCTGGTTATGGTTAGATGACCGCAGCTGTCTAGGTGGGAGATATCGAACCATCTGGTCCTTTAGAAATTGGTGGCCTTTGTTGTTTAAGGATTTGTACACTATGCATAGCGATCCTATTCTGGATGGTCAACCAGTGTAATTGTTTTATTGTTCCAGATATGGCTGCAAATTTTGGAATTCCTGAGAGTAGACGTGCTGCCGCATTTTGAATCGACTGCAACTTTTTTAAAACCCTGACCTGGGTGTTTAGAAATAAACCATTACAGTAATCAAGTGCCGAGAGTACTAAGGAGCTAACCAGCGTTTTAGTGGCAGCTGCTGGCAGGAACGGACTTATTTTTCTGATCATGCGTAATTTGTAGTGAGCTGTTGATGCCACTTTATTTGCATGGTCCATGAAAGTGAGGCCCTCGTCAAAGGTGACTCCTAGGTTTCTGACCTTGGCCACTGGAGTAGGAGGTGCACCAAATGTAGAAGGCCACCACACTAAAGACCAAGATGGTAGAAGTGGTCCAAAAATTACCACCTCGGTTTTTTCCGAGTTAAGTTTTAGGCAGTTTATTGCCATCCACTCTCCTATGTCCAGCATTCCTTTCTGAAAGCGTTGGGCCACCTCCAGACCGTCGCCTTTAATGGCCAGTACCAATTGCGTGTCATCTGCATACGAAGTTAGGCTCATCCTGTGGCTTTTGATGACACTAGCAAGGTCCGACACATAGATGTTAAATAGTGTCGGACTTAGGGATGAGCCTTGAGGTACTCCGCATGGCAGAGACAACTGGGCAGATTGGTATGTCCCCAAGGCGACAGCCTGGGTTCTGTCCTTGAGAAACGAAGCCAACAGTTTTATTACTGTTTGTCCAACACCCATTTTACCGACACGGTCGACCAAGATCTTATGGTCGACCGTATCGAAAGCCGCAGACAGGTCCAGCAACACCAAGACTGCTGTCCCACCCTGGTCTCGGATTGCTCGCACATCGTCTGCCGCTTTAATTAAGGCGGTTTCGGTCCCATGGTATTTTCGGAATCCGAATTGTGTGTCATCCAGCAAACTGTGGTTCTCGATATACTCCGACAATTGTAAGTTCATAGCCTTCTCGACCACTTTTGCTATAAAAGGGAGACTGGCTTTGGGCCTATAGTTTTTTAGTTCGCTTTTATCCAGACCTGGCTTCTTTAAGAGAGGTTTCAATAGTGTCTTTTTTAAAACAGTGTGATATGTGCCTGAACTCAGAATGGAGTTGCATACATGGGTGATGATAGGTATTATGGCATCCATCACCGGACGAAACGCCGAGAGAGGGCAGGGATCCAATGCCGATCCTGATTTAATTGTGGTGACAATGGTTCTTACATGGTCATTGGTAAAGGATTGAAACTGTTAAAGCTAGTGGGATGTATATTAAGGAGAGTAGGATTAGTTGTAATGGAATTAGATGCGAAAGCTTGATAAATGTCATCTACTTTGGAAAAGAAGAAGCTAGCGAGCTCATCGCACATTGCTTATGATGGAGGTGGAATGAGGTCGGGAACATTGCCTGACAATGTTTTAGTTTTTTCATATAGTTTTTTACTAGAGTGTTGAGCTTGCTCAATTTGGGCAGAATAAAAAGACTTTTTGGCTGTTACTATCATTCCTTTATAAACAGTGTGTGAGTCTTTATATCACTTTCTGCTTACCGCATCATATGTTTTCCTCCACTGCCTTTCACAGTTCCTACTGTGTTGTTTTTGCTTTTTCAGTTCGTCTGTATACCATGGGGCTGTTGGCCTAGATCTATTTTTAGATGTAAACCTTGTGGGAGCTAGGAGATTAGTGGCATGGTCAAGCCAGTCATAAAACTGAGATGTTGCCATGTTTGGTTCGGATGAGATCAGTGGTCGCGTACTATCTAACTGATTTTTCAGTTTTGACTGATCTATATTCTTCCAGACTTTGAAAGAAATAGGGGCCTGGGTATTGCCTTTCTTATACTCGGGAGCTGTGATTGTCATGGTACTGAAGACGGCGTAGTGATCAGTCCATGGCATAGGTAAAATATCTGAGATCTGGAGGCCCTTTACATTGAAGAATATACCGTCTAGTGTTTGTCCTGCCACATGGGTGGGTGAGGCCACCAGTTGTCTAAGCCCCAATATGTCCATATCCGAGAGCAAGGCACGGGTGTCACTCTGGTTCTTGTCTTCCAGATGGAAGTTTAGATCACCTAGGACCGTAAAGGAATCCTCGATGGCCAGCTATTCCAGTATAGTACTTAGGCCAGATAGAAAAGCTGCCCTACCCCCTGGGGGTCGATAGAGGAGTATCCCTTTAAAATTATATAGGGCGCTGAGTTTAACTCTGAACTGTAATGCTTCACATGATGTGTCTGGAATATGTGAGATTGTGATAGCAAACCTTTCTCTTGCTATGATTGCTAACCCTCCTCCTTTTTTTCTAATTCTATCCTGTCTGTAGATTTTATAACCATTAGGTGTAGCGACCACTAAGTCCGGTTCAGAAGCATTGTCAGTCCATGTTTCGGTTATAAACAGAAGGTCTAGATTATAATCAGTTATAAGGTCAGCTATTTCCTGTCTGTGTTTGCAGAGAGAGCGAGCATTGATAAGGGCCATAGCTACGGGTATATCTCTATCTTTAATATGTATCTTAGCTTGCTGTCTCACCATGTCTTTTGTTATCACTTCATTACAATGTGCGCAATGCAGCACTGCGTCCTTTGGAATTAATGTCAGGTCGTGTTGGGTACAGCCTGGTGCCAGGGGTGGTCGTAGATCCAGCAGAAATGAGCGTGAATAAACAGTATGCTGAGTATTATGTTTTGGGCCATAGGTCGTGGCCCTAGGCCCGGTCCCGGCGCGGACGGGCGCAGACGGGCTTGCCTTTGGCGCGCCGCCGGCGCGCCACCGGCGCGCCCGCTGCGCGGGCGAGAGGATCTATTGTTTTTATCCATGATTAGCTGAGTGGGAGGAGGGTGGGAGGGACGATCAACTAGACCGCCAGCCTTCCCCTAAGTAATATGGCGACTGAAGTGGCTGAAAGGACTAATCAGCGCGTGATAGCAGCGGCGCTGTACCAGGCAAGTACAAAATAGCAACCTCGGGCGACGCAAGTCTCGCACCCAGGTTGGAACTGCAATTTAAAAATGAGCTATTTAAAATATTTGCAAAGTTTGTTTAAAACGTTATTAGTACCTCAATAACATGACAATTCTTCAGCATTCAATGAGAGTTGCACCAGAGCGTGCAAAGAACCTCCGGCTTCCGCCTCAGAGGTGAAAAGAACAGAAATGCAAATATCACAGAGCAATTGTAGGCACGCCCTTAAGTAACCTGGGAGGGCGGGAGGGACGATCAACTAGACCGCCAGCCTTCCCCTAAGTAATATGGCGACTGAAGTGGCTGGAAGGACTAATCAGCGCGTGATAGCAGCGGCGCTGTACCAGGCAAGTACAAAATAGCAACCTCGGGCGACGCTCGAACACTCGAGATAAGCGAGACAACACTGGGTGTGAATTGTCTTTCAACCATAAAAGAAGTCAAAGCATCTCAGATCAGAATTATTAAAATCAGACATACTGTACATTATGGAATGTACAGTATAGTGTACACGCTTAAGAATTTCTAATGTCCTGTTCGGCAGGCAGTAGTAGAAGTAGTTTTACTCTGGAATTAAACAATAATAGTTTTTTGACATCTTGTCTGCATGTCTCAGCTGCTTTTGTGCTTTAGTTCTGAAATGACTGGATCAGCGCGCCATTGTGCCAGCACATGTTTTACTGAAGATGCTGCTCTTGGAAAGAGCATGGATTTTACAAAAAGGCTTCACTTGGGAAGTAGTCCCACATAATGCCTATCTCCACGCTCTATTTAGCAACGTCACTGGCAGTATTCAAAGTTTGCAGGAGGGAGCCAAAGAGACTCACCTTTGGCCTAAATCCAGCACAAGTGTTTAGCAATTGTGCTAGTGTCCATGTGATCTAAGTTGAGTAACATAGTAAACATTATCGGATCATGACCTCCCCTTCAACTGACACACACTTCACCTAACATTGAAGAACCTGTTCGCTTTAAGATTTCTTTCAAACTGATCAGTGCATGCATCCAGCAACAGCTTCATTCATGCTATTATTCTAAACCTTGGGCAAGACATGGTCTTCCACTCACTGGTTGCAAACAGAATAAAATGTTGGGCATGACATCTTTATTTCAAGATCATCATGCCAACTTGGTAGTGCTTTAGATCTCTGTCCCAAGTATTTGGGAACCATATGAGAGATAACATGTTTTTGAACCGCTTTTCTTGTGGCAGACATAATCTGCATGCTACTGCAAAACCCTTACCCCAATGTGCGATCAAACTCATGATAATAGTGACTACTGAGATATATATATTTGATGTGTGGATGTGAGCTATAGTTTTCAACAGTCAATTGCAATTTTAACAATAACAGAGTAACAGAGTGTTCATCACCTTACTCGTCAAATCTTTGAAGAGAAGAAATGTTTAAACCATCTACCGAACGATGAACCAAAATATTACAAATCTCAGCCAAGTGCATCAAATCAAAAACATTCTGCAATTCTTTTTGTTTTTGATTGTTGATTGTCCAATATTGGGTAAATTAAAGTGATTATGACTTTTCACTGGATTGACACCTCAAAATAAATCTAATCTTTGCTGTCCAACATATCACAAATAGTCAATAGGCACATCAGGTGCTATTGATGAGAAATAAGATTGGTTGCATAAATAATTCTTGAAATCTGCCTCATTGGTACAAAGGGAGAGAACTTTAATACCTGCAATCCACAATGATATTGGATGCAAGTACACCGTAAAGGCCGGATTCAAATGCCCTACATTTGGAAGTCAGAATTTAAATCCCTTACATTTGGAGCAGGTATCACAAGAATGTGCAGGATTGGCATGTGTGACAAGACTTCTACATGCACTTTGTATATGCTTCCTTCAATACATGTCTGATTGGACGCTAACATGGTCATTGTATGTGTGCTTACTGCATTAAAGTGCATAATGTGCATACAGGGCCTAGAAAACAAGCTTTCTGGTTTAAATGGTGCAGCTAAATAAATGCTTGATTGCCATGTTAATCTGATACTCACGTTAAGATGTTGGAGAAAGCCAATTCCTATTCTCTAATGATCATTTTATTAGCAAGACAGCTGAAATTTACCTACAAGGAGAATATAACCTTGTGAATTATTTTACGTAGAAAGAAGGGAGAAAAGTACCAATAGGTTTCTGTGTACTGTTATATTTTGAACAAGAAGCCAAGCATGAGCTGGCTTCTCCTCCCTCATAGAACACCTTGCATAAGGAAGATATATGAGAAGGTGCTGTTACTAACCGACCAGGCGGACGGTGCTGGAGGGACACCATAACACAGTGTTCTGGCTCTAAGATATAAAGTAGGGTGGTATTGTACTCTTACTGGAGGGATGCTGAAATACAGAATTTTGGCTTCAGGTCTAAAGTACCAATAAGGTACACAAGGAGTCTATACATAATATAGCATATTTAGACAAACTACACAATGATGCTGTTAAACAGCTAGTCAAAAATATAGGTAGGGATAGAGACTAACTAAATAGGGATGTGTGAAGAAATATTATATCCTAATACATGTAATAATTATTGAGCTGATTATAATACAGTCATTATAATGCATTATAATGCACATCATATTCAGTAGAATAGTGTATAATAAAGTACCATATGAGGTAAAATACCAATAACTGTGTGTGCTTTTGGAGTATGTGGTTCTATATACACCTGTAGATGTGAGTTTCTTAGACAGATTTTTTACTGAGTTCTAACACACCCACCTGATAGGGGTTTTACCTATTAGTGCAGGAGTGAAAGACAGTTGCCAGTTTTCCTTTTTTCCCACGAAGAGGTCATAGTTTCCTATTCGGGCATTGGAAATCTACTGGGTATGACCCCAAATATTTGGGGGGTAAATGACAGAGGCACTACTATAAATATAGTTGCATATTTCCAATATTACTGTTGTAGTTCAACATTTACTCTTGCAAATTTTCTATTATATGAAAATTCCACAACAGTAAGTCAGCAGAAATGTGTATTTGCACCTTCAACTTTTCACTTCTTATGCTACATACCTTCATGAATTCTTAAAGTTATTTTACCCTTAGGGTCAATTTAATGAGTGCTTCCAGGGTGGAATGTCCATGTTAAACGTTTGTGAATCCCTAAAATGTAGGAAGTTGTACATTTCCCATTCATTTGCATGGACTCCTCTACACTCATCTTTTCCCACTAGTAAATTGGTCAATTTTCAACAATTTTAGTGTACTTAATGTTTTTGATAGTGCATTTTTCATTGCTCAATTTGCATCTGAGTGTGTAAAAATGTTCTAAATCAGACAATAAACTGTGCATACTTAATATGTATAACTACATGACACGTTGACACAAAACAACCATCCATCTTAGCAAAACAGCCTAAAAATACAACAATAAATGCCACATAAGGACAACATAGTGGCACACCACACAATAACATGGTAACACACTAAAAACCAAAAGGTAATGACAATAGAACACAGTGACATACCAAGTACAGCAACACAATACACCACAATAATACCATAGCACACTTTTAAAACAGCACTATGACACCAAAACACAAAAACATATAATATCACACCATAGTAACAGAACATAAAAACACAATATAGCAGAACTCAATTGCAAACGTATTCTTTTGTGTAATTTTCTGTTGGTGTAGCATACTGTCGCTGTGTTGTTTCTGTATGCTGTGTTGCATCGATGTGCTGCATTATGTTGGGGTGTTTTATTGCATCCTTTCCTTGTTTTATGTATTCATTGCTGTGTTGTTTAAGAATTATTGTGTTATGTTTTCTACTCTATTGGTGTTATTGTGTTGTGCTATTGTGATATGGAGCTGTGCTGTTGCTGTATCTACTTAAATATGCACAATTATTCTTTTCACACATTACGACCGTTGCAAATCAGCTTTCATAATACAGTGGTAAAAGATGTGTTTGCATCAAACACTGCCTTCTGACATGACATAGAGTCAGCTAATAATGTTTGTGATTTGATCCCCAATGCTCTATTAAGAGACAGGACAGTGGAGTCCTTTTGTGGAGGTTAGGTCACTAACATTTCACTTCATCAACACTGCACTCGTTTGCCAATAATGCTGCTCCTAGTTGATGCAGCTGAGTCAGATGTCATTGTTGCCAACCGCAATGATATTTATTTGACAGATATGCAGGTTAAGTGGAGTAGTGATGTCCACAGCGGCTGCATTACTGACACTGGAGCTGGTATGTGTGCTGTCACATTGACTATGTACCAGGATTAGACAACTGCGAAAGCGCTTCTCTGCATGAAGGCTTAAAATAATATTTCTGTTCAAACAGCACCACATATTTATAGACGTAACCAGAAAATAGATATGTTATATATGTTTGTGGAAATATACTATGACAAGTGGCTTTCAGTGCAAAAATAAGCATTGGTAATGCCAATAGGTCTGGCAAATCAATTCCCTATCAAAACATACCTACAAATCCATGTATGTTAATGGAATAGGACACGTTAGAATGCAAACATTTACAAAGCATGCCTTTACTACGCAGTATTTGCATTGCAACATCCGTTACAACGCATGATTTTACAACGCGTGCCATCACAATGCATTTTTAGAAACTACATTTACAACGCATTCCATTACAATGCATACCATTACAACGCATTCCATTAAAATGCATAACACTTTTAGGGCAACAATAGGGTAAGTGTTGGATAGTGTTGGGGTAAAAATTACTATTCCCACTCCAGTATGTGCAATAGTAGGGCAAGTGTTGGCTAGTGTAGCAGTAAAAATTACTATTCCGACTCCAATGTGTAGGGTAAGTGTTGGATAGTGTATAGTTAAAAATTACTATTCCCCATTACTTACCTTATAATGCGTTGTAATGGCATGCGTTGTAGTGACATGTGTTGTACTGGCATGCGTTGTAGTGACATGCGTTGTAATGGCTGCATTGTAATGGCATGCGATGTAAAGGCTGTTGCATTGTAATGACTGCATTGTAAATGTAGTGCATTGTAATGACTGTGCTGTAATGGTTGTTTTCCACGTTAATGACTATCCTCTTCTCATCTGTGTCACTGTCAGAGAAACAGGATGTAAATAATCTATTAATTTAAGACACTTTAATATCATTGTAATGGCATGTGTGTGCGCCTAAACGTTAAAGCTTAATCAATTGGATAAACAAACAAAGGGCCTCATTAGGATGGCGGTCGGAATTTAGTGCGACCTCCATCCATTTGTAAAAGGGACCGCCCTACTACAAGTCGGTGGTCTCACAGTCCAAATAATGATCCGACTGCCCCCATGGGGGTCCCAATGTCTTTTTTATGTATTGTGGTAGGTGCTGCAGGATGCAGCACCCGCTGCAGAGCATAAAATATGCCTGAAACATATCCCTGCACTATGTGGTGCAGGTAGATGTAGGGGGCCACCTTTGGTAAACAAAAAACTGAGACCCAGGGGGGCAAGGGGTGACAGCTATGGCGCCCCAATGTCCTTTTCTGCATGCCTTTTCATGGCGGGTTCACCTCCATGAAAAGTCTGATGAAAAGGAACATCGTAATGCCTACAGCTGTGCCTGGCAGGCACCACCACCATTGTAGGCATTACTCCAACGGACGGATCCGTGGGGGTAGGTCTTTATAACCGCCACACGTATGCCCGCCATCCAAATGTGGTGAGCGGAAAAAATGTTGGTGCGGTCCCACTATCATGCCCAAAATGATCACAGCTGTGTGGAGAAGAGGCACCTTTTGTGGAAGCACACAACTTCTGCACAATCAAAACATGTACTCCAGGCTCCCAACATGTGGGCAGAGCCATGGACCCTTTCCTAATGATGCTCACATAATTGTTTTGCCATACCATAATTGTTTTGCCATACCATAAAAAGAGTCTAAACAAGTGTATGTCGTTTCTTTCCTACAGCACAGTAAATGAGCAAGACTATTTTGGAGTATTCATTTAAAATAAAATGAGATGGCATCAGAATTAAGGGATGTGAGTAAAAGCACAAGATACAGTGTAAGGTATTTCCTATTGTACAACTGCAAACTATTCAAGATGCTCTTGGGAAGACTATCACCATGTAATACAAAATAGCAAACAGAATAGCCTCCATTGTAACTGCCATGGGAACTGGGTGCAGTTGTGCAATATAAGTGAAAGAAACACACTGAAAGTGAGACTTTTATTTTATTGAGATGGGCAAGTTTTTTTTATTACAGACTTCTCTTACCAACTTTCTTTTATTTTGCATCACAGTTTCTTTATTATTGGGAAAAAAAATTAAACATGAACATAAGCATAGACATATAGTAAATATTTGCACTTGCATTGACATTGGCATTGTGTTAATTATTGCTTACACTTTTCCTTTATTTAAACAGTACACTGTGATATTTTCAATTATTGTGCTATATACTTTGAAGTTTCTATGTTGTAACAAATTAGTTACAGTAAGTCCTGGCACCTGCTGCATCATTGCAATCATGAACCTAGTGCCTGCTAGGTAGGTGCATGTTGACTATTTTAAGAATGGGCACTTGGTGCAGTTGGTGTTCTTTATATTATATAACAATGAAAATGCAGGAGGCTGTTTAAATTACCTTGGATAACTAAAACTCTTTTTAGCAATTAATGAGCTAAAATACCAGGCGTACAGTGAGCCAAATTAGACAAATCATTTGCCTGTTGTAAGAATGTGCAGTTGATGTTCTTTATAGTATATAACAACGAAAATACAGGAGATTGTTTCATTTACTTTGGAGGACTAACACCCCTTTTAGCAATTATTAAGCTAAAATACCATGTGTTAAAAGTATGCAAATAAATATGAACGCATTTAACATCCATGTAAATATGAACTGCAAACTTCTCACTATTAGTAAATAAGTCCTCCTTCAGTTTACAGAGTATCGATCATTTATCAAGTGGCTTATTCATATGGCCAGTGGAAAATACAAAAACCATATAACATGTTTTTGGTGCTAGAACAATACAATCTGCACATTAAAGGTCAGTTCGAAAAAAAGCCAGTCTTATTACCTTCCTGCTTACTAAGTGTTTGGTGTTAAAAAGTGGAGAACTCACACCAAAAAAGAAAAAAAAAACGTTTTTTATTTATTTTAAAGTATTCCAAAATAATAGATAACGTCCAAAAAAAGAACAGCAGCACTAGTCTCATAAACTCACCAAACACGCTTGCTCACAAAGACAAGCTTTGATGCTATGCGACAACAATGCTCAGCAGCTGGAATTTTCGAATTTACTATTCTTGAAACTATACAGCCTTCCTTCCTGGCCAGTAGAAGGAACAGGCTGCAATCACAAAACTCGAGAAATACTTTTAGAACAGGCACATGACCGTGTTTACAATCCCAGACTCTACAGGAGTTGTCTGGCGCTGTAATGTTATACAGAAACTGTCCCAACAGATAAAGGAGGTTAAAACATCTCTTACGAGCACCATGGAGCGTGATCTTGTAAAGCACTGCAATCATCTAATTCGGGTTTACACTACGTAATGCAGCAACAAGAAACACAGATTTTTGTTTTATTAGCGACAAATACATAACATAGGAAAAAATGCAATTTTATGAGCACAATGCGAGGAGGTTACCCTATGATGAAGCATGCCACCTACGGGTGGGTGAGGGAAACCATCGGTGAAAGAGACACTCCAGCAGTCCACCATTTCGTCTAGGCTCAGGGGAGCTTGTGTGCTTTTGCTTAAAGTTTAAGGTGCAATATACCTCAACACTTTGCTATTTTTTTAAGTCCTATTCACAAAATGACATCATCATTCATTGTATCATGTCGTCTCAGAGATAATTTTGATTGCAGTCAGCCACAGTTCGTGCAGGTGAGAGCGATGGGGCCAGGTGGGGAGGATTTCAATGGACGTTGTTGAGGGAAAATGAATTATTTATTAAGTTTTCCCTTGTCTTTGTCCCTTGAAATCCCCTCCACCTTACCCAACTTCTCTTACCTGCATGGGCCACAGCTGTTTGCAGTGCAATTATCCCTCTCAATAGGGGAATATCGATGGGACTAACAGCATCGTCCTAGTCAGGCCATAACAGTCTACACAGGTAGGTGTTCTGGGGCTTGAATGTGATGTCTAATAATGATCAGCATGTGCATACTTGTTTTTGAGGAGGTTTTCAGTTGTGTTTTATAAGATGATTTGTGTTTTATAAGATGACTCATTCCTGATGTGGGCTAGGATAGTATTCTAAATTCTGAGACTTGTTCTGAAATATGGGGTTGCAGCTACTTTTTTCTGTTGTTAAGGCCTCGATTACGAGCACAGCAGTCCCAGACATAATAATTATAGTGCCAGTTTAAAATCTGATAATTTGGAGCTCAGACTTCAGCTGGTGAAACTGGATTAACTTAGTGAAAATAGCAGAGATGCAAATTTTATCAAACTCAGTATCTTTCCGCAATCATCAGGTGTACTAAACTTAACATACCTAATTTCAGTCCCGACCCAATAGCAAACAAGGGTTTGCGCAGGTGTCGGAATTATCTGGCTGACTTATAATCATGACTTATGTCTTCTGGATCCACCCCAGACATTGAGTTTTTTTGTTTAGTTGTTTAGGTGAAGGGCTATATAGGTTGGGAAAGCTGGTATGAAGAGTCATAGGCTTCAATGGCAACCAATTATAACTTGTTAGGATAGGGGTCATATGCTCACCTTTTCTGGTGTAAGTTAAAAAGCAGGCTGTTGTGTGCAGCACAGCTTTTAGTGGGGTAGGTAAATCCTTAGACTAATCAAGAGATAACTAAGGTATCAACAGCTGTTTTTAGATCATGCAAAGATAGAATGTCTTGAATTTGTTTAATGTTTGTAGGTGAAATCTTGTTGACTTCGGCTTAAAAGCATGAATAGCAATTTATAGTGGAGTGAGGTGCAATTCTGGGAGGCACATCCTTAATATAATCGAGAGATGATAAGGTGGTTTTGACAGGTGTTTTTAGATCTTGCAAAGACATTGTGGCAGGCACTTTATTGCAAGGAGAATGGAGGGGGGTAGTTAGTTAGATGTAAGTATTTCGAGTGTGTTTTTATGTTTTTAATAACAATGTTATTCCTATGCAGGTAGCATTTGTACGTTCATGTCGGAGTGAATTTTTATTTTTTTTGTACTGTTGGTTTAAAAAAGGGAACTCTGTGGACAGAAGTATTTCTATTTCTTTTAAACCAAAGTGTAAAAGAAACAAAACATTTTAACACATTTTTTTTAAAGGCAAGCGTATTCATGGATCTTTAACCACGTGGAATTTTGAACTACGCAGATGGGATGATTCGCCAGAACGAAACCTATGGTAATTTTAGAGCGTTTTTGTTAATGTTTTTTTGCTTTGATTTCTCACGCACAGTGGAAAGAACATCGATGGAAAGAGGATTGCAATGCTGGATTTGCTGTCACTGTTTTTGGTAATCAATTTTGATTTCTCTGGATGTTTTTGGGAATGCGTTTTTTAAAATTATCACAGATTTTTTTGTAGCATTTGATTTGCAAATAAAAATGGTTACGTCAATCTTTGAATTTTTTGATAGTTGATCACGTGCTTTTAATCAAATTGTGGATTATGGTTACACAGTTTGGATATCTGGGGAGGTGCAGACTCTTGCTGGACCGTGGATTTTCATAGAGGAACAAGAGTCAAAGAAGGAAGACAACTAAAGGTAGAATCCAGTTTTTCTAATGTTTGTAAAAAATTGTTTTTGGAAAAAAAATTTTATTAAAAAATCGCAAAGCAGGCAAGTAAGATAGAATAGGTGTTAGTGATAGTAAATGTAGTGTGTGTGCAATATTGTCTAAGTAGTCTGAAGCCACCATCAAAGAAAACTGTTGGATTTGACCCAATAGTCTCTTGGACATTTCTTTTTGAAACATGTGGGTTTAGACTACCAGTCAATGATTGTGCTATTCTCATTTCTTGGAAACTTTGCTCCTTCAAAATTTCCCAAAAATTATAAAAGTTAAGATATGGATTTCCAATGGATTTATTGCACGAGTTGGGCCGTTCCTCTATGGCATTATTGGTATTTGTTCCTACCTCTAAGCAGGTCGTATAACAGTTACAGCACTTAACAGGAAACTTCGGATTCGGGCAGTGACCCGACTTGCTTAGCTGGCCAATCCAAGTGGCTTCAAAGTAATTTAGTAGGTTGCCCAATCTGTCTTCATTTGTAGTAAAATAGTCAGATTCAGTATTTGATGTGTGGTATTCATCCACACAGTCAGGAGGATAAAAGCACAATGCTGTTAGGTTTTTAAATTCAAATTGCAGTTTACTGTCTAATATGTAATCCTCAACTAAGGATGTTTTTTTAATTGTTCACCAATATACCTGTGAAAAGTGAAAAAAACATTATTGAATTTGGGTTTCTGGATACATTTTAGTAATGATGTTAATCATTGATAATTTGAAATCAATTATTACTTTTCTAGAACTTTTGCTCTGTGTGTTCGATTTTAGTACTGTTAAAAGTTCAGTGTATGTTGAGGTTTGCTTATCAGGGAGTAAACTGTACACTACGGGGCCTTTAGGATCACGGGCGGATCTCAACCGCCCTCATGGCGGTGGCGATCCGCCCGTGATCCAACCCCCGCCACCTATTTCCCCCGCCATATTACTATGGCGGGGGGACCGCGGCGGATGGAAAGACCATCCGCCGCTTTTCCGCTCGGTTAACTCGTTGACCGGGCAGAAAAGGGTTTAATATGGTGGCGGTGTCTGTTAGACATCGCCAGCCATATTACCATGGGAGCGGTAAGATGCCTTTCCGTGGCGGCATTGCCGCCACAGAAAGGCATGTGTGAATAGACTGCAGGGACCCGTTGCAGGTCCCCAGGGACTCTGGGGGGTTGAAGGGTACACATGGGAGGTACCTATGGTACCCCCCTGCAGTTCCATGCACCACATGGCAGGCACCGCGCGGTGCCTGCCATGTGGTGCATGGAAGTACATGACATGCCTTCCTGGCATTGTGGCGGGTGGTGCTGAGTGCACCGCCGGCCACAATGACAGGAATGCAGGATGCGACCACCACTGTGGGGGGCGCATCCTAAATGCCCTCACAGGACCCCCGCCCTTATGGCGGACGGTCCCTTTTCCCGATTTGTCCGCCCGTCATCCTAATGTCCCCCTTAGTGAACTACAGTATTATTAATGTAGGCATAAATAGTGTATGTTTGGCTGAATGGTTGGGTTGTGGATTTAAACGTCCCATCCATCATCCAAATATCACTTCTCTCCAATTTTAGAAGGTTAGGGGGGTGCCAAAGATTAGTATTCTTTTTTGAGGGTTTCTGTTTTTGTGCAACAGAAAGGTTTCATTAGTTGCGGTTACATGTTGGGGTTACTTGCCTGTTTTTTCCTATGAATAATTCTTTTTAAATTAGGGATTGTGGGCACAGAACTAGCTACATGCATAGACATGTTTTGGGAAATCTCCCTCAAAACTGAGTCACATGGTTCATTGGAGGTGCATGCAAGGTATTTCATTTGATTAATGTTTTCTCTAACCTCTATCTCCATTGCAGAAGAAGAGTGGTTATGCTTTACGATGGATTTAGGCCCAGATCTCTGTACTGGGGTGAATGTATTACATTGTTCTGCATTCTGTCCATCAACTGTTATTTTTGCATTCATCACCCAGAGTGGGATGGGTATGCTCAGACGTGAGTCCCATGCTCTCCACACCACTGGAGTCAAGCTATCCTGGCTGAAGAAGGCTGATAGCCAGAAACTGGTCCTAGGATGCTTGATTCCGGTCCAGGAAAGACATGGCTTGGCAGTTGAGGCTGGACTGTTCCCATGAGGCACAGGGTCATGGCTGATTTGCATATGGCCATGTCTGAACTGGAGTGGTGTGGAGTGCAAAAAAAACAATGGATTTAGGCCCAGATCTCTGTACTGGGGTGAATGTATGACATTGTTCTGCATTCTGTCCATCAACTGTTATTTTTGCATTTGTCACCCCGAGTGGGATGGGTATGCTCAGACGTGAGTCCCATGCTCTCCACACCACTGGAGTCAAGCTATCCTGGCTGAAGAAGGCTGATAGCCAGAAACCGGTCCTAGGATGCTTGATTCCAGTCCAGGAAAGACATGGCTTGGCAGTTCGGGCTGGACTGTTCCCATGAGGCACAGGGTCAAGGCTGATTTGCATATGGCCATGTCTGAACTGGAGTGATGTGGAGTGCAAAAAAACAATGGATTTAGGCCCAGATCTCTGTACTGGGGTGAATGTATGACATTGTTCTGCATTCTGTCCATCAATTGTTATTTTTGCATTTCTCACTCCGAGTGGTATGGGTATGCTCAGACGTGAGTCCCTTGCTCTCCACACCACTGGAGTCAAGCTATCCTGGCTGAAGAAGGCTGATAGCCATAAACCGGTCCTAGGATGCTTGATTCCGGTCCAGGAAAGACATGGCTTGGCAGTTGAGGCTGGACTGTTCCCATGAGGCACAGGGTCATGGCTGATTTGCATATGGCCATGTCTGAACTGGAGTGGTGTGGAGTGCAAAAAAAACAATGGATTTAGGCCCAGATCTCTGTACTGGGGTGAATGTATGACATTGTTCTGCATTCTGTCCATCAACTCTTATTTTTGCATTTGTCACCCCAAGTGGGATGGTTATGCTCAGACGTGAGTCCCATGCTTTCCACACCACTGGAGTCAAGCTATCCTGGCTGAAGAAGGCTGATAGCCAGAAACCTGTCCTAGGATGCTTGATTCCGGTCCAGGAAAGACATGGCTTGGCAGTGCGGGCTGGACTGTTCCCATGAGGCACAGGGTCAAGGCTGATTTGCATATGGCCATGTCTGAACTGGAGTGGTGTGGAGTGCAAAAAAACGATGGATTTAGGCCCAGATCTCTGTACTGGGGTGAATGTATGACATTGTTCTGCATTCTGTCCATCAACTGATATTTTTGCATTTGTCACCCCAAGGGAGATGGGTATGCTCAGACGTGAGCCCCATGCTCTCCACACCACTGGAGTCAAGCTATCCTGGCTGAAGAAGGCTGATAGCCAGGAACCGGTCCTAGGATGCTTGATTCCGGTCCAGGAAAGACATGGCTTGGCACTTCGGGCTGGACTGTTCCCATGAGGCAGAGGGTCAAGTCTGATTTGCATATGGCAATGTCTGAACTGGAGTGGTGTGGAGTGCAAAAAAACGATGGATTTAGGCCCAGATCTCTGTACTGGGGTGAATGTATGACATTGTTCTGCATTCTGTCCATCAACTATTATTTTTGCATTTGTCACTAGCATGACAGCAGCGTCATGACTGGTCTGGGGGGCTTGTTTGACCACTCAAACAGTGCCTGGTAGCTTTGCAAAACAGCCAGGTAGAGAAATGCTAAGTGTGCATGACTGTTGGGCGGGTCAAGACGGCCGCCCAAACTGTCATGTGCACTTATGGTGCACTAACCACTCCTCCTCCCTGTGACCCTCACCCTAACCTGGCCCAGTAGCCTGAACTAGAACAAAAATAATAATAACATTATTATTATTTTTTTTCCTTTTTCCACTGATCTGTGAGCAGTGGGGAAATGCTCCTCCGTCTTAGCGGAGGAGTCGCCGCTGCCAAGAAAAATATATCCGATAGCAAGATTGTCCCTTTTATCTGTCACATATGCATTCTTGAAACTGCAAGTAATAGGGATTTATTTATCCTCAAAGTGAAGATATTTATTATGTAGGTTATTTTGCTCAAAGTGGGTGAGTAATTTGCTTCAACCACAACGATGATATTCTGAGTAACAAAAAGCAAATCTTAATGCTATTAATAGTCTTTAATATTGTCGTACTGTTAAAGATGTAAGCAATCAGGCTCAGTGGAAATTGTGATTTGTCTGGTTTTACTGATGCTTATTAAATCCTGTCTCTGTACCAAGTTGATATCACATTTAACACTATCAAGACCACCTTGTGAAGAAAATATTTGAGGGGATCATTCTTCTGCTATTGGAGTTCACAAAAAAAATGGAACATTACACTGAATTTCCATCTTCTTCGGCAAACAATTTCCAGAAACATGCACTGTAATTCCCTCAAAGACAGAGTTCTGTGAGGTGTACAGTGGGTAACTGAATAGGTTGCGGGCTAGTGGCATGTACAATTCAATAACTAAATGTATGTTTTCATTTACTGCAGCTGTGAAACATAGAATTTAGTCAGTGACATTATTCCAAAGATGAAGGATCTGCGGTGAGGAAAAGCCCCATCGTTGTGTATTATGGGCAAGGGATGTAGTATATGCATTTTTGAAAGGTCAATATTCAAAAAATTCAATTCATAAGAAAATAAAAGACCACTATTAGTTCATTGCTCTAGCAAAGAGTGCACAGAAATGCAAAAGGATGTAACATGTTGTCGGCTAAATTAACATAACAAAATACTGCAATATTGTAGCCTATAGGACAAACTTTTAATTCATTAAGAATTTAATTTAAAAGTAGTCTATAACCATCCACAAATGTTCTTTTACATACTGTTACACGCCTTTGTGAATGTCTTGTTTGTTATGAAAGTAGGTGCTATTTACACCCTAGCATACACTGGCACAAGTAGTCACTGGTAATTTCAAGTGCCTGCATCTTATTTTCAATCAGTTTCTTTTTGCTGGGTGCTGTGCGTGTGCAAGTAAGAGCTGCAGTAACTGATGGTGAATTTACCTGGTGTCTGAATTGTTCTCTTTCATTTTTGTGTAATTTGATAGGAGGAAGCAAGCTGTTCATGTCAGTTAAATAAACTAATGGCTAAAGAGATGTCATCAAAAGACCTTCCATTCATGTTTTTGTATGTATTTTCTTTATGATTTTTCAGAAAAAACTTTAAAGCTTAGAAGACATTTGCAAACTTTAAGGGGCATATTTACAAAAAAATGCTGAGTTTGGAACGGCACGTTCCAACATTTTTAAAACGCTGGGATGCACTGTATTGACACAAATATGGTGCACTCCTGCATTTCCCCCAATGCTGGCACTTAAAAAGCTGCCTAGTGTCAGCACAGGTACCCCTGCACCATGTTACAAGGATGCCTGCGCTGCAGGGGTAATTTTTTATGTGCAGGAAGGGCAGTACACATGGAAAGAGCATGAAACAATAAGAAATGTATGATTTCTCCTCGCATGCCATTCCAAGACCAGGTAGTACCTGGCCTTAGCTTTTGGCACTGCCCAAGCCTTGTAAATCTGGAGCAACGTCAAAAAGCAATGGGTTTTGTGGTGGAACGCCCACAGCAACACCGATTGCCTGCCCTATTGTCACAGGAGATTGTGGCAGTTAGGGGCATATTTATAAGGTGAAGTTAAGACACGTTAAGTGGCTTAGCACCACCTAGTAAATATGTAAAATAATTCTACGCCTCTGGAGCGCTTAAAAAAGTGACACTCTGGTGGCAAAAGGAGCTTGTAAATATGCCCCTAAGTCTTTCACAAAGTTGCACTACTTAAAGTGGTTATGATGCCTCTCAGCTCAAAAACAACTGCATTCGAAGTCCTGCGGAACTTCAGTACTGAAAGATAGTATTATCTGTCCATCTTGACTCAGATCACCCATATTTTCAGGACACATTTCTAACTGGTGCTACACAAGTGTGCAAGACAAAGAATGCAGTTATTTAAAGAGAGGCCACCCCATGTTTGAATTGTGCTGATCCATTGTTCTGTGTTGTTGTAGGAAGAGGACAAATGTCAATGTCAGCTGGATAACTAATAGGAAAATAAATGTATAGAAAGGCATTCTTTTGATACATTTTTATGAATTTTCAATACGATTTTCTATTAGAAACCTTGAAGATTGCAAGACATCCATATACCTGCAGTACCTCAAGTAGTTACTAGAGGTCTCATTCGAGTCACATGCAGTGAGCTTAAAAATATTTCACAAAGCTGCACAACTTAAAGTGGTTACCTGATGTCCCTCTCAAGTAAAAATAAACTACCTTAAAATTAGCTGTTGTGGTGCAAGATGTTACTAGCTAGCTCTTCCAAGTCAGATACAACTGCTTGCAAAATAGTCACAAACTTTCAGCACCCCACGTTGTCTACTACAGATCCCTCTCGAGTCAGATACAGCAGCCTTAAAAGTATTTCACACTGTTGCAGTATTTACCTGTCTACCTGATGTCCATCTTGAGCCAGAGCTGGCTGCTTGAAGTCCTAACAAAGCTGTAGAACCTCAAGTTGTTAATAGACATCCCTCTTGAATCAAAAGCAACTGCTTTAAATGTCCTTGACAAAGCAGGGGATTTTGGCTTCAACAAATACATTTGTAAATACACTTTTGATATTTTAATGTTTTGTGCTTGTTTTATATTGTGTAAATGAATCTGCCAAAGTTGGCTGGTGATGATGAGTCCACATTGCAGCTTTTGCTGAATATCTTCATTATTTTGGAACTAAGTGATGACACCTGACTATACAGAGTTACTAGTCGTAACTGGTAAATACAAGTGTATTCAAGTGTCTGACCTAGGGGGATTCTTTTTTAAGTGGATGTGTGTGCAGAGGAAAATGTTGTCACTCAAAGTAAAATCATCCAATGGATGAAGTGGGCAGATGCCTTGTTCCATACTGTATATAATGGTATAAGACAGCATAATTTGTGTGTCATTTAAAACACCTATTGGGTCAAGAGGGTTGACTAAAAGCCTCCCTTTATCTATGTATTGTTTTAAAATATGAGGTTTGCAAGACAACTAAAGTTATCTGTAGGCCAAACCGACAAAAACATGTTCACAGAGAAATGGGACCCATGCTATTCCTAGACTTTGGGCATATAAGAATCGATATGTGAAATCTGAATGTGGATTGTCGATAGGTTACCTGATTAGCTACCTGCCTAACTATCTTTTGGCAATGCCTGTTTGGGCATCAAATTTAGTATGATGTATTAAGCCATAAAGAAATGACTGGGTGTAATGCAGCTCTCGAGTAGATCACCTCCTACTATTGAAAGCTGAAAGGGCTGAAGCTCCCAGGATATTCTTCCTTCACTGGTGAATATATGACGTTTTCCCGCAAACAATTACCCCACATACCATCACTCCGCAATTATTATACCGCAAGTACAATCACCCCCCAAATTATCACAACGCAAACTTTTACAACGACTATGCCTTTACCACGCATGCCATTACAACGCAAAGGCATGCATGTTAAAGGTATACTCATTGTAAACGTTTTAAAGGTAAGTGAGAGTACACTACCCTACCCTACCCTACCCTACACCCTAATGTAGAACCCCTGCACAACCCACCCTCGACACCCAGTCCTTTCCCTACATTTACACTAATCAGCACGACCCCCCAAAACTACCCTACACCACTTATCTTCCCTACACAAACACTACAACACTACCTTAATACACTACACCTTAATACAAACACCACATCACTACTCTACGCAAACACTACCCTAAGCTCTAAAACACTACCCCCAGCATGGCCCTACACTACACAAACACCACAACTACCCTGAACCCTAAAACACTACACAAACACTACAACACTACCCTAAACCCTAAAGCACTACCCCCAGCAGAACCCTACACTACACAAACACCGCAACACTACCCTAAACCCTAAAACACTACCCAAGCATGACCCTACACTACACAAACACTGCAACACTACCCAAAACCCTAACACACTACCCCAACACAACCCTACACTACACAATTACTACAACAATTCCCTTCACCCTAAAACACTACCCTGCACAACCCCGACGCTACCTTAAACCCTAAAACACTACCCTACACTACCCTCCACCCTACACTACACAATCACCACAACACTACCCTAAACCCTACACTACACAATCACTACAACAATTCCCTTAACCCTAAAATACTACCCTGCACGTCCCCTACACTACATTAAACCCTAAAACACTACCCTACACCCTACACTACACAATCACCACAACACTACCCTAAACCCTATAACACTACCCCCAGCACGACCCTACACTACACAACCACCACAACACTACACTACACTACACAAACACTACCCTACGCTACACAATCACTACCTCGGCATGAAACCCCACCCCTAAAAAAATTAACCCAAACCCCCTTACCTCTCTCTCGTCGTGGTTCCCCTCTCCTCCTGGTTCCTTCTTCATGAAGTCTGTTTTTTTTCACAGCACGTGTGCATTTACCATACATGCCTTTACAACGTAATTCGTTGTAAAGGCATACGTGGTAAATGCACACGTGTTGTGAAAAAATGCGGAGTGATGGTATGCGGGGTCAATGACCTCGTGGAGTTATGGTATGCGGAGTCAAAGTCAGCGGAAAAAAAGATTAGTAGTAAACGTGGATTACCTTCACTGGCACCTCCCCGCCTCCCCGTAGACCCTCCTTGCCTGACAGCTGATTAGCTGAACCAACCACTTTGTGTATATATCTTTCCTCCATTACAAGTCTTCCCAAGTTCTCATAATATACTTGAATATGGTTTTGGATGATTTATACAGCAGTATTTCCACCTCGCTGTGCAGAAATCCCTTCATACATTCAGCACAGAAGCAAAAGTCTCAGCACCGTAATAAAAGCAAGGAATTTGGGTACCAATCTCGTAGTTTGAAAACTAACAACTGCCACTAATTGGGACTCCAGGGCCCCAGTGCCACTGCACCTGCTGTGCTATTTACAGCGCCGCCCCTGCACACACACCCCTCATCTCCTTCCAAACCTTTTATTCTGTACCTAAATCTGTTTTGCTTATGTTGTGTATAGTTCCTTCTCTTGACCTCAATGTGATTTACAGTTTCATTTTTTAATTTTTTTTAGCTGCACTCGTGTTTTTTTTTAACGGTGTACCTAGATCTACTGCCTTTAAAATACTCTGACGCCCTGAGGGTTTTCTATAAATGCGAAAAAAAAGGTATGTAAATAAATAAATGAAAGTAATACATTCACTGTTGTTGCAGCATCCAAGGCCTATAAACATCCTTTCAGTGCTCCTAGAGATGTTTAACATTTGAACGAATTGTATTAAAATGTGATTCGGACAATTGTGAATTGGATTTATTTTTCAAGGTTGATTTTAAGTATTTATCTGTGGTATTTAGTTACAAGACCTTCCTCCTGAAATTGAACATAGCGAATTGATATGAGATTCTAATATGGGGTAAAGAGCTTATTCGTTCCCAGCATTGATGTCCTACACCGAGACAGTGTGTATGTTCTCTTTTATTTTCCTAGGTAAGTCATTGAAAGGTGACATGGATTTTCAGAAGCGCGCGCTCTTGGTTCGGGCAGCTCAGATTTGGAAGGTGCCCTGAAGGCAACTGTAACAGGATGCAGAGGGGTTGACATTTCCCACAGCTTGAGCAGCACTCTGTTCTATCGGGAAGCTCAGACAATAAATAAATGGGATTTATATGCATGGGAAATTTAACATGAAAAAAATGATTCATTCAGCTGACTTTCATTTAGGAAATTAAGAGAGTGCAGTGGAATCTAACGAACCAGTGGGCTGCTCTCTCCTGCACAGGAAGCGTTTGAAAAGCAATTTCCTTAACGGTAAACGAGCAGAGTTTGTAAGAAGACCCGTCCTTAATTAAAGCAACCATCATGATCAGGCTGCATGCATCTATTGTGACACGTATCATCATTTCGTAAATTCTGAAGTACATAAGGGTGAATTACTAAAATAGTCACGGAGGTCGAAGTGCTCACCGAAATAAGGTAATCGCTGCAGAAGTTACATGCTATTCTTTTGGGAGGACACCAACAACACCCACTGACTTTTTCGGCAGTGTGATTTGCTCCTGGAAATTGCACTTCTGATGTATTTACTTCACTTTGTAGCTTGGTCAGTAGATGGGTGGAAAACTCATATTTAACAATAATCCTGCTGGTTAAAATAAATTATATGTGAAACACGGCAGGAGGGAGGCTTAGGGAGAAGTAAGAAGGGAGAGGAGTGAGGATCGTGAGGGGTACTTAAAACTCAAAATTTTGTAAGGTTTGTATGTGCGTGTGTGCGTGTGTGCGTATGTGTGAGCGTGTGTGGGACGGTGTGTGTGGGTGTGTGTGTATAAATCCCAATTGGAATCCAACAAACACCTCACTATACCCACCTTAACCCTTTCAATGCTGATGACGAGCTCAGCTCGTCATCACCCACGGGTGTCGTGTGCTGATAACGAGCTGAGCTTGTCATGGAAACAGCAAAATGGTAATTCCAAGCACAGGAGGGGGAAAACGCCTAGCAGCCAAGGTGTTAAAGTACCTGTACCCAACTATTGCTATAGAATACATTTAATAGGGGGTGTAACATCTTGCACCCTCCTCCTCCCCATCCCCTGTGCCCAAATGAGTTATGAGTTGTGTGGAAAAATTGCAATTCTTATATTTTCCCCAACAACATATTTCCAGTGAAAACCTGGTGGAATATAACTGGGAAAAACCGGTGGCAACACCGATTCCTGCAGTTATCCTGCATCCCATTGATGGAAACTCATAACAGTGTGGTAATACACCTGTAATTGCATACTCTGCACTAAATGTAATTCTGAATGTCTTATGACCACATCAGATTTCCCACAAAATGGCAGATATTTTCTGAACTATAGTGCGGGAGTTAATGGAAAGGGGCGACCACTCGGTCCCCCCGAACGTATGGCTGGGTGCCCCGATCCCCCCGGGAAACCATTTTGGGCGGGGGGTGTGGCTCGGCTGGTATGCCCGAAGCGGCGTAGCCGGGGCACGCCTTTTCCCGCCCAAGAGGGGTTGTCCTAGACACCTACACCTTACACACCCTCCCGCAGAAGGATAAATAGAGTGGGAATCCGAAGAAGCGTCCTCTTGTTCCTGTGCTCTGAAGGCTGCACCCACTCGTTGCTCGTGAGCCCTCGACGGAACAAGCAGCAATTTTGAGAACTTGTAATCTTGTTGTTTCTCTTTCAGTTATTTGGAGTACAAAGGATCCAGGACCTCGTGATCGACCAAGAGCAGAATACTCGAAACCATGGCTGGCAAGAAAGCAGGAAAGGGCCCTGAGATGGAGAAGGTATTACGCCTGTTGTCGAACCGAATGGCTGGCATGGACCGAAAGCTCGGAAAAGTTGATTTGATCGGTCGAGGTTTGTCGGAGGTCAAGAAACAGTTGGCGGCCCTGAGCAATTCAGGTCGCCCTAAGAAGGTAATAGGCCCGGCCTTGCCGGGAGTCGTTCCCGAGGGTAGGGGGAAGCGGGTCAAGAGGAGGGCGGTTTCTGGGGAGGTCCCGGTTCCTGAGGTATCCCCAGTCGCCCCCGTCACGCCGGCAGACAACCCGGTACCAAACCCAGATGCGGGTCAGCCGATCCCGGTTGTGATTACTCCCGCTAATGATGAGGAAATGCCTCCCGAATTGGCCATCCAGTTGGCAGCATGGCTCAAGAAGAAGGCAGGGGGCGCAGTGGCCCCTGGAGACCCGGCCAAAGAGGCCAGACTACTAATCGAGCAATTGCGGCAGTCAAGAGATGCCGCAAAGGCGAATGTTCCTCTTGTTTCCCCACAGTAGGCAGCGGTAGGACCTGCAGTTGGTCACGAGAAGACGGCAGGAACAACGGCTGAACCGGGTAAGCTCGCTTTGCCAATGGCGGGGGAGGGTTCATTACCCTCGAGGCGGGAGAAGGTGGCACAGCACATCCCTATGGCCACGAAAGAGTTAATATGGGGAGACAAATATGTTAACATGTTTTCATTATTATGTGGTAAATAAATTACCGGGCAATTTTTGATTACATTAAATAACAATAAGGATAGCTCAATCAAGTGAGAGGCAGAGTCCGTGGTATCAGAGTCATACGGGCTTTAATGAAATGCCTCGAGGCATGGGACATCGGGTTCCATCACCACTAAGGTTCAGGAAGGGACATTCAACATTTTATTAACACCACACATTATATATAGTAAAACAGTATAATTGAAATGAATACAGTAGGCGTAACAGGTGAAAAGAGAGAGATAAGAACACATGTGCGAACAGGAGGCGTGTAAGAAGGCGTACACATGGGCGTGTACTTGACATGTCAGAGAATCATCACAAGAAACGTCACATGTGGGTGGATGCTTAGAGAAAGTTTGCAGAATCAGCAGATAACTTTTGGTATACATGCGCGCGCAACTGAGCATGACGTGTAACTGGGGAGAGCTGGGGGCTTTGACTTTAGCACTAGTAGAGGAGACTAATGTCTGGGGTGTCAGAACGACCTGCACTTATGGCATATCTGTTATCTTGTGATTTGAGGATGTAGTGTCTGGAGTAAAAGGTCTTTTGGGCAGAGGCCGTTCATCACTGAATGCTAGTGCGTGCATATGGATCTTCATGTAGAGTGCGGGGGCCATGGGCCTACCATGGTAACGGGAGCAGTAAATTACTTGCATGGAGACGGGAAGGCAGGGCCCGTTGCTCTGCAGCCGGAAACATGTTTACCTATTTCACTAGACTGGAATGTGTTTTCGAGGAGGCTGAGCAGATAACTTGTAGGTAAAACATCGTCTTGGCAAGCAGACCAGGCCGAGCCGGGCACCGCTCGTCCAAGCAGGATGTAAGGCAGAGGTCAGGGATGCATAACTAAACTGCAGCTTGTAGAGACAGAAAAGAACTCGGAGCCTCGATTAAGGGTCTGGCTCGACTGGGCCAGAAAACATGGAGAAAACGTGTGCGAGAATCAAAAGTGTACTATGTAAAGACGTTGGCACCATAGGCCTAGAAGCCTAATTAACGTGATTTTCTTGAAGAACTGTATAACTGACATGTTAACGCTGGACGCAAATGCATATGCGTCTTTCTAGCAGGCACGGCAAAGGAATTACACGACATATATGGGACACGTGTGTATAGATAGGGTGCGAGTGGGGGACACATAGCTTTACCTAAAAATCTCTATTTCCTCATTCCCTCCTTGGCCCCTACTACACCCATTCACGATATATCTATTTTCATAAGACCATCTATCTGTTCATATAACATCATTTGTTCATCTTTTATCATTCGGGAACGGGAACTTGGACTGGGAATACAAGCTGTGGCGCACAAGCCGCAAATCGCTGGCCCACATTGCAGACAGAGACAACAACTGAATAGGATAAGTAGTATTATTCCTAGGAATTATAGCAATTCCATCCCCAGGCGGACATTACACTCCAGAGCCAACCGGACCAAGTCCAGGTGCCTGGATTCTGGTGTATCAGGTGAGCAATTTCGTAAAGCCGTGTTATGGCCTTATACACGGATGGCGCGTTATTAGGAATAAACACGGAACAACTGGATCCGATCACTCTACAAGCCCCGCCCCTATCGGCCAGGATGACGTCAAGGACAAGGCGATTTTGAAGAACAACAATTCTCATAGCAGATTGCTCTTCAGTCAGGTTACCTAAAGCAGAAGCAGTTTCGTTCACTACCGCTTCAAGAGTTCTTGTTAACCTGTGTATCAATTTATTGTTTTGGACAGGACCTACAAAGAAAAAGAATCCTTTATTGAAATCTGTATATTGTTCCCATGTTGTCTCAGTCTGATCGACAATTGGGGACTTGATCTCCCTTCTATGTCTTACATGCACAAGGCGTGAATTTCGATGATAATCAGGTGGGGCTAGGAAAACAGGTGGTAATAGGAACGCAATGTAACACGTCCCATCCCAATCAGGGGGCAGATGTACATAAGCGGTATGACCACAAATAAAATAAGAATGACGAGAGGCGTTGAAAGTATACTTTCCTTTATCGCTGAATTCGACCACAGTATTACAATCACTGTGTCCTAGATGTACTGAACCATTCTTTTTAACGCATAATTCGCCCTTCACTGGCAAAACTGTTATAAACGGCAAGTTCGAATTAGTCTCGGACTGGACGTTCAGGATCATGAGATTGAGGGAAAAGTTACCTAATTCATACACTTCATTTTCTAGATCAGTCCCTCTCCTTTGGGGAAGACCATCTGCGTCTGGGAAACATGCTTTATTCATGACTGTATTCAGATTCCCCCATATCCAATTGCCTTGGGAAACTTTGGACTTACTGTCTAAAGAAGACATTAAAGCAAACCATGCTCCACATGAACCATTATGTGTAAACGGGTAGGGAAAGAGGGGCAGAGCTCCCTTGTATTTCTGATAAGGAGGGAGTCGGCCACATACCCAGCAATTGGTGGCATTGCTGGTTTGGTGAGTATGGTGTAACATACGAATGAATGTATTGTTGCGCATTGCTAATCGATAGGATAATTCATGAGGGGGCAAGTCACTGAAAGTGTGCTCCACAGAGTCATTAGAGGAATTATGTGCATGTGAACCAAAAGAAGGAAAGAAATCATGTAACATGAGACTTATACATATAATCGAAATGCTCAGAATAAACATGAAAATTAACGTTATGATGCATCTACTATGCAAGTTTTTGCAATATTGTTCTCTCTTTTCGATTCGCCTATCTCTCTGACTACTTGGGTCTATCTTATTCATGTCAGAAATCTGTCTAACCGCTTCACCCGAGGGGGACTTAAACAATTAAACGCTGTATGACTTACTAGACCTCAGTTTAGCTCTGTACTCCTGTTGTGGAGTTTTTTCTAACGGGGGAGTTTAGAGTCAGTGTCTGAGCGGGGGCAGTCTTTTATTTCAGTCTCTGGACACAATCCATAAAACCGTTTCATGTGGCTAGAGTGGAGCCACCCCTTGCGACCTTCCAGCTTTACTGCGGTCCTCGTTGTCATCAACACCAGCTTTGGCTGCTTCCACCTTGGCTCCAGAGGGCTTGAGCGGTCGAAGTTGCGGACATAAACAAAATTCCCAGGAACGATTTCATGCGGTTTTACTTGGGTGTTGTCCGGGAAGGCAGCCGCGACCTGTGAACGACAAGATAGTAGTGCAGACATCAAGGAAGCTAGGTAATCTGTCAGCATATTACTGTCGACATCAGTGATTTTGTGAGGCATAGGCGTTCCCCACATATTGGGAGGTCGGCCGAAGACTACCTCATAAGGAGATAGTCCAGTTCTAGAATGAGCTACCATGCGCATATAGAAGAGGGCAACTGGCAGGGCTACTATCCAATCTACACCTTTTTCTGCACAGACCTTTGCTAAACGTGTTTTCAGAGTTTGATTATGTCTCTCAACGAGACCTGCTGCTTCAGGGTGTCGTACACAGTGAAATTTCCACTGGTAACCTAACAGGAGTGATACCTGTTTCATAAGTTTGGACGAGAATGGCTGTCCATTATCTGAGTACACGACACGGGGCAAGCCGTATCGCGGGAAGAATTCACGAACCAACTGCTTGGCAGTGGTCGCGGCAGTGTAATCTGGGACTGGATATGCTTCTGTCCATCTGGAAAGGGCACATACAACTACGAGGACATATTTAAATCCTCTACATCGGTCCATCTGGATATAATCCATCTGGAGGACTTCGAAAGGGTGGTCAGGAGGATGAAATCCACCTTGTTCCACTGGAATGCCTTTGCTTGGATTGAACTGACAACAGATCATACAGGTACGCACTTTCTGTTTTGCTGCTGCACGTAAATGCTTGTTGAACCAGAGGTTTTGAATGCTGTCTAACATTGCTTTTTCTCCTAAGTGTGCTGGACTATGTGCTGTATTAATGATAATTTGAACCATAGAGTCGGGGAGGAACCATGTGGCTCTTCCCTTCGTCATCCATCCCTGATTTGTCTGGATCCCTCCTTGTTCAGTCCATTTCTTGATTTCGTCTGGAGTGGCATGTGTCTGTAAGTCGAGTACATCTAGAGTGGGATCCTTCACTGTCATACAATGTGTCTGTGTTGATACTTCAGTCTTTGTTGTGTCCGTTGGAGTGTCTGTTTGAGTCTGAGCTGTGAGTTTAGCTGTTCGATCTGCCAGGTCGTTACCCTGGGAAATAGTGTCTGTGACTTTCGTATGTGCTTTGCACTTCATGATGGCAATGGATGTAGGTAAGTGTATTGCTTCTAACAGAGCTTGAATGAGGGGACCATGCTGTATCTTGGCGCCACGAGAAGTTAAAAAACCTCTTTCTTGCCAGAGGATACCGAAGTCGTGAACAACTCCGAATGCATACTGTGAATCTGTATATATGTTTACTTTCAGGTTCTTGGCTCGGATGCAAGCTTGGGTCAGAGCAATGAGCTCTGCAGCTTGAGCAGACAATGTGTCAATACGATGTGTTTCTATGACTTCAGTCTCAGTGGTCACTGCATAGGCGGCCACTAACTCTCCTGTGCTTGTTCTCATACATGAACCATCCACATAAAGTGTCAGGTCTGGGTCGGATAATGCAATGTCTGTCAAGTCTTGTCTGGGTTTCGTTACAGTATTGATGACTTCTACGCAGTCATGTGGTGTCGGGTCAATTGTGCTCGAGGGTAACAACGTGGCAGGGTTTAATGTATTACAACGTCTGATCTCTATGTGTGGCTGAAACAATGTCAATTCATATCCTGTCAGTCTTGCTATGGTCAAGTGTTGTGTCTGGGTTCGGTTCAGAAGAACTTCCACGGAGTGTGGAACTTGTACTGTCAGGGGATGTCCTAACACTATTGAGTCGCTTTGTCTGATTGCTAGGGCTGTTGCTGCAACTGATTTGAGGCACGCAGGCAGAGCCTGGGCCACTGGATCCAATGTACTAGAAAAATAAGCACAAGGCTTATGGTGCCCTTCTTGATCTTGTGTGAGCACAGATAATGCTGTGCCATCGCGTTCTGTGACAAAAAGTGTAAAAGGTTTGCTGTAACATGGTGTCGCTAAAACAGGTGCTTGACATAAGGCTTTCTTTAATTCATCAAAAGCTTGTGTGTGTTCCTGAGTCCAAGGGAGGACAGTCGAAGTCGCTGCCTCCTGTGTTGTCAACTGTATGAGTGGTTTAGCTAGATATGCGTACTGAGGAATCCATTGTCTGCAGTAAGAAGTGAGGCCAATGAAGGCCCGTACCTCCTTTTGTGTCTTGGGTTGTGGCAGATGTGCAATTAACTGGATACGGTCTGATGTCAATTGTCTCCCCCACTTGGACAGCAAGTGCCCAAGGTATACCACTTGCTGGGCACAGAATTGCAGCTTCGAAGGGGACACTTTATGCCCCTTTTCGGCCAAGAAATACAAGACAGTCAGTGACGCGCGCTCGCAGTCACGTTTGGTCCGTGCTGTTATTAACAAGTCATCAACGTATTGCAGCAGAGCAGTGTCAGTAGGCATGTGGATACTGTCAAGTTGTCGTTTCAGGGCTTGACTGTAAATACTAGGACTTTCCGTGAACCCTTGAGGTGCACGTGCAAATTTGAAGCTTCGGCCATTTAAAGAGAATCCGAAGAGATACTGGCTTTCTGGATGAATGGGGACACTAAAGAAGGCGTTCTTGAGGTCAATTACAGTAAAGAACGCTGCTTCGGAATCAATAGCAGTCAATAAGGAAGAGATGTCTGGCACTACTGGGTACTGGGGAATGATGCATTTATTTAATTCGCGAAGGTCAATCACCAATCGGTAGACTGGTGGTGCATTTGGGTCAGTTCGTTTAAGAATCGGAATAATTGGAGAATTACATACATTGGAATCAGTTTCTACAACTACTCCTTGGGAAATCAGTTCGTCAATAATTTTCAGTAAGGCTGCTACAGCCTCGGGGGGCAGCTTGTATTGTCGGATTCTGGGTAGTACAACTCCTTGCTTGAGTGTAACACGATAAGGTGTAATGTGCATACAACCTACATCAGTCGGACCTTGTGCCCATAAATGCTGTGGTACATTTTGCAATCTTGGATCAAACTCTCTCAACACATAATGACCTTTGAAATCACGTAAAAACAATCTCACTCCTTCCGGAGAACAACATATCACTGCTCCTAAAGCTTTCAACGTTTTAATACCAAGCAGATTTTCAGGACATGCTTTCGTAAGTAACAAGTCTGTAGTACGGGACAATGGACCAACTTCTAGGGAAACTGGCTTTGACACTTCGTTAACAATAGGCTTTCCTGAAAAACCCAGGGAAACATTCTGTGAGCCTGAGAGGGGTGCCCCTGGAACCTCATCATGACTGATGGTAGTTCTGCTCGCCCCTGTGTCAATCAAAAATTTTCTGTCTTTCCCTAATACCTGACTATGTACATAGGGACCCTCTTGATCTACAGGAACCTCGATAAGAGGCAAGCCAACCTCCCTCTCTAGGCTGATTCATGAGTACTGTTGGTAATCGGGATAGTCTGACTGTGCATACTGGTACATTTGCTGTGTGACATGTTGCGTGGCAGCGATAGGTTGGGGTTGGGGTACTGCTACTGTCTGTTGTGTATTCTGTGGAGGTTGCATAGTCTGTGGAATATTCTGTGGAACATGGTCTTGTCTGGGAGGACGCGGTCTTTCTTTCGTTCTGCCTGTAGCAATATTATATTTCAGAACAGTACATTCGTTGATATAGTGACCTGGCTGTTTACAATAGTTGCAATTCCCTTTAACGGGAGCTGCAGAATGACCTGGCGGTGCTGTACCCTTTTTCTGACCGTCAGCTGGAACAGACTGAGCAAATAGTACTTTCATTTTGGTGTCTTTCATACGTCTCTGTTCGTGATCATGTTCCTCTCTAATTCGGTTCTGATGGTACTGTAGCATTTGTAACATTTGAGAAGGGGTATTTGCTTGCCATGTACTCTCGACTTTCAGTACTCTATTTTTAACTTGTGGTAAGGAATTCTCGACTAATTTGGTCACAAAAAGATGTGGGTATGATTCACTACTTGTTTTCAAACCGCTATTAATAATGAAACATTTCTCGAATCTGGAATAAAAATCACTAGTGTCTTCGTCTTGTTTCTGTTTGCAGGCTGAGATTGCATCCCAGTCTTCCTTTTTGATTGCCAATAACCTCGGCAAGACCTGTACTAATAATCCTGGTAATGCTTTAGCTTTGTCCCCGAGACCAGTACCTGGGATTCGTGTATTTTCTTCGTTTTCTAATTCAGTCCAAATAATCTTTTTATCTCCCACCTCCCATTCTTTTTCTTTAAGTTTTTCGTAAATGCCGGCGGGCAACAATACTTTTAACATTTTAAGAATATCGGGATATGTATAATCCCCCATGAGTAACATATCTTTTAATTCACGGTGAAACTCTGCTGGATCTTTATCATGACAAGGCACTATTTTCTTCATTTCCAATAGTTCCATCTTGCTCAAAGGTGTGTATACGAATACTCGTTGAAGCTCACCCCCTGCGGTCTGGACGGGATGAACTTCTCGTAAGGGATTCTGTCTGTCTATGTAAAAAGGTTGTCTTACTGTGGGTGGAACAGGAACAAAATGTGGAGTCAGGAAAATTCTGTATTTATGGCGTTGTTCTAGAATAATGTTAATTAAATCAGTACCTAGGCCTCTCCATCTTTTTAGGAGTAATTCTTCCAATATATTATATAGGGGACCTGGATCAGAATGCTGACTCTCATATAGTGTAATGAGATGCTGGATCATGTACATACCAGCTAGTCGCTGTTCGTCTGGGGAAAGAGTCAAAAATGTTTGCGCTACTGAATCATCTTTATATACGCTGTTATCTCCAGCCCATTGTACTGCTGATCGTGCAAGTTCCTGTTCACGCATGGTACTAAGTTCACTGTAACCTATTCGTTGTTTCAGTACTTTATCAGTGTCTTGGAATAAATGTTCAAGAGAACATTGTTCTGGTATAGGAGAAAGAAAACGTTTCTTGCTTTCTGGGCGTATGGGTCTGTCAAAAGGTCTTGTTCTACCTACGTACGCTATTCTACCTGTGTCTGCTTCTGTATCATCTATATCTTCATCCTCTGTGATTTCATCGTCCTCTTTCTCGGCTTCCCTAGCTGCTTTTTCTTTTTCGTGTATTACTACAATTTCTTTACGGATCTTTCTGTACATGGATTCTACACAACTTTGTTTATTATGTTTACCATCAGCTATATTGTTACTCCAATTAATCAGGATGTCAATCTCTTCTTGGCTTGTACCTGGTCGATCTCGTTCCCTTATAAAACAATTTATCAAAAAGTGTAAGATCATTCTCTGTGTCTCAACCTTATTGTGTGCCATGGCCTCGAGAATGCATTCTGGTTTCTCCCCTGTTTTAATGAAATTATATATGTTATCTAGATGTTGTTTCATATGTGGTAGAAGAAACAGATAGTTTGTGACTCGTCGTAAACGTATTGAGAATAGCATCATCTCATCTTCGCCTGGTACTGGATCATATCTGCAATCTGTAAGGTACTGTCTAAGGGTTGAGAATGACGCCGCTTTTGGGGTACGTTGTAATGCTATTTCTCTAAGAGTCATTCGTTTTACTTGAGGTGGGGTGACAGGTTGACCTCCTGCTGCACCTCCTGAAGTGGAAGCGTAACCATCAACTAACTGTACTATCGGTGGCAGTAAGGGAACCGGTCGAGTAGGTGAAGTAGTGATAGGTGCAGGTAATGTAAGTTGGCCATGTGTTGCTGGCGTAAAAGGATTGTTAGGACCAGTGGCAGGAGGGACAGTGGGAGGGGTCGTGTCATCCTGAACAGGCTGTTGAAGAACATTATTAACAGGAACATTATTAGCAGATGGTACAGGTACACGTACATTGGTATACTCTGGAGCTACATCATCTAAATAGGAGGAAAGGAAAATGTCAGCTGCGGTCTGTTTATGACGTAATTTAGTTGGAACCAATGGTGGTGGCAAGTTACGGGGTACTTCCGGGGTCGCCTTGGGCAGGCCCTCGGCAAGAACAGGATACATGCCTGTAATAAGGGCATTCCTTTGTCTGTCTTGTTGTTCTATTCTGACTCGTTCTCCTTCTTCTAGTAACTCTTTGTCTCTAGCTTTTTCGGATTCTTCTCTACTTCTTTCTGCTTTTCTGAGTTGCTTCTCTGTTCTTCTATGCGCTTCTTTACGCCACAATTCTATGGCATCTTTCTGGGATTGTCTGGCTTTCTTTTTCCATAATGCTTCCTCTACTCTCATGATGCAATCAGCATCCCATGTCCCTGAGGCAGGCCATCTATATTTCTCTTCCAGGTCCTTCGTATACTCTACCCACAAGTCTAAGTACAGTATGGCATCTAAGCCATGCTTGTGGTACATAAAATGTCCCGGAGTGTCCCTAGGCGGGACGGGAACTGCTTCTTCGAGTATCCCTTTCCTAGTTCCTATCTGACGTAACTTCGAGAACAGTGGCATTTTCGGACTGTTTTAAACGTGAACACAATAAACACAGCAATGAATAGCAAACAATCATTCATACCACGACATTAAACACATTAAAACATTTATGACTGATATTTACCTGGTACATAGAAAACACAAACTCTGAAAACCTCGAGAAACAATACTAGAATACTGAATCACTGGATTACTAGATGCACTGCTAAAACAGTACAGACAATACCGGTCCCATGAAGAGACACGTCATACCGTGTCCACCTAAGTGAACACGTCTGGACCAGGTCTGTGTACCCAGACCTGTCTTGACCGGGCACAAATCAATGAACCCGTCTAGATGCGTTCCCAACAACGGTACTCACCGGGAAGCAAAAACTGAAGGCCTCGGAAACTGGACTGGACTGGACTGCTACGACGTCTGGCTGCTACTACGCATGCGCTTCGGAACAGGTGGGCCTCCGGATACCTCGGACCTTGCTCTCTCGACTAGGGGCTCTGGTCGGGATCCTCCGCATTCCTCACCGCCTCGTCTGGATGCCGGACCGCAGTCTCTCGTCTCCTCCGTGGGCCCGAGGGAGATAGCAGGAAAACCCGCAGGTGTGCACTGGATCCGTCGCAGCTGCAGAAGGGGTCAGGGGCCTGCGGTACATCGCCGGCGAGTGGGGAAGGTCCCTGTTCGGGCGCCAGAATTATGTGGTAAATAAATTACCGGGCAATTTTTGATTACATTAAATAACAATAAGGATAGCTCAATCAAGTGAGAGGCAGAGTCCGTGGTATCAGAGTCATACAGGCTTTAATGAAATGCCTCGAGGCATGGGACATCGGGTTCCATCACCACTAAGGTTCAGGAAGGGACATTCAACATTTTATTAACACCACACATTATATATAGTAAAACAGTATAATTGAAATGAATACAGTAGGCGTAACAGGTGAAAAGAGAGAGATAAGAACACATGTGCGTAACAGGAGGCGTGTAAGAAGGCGTACACATGGGCGTGTACTTGACATGTCAGAGAATCGTCACAAGAAACGACACATGTGGGTGGATGCTTAGAGAAAGTTTGCAGAATCAGCAGATAACTTTTGGTATACATGCGCGCGCAACTGAGCATGACGTGTAACTGGGGAGAGCTGGGGGCTTTGACTTTAGCACTAGTAGAGGAGACTAATGTCTGGGGTGTCAGAACGACCTGCACTTATGGCATATCTGGTATCTTGTGATTTGAGGATGAAGTGTCTGGAGTAAAAGGTCTTTTGGGCAGAGGCCGTTCATCACTGAATGCTAGTGCGTGCATATGGATCTTCATGTAGAGTGCGGGGGCCATGGGCCTACCATGGTAACGGGAGCAGTAAATTACTTGCATGGAGACAGGAAGGCAGGGCCCTTTCCTCTGCAGCCGGAAACATGTTTACCTATTTCACTAGACTGGAATGTGTTTTCGAGGAGGCTGAGCAGATAACTTGTAGGTAAAACATCGTCTTGGCAAGCAGACCAGGCCGAGCCGGGCACCGCTCGTCCGAGCAGGATGTAAGGCAGAGGTCAGGGATGCATACCTAAACTGCAGCTTGTAGAGACAGAAAAGAACTCGGAGCCTCGATTAAGGGTCTGGATCGACTGGGCCAGAAAACATGGAGAAAACGTGTGCGAGAATCAAAAGTGTACTATGTAAAGACGTTGGCACCATAGGCCTAGAAGCCTAATTAACGTGATTTTCTTGGAGAACTGTATAACTGACATGTTAACGTTGGACGCAAATGCATATGCGTCTTTCTAGCAGGCAGGGAAAAGGAATTACACAACATACATGGGACACGTGTGTATAGATAGGGTGCGAGTGGGGGACACATAGGTTTACCTAAAAATCTCTATTTCCTCAATTAACTGACCATCGCGAGATGGAATATGCTAAAACCCAGAAGGATATGTGGCACCCGAGCGTCTGGCGCGCCAAGATGGCAGAATTCAGGGTGGATGAGACAGTAACAAACTGGGTTAAGGCCTTTTCTATATTTACTGCAGTTATGGGGGAACGTAAACCCGAGGTGTTGACTGAATTGTCTTGCTATCAAAATCGTATTATGGATTTTTATGCAATGTATGAGGGGGAGGAATGGAAAGGTTATGAATTGAAATTCCGGAAAGCGAAAGAATATGATGCTACTCTGACGTGGGAGTGCCTGGACTCGGTGTCATGGCACAAGCAGCTCCTGCCAGGGGCGGCAGGTACATCCTCACCAGGCGGGAGTGGGTCAGGGGTCGTCCGCCAAAAGCCCGCGGTGCCCTTTCGAGGGGGCGCCGGTGGGGATTACCAGCCTAAGACCGGCGGGAATGGCGGCAAGCGTGGGGTCTGTTGGGACTTCAATCGAGGCAACTGTAACAGACCGGAGGGAACATGTAGGTTCAAGCATGTGTGTGCGGGCAGTGGGAATTCCTCACACCCGGAGAGTTCATGTAGATCTAAAAATAGCGGGACGGGAGGAAAAGGAGGGTCCAAGCAGGAGTGAGGTAGAACGTTGTGGCCGATTGCCTACACCCGTTGATCTCATGGCTATGACTCCTTGGTTGAACAAATACCCTGATCATGTATCCGCTGGGGTGTTGAGGAAGGGATTCTTACACGGCTTCCGCATCCCGGCGGGGGATTTTCGGGGGGACTCCTTTTGTAAAAAACAGTTATCGGTACAGCACAACCCAAGCGTGGCAGAGAGGAAAATTGCAAAAGAAGTCAGCTTAGGGCGAGTGGCAGGGCCTTTTCATCGCCCGCCGGTGGCGGAGTTCATCTGTTCCCCGTTAGGGGTTGTCCCGAAGAAAGACCCAGGGGAGTTTAGACTTATTCATAACCTGTCTGCTCCAAGGGGTTCCTCGGTGAACGAGGCCATTGACCCGGAAGTTTGTTCAGTGCGGTACGCATCGTTCGATGATGCCGTGGCCATGTTAAATCGCCTGGGCCCCGGGGCGCTGATGGCGAAATCAGATATCGAATCGGCGTTCCGGTTGCTCCCAGTACACCCACAGGATCAGCGCTTGCTAGGTTTTGCATTTCAAGGGAGTTATTACATGGATAAATGCATGCCTATGGGTTGCTCCATTTCTTGTGCCTATTTTGAAATGTTCAGCTGGTTTTTAGAGTGGGCATTCACCAAGGCCACAGGGCATAGGCATGTTATGCACTATCTTGATGACTTCCTGTTCTTGGGAGCAGCCGGCGATACGAAATGTGCGCAGGCGCTGCATGACTTCTGCATCCTCATGAGGGAGTTTGGAGTCCCATTGGCACCAGGTAAGACGTGTAGTCTCGCAAAGTCTGCGGCTTGCCAGTACAGTTTTGCGCGTGTTCGCAAGGAAAATCTCGCGCAAACTTACCCGTGCGGTCGTGAACGGGTGCGGCCATCTTGTTTCTCATTCATTGCTATGGTTCTGGGCATGTCAATCTCTGCCATCCTTTGCTTGTTTGAAGTTTTTTTTTATCTATTTTACTTATTATCTATCCCTCTATTTTTCTAGCCCTATATTTTTGTGTTTACTGCTACTTTTGGTTAATTTTAAACTACTTTTGTAAACTCTTTTCTTTTCTTCTCTTCCCTATTCTATTTTCTTTATTCCTTTCCGCCCAGACCATGGTGAAGGGAGCCGGGAAGCATCCCGAGAAGGGGAAGGGTCCCGCACCCCGTGTCCGGCTCTCGTGCGGGTGTTTGAGGGGGGAGGAGGTCGTACCCAGGGAGATCTTTACCCCGGAGGAGGTGGGCCAACTCATTTTTTATGTTCAGTGCCGCCTCCCCAGGACCATCATGGGAGGCGGCAAGATCAGTGCCGGGTACGGGGCCCGGGAGCGCCGGAAGCGGTGGGAGAAGGTGTGCCAGGCCATTTACCACCACTCTCGGGTCTGGCGCACCTACAACCAGGCCACCCACCGCTGGACGGATGTCCTGACCCGTGAGCGAGATCTGCTCGACCTCCTTGGCCTTGAGATCCCCGGGCTTGGTGAGTAGTAGTAGCTATGTCTTTACTACTATGTTTTCTCCTGCTGTGTTATTATATTGCAAATTTTTGGTTTTTACCAAGAGCAATAATGCTGCTCATTACATTGTAGGTAAATTATATTTCAAAATCTTCTGTGCATTTCAGGTACACTGCTCTCCTTCTTCTCAGTAGTGTTGCTACTATGCTTATTTGTTTTAGATTTTGTGTTCATTTCATTGGCCTGTGAAATTATGTATGAGTGTAGTTGAAAGAACTGCGTAATGCTACACACTAAGGTTCAGATTTTTAATTACCGGCGCATCCCTGCAAAGTAGCAGGGATGCGCCAGTAATTGTGCGTCACGCCACCATCACCCATGGTGCGCCGTATTTACAATGCGGCGCACCATGGGCCCAAAACGTCACCAAAGCGTTACGCATCTGTGCCGTAAAGGAGGCGCATTGCTGGAGTTGCGTCGCAACGATGGTGCAGCTCCATCAATGCTCTGGGGTGCCCTATCTCCCCAATGCTGCGTCAAGCCGTACGTGTGCTTCAAGCAGGCGCAGGGTTTGAGTCACGCATCATTGTCCTCAAAGTGACTGATTGAAATCTTGTAGATTTCCCTCAGCCACTTTTAGGATGCGTTCCTGCGCAGGAACGCCCTCCCTTGCGCCGGAACGCCCCCTATTGGCGCAGGGCTTTACAACGTGATGCATCTCCCATATGCGTCACGTTGTTAATATACGCCGCACCATTGCGCCTCTTTTGTGCTGTCGCTGCGTCACAAAAGTCACGCAACAATGGAGCAAAAGAGCTGCAAGGGCCTTCTAAATCAGCCCCTACAGACTCAAGTCCATTCCTTCCTTTGTACACATGGCGATAAGAAGAAATAGTGGTGGTGGATTAATAGTTTGAGTATTTTAATGACTGGTTAATGTAGTAGGAAACTTTAGTGTTGTCGCTGATCTTCAATCACAATGGACTTTGGCTGTCACTTTGCGTGCTGCGGACTGCTGCCTGCCAATCCTAGGCAAACCTTTTTAGTACTTTGTTTAGTGAGTTACATAGGGTAGTTTCCAATTCGACGGTCCGCAAATCAAGCAATACTAAAGTAATGATGTAGTCGACCACATGAGATTGGTCAATAATATATCCCGTGGAGTCGTTCCCTATTTGCTATTTCGCAAAAATATTTTGTTACTTTGTTAGTTCTTTTGAAATGTTTGATTTGGTTGAGAAATATCATCCATGTTTTCTGTTTTTCTTTCTTTCATGTTGTACATCAGCTTCCCCCAGGGGCAAGAGGAGGACACAGGAGGAGGAGAAGGAGGGTGCTGTTGACGATGCAGGCCAGGACCCGGCAGGCGAGGGCTCCTTTGCTGGCCCCAGTAAGTTTTAATTTTAATATAGAGTACTTATTTTTTCCTAGCGTTCCTCATTCGATTTTTTCTAAATCGTCTTTGATCTTCTTGTAGACAGGATCTAAATTCTTATCCTGCCTCGACTATGACTCCGTGTGGTATTACTAGATTATTCTCATTAGTCTGTCTGTGTAGCTAACTAAGATTGCACATTTGGCATTTCCATTGGACTCCCATTCTAGTCAGCAATAGCTCTATGCACTGAGTGCAGTCCTCTGGGATTGTCCATAATGTCTTTTCAAGTATTCTAAATGTTTATGCTTTGACCATTGCCAACAATAAAAATGTGAATGACCACCAAGAAAGAATAAGATACTACTTTACTTTTGGTTTGGATAGGAGGACAACCCATTCTACTACTGTTGCAGTGACAAATCTGCACAAACAGAACTATGGACACTAAATAATGCATCGCTTAGCTTATCAATTATAATAGGTGCTGTAACTGTTAGACTTTCCACATACCTCAGTGATAACAGACTTTGTAGTTGAACCCCCAATCTCCTTACTGACTAGATAGTGTGGCAGAGTCATTTAGCTCCCAAAGTCACCGATGGCAGAGGCACGGACTCATGCTTGCAAAAATTCGAAAACCTTTAGCTCATCCACTCTAGTCTGGAGGACCAAAAACCACAGAGTCTAGTTAAGTTTAAAAGCTTTATTAAAAGTAAACACATTTATTAAATTCAAGTTTGTCATAAAAGTGAACGTGTAACTGAAAATGGAAAAGTGCTTAGTGCTGACGATTAATTGGACACATTTCTTGTGGTCGAGCCAAGCTCTCACCTGGTTTGAACTTGATCCTGCTCGTGTTCTTAGAAGTCAAGGTTCTGTCTGTTAGGAGAAAAAGTGGTGCGTGTTAAAAAGTAAAAAGCAAACATTCATCAGTTGTGCCAACAAGTGCAGCAAGACAACAGCCTTCCCTGGAAAAAGGGACATTTTTACTCTAGAGTACACAGTCATAAATTATTAAATTGTATACCGTTATTTTCACAATTCTTTCTTCCTCCTAGACCAAATATTATATAGTAGTGAGTGGTGCATTCTAACATTATTAAATGTACTTTATAGGTGGAACATCTGGAGACGGGGCCAGCGCGGAGGTGGTGGTGGCATTGGACGAGGAGGACAACTCTGGGGAGGAGGCGGTGCAAGTGCCGGACAAGGACATGCCTGTGAGGGTTCACACGATGGTGGCGGGCAGAGGTAAGCTATACATTCCTTAGTCATTGAGATTGAAGACTGCAGAGTGTGCTTTCTGCACGGGTGTATTATAAAAAAAGCAGGTAGTAGCCTCCTCTAAATGTACTTCGACTTAGCTGTGAAGTTTTTGGCGAGAAGAATCCCAATCAGATCTGAGGTGAACTTGATGGATGGGATGAACGAAAAGCGAAAGAAGGGTGTAAGTAAGTGTGGAAGCACGAGAAATGTAATGATGACTGGCAAAGAAGAATGATATGTGTTTGCTTGGTCCCCGAGGTGGCTGGGAAGGTAAGAAAATGGTATGGTGCATGGCTGGGTAAATGATGAAGCAAGGATGGGTGGAAGGAGAACAGCCTGGGTGGGTGAGACAGAAACTGTATGTGTGCAATATACTTTGAATGGATGGATGCCTGGATCATTCATGGTACTATCTGACTCTTAGATATCATATGTGTATCTAGAGAGAGTAGACGGTCACTGGATGAACTAAGTGTTACTTTGAAGAGCATGTAACACCGCACCCGCACGTCGTTCCAGTGTAGGAAAGGCAAGGAAAAGAAGTTGTAACGTTGTCCAAATACTACCATGAATAGTAGCAGTAGTTTGTATTGCAACTGCAAGCACAGCATATATCCGGTTATTACGGTGGACACTCCCTACCTCTCTTAATAACTTTAGTTTAGTAGTAGTACGTCATTCATGTGTGGGGGTATCACTGTTCACTCAATAATAAGCAAAGCACCTAAAGTCATCCCATATGTCATCAAATACATCCCATGTGAAGTGATAGATAATCAGATAATTTAGCTTCTTCATTTTCCTTTTCTAATACTCATTTGCACTGTAGGGTGAAAGCTAAATTAATTAAGCAGTAGCCCTTTTAACAGAGTATTCTCAGTGCCAGCCGTAATAGAAAAGTAAGAGCTTCACCACCTGCATGTACTGGACCGGTACAGTAACGCAAGTCTGTCTCACTCACCATGGTGTGCGTCTGTTTTTCTCGGGTGCAAGTTCACTGCGCTGGCATTATGCTGGCTTGCATAAGATAACGTACCAATTTTCCTAAACAAGAGAGAAGAAGAAGAATAAGAGTGGTGTACTGTCATAGTCGACTGTAATGGAAGTCCATAGTGCTCGTAGAATTTGTTCCTGAAACTCCCACTAATGTTAGAGCAAGGATGAAGAAGTCAGAGGTTACATAGATACTGTCCTCAATAGTTATGTACTGTGCTTTCAATTTGCTACTTGTACTGTGACAACTTTCTGCTCAATCATTTTGTGTTAATCTTAAGGAGCATTGGTTACAGACTATGTCTTTCTTTTTTCATGTAGTTGCTCCTTCCAAATCCAAGACACCATCAAGGAGGAAGGAGCTGGCTCGAATGGCCCGGCAACGGAGGCTGGATGCCACTGTCGCTGAATATCGGCGGCTGGTGGCCCTGGAGGAGGAGGAGACGCAGTCTGGTACAACAACAACGTCCACTGGGACAGCTGCATCCTCCTCCGTGCGGGCTGCCAGCCAGCGCAGTGCTCCAGCGGTACGGAGCCGGGCTACCAAAGCCAAACGCCACCGCCCAGCAGCAAAGAAAGCAGCTTGCTCTCACAGGATTTGCAAGGCACACCGGCGCCGCTTATCCCTCAGACTGTCCTACCTGGAGCAGGAGGTCCATAACTATAAGAAAGTGGTGGAGGGCCTCCGCTTCGAACTTGCCACCCTCCGCAAGGAGCATGATGCCCTGGCTGCTAATTCCAACAGCACCCTGCCATAGTGTCCCTTGCCCCTTTTTAGAGACTTTTGGGGGGTGGGAATTGGGAGTTGGGATTTTTGGGGACTTTTGAAGGACAATCGTTGGGGTTAGGGAGGGTCTTGTGGGAGATTATTTTGTTAGGGCTATAAAAATATACTTTTTGAAACTTTATCTGACCATACCTGTTTTT